>NC_136261.1:252928045-253148890 GCF_964187855.1 Myxine glutinosa | reverse complement strand
TAACTGCGATATGCGACCTTCCGGACAGTCAAATGAGGACGTCACTTCCGGACTTACGGATAGTCATAGTGACGACGTACTGATGCTGAACGTGGCGAGCAGACGCTGTAAGGTACGATCGATTGTAGTACACGTTTATAATAACTCTGCCGATACAGGCCCGATTAACTGCAGCGCCATCCGAGCTGCGGCGTCGGGACGATACATTCATTGTACGGTCACATCACGCACTTACGGGCACGCCCATGGGCCCATGGGCACGCCCATGCATGCATGGGCGAAGACATTTTTTTTTTTTTTTTTGGCAAGGAACGGGCACCCACGTACGGGCACGTCCTAGTATATATAAAACACAGTTTGTGTGTGTGTGTGTGTGTGTGTGTGTGTGTGTGTGTGTGTGTGTGTGTGTGTGTGTGTGCGTGTGTGTGTGTGTAATGTTACCGATAGACTCCTAAACGGAGAGGCTTACGTGCTTGATATTTGGCATAGACATAGCCATTGAGCCTGGGACGAACATGGCCGAACTCAAAATATTTGACGATCCATATTTTTTATTCATATTTACCTCAGCGCATTTCAGCAAAGTACCTACTAATCTCAGCCGGTTCCAGAGCAGCTCGCTGATTCACTCAGAGCGATCACGTGATGTTCCATTACCGCCGCCAGACTGATTCGCTCAGAGCGATCACGTGATGTTCCATCCCGTCACACGTCACACGTTTTTTCACCTTTTATGCGATCGTGTTTTGTATCGATTTTGCGCGATATGAATTAAATGTCTTTGAAACAGCTGTGAAACGTCTTTCCACAACCCTTCCGTAACCGATTGGATCAGTTTATTGCCGCATAAAACGAGATCTGCGAAGCGAGTTGGTCGAGTCGTGCTGACCAAGATGGCGACACGGCGGCTTCACTTTTCATGGAGTATGAGCGTTCTATATATTTTCAATTCAGTGCGCCCGTGATTGTGGCATAGACATGACCATTGGGCCTTCACGGTGTAATTTGTGCGAGGCTTTTGTCCGAGTGAGCTTGAGTCGAGAGGGCGAATGTACGGGTTGGGAATGTACGGGTCTCCCTTCCCCCGCCCGGCAACGCCGGTACTGGAGGACGTCACAGGATCGGTGAGTCTCCAAAATCCGCTTCGTGCTGTTGCGCGAATATGCAGGACTATGTCCGATTGTTGTGCTGCTCTCCGACCATGAGAACTGCAACGTCATTGTTGACTGGCCATCCCCTTCCCTCACCCTTCCCCCTCCCCCCTTCCCTTCCCTCTCCCCCCTTCCCTTCCCCCTCCACCATACCCCCTCCACCCTACCCCTCCCCTTCTCCCCTCCCCCTCCCCCCTCTCCTCCCCCTCTATTTTCCCCCTCCCCCTCCCCTTTCCCCCTCCCCCTCCCCTTTCCCCCTCCCCCTCCCTTTCCCCCTCCCCTCCCTTTCCCCCTCCCCCTCCCTTTCCCCTCCCCCTCCCTTTCCCCTCCCCCTCCCTTTCCCCCTCCCCCTCCCCCTTCCCCCTCCCCCTCCCCCTCCCTTTCCCCTCCCCCCTCCCCCTCCATTTCTCCCTCCCCCTCCCTTTCTCCCTCCCCCTCCCTTTCCCCTCCCCTCCCCCTCCCCCTCCCCCTCCCCCTCCCCCTCTGCCTCCCCTCCCCCTTCCCCCTCCCCCCTCCCCCTCCCTCCCCCTCCACCCTACCCCCTCCCCTTCTCCCCTCCCCCTCCCTTTTCCCCCTCCCCTCCCCCTCCCTTTTCCCCCTCCCCTCCCCCACCCTTCTCCCCTCCCCCCCTCTTCTCCCCTCCCCCCCGTTCCCCTCCCCCCCATTCCCCTCCCCTCCCCTCCCCTCCCCCCTCCAACATCACATAATCCACTATGAAGAATTCATAGTGGATTATATGATGTTGAGCTTCCCAGGCCCTGATGCAGCAAAGCTGCCCCAAACCATAATATTTCCACCACCATGCTTTACAGTTGGTACCAGGTTCTTGTGGTCAAATGCTGTCTTTGGTTTTCGCTAAACATGTCTTCTGGTACTGTGGCCAAATAGCTCTACCTTTGACTCATCTGTCCAGAGCACATTGTTCCAGAAGTGCTGGTCTTTGCCTAGGTGTTCATTGGCAAACTTTAGTCTTGCCCTGATGTTCTTTCTGGACAACAAAGGTTTCCTCCTGGCACACCTCCCATGTAGACCAAATTTTTGCAGCCTCTTTCTAATGATAGACTCGTGCACTTTGACATCAACAGTGGCAAACGCTATCTGTAGGTCCTGTGATGACATTTTGGGGTTCTTAGAGACTTCTTTCAGCATCTTGCGGTCTGCTCTCGGGCTGAACCTGCTGGGGCGGCCTGGCCTGAACAAGTTAGCAGTTGTTTGGAATCTTCTCCACTTGTAGATGATCTTCCGGACAGTTGAATGATTGATTTCAAATTGTTTGGAGATCTTTTTAAATCCCTTCCCAGACTCGTAGGCATCTATGACCTTCTTTCTGAAGGCCTCAGAGAGCTCTTTTGATCGAGGCATTGTGAGGCCACACACTTCAACAACAAAAAGCAAACCAAACTAAATAACTGAGGTTTAAATAAGACAGGTTCCTCCAAGATCCTCTCCAAGGATGTTCTTATCATTTGCACCTGAGCTGGTGCACCTGATTCTAATTTTAGGTATTTGAAGTAGTGATAAATGTAGGGGTGTACTTACTTTTTCCACATGCGAAATTTGCATTTATATTTATTTAAATTATACAATGGACTACAAAATGTAAATGTTTCATGATATTTGTTATATTATATCACCTTTATCTATCAATATTGTTGAAATGAAGATCAAATAGCTGTATGTTGAAATATGTTGAAAAAGTCCAAACTTTACATGGGGTGTACTAACTTTTTCACGTGAATGTATATATTGTTGCGGATATGAGGACTGTATTTTTTTGATTGTGTGTATTATTATTATTGCTTGAGTCTGGCCCCTCCTACCTCCAGTGTTGTGTAAAGGTCAAAGGGCGTTCCGGTAGTTAATTCCATAAAGCATCCATTGAAGGACACTATAAAACCCTTGTTCAGTAGCTTATATCTTTATTATGTGTTTTAGGGTAAGGCCTTGTCTTCCATTAAAATGACACTCCATTGCACCAAGTGAAATAGATAGATTCCCTTCATTCCCATTCCCAAAAACCTCCATTTCCCCTTTCGTCATGGCCAAGCCTCAATTTGGCAATTACATCCCCTCCAAAGCCGCCATTGAACATGTGCTCGGGTTGGGGAAGAAAGGCGTGCCCGCCCGTCGTCATCAAGGGCGGAGCCAGAAGGTCGCGTGACCAACCATGGCCGAGGTGAGCACACCGATGGGCGTGTCCTGAAGGCTGGCGGTTTAATCGCCGGAGGCGTTATAAAAGCGCGGGCGCAAGAGTGATGAGAAGGGAGTCGTCAGAGCAAAGCTGCGTAGAGAGGTCCATGACAAGAGAGGTCCATAACAAAGAGAGGTCCATGACAAAGAGAGGTCCATGACAAAGAGAGGTCCATGACAAAGAGAGGTCCATGACAAGAGTGGCGGTTGCATCCACATGGTGGCCACCGAAACTGCAGCCACAGCAGCGTGGGGCCTGGACGGCAGTTTGGAGCAGGGCCGCGAAGGAACGGCGGCTGCCCAACGCGCCGATCGTGCTGCCGGACCCGTTGGACCTCCCTCTCCCCCCAGCCATCCACCTGCCATTCCTATCATCATTCCCCGTGTAAGTGTGTTCGTAGTCTGTCTTTTGTCTTGTCCCTGGGAATAAGTTAAGCCTGTTAGATAAGCTAGTATTTTCACTGTGTCTCTAAAAGCTTCTGTAAATTATTTTCTTATCTTTCCTTCTCCTTGGTTATTTTGACCCTGTAAATAGTAAATAAATTTAGTAGTATTTGCAACCTTTTTTTCGTCTTCTTATTCCTTTTCTTCACATCCGTCGTCTTTGTCTTTTCCCTCATTGAATAGCTGTGGCGCGATACAGCCAACGTTCGAGTGAATTGGGTGAATCGGGGAAACTGTTAGGTTGCGGGGCCTCCGCTCGGCAAACATAACAATTTAACCACGGACCGTAACAATATATATATTGGTGTACATATATATATACAAGTAAATTGGTGTTCGATGCACAACATTGCGTTTTTCGGAAAATTTAAAAGCTTTTCTTTTCTGAGGTAATAATACCCGGGTGGGAGAACTGCTTTCTCACCGCGGATGGCGGAAGCGAGTGAGCTGGCCGAGCGGGTTGGGAAGCTCAAAGAATATGGAAGTGAGCCGGAGATAGGGGGATTCGAGATTTGGAGTGAAGCTTCCCACGTCCCGAGCATTAGTCCACCCCCCTCCCCCATAGGGGATATGGGAACAATGGGAACCGCCGCAGTGCCCGACCAGGCCTGGATGCAAAGGTTAATGGAACGATTGGCTGAACAAATAAGGCGAGATATGAAGGGAATGAATAATAAAATGGATGCCTAGGGTGAACAATTGAGGGGAGAAATGAGGGGAATGAAAAGGGAATTGAAGGCTGGATTGAAGGCCTGTAGTGAGCAATTGGATGCCTGTAGTGAACTGGCGAAGGGGGTGACTGAAGAAACGAAAGGCCATGGAGAGTGTGGAAGTGTAACTCAGTGTAACTTATTAATTGGCACTGGTAACTTATTAATTAACCTGGTAACAAAGCAGATACATTTTACATGCAAACTCTGTGAAAGACGAGTTTGTAAATGAGTCAGGAATGCGCCCGAACATGATAATCTCTTGTCCACCTGGTCACAGCCCCTGGCTGAAGCACCCCCCCCTATCGTTTGGTAAACGGAACTCACAACAGGAGGGGAGCGAGCTGATACCAGGACTTGGTACATGCATGACCTCGGGGCATTAGCGGAGAGGGGATTAAGTCCAGTTTGTCCATATAAACGAGAGCAAACGTGGAGTCGACAGAAGCTGCTACCAGAAGCTCTGACCAACGGGAGTGGCAGAGGAACATCAGCCGAACGAGAAGGACCATGCGAAAAGAGTTAACCTGATCCATTATATTATGCGGTATTATTTGGTAAATGGAATGAAGTGAATAACCAGTTAATAAACCAGACCTTTTGTAAACCTGTGTCCGGTCATTGGAGTCCTGTGAGTCTCTCAGCTACAAATTCTCCAACAATCTGGAGGCACCGCTGGAATTTCGAGTGGACGTCGTCAAGGGTCAAGGTGAGCATGACCTCTTGGGGATCTGTCCATTATGAAATATGAATTCTGAAGATGGAGGATTTGGTGTGTGGGACTGGCGATTGTCCATAGGAAATACAAGGATGAAACGTGTTAAACGACTGTAGCAATTTATTCGTGTTTTTTTTCTCTAAATGATTTCTGTAAATACGTATTTTTGCGCTGGTCATTAAGGGTCTTACTGTGACCTGGGAGCAAACGGAGCAAGCGTGCACCTTGCGACCATTTGCTTCCAGGACGTGTAAGGCCGGTACACTCGTTTACCCACCCGTACACGTATAAAGTACTTCTTTTTTTTTGCACTTGTTCAAAGCACTCGACTTGCTCGACGAGCGAGCGACTTGCTCGGCGCTCGGCGAGCGACAGGGAACCGGGAAAGGGAATTATATTTATATATATATATTTTTACCTCATTCCAATTTATGGTATTGCGACAAAAAGGCTTATATCTTTGGAAACGACTGGTCGGATTTAGACAAATTAAAACTCGTTCGATCAACAAATAAATTCATGACAGACAATCCCACCTCATGCCGGTCCAGAATTACTGTGAAAGATGGCGATTGGATAAAAATTGCATACCAACACTCCCTCACTGTCCCTCATTGTCCCTCATGTCCATTCCGGCACCCTGTCTCTTCCTCCCGCTCCTTTTCCCTCCCTTTACTTCCCATTGGCGGACGTTTTGCGAGAAGCAAAGCGTTTTGCAGGACGCTTCCAGGAAATAAAACCAGTGCTGTTGTTTTTTTTGACGAAATTTGCCAGATAAATAGCATGGGTGACACGACGAAATGATCGAATGTAAAGTGAATCGAATGAAAATGAAGGATTTTTCAAATTGTTGTGGACTTTGGCCTATGTTGAATAAAATGTAGTGATTGAATAAAATAGTTGACGGATATATAAATCCCATTCGAATGTAAAGTGAATCGAATGAAAATTAAGGATTTTTCAAATTGTTGTGGACTTTGGCCTATGTTGAATAAAATGTAGTGATTGAATAAAATAGTTGACGGATATATAAATCCCATTCGAATGTAAAGTGAATCGAATGAAAATTAAGGATTTTTCAAATTGTTGTGGACTTTGGCCTATGTTGAATAAAATGTAGTGATTGAATAAAATAGTTGACGGATATATAAATCCCATTCGAATGTAAAGTGAATCGAATGAAAATGAAGGATTTTTCAAATTGTTGTGGACTTTGGCCTATGTTGAATAAAATGTAGTGATTGAATAAAATAGTTGACGGATATATAAATCCCATTCGAATGTAAAGTGAATCGAATGAAAATTAAGGATTTTTCAAATTGTTGTGGACTTTGGCCTATGTTGAATAAAATGTAGTGATTGAATAAAATAGTTGACGGATATATAAATCCCATTCGAATGTCAAGTGAATCGAATGAAAATTAAGGAATTATTTCATTATGAGCGATTAATGAAGTACTCATTTAATTAATTACATTTCTTATTAAATTACAGTAATTACATTACAGTAATTACCTGAGGTAATTACAGTAATTACAGTTCCGGTAATTACAGTAATCATTACAGTAATTGCAGTAATCTTATTACAGTAATTACATTACATTAACTCAGGCACCTTTTGAGTAAGGAAGCTGATATTTGGACATGACACTGACCAAGTGATGTGGCTGTCAAGGAAAATATTGATTTATTGATTAATCATTTAATAAATTAACTCGTTGATTTATAAATGACTTATTTAATTAAAAGTCCTCAGAGATACATCTTCGGATGAAATACTTACAGATTGGTTATGCTATGAGCCAATTGATGAAGGAAAATATTTTGTCATATTGGCCATATTGGCAATTTCGTGGCCATATTCGTGGCAACTCAGTTAGTGCCACTGCACCTTTAAAATGCATCCCTGCGTTCATTTTTCGATCGATTGAGTTGAAATTTTGAACAATCGGATCTGGACTGTCGTTGTTAACGACTCTAGCATGCACTCGTCCAATCAGGATGGAGCGGTATGGTCCCCGGATCATCACTGCCCGCAGTTTTTAATTAATTTTACTTTTCTCTTGGTCATATAATTTTGAAGACATGCATGTCATGATAGAGGAAATGTTTGTTCTGTTGAACGGAATAAATGTTGTTTATTTGTGTGGGTGTGTATTTTTGTGTATTTTTGATATATTTTCACGACTAATTCCAGTTAACATCCTGCAAAATTTGCTCGTTTGCTGGCCGAGTCGAAATTGCGTTGAGCTTCTATGGCATGCGCCATTAAAAGCGCTGTGTAATGGTTGAGCTCCCTTTATTTCGTTTTGGTCATGCGGATGAGCAAACAAAGTGACAAATGCTGCGGCTGGAGCAGTAGAAGCGATGTTTTTTTAAATGGAAACGATGTAATGAGTAATTAAAAGTGGGAGGGGGCAACACCACGCATACCTCTTTTAAGGTGTGTATAAACCCTGGAATAAACGTGGGAGGGGGCAACACCACGCATACCTCTTTTAAGGTGTGTATAAACCCTGGAATATTTCAGCAATCAATACAATGCTGAAACTATGTAAGTTAAGTTAATGAGTAATTTAATGAGTAATTTAATGAGTAACTTAATGAGTAATTTAATGAGTAATTTAATGAGTAATTTAATGAGTAACTTAATGAGTAATTTAATGAGTAACTTAATGAGCAATTTAATAAGTAACTTAATGAGCAATTTAATAAGTAAGTTAATGAGTAATTTAATGAGTAATTTAATGAGTAACTTAATGAGTAATTTAATGAGTAATTTAATGAGTAATTTAATGAGTAACTTAATGAGTAATTTAATGAGTAACTTAATGAGCAATTTAATAAGTAACTTAATGAGCAATTTAATAAGTAACTTAATGAGCAATTTAATAAGTAAGTGAATGAGTAATTTAATGAGTAATTTAATGAGTAACTTAATGAGTAATTTAATGAGTAACTTAATGAGCAATTTAATAAGTAACTTAATGAGCAATTTAATAAGTAACTTAATGAGCAATTTAATAAGTAATTTAATGAGTAATTTAATGAGTAATTTAATAAGGAATTTAATGAGGAATTTAATGAGGAATTAAAAGTGGGAGGGGGCAACACCATGCATACCTCTTTTAAGGTGTGTATAAACCCTGGAATATGTCAGCAATCAATACGATGCTGAAATGATGTAATTTACTGTGTAAGATGGTCGACCTTAGGTTTTGTTTGGGTTTTGTTGTTTATTTGTGGGTGTGTATTTTTGTGTATTTTTGATATATTTTCACGACTAATTCCAGTTAACATCCTGCAAATTTGCTCGTTTTCTGGCCGAGTCGAAATTGCGTTGAGGTCCTATGGCATGCGCCATTAAAAGCGCTGTGTAATGGTTGAGCTCCCTTTATTTCGTTTTGGTCATGCGGACGAGCAGACAAAATGACGAATGCTGCGGCTGGAGCAGTGAAAGCGATTTTTGAATTGTTCAATGATTATTCGATATTGTTATGACTTATTGTCAATAGGTATACTAAGTGGCCATGAGGTAGCCTGTTGCTATGTACAGTTTTATTCTATTGTTGATTATACCACATAGCTGTGGTGATAAAGGAAATGTTCGTTTTAAATAGATGATTATGATAGGACCATGACTATAAAATCATGATGATTATTATGAATGATATCATAGGGTTCAAATGCAGAATGATTGCATGAACTTGGGAAAGAACTTTCAAGCCCTATGGGATAAATTGGGTGGTACAAGTGATGGAGTTTCAAAATTTAGCATGATTGAAGGAATTTTACAGTCTTATTTCAGGAGTTTTACGAAATTTATATTGCCAAGAGATTTTGGATACTATTAAAAGAAAAAATGATGAGATATTTTTCCCAATGAACTTTAATATCTGCCATCCATTTTGGCTGTCTCACGAATGAAGGATGAGTTGCCTTTAGTGGTTGCAAAGAAAATTTGTGGAGACCAGGCAAAATGGGGAAATATGTCAGATATGACCCTAGGACAGGACGGTGATTCATCAATTGACATGAGGTACGAACCCGAGGTGACGACCGATGAAATTCGATCTCAGTCAATGGATGGACCTGTCCTGACATCATTGGGGAAAGGGCTTATGCAAGGAGACATCCAAAATGATTAATTTGATTTATTGATGAATATTGATGAATTAATTGAAATTGAATAATTGATTGAATTGTTGATTGATTGAATCTAATTGATTGAATTTAATTGAATAAATTTAACTGAATAAATTGAACTGAATAAATTGAATTGAATATATTGATTGTTTGATTGATGAAAATGCGGTCTCAAGAAAGAAGCTTTGATATCTTTGCGAGATATTATCAATGTGGAGACAACCTGGGAAAATTGAGCAAGGTGGTGAGTTTATATACAGATATATATGTGCGGTTACCATTGTGTGATTTCCCCGTCAACAGAGCGGACACCTGAGGATTCACCCATTTCATACTGACCCTCCGGCTCATCTGCAAATACTGATCTGTGAGATTGGATTGTGCAAAAGCCACAGCTGAGGGAGATTCTCTGGAAATCACCGTGTGAACAGGTGGAGAGATCCTTCCTGGAGGTACGAGTGAAGCTTTAGAGGAACCTGGAACAAGCTACAACACATCCAACGCTACTTTGATAAAAGGCAGAATGGGAAATGGAGCCTGCAAGAATACACAGGGACAACCAGAAATTCCACAAAAAGGTACTTGTACACATCATATGTACGACCGTTATGGTGCCGAAGCTATAAGGCAGGTCGAGAATTGGTATTTGTGGACAAAGGGACATGATGAGGAGTTTCCAAGAGATGGTACATTTGAGCGAAGTCGATTGGAAAGATTGGAACAAAGATTGAAAGCCAGGAAGAGACAGAATCTAACGGTAGACTGGCTTGCATTCCATCTTTGGGATGGTGAATCCAGACAACGGGAACAGCAAGAACGGATAACGGATCTAGAACTTAAAATAAAAAGGATACAGGGTACAGTGGAGGAGACAAATGCACAACTGCCCTCGAAATTAGGAATGAAAGGGACAGTTGTCCCATCTGATTTCCAGTTGTCTCCCCAAAAAGGACGATACAGAGAATTTTTTCGTGTTTCGGGAGATAACGAGAGATTGCAGTGGCAACTCAGGGATGTAGAGATGCAGCCCAGCAATACAAGTGCACAGGTGCGCAGACCAGGCAACGACAGAAACCGGTGTTTCAAGTGTGGACGGATGGGACATTGGAAAAGAGGATGTCCGTATACCAAAAGGAAGACAAGTTCATAGGGTAAACTAAGATCAAGGGTACCAGTGCTGACCGATACCTCAGACAATGATTAGGCCTTCATTGCGACAGATCCCAAATGACAATTGGCCTCAACAAATTAGATTACTGGACAAACATGAATAACTGTCGATGATTCTTGGGTCTGAAAAGTTTTCGGAGCAAGAATTATTCATTTTTTCTTTTGCTTGTAAGGAAATTAGTAATTAATTGATCACATGCCGAAATTGGATCTTTTATGTTGGGCACACAATTTTAAATTTACAAAGTTGGAACAATTGCTTTGCAAATTTTTGAAACTAAGTGACAAGGGTCACATGATGATCAGGTGAGAATTTCGGACTAGTGTTCCGCATGATTGATAAGTCAGTGGTCGACTGACATGTAAATGGGTGTGTAGTCAAATTTGGATAAATTATTGTGGGAACTGAAAGGGTAATTTCAATGTGACATCATAGGGGTTTTCTAAGAATAAACTTTTTGGTCCATTTGTGTATTAGCATTTCTAAAAAATTGAAGGACAAATTTTATGAAATTGAAATAAAATTGACACCCATCTTGATCTGTAAATAATAGTTCCAACGCAAACAAATACGCATAATGCATGTGTGTGTATTTTTTGTGTGTCAATGTTAGTGTTTTTATTGTTTTGTGTATCAATCTTACAAGATTGTTGACACCGACAGTGTGCCTGTCTGGAAATGGATAGTTTTATGTGGATGGGATTGAATATGCAGAGAATCCGTAAAATAAAATAGAAATAAAATTTGATTATGAACATTATCTCTTTTGTCAAGGGAGATGGAATATAAAGATATGATGTGCTGGGTTATGAGCAGCCATTAATTAAATAGTAAAATTGTGAGTAACTTGGGGATTCCATTTTTGATAGAATTTATATGAGAATAACAGCTATTTATGGATATGAGCTTCATAAAAAGAAATGAGGGAGTACAAAATTATCCAAATTTGGGAGAGGTCTTACACTGACTTCCCAGAATACTCTGCTCATGGATTTATATATATATATATATAAACTTTTTTTTAAAGTTTTAAAACGGAATGCATTGTGCATCTTAAACCAAGGGGCAGCCATGAACGCGCTGTTACGTTATTTATACTCAGAACGCGCTGTTACGTGTACCTGCAACATATTTGTTAATCTCGCACACCTATATTGGCATACTGATGTCAGTAGTACTCACTGGGTGCATAGAAATGGATGAGCAACAGTTAAGGGGGTGTAAAAAAAAAAAAAAAAAACACTTACTTGGATATTTTCTACAAAAGTAGGGGTTTCAATAAGTGGTACCATACACATGGGATTCATCAAATTAAGTTTTGGAGTTCAAACAAAGTCACTGGTTAACAGATGGGAATGGATAGTAAATAAATTCTTCGATGCTGGGTAAATGAAGTGAGATATTACAAAGACTTATTAGAGCTATTGTTCTTCCTTGCAGCAGTGGGAGAAAATTTAGATCCAACATAATGAATCTATAAATGAATGTGATAGGGATAATATCCTCAATTTGTACTAATTATTTGATTGTGGGTAAAGGAATTAATTAATCATAGCGGATTGTTAACAAGCAGCCTGAAATGTCCTGAGAGTGTGCATCCATGTAATCAGAAATCCCAGATTTGTTTTTACAAACAACATTTTGGTAGAGATCTTATGTGGACGAATACTTGCTTGGTAGATAAAACGGTACTGCATGTTGGCAGCCACTTCAGTGGCCATTTAGGCCGAACAAATAGGGAAAAACTGTAATTGAATATGTAATTTACAGATGAGTATTTGGGAAGTAAAAAGGGAATTTATTGATTTGGGAGACATTTTTCGAAGGTTTATTAAAGTGTTGCAATATGACATTTGGCAAGGAAAATTATTGGATGGGAAAATTAGATCTGTTTATAAAATGAGTTTGTTGACCCATTGAAGTTAATTCTTTGAATTGTTGTTTAATTAGCATTTTGAGTTCAAATTGGAAATAGTTTGGTAGAGCTTTGGTTAAAACCTTTGGTTGCAGTGTTTTGGAACAAATTGATAAACCGTAGGAGGTTGATAAGAATATAAACAAATATGGACCTAAAATAGAAAGATTGTTATGATGATATGAATAAATACTGAGATTAAAAGATTAAATCAAGTGATGTTGCAAATGAAACAGTAGAATTAAGATAATGGCATAACGACAATGTTATGAGTTGTGTCAATTACAATATCAGTGAACTCATATCACCACGAGTGACACACTGTTAGGAAAAAAAGGGAAAAGAAAAAGTGGAGAGGAATTATGGTAATAATACATTATGTTTAATTTGTTGGTTTGGAAAAATTGTTGTTGGGAATTAGGTATTCCCGTTTGTGATTGTAATCATATACAATGCTATTCTTAGTTTAGTAATAAAATACATACCTGATTGAATATTATTTGTGTGACGCATATAAATGAATATAACTTTTGTGTTAAGGAAAAACAACAAATTGTTGAATGTGAAACTGTCGGAAGATATACATGATTATGCTGATTTCATGGTAAGATGTACCCTATCTGATCCAGTGTGTGCGGAAAGCAGATTCAGATGTGACTGAGCATAAGGATAAGACGAGATCACATTTTGGAGGGATTGCTAACGGAATTGGGGAGAAGTTCGAGAAAGAAAATTTGTGGCTAAAAAATGAAGTTAATCGTGGCATACACCCTCTTTCTCAAAGAATGATGAAGACATTCTCCCGTGTAACTTGGAGATGAATGCTTACCTTCACCAAGGAAATTTATGTGACCATTTGCCTGGATCACACTGCAACATATGAAAGAAAGGCGATCACTTACTCTTGTTCGAAGGCTTCGAACATTCACCACATCAGAAGTTGCAGGACAACGACATTTTACCTGCAACCTCTGTGAAATGCGGGGACATATGTTATTACTTCACCAACGTCCGGGGAACCAGCATGGAGCTGCAAAAAACGGCTGTGCCCTTGTCACAACAGCTGTGCACGATTCTGCTGGTTGCTCCTGGTAAGGACCATGAATGACCTGAACACCATGGTCCCAACATCAGTGTGGATGCATCCGGCATCCCTGTTCCACATCTTGCTGGCCAATCAACGTCACACCAATACTTGCTGCCCACTCACAATGAGGGAGGAGGCAAGTCGACTACAACTGGGTGAAGGCCTTGTTCAGGAATTACTATGGTTTACAGCAAAAAGTGGCAAGAATGCTACAAGGAGAGCAGGGTCAGTCTATGACTCCGAAATGTTACCACAACAGCGAAATCCTACACGAAGTAGTGCAGGAGCTATGAAGACATTAGGAGAAAATGTTTCATACCAGGATTCAAACACAAGTGATCAGCCCTTCCTTTCAAACAAAGTCAACATTTGTGTGGAGGCAAACGTTTTTTGCCAGATGGTGCAGATGCTTTATAAAACTTGAAAATGAAGTGAAATTGTTGTATCTTGGTGATGGTGAAGTGTTGTTTTGAAAATATATTTGTGATGCAAATGCAATAGATTGAACGATATGGAAGGAGTAAATGACCAACGAAATGTTTTGTGATTCTTGCAGGATGACGGTGTATGCCCAAGGGAATTTGATTACCAAAGTGATTGATTATTTACTTATACTTGTAATGATGTTTACTTGTAGTGATTGATTGTTTACTTATATTGATGTTTAGATTAATGGTTAATATAAACAAAAAACAAAAAGATGAGGGAATTGTGGAAGTGTAACTCAGTGTAACTTATTAATTGGCACTGGTAACTTATTAATTAACCTGGTAACAAAGCAGATACATTTTACATGAAAACTCTGTGAAAGACGAGTTTGTAAATGAGTCAGGAATGCGCCCGAACATGATAATCTCTTGTCCACCTGGTCACAGCCCCTGGCTGAAGCACCCCCCTATCGTTTGGTAAACGGAACTCACAACAGGAGGGGAGCGAGCTGATACCAGGACTTGGTACATGCATGACCTCGGGGCATTAGCGGAGAGGGGATTAAGTCCAGTTTGTCCATATAAACGAGAGCAAACGTGGAGTCGACAGAAGCTGCTACCAGAAGCTCTGACCAACGGGAGTGGCAGAGGAACATCAGCTGAACGAGAAGGACCATGCGAAAAGGGTTAACCTGATCCATTATATTATGCGGTATTATTTGGTAAATGGAATGAAGTGAATAACCAGTTAATAAACCAGACCTTTTGTAAACCTGTGTCCGGTCATTGGAGTCCTGTGAGTCTCTCAGCTACAAATTCTCCAACAATCGCAAACAAATGAAATAAAGAAAGATCAAAATAATGAAAGGGGGGCACAGTAGAAGCCATGGGCTGCAGAATTTGAATCAAAACGGGGGGAATTAACATTGGGAATGGAAGAGTGTGCAACCCAAGCTAATCCACTTGGGGCACAGGAGAGGGCAGATTCGGAGGTACAGTGCATTCAGACCCCTTCACTTTTTTCACATTTTTTTATGTTGCAACCTTATGCTGAAATCGTTTAAATTCATTTTTTCCCTCATCAATCTACACTCAATACCCCACAATGACAAAGAGAAAACAGGATTTTAGAAAGTTTTGCCAATTTATTAAAAAGAAAAAACTGAAATATCACATTTACATAAGTATTCAGACCCTTTGCTATGACACTTGAAATTTAGCTCAGGTGCCTCCCAGTTCTCTTGATCATCTTTGAGATGTTTCTACACCTTGATTGGAGTCCACCTGTGGTAAATTCAATTGATTGGACATGATTTGGAAAGGCACACACCTGTCTATATAAGGTCTCACAGCTGACAATGCATATCAGAGCAAACACCAAACCATGAGGTCGAAGGAACTGCCTGCAGAGCTCAGAGACAGGATTGTGTCGAGGCACAGATCTGGGGAAGCCTACAAAAAAATTCTCTGCTGCATTGAAGGTTCCCAAGAGCACAGTGGCCTCCATAATTCTTAAATGGAAGAAGTTTGGAACAACCAGGACTCTTCGTAGAGCTGGCCGCCCAGCCAAACTGAGCAATCGGGGGAGAAGGGCCTTGGTAAGAGAGGTGACCAAGAACCCGATGGTCACTGTGGCTGAGCTCCAGAGATCCTGTGTGGAGATGGGGAGAAACTTCCAGAAGGACAACCATCACTGCAACACATCACTCAGGTGTGTGCCTTTCCAAATTATGTCCAATCAATTGAATTTACCACAGGTGGACTCCAATCAAGGTGTAGAAACATCTCAAAGATGATCAAGAGAAATGGGAGGCACCTGAGCTAAATTTCAATTGTCATAGCAAAGGGTCGGAATACTCATGTAAATGTGATATTCCGTTTTTTATTTTTAATAAATTGGCAAAACTTTCTAAAATCCTGTATTCTCTTTGTCATTATGGGGTATTGAGTGTAGATTGATGAGGGAAAAAATGAATTTAAACGATTTCAGCATGAGGCTGCAACATAACAAAATGTGAAAAAAGTGAAAGGGTCTGAATACTTTCTGAATGCACTGTAAATGGGGAGTGTCATGATGTAAATAGGGATAAATAGTATCAAGCTGCGTGCTTTTAAGACACACCCACCGGTGAGCTCGCCTCAACCCTGGTTGGTCGCGAGGGCTCACCGACTCCGCCCTTAACAGGGCTATGCCTCGCTCCGACAACTTCTCCCCCTTTTTCTCCGCTCTGACCGCATGGTTAATGGCGTCTTGAGCCAGGCAGCGAAAGCTACTGGCAAGCAAGGGAACACAATTTGGAGGGAGGCAAGCCGCAAAATGAACGGGATTTGAAAAGGGGCCTATGTTATTTGATTAATGCAACGCAGAGTCAAACTATTGGAAACAGAGCCTTACCTGAAACACATACTAATGAAATAACTGAAAGGTTCCTATGGTGTCCTACGTGTTGCAATATGGACTAACTATGGGAGATCTTGCGAGATCTCGGAGACGGTGGGAGGGATTTTTGAAGCTCCACACGGTCTCCACGTTTTTCGAAGTTAAGTCTGTTCACAATTGTATTTTGTCGAAACTGTATTTATCTTTCGGTGTGTGAAGTTATTGTGTGCAACTTTGGTTGTTTCTCGGTGTTTATCTTTCATAAATTGATCGTCTGTTTGCCGTGTCGTGTCTTGAGGCCTTGTACAGTGTGCACTGTACAACCTTGAGGCTTTGTTTTTCTCTCAGCGGTCCGTCGTTTGTGATCCAATAACTTTCGTTCTCTGTATTCCCAGGCTTTTCACCCAGAGCCTACTTCCTTGTGTAAATCTCAACTCAAAAAAAAACAAAAAAAAAAAAAAACATTTCCTTCTCTGTTCTCATTCGTTTATTCATTCTTATTCGTTCGTTCGTTCTTCGACCACGTGTTTCTCCCCCATTTCCCCAGATAGTTTTCACTCATTAACCTTCAATGTTTACACTTTCCCCTCAAGTTATGTATTCCGTCATATTTTATAACACCTTTTTCTTCTTCTTCTTTAAAAGGCTGCTTTCGACTTGCTCACCAAATCAATTCATCCCAAAAAAAATATCCATCTCCTATACTGCCTTTTTTCTACATTCCCTAAACTCTCCTGCACTCCATCCTCCATCCAGCGTCCTTAAACGTATTTTTAACTCGAAGGTCACAAGAAACTCATTTTGCAATAAATGTTCGTTTCCCATAAATCGTACACTTTCAAAAATCCAATCTCACCCCTCCCCTCCAAATGTTCCCCATAACCCCTCCCCTCCAAATCTTCCCCATCACCCCTCCCCTCCAAATCTTCCCCATCACCCATCCCTTTCAAATCTCCCCCCTTGCCCCCTCCCTCCTAAACTACCCCCTCACCCCTCCCCGCCAAGATGCCCCCTCGCCCCTCCCCTCCTAGACTCCTGCCTCACCCCTCCCCTCCAAATCTCCCCCATATCCCATCCCTTTCAAATCCCTCCCCTTGTCCCTTCCCTCCCAAACTCCCCCCTCACCCCTCCCCTTCAAATCTCCCCACCCTCATTGCTTCTCAATTTCCCCCCTCTCACTCCCCCTCCTCAAAGCGTCCTCCCCGCTTCTTCCCCCTTCAAACTCTCACCTCCATCTCCCCCAACCTTCTGCCTCGCTCTTCCCCCTCCTCAAATAACACCTCATTGTGGCTCACCCAATCACCATCAAACCTTTTGTCCGCCCCATCCTTCCCTTTCTCCGAGCTATTCTGAAATCTCTGACACACCTTCAACAGCTCTCCCTATCTCTTCCACCTCTTCCACATCTTACCCTACCCCTCCTCCCCCCTGTTCTGTATCTGATGCTCCCCCTTCCTCTTCATTAACGGTATGGACCTCAAACATCCGGGGCCTTCGTTCAAACTTAACTGATCTCTCCATACAGGTTGCTTCTGTCAAACCAGACGTGATCTGCTTAACAGAAACTTTCCTCCCTTATGATGTCTCTGATTCCATAGTATCTCTCCCGGGCTACTCCCTCCTCCGGTATGATAGACCTGAGCCTCGTCCTGGAGGCGGGGTTGCTATCTTTATCAAAAACTCTCTTCCTCACTCGCCCTGCACTGCACTCTCTCCACCTCACCCCCAGGAATACCTCTGGCTACGGCTTCCCCTTCGCTCCCACCTCTTGTTCATATGTGTGTTGTACCGTCCACCAAACAGTGATGACTCCATCTACATCTCGCTGTCTGATGATATGGACCAACTTCTATCTACTCATCCCAACTCTCTCTTCCTCATATGTGGTGATTTCAATTGTCACCATGCCAGTTGGCTGGGTGTGGGTACCTCTCTCACCAGCCATGGCTCTTCAGCAAAGGACTTCTGCGACTCACTGGGACTGACACAATCTGTCAATTTCCCGACCCGGATCTCAGTCAACGGAACATCTTCTCTTCTGGACTTGGTTATGACTAACTTCCCTGAAAATGTCTGCTGCTCTTCTTCTGCTCCGATCGGATCATCTGATCATGTCCTTGTTAAAGTGGACATCTCTCTGACCATCCTCAGGGAGCCTGCTCAGCGTCGACGAGTCTGGCATTTCACTCAGGCCAACTGGCACGGTCTTCAAGCAGCCATCAATCATCTGGACTGGTCTCCCATCTCTACCACCTCTGACATCAACTCATCCTGGGAATTCTTCCAAAGTAAATTGCTCTCTCTCATGCACAGATTTATCCCATCTCGTCTTCAGTTGTCATACCCTTCCTCCCGTCCATGGTACACGGAATCTTGTGGTGAGGCTGTTGCCCAGAAACAACTTGCCTTCGTCTCCTGGAAAGCAAATCCAACGGAAGGAAATCTCATTTCCTTTCACAAAGCCCGAAACAAGTGTGTGTCCACCCTCAGGAGAGCCAGGAAACAATATCTCTCCGTTCTCAAGACCGAACTCTCTTATCTGTCTCCCTCTTCCAAATCCTGGTGGCGTCTGGTCAAATCCGTTTCTGGTGTTTGTTCCCCGTCCATCCCCTCCCTTACCTCAAACGGCTACACAGCTGACTCCGCACGTGAAAAAGCTGATGCCTCAACTCTGTGTTTGCCTCTAAATCTTGTGTCCCAAACCCATCCCTCTCTGTACCCACCATACCCAGTCGTACCCTGCTGCTCCTGGACTCCGTGTCCTTTCCTCCTGACAAGGTGGAAAAGTTTCTGTCAACCCTCGACTCTGATTCTGCAACTGTACCCGACGGCATCAGCCCACGGGTCCTAAAATCCTGCTCTGCTGCTCTATCTCACCCTCTCTCTGTTCTCTTCACCCTCTCTTTTGCTCAAGGTCAACTGCCATCTGCTTGGAAATCAGCCAACATCACCGCTTTGCACAAAAAAGGTGCAAAAACAGATCCTAGCAACTACAGACCAATCAGCCTTCTCCCAATTATCAGCAAAGTCATGGAATCCATCATTGCTTCGGATATGAAATCTTTCCTCTTCTCCAATGGCTTGATCTCTGATCATCAATTTGGTTTCAGACCAGGTCACTCTACTCTGGACATGCTGCTTCTGCTGTCTCAACAATGGATGGAGGTCCTCAATGCCAAACAGGAAATTAGAGCTGTCTCCCTCGACATATCACGTGCCTTCGACACGGTCTGGCACCCCGCTCTGCTCACCAAACTCTCCTCCTTTGGTATCCATGGAAATCTCCACGCATGGCTGGCGGACTTCCTCTCTAGTCGTCGTCAACGTGTGGCCCTGAATGGGTTTCTCTCATCTCCTCTTCCTGTTCAGGCTGGAGTTCCCCAAGGCAGTGTTCTGGGCCCCGTGCTTTTTCTGGTCTTCATCAATGATCTCTCTGACTCTCTCGAAAATCCTCTCTATCTCTTTGCTGATGACTCCACTCTCTGCCGCTCCATTCCTCTTCCCTCAGATCGGCAGTCTGCTGCCTCCTCACTCTCTGAAGACCTGGACAAAATCACAGACTGGTCAAACAAGTGGAACATGTCTTTCAATCCTGACAAATCTCACACTCTTACTATGTCTCTCCGAAAAGATCGACTGGACAACCCTCCCATCTACTTTCTCAACAATCCTCTCCAAGAAGTTCTGTCGCTCAAGATTTTGGGTCTCACTATCTGCCATGATCTTTCTTGGGAAAACCACATTTCCAAGCTGGCCTCCAAAGCCAGTCGCCGACTGGGCATCCTCCGTCGTGCGAAGTCCTTCCTCGGCACACCTGAGCTCCTCACCACATACAAGGCTTTCATCCGCAGCTCAATGGAATACTGTTCTCCCCTATGGGCCGGTGCTCCTGCCTCACACCTAGCTCGGCTTCACGCTGTTGAAACCAAAGCTTTCAGAATTATTGGAATCTCCCGTGATGAAGCTATCTCTGAGGGCCTTTCACTCACTCACCGCAGGCAGGTAGGTGGTCTTTCTGTCTTCTACCGACTCCTCTCCGGCCTTGCACCCCCAGCTCTCTCTGTGCTCTGTCCCCCAAATATTCCTACAGGTCGCACAAGATCTGCCAGCAACCCTCTGATGGTTAAACTGCCGAAATCTCGGCTCTCTGCTCACCTTCACTCTTTCATTCCTCTTTTCTCCCGCCTCTGGAACAAACTCCCTCACTCCCTTCAATCCCACTCCTCCCTCCAGGTCTTTAAAACAGCTGTTCACCACCATCTCTTATCTTCCCCCATCCAAAACCTTGATCTTTTCTACCCCCGCTAATTCACCCCAGATCCACCTTGTTTGAAATTCCAACTTCTTTCCTGGAAGTCCTGGCAGTGTCCATATGTTTTATACCTCTCCCACTGCCCCCTTCCCATGCCCCCCCCCCCCCCCAAAGCCCTCGCCCTCTCTCAGATCTCTCGATGTCTCCATGTCTCTCGGTCCCTGCTCTCAAATGTTGTGTTTGTGTCCTTCCCCCTCTCTCCCCATCTTGTCTACCGCTCCCGATGTTATATGTTTTATGTGTCGGTTTGTCTTTCTGTGTGATTAATGTTCGCTCTTTCACGAGCCTCGATCTTGTATACAAAAAAAACAAAAAAAAACAAAAAAAAACTAGGGTGCGACCTTTGACCTTTGGAAAACGGGGATATTTACAGGGAATTATTTACAAGTGATGGTTCTGAAAACCATAACAATACATATATATATATATATATAGATAGATATATATATTGTTACGGTCCGCGGATTAGGATGTTATTTTTACCGAGCGGAGGTATAACCGCGGCCGAACAGTTCTTCCCCGATTTACCCAAATGTTGGCCGTATCGCGCCACAGCTACTCAATGTGGGAAAACTCTAAAGCGACCGAATGCAAAGAGGAAGAAGACGTACAGAAGCGTAACGGGATTTATTACTATTTACACACATAAGCAAAAAGAGCAGTCACGATTATGTACAGGGACATGAGACGCAGGTGACACAGTGAATTCCTTATACAAGCTTAATTACCTACCCAGGACAGAACAAACAAAGACGACTCACACGGGGAATTGCAGAGTGGATTGGCTGGAAGGAGGTGTGTGGCTGGAGGGGGAGGACGGCACGGAGCTGGCTGGAGCTTGATCCCGCACGGGACGTCGGGCTGGACCTCGACGGCCGCTGATGCCACCGATCCTGTCGTGTGCGCGGGATCACGGGTTGGATCACGGTCGGAGCCGACGCGCTGGTGGGGGGTCTGGCGTGACGGGTTCTCTCCTCTCTCTTTCTTTTGTCCAACCACTCTTTCTCCAACGCAACCACTCAACGCAACCACTGACCACCCCTGACGACCAACTTAGCTCTTGTCATGGACCTCTCTTTTCAGACTCATCTCCTTGTCTCAGTAAAAGCGCATCTCTCTTGGGGGCGTCTTTCATGGGTTATATATAGCCCCACCCTTGAACCTTTGCGAACCTCCCCGATCGCTCTTCCTCCGCCCTCTCAAACCAAACCCCACATGCTCGGTTGGTTGTTCGGGGCTGGCTCACTCCTCCCCTCTATGACGAGGTGGAGACACGCCTTTCTTCCCCAACCCTGCCTCGTGGCCAATGGTGGTTGAAGAAAACCGCCCAAAATGCAGTTGGCCATTGAAATGAAATGAAAGGGGATCTACTCTTATTTCACTTGGTACAATGGAGTATTTAAATTAATGGGAGACACGGCCTTACCCTAAGACACATAATAAGATATAAGCTACTGAACAAGGGTTTTATCGGGTCCTGCAATGTGGTGTTTATGGAATAACTACCGAGACGCCCTTTGACCTTCACACTACGGAGGTATTTACAAGGAATCATTACATTTTACAGAGGGTGATATTTACAACAATTTACTATACAATACAACACAATAAAAAAAACCACAATCCTCATATCCGTAACACTGCACCCTCCTCCTCTTAGGCACGTCCCGGGCCTACAACTTAAATTTAGTGTGACACGTAGGTGTAGTTCCCTCTACTTTTAACCTGACCCTGAGTGCGACAGTTTTAAAACATAAATAAATGTGTCCCGCTGCTCCATTGCACCCTGCCTGACAGACTTACGCCCACAGCTAACCGAATTGCGGAATGGTCTTCAAACTATACATTGACGGTGGGGAGCATTATTTACAATTGACGCTACTTTTATTTACAAGACTAACCCAGGACCTGTAATTGTTCTTTCTGGGGGGGAGACAGTCTGCTCTGCATCAATGCACCATGAAAGCACCTATAACGCACCAACACACCCTCAAGCACCAATCGGTGCAGTCACCACAGTTCATCAGTGTTCATGAATAACCAAAATAAACGAACAACCCCTAACCCTGCAGGTGATCTCTTGCTCTTCGGCTCCCTCTGCTGGCTATTATTATTTCTTCCAGTTGTTGTCATTTTCTTTGCTGGCGGCCTATTTGCAATAAAACTTGCCCAAACGTGTCCATTTTATTTATTTTATTTATGGCCCACAGGGCCGACTAGTGTGGTTCACCTGTGCGGCATCGGTGCCCTGTGGCCAAGGTCCGCCAGCAAGATTTCGGGCCTTCATGGCCGGTTCCAGCAGAGGGGCCATGCCCCAACCCATGGGGTCCACCAGTGGTGCTCGGCCACAGACATGTGGTCCATAATGTGGTGCATCGATGCAGACAGCTGGTTCTGGGAGTTCCGGGCGCACAATGGAGGACTCACGCACGCTCCCCTCGTCGCCCAATGGCGCACAGGTCATGTGGGAGACAAAAGGGGGAAGACAAATGAGCGAGGGGTAAGGTCACAAGGGTACACATCAATAAGGCAATGCAAGGCGAAATGCGTACGGAGAGCAAAGTGAGAAAAGCTCGTCCCTACCGTACGTCACCCCCCCTGTCACCTACACTACCCTTGCCCTGACCCCATATGTACAAAATCTACACATTACAAATTCATCGCTACTGTCACGTCTTCCCCATATTTCCCCTACACCAAATTCGTCTCCACAATCCCTCTATCCAAAATTTGCTATCACCAAATTCATCATCAATCCTCATAAGGAGGAAGAGATGGAACATCAAGCACAATGTCACACCCACGTCATGATGCATCTCACAATCCAAAACATTTGCACATAAAAAATAATCAAACATGGCATGGTGTGGAGGTACCTGTCACCTCAGGTGAGTGGATGTAGATGGTGCGAGGAGACTCCAATCCTAACTATCCTCTAAATGACTTTAACACACTTTACTCTACCCGGGGTCTTTCCCTGCCAATCCATTGGCCACTTACACTATGGGTTCTAAAAACCAATTCCCATTGACCAAACTGTGGTGCTTCTCAATTTGGGGTCTCACTCCCCCGTTTCATCTCCCGGTGCCCTTGCACAATTTCTGGGCTGTGACGTGTAGCTCTCCCAGCAGGTCTACCCACCTGCACACCTCCACCACTGCAGTTGCCACCCGAGCTTACCTAGCTCCTCACCCTAACCTAACTAACTGGGGAAGGCCCCTCCTGGCTCTGTCACCCCTTGGTGCCCTCTGGCACTGGGCTACCCGGGTCCGTCCTCCGGATCCTCGGGCCCCATCCACAACAACCGGCTCCCAAAGCCCACCTGCGGCCTCACCTGGCCGACATCCTCACAGTGGCGGAGTGCCCAAACCAACTACACACACTAACAGGCTACACGCCCAGCCATTTCCACAACACTAATGCACCCATCCATATACCATTCTTCCACCCGCACCACAGATGCCAATATCCAACCACAATTTACCTATACCCTCTACCTAACACTTACACTACCCGCCCCGGGTACTCGTGATGGGGGTCCACTCTTCCCCCATTCACACCTTCGCACCATCCACTCCACTCCACAATTTCCATCATACTCACTCCACGACCATCCATTCCAATACTCCATATATTCCACACTCCATGTATTTCACCCAACCATTCTCCATTCACCTGTAGTTGCACACCTGTGCAATCATACCTGGTGCCACCTGCACCCTCCTCCTCTTCCTGGACCATTTGGTCAGCACAATACTCATCACCATCACTATCACTCTTACTCATACACTGCTCCACACACCTGTCCAGTTGCACACCTGTGCAATCATACCTGTTCCTTACACACTTTTCACAATACACTTCCGAATACACCTCCAACACTCACACGGCATCATCTGCACTACCTGTTGCCCTGGTAACTTAGTGCTCCCCGTCTTCCCTTTAAACTAAGCACATACCACGTCATTATCATCCACACTAATCTACCTGCGTCCCCACTACAGGTATCCTTGTCACTAACTAATCTTAACGTTACCTAATGTCATCTTCTCTAGATCCCTACACACTATCCAAACCCTCCTGGGCTAGTTTTCACTGCCATCAACCCCATAAACTAGTGCTCCTTTGCCCCCCCTGTGGTGTGAGATGGCAAGGTTGCCATCCCACCACATCGGGGAGGTCCCACTATAAATTTTGCTCGTCCAAATCCAACAAATCAAAAATTTGCCAATCATCTGCCAATCACTGTACCATTACCAATCATCACTCTGCCAATCCTTTGCCAATCATCAAATTTTGCCTTTTTCTAATTTTGGGTCCAAAATACTAACCTCATCACCCGTCCACTTACTAGATCCTCTCGGTGCGCCAATTCACTTTTAAAGCTCGGCTTCGTACAGCCGAGCAATGAATGCGGGTTGTTTGGTGCCGGCGGCTGGATGCGTCCGGCACTCGGTGCAGGGAAGGGCGCTTACCCGGGCCGAGATCCCACGCACCACCTCGGCACGGAGCCATCCAATTGCCCGATCTCGACCTGCCGGACCGCCTCAACAAAAAGGGGTCGCCATGACGACCCTTCCTATTGGGCTGCCCGCTCCGCCTAGTGGAGCACGGACGCGGCCGTTCAAAGCGAGGCCCAGCGTGGATCGTGCACGGCGGTCCTTTCGAACCCGCCATGGTTCGGATCCCCGCTGGTCCTCGCGGCACGCGAAGCTGCCCGACGCGCACCGAGGGCCCGATTCGGCTATAAGTCGCTCTAACCGCTAACCCGGTTACCGTCGATGCCTCACCTGCATGCTTACACGCATACGCTACCCCTTTCTTGCTCAAACATCCAGCTGTTCCCATGCTCCTCGTCATTGCACCTTCTCTAACACACCCAGGTACACTCATTCCGCTCACAGACTTGGTCACACACCTGACCACCGAACACCTTTGCACACACTCGTCGCTCGCACACCTCACCAACACACCTCTTCGCGCCCCCTTCTCGGTCACCTCCTCTGTGACAATCACAGGTGTGCTCTCACTCGCACACCCAACCACGTGCCTCACTACTAATTCCAGCGTGCATTCCCATACACGCTCTACCATTCCAGGTGTGCTTCCTTCCATTCCAGGTGTACATCCTCTCTCACCTGTCACAACCAACTCATGCTCCGTGTCACTCTCACTACTTTCACCACCACTCTTGACAGCGCACTCACCCTTACTCTCGACAGCGCACTCTTTCCTCATGCACCCGTCCGTTACACACCTTTCTCGCGCACACTCTTGCGCACACTCTCCCGTTACACCCTCTGTAACACTCACCACAGGCATGCATTCTCCCTCACTCTTGACAGCGCACTCTTTCCCCATGCACCCGTCCGTTACACACCTTTCCCGCGCATCCTCTTGCGCACACTCTTTCGTTACTTCCTCTGTAACACTCACCACAGGCGTGCATGCTTCCGTTACATCCTCTGTAACACTTCTCACTACGCGCTTCCATGTGCTCCCTCGCACACGCGCTACGACCGACTCACTCTCGACAGCACACTCACTCCTCGGCGCGCACTTTTTCCTCACACACCCCATTGTCGGACATTCTCGCACACCTCTTTTTTCGCACACCGTACCTGTCGCACACTTCACCAACGGCCTCTCACGAACACCCGGGTCCACATCAACCCCCAAGCCGACTGAAGCTTTCCTCACATCATGTACATTTCCACGTATATCGCCACTCACCTTGGCACCTCGTCTCCGCACCTCCTTCACCACCTGCAAACTCTTTATTGGTTAGTGAGCACACCATTATGAGTTGAGCACCGACCTTGCACATATTCCATCACCTCCTCCTGTACTTCTCTCTTAGTTTCTGTCCGTCTCTTCTTAATTTCACTCACCTCTTCTTCCACTTCCTCTAATTTCTGCTTCACCTCTTTTATTTTCCGGTGCGTCTCCTCAAGTTCGTCCTCTAAGGCTACCTTGACCGTCTCTATGTGCGTCCTCACTTGCTGGTCCTTCGTCTCCATTACCTCTGTCACCTCTTCCAACCTCAGTGTCAGTCCCTCACGTACCATCTGACATTGCCTCTGTGTCGCTATCAAATCATTTTTGATTTCTTTTTGTGTCGCTTTCAACCCTCCTAGTACCGCAGTGTTCTTTTGAACCTGTTCCACTAACTCCGTTTGTCCCTCTGTCAGCTGTTCCACCTCCTCCGTCAGATCTTCTATTCCCCCTTGTAACCTAGCCGTTTCTCACCTCTTTCTCTATACGCTTTTCTCCTCGCTTTACCTCCTCGCGTACCCCCGAGACCTCCTCACTTACACCTCGTCGTATCTCCTCTTTCATCTCCTCCCTCTCTTTTGTAGATGCCGCCCTCATCTGTCCCAATTCATCCCTCTGAGCATCCAGTTTGGTTTCTACCCCGATTTTCACCTCCTCTATCTGCTCTCCCATTTGTTTAATTTCTCGGGCGGATTGCTCCCCTATCTCGCGCAATTTGTCTTCCATCCTATTTTCTAACCCCATTAACCCGTTTTTCACCCCCTCTAACTGATTCTCCTGGGCAGCCATTCTATTTTCCACCCCCGTTAACCCATTCTTTACCTCTTTTATCCCGTTGTCTAACCCCTCAAATTTAGCTTCTAGCCGTTCCCCCATTTCTCCCATTTTGCCCCCCATTTCACCCCCCAATCGCTCACTATCAGCCCTCGCTCCGTCCCTCATTACCCCCATTTGGCCCTCCAATCGCTCACTATCAGCCCTCGCTCCATCCCTCATTACCCCCATTTGGCCCTCCAATCGCTCACTATCAGCCCTCGCTCCGTCCCTCATTACCCCCATTTGGCCCTCCAATCGCTCACTATTAGCCCTCATTTGCTCATTCTGAGCCTCCATCCGGTTCCCCATTTCGCTCCCCTGTAGTTTGAGGGACGCCTGCATTTGCGCCATAAATTGCTCCATGAGGGCCTGCATTTGGGCCATCCCTCCCACTTGTGCAGCGGGTGCGGCCGCCGTAGCCGTGTGCGAGGTGCCATTTTGCGCGCCTGAAGCCTCGTGAGCGAGGACGCCATTTTGCGCGCCTGATACCCCCTCAACCACATTGCCAATGTTCTCCTCCTCTCTTTCATCCACATACATTTCCCCGAGGTCCTGGGTCGGTTCTACCCCGTCTATCTGTATCTCTCCCACCGGCATCCCGTCGCCTTGACCAGCCATGGCACGATTTCAAAATTCGGGTTTTGCTTTACAACACAAATTTCCAGCAGCTCGTAATTTTGAGCGCGTTAAGCGCGCTTCGGGCCTCATATCTCACTCCCCGACACCAATTTGTTGCGGTCCGCGGATTAGGATGTTATTTTTACCGAGCGGAGGTATAACCGCGGCCGAACAGTTCTTCCCCGATTCACCCGATTTACCCAAACGTTGGCCGTATCGCGCCACAGCTACTCAATGTGGGAAAACTCTAAAGCGACCGAATGCAAAGAGGAAGAAGACGTACAGAAGAGTAACGGGATTTATTACTATTTACACACATAAGCAAAAAGAGCAGTCACGATTATGTACAGGGACATGAGACGCAGGTGACACAGTGAATTCCTTATACAAGCTTAATTACCTACCCAGGACTGAACAAACAAAGACGACTCACACGGGGAATTGCAGAGTGGATTGGCTGGAAGGAGGTGTGTGGCTGGAGGGGAAGGACGGCACGGAGCTGGCTGGAGCTTGATCCCGCACGGGACGTCGGGCTGGACCTCGACGGCCGCTGATGCCACCGATCCTGTCGTGTGCGCGGGATCACGGGTCGGATCACGGTCGGAGTCGACGCGCTGGTGGGGGGTCTGGCATGACGGGTTCTCTCCTCTCTCTTTCTTTTGTCCAACCATTCTTTCTCCAACGCAACCACTCAACGCAACCACTGACCACCCCTGACGACCAACTTAGCTCTTGTCATGGACCTCTCTTTTCAGACTCATCTCCTTGTCTCAGTCAAAGCGCATCTCTCTTGGGGGCGTCTCTCATGGGTTATATATAGCCCCACCCTTGAACCTTTGCGAACCTCCCCGATCGCTCTTCCTCCGCCCTCTCAAACCAAACTCCTCGTGCTCGGTTGGTTGTTCGGGGCTGGCTCACTCCTCCCCTCTATGACGAGGTGGAGACACGCCTTTCTTCCCCAACCCTGCCTCGTGGCCAATGGTGGTTGAAGAAAACCGCCCAAAATGCAGTTGGCCATTGAAATGAAATGAAAGGGGATCTACTCTTATTTCACTTGGTACAATGGAGTATTTAAATTAATGGGAGACACGGCCTTACCCTAAGACACATAATAAGATATAAGCTACTGAACAAGGGTTTTATCGGGTCCTGCAATGTGGTGTTTATGGAATAACTACCGAGACGCCCTTTGACCTTCACACTACGGAGGTATTTACAAGGAATCATTACATTTTACAGAGGGTGATATTTACAACAATTTACTATACAATACAACACAATAAAAAAAAAACACAATCCTCATATCCGCAACAATATATATATATATATATATATATATATATATATATATATACACACATATATACATATATATATATATATATATATATATATATATATATATATATATATATATATATATTGTTACGGATCCGGGGGACAGCACTCCCGTTAGCAAGGGGGGTTTAATCCCCTTGTCTTGTTAAGCTGGCCGTCCGACCGGTCCTGGGAGTATGACGTCACGCCCGGTCAGTGCTGAATAGGGTACTAGGCCGATTCGTCCTATGACCTAAGTACCAGCGCCTTCCGGTACGCAAGGAAATACTCCCACCCGGGCCGCAGCGTAATTGATGGATTGCGCCGAGCGAAACGAGCCGCGACGCAGGCCATTAACAAAAGACTAAACCCGATTATAAGCGGTTCGGCCGAAATCGCGCCACAGGTACTCAATGGGGAAATCACTAAAGCGATCGGACGAGAAAGAAGCCAAAGAATAAGAAGGAACAGGGATTTATTAATTACTATACAAAACCAAAGAAACCAAAGGAGAAACGAAAGCAATATACAGAAGAAGAAGAAGACACAGAACAATTCTTAAACACTCTTACTTATACCCAGGGACAAGACAAACAGAACAAACTCACGTACACTAATGGGGTTTTTAGGCAGGAATGGCGGGAAGGATGAGAAGGGCAGACAGTCCACAGAACTGGTGGGCAGGGAGGTTTGGGAATCGCGGCATGCCGTTGGTGGCCCACGTGCACACCCTCGCTCTTTGTTCAGCAGGAACCCGATCGTCAGCGCGTCTCTCTCCAGCGCTCCTTTCTCATGCGTCTCCAACACTTATCTCTCTCCACCTCATCTCGTGCTCCCTTGCTCATCTGCCTCTCACCGTGGCTCTTGAGTCTCCTCCCGCGTCTCTCGTGGGGGCCTCGCGCCAAGGGTTTTATATCAACACCCTTGGAACTATCTCGAACTCACCAGACGTTTCTTGCCACGCCCTATCAAGCCATGCCCACTGAGCCCTGGTTGGTCGTTAATGGCTCTCTGGCTCCACCTTTGATGACAAGGCAGTGCCACGCCCGTGCTCTGGTGGCTCCTCCCCCTTCTCGGCCTCGTGCGTAATGGAGTTTGGCGTCAGGCACCGAACGCTGCTGGGTGAGTAGAGGCAGTGTGATGCCCATGAAAACAGCCCAACTGTTACTGGCAGCGAACGCTGCCTTACCGCTACTGCACTTGAAGAGCGGGAGACGATTGGGGAAAATTGAAAGGGGACTATCTTATTTGATTGATGCAACGTAGAGTCAACTATTGGAAACACAGCCTTACCTGGAACACATAATAATGACATAACTATTGAGATCCTAAAGTGTCCTACGTTTGCTCGTGGACTAACTAAGGTGCAATATTTATTTAACAGTCAATTAAGGGGAAATGTACACAGGGGTAATTTATAAGGGAATTTACTACTAAATTTACATGTGAAGGTTCTAAAAACCGTAACACAGCACCCTCATTCCTCACGGCACGTCTGGGGCTGAAAAAAAACTTCAACTTAATGTGACACGCAAGTGTAATACCCCTCTACTATTAACCTTGCCCTTGAGTGCGACAGTTTTAAAACACAATTAAGTATGTCCCGCCTGCTACGTTGCATCCTGCCTAACAGATTCGCACCCACAATTAACTGAATTGCGGAATTAATTCGCAAACTATACATGTACGGTGGGGAGCATTATGTACAAGACACTATTTGTATATACACTGCAACCCAGGACCTGTCATTTTTGGGAAACAAAAAGAACCCTGTGGGAGGGAGGAAAAAGCATGCACTGCACCGATACACCACCTCTACATGCCCGGGGATGCAGAATTCATATTACAATGCATCCCCAAGCATGCAAGCACCAAAGCACCAATAATCACCATCAAGCACCATCCAGTGCTACATTGCACACAACCAAAAAAACAAACTGATGGTCTTCTTTCTGCTCCCTCTGCTGGCCGACGTTTCTTCCAGATGTTCTCTCTTTTCTTGCTCTTGTGGCTTGCCGCCTATTTGCAATAATAAAAAAGGCACACAATGCGTCCATTTTTTATTTATAGCGCACAGGGGCCCACTATGGGTGGTCCACCTGTAGGGCAAAAGGGGCCACCTCACCATGGTCCGCAAGCAAACTTTCTTGGGCCTTCGTGGCCGGTCCCAGCAGAGGGGCCAGGCCCCAACACGTGGGGTCCATCAGTGGTGCTCGGCCACAGTACCGTGGTCCATAGGGGTGTGGTGCTTAGCCACAAACGTGTGGTCCATAAGGTGGTGCATCGATCCAGGCAGCTGGCAGCGGCGGCTCGGGCACACAGATGCGGCTCCTGCACGCTCTCCCTCAGTGCCCAGAGAGCACGGTCCATGGGTGGGGAGGAAGACAAAGCAGAGTCAGCGATGGGTAAGAGTGCAAGGGTACACATCAAAAAAGGCAATGCAGAGGTGAGGTGCGCCTGGAGATCGAGCGGAGAAAGCTCGTCCCTAACGGACGCCACCCCCCCCCCCCCCTGTCACCGACTCTACCCTTGCCCTTACCCCATATTTACACAACAATTTACAAATTCGTCTCTATCGTCTCGTCTTCCCCATATCTCCCCTAATTCCAAATTCGTCAACAATCCCTCGAATCCAAATTTGCCATCACCCAACTCATCATCAATCCCTCTTAAGGAGGAAGAGATGGAACAACCAGCACAATGTCTCACCCACGTCGTGATGCGTCTCACATCCCAAAACATTTGCAACAAAAAAAAGAACAAACCATGGCATGGCGTGGAGCACTGTCGTCACCTCCGGTGAGTGGGTGTAGATGGTGCGAGGACATTTTAAATCCTAACTACTTTCTAAATGACATTAACACACTTTACACGACCCGGGGTCTTTCCCTGCAAAACCATTGGCCATCTTACTCGATGCGGTTCTAAAAACAAAACTCCCATTGACCAAACTGTGGCGCTCTCCAATTTGGGGTCTCACTCCCCTCGATTCAACTCCCTGTGCCTTTGCACAATTTCAGGAGACTGGATCGTGTGGCTCCCCTAGCAGGTCTACTCACCTGCACACCTCCGCCACCGCAGTTTCCTCCGAGCTTACCTGCTGCTTTACCCTAACCTATCTAACTGGGGAAGGCCCTCCCTGGCACTGGGCTACCCGGGTCCGTCCTCCGGATCCTCGGGCCCCATTCACAACACCACCGGCTCCCAGAGCCCACCTGCGGCCTCACCTGGCCGACATCCTCACAGTGGCGGAGTGTCCATTTAACCATACACACTAACAGGCCACACGCCCAGCAATTTCCACGTCACTAATGCACCCATCCAAACACCATTCTACCACACGCACCACAGATGCCAATATCCACCACAATTTACCTATACCCTCTACCTACTCTTAAACTACCCTCCCCAGGTATTCGTGATAGGGGTCCATCCTCCCCATCCACTCCCTTCGCACCAACCACTCCACTCCACGTTTTCCACCATACTCACTCCACACCATCCATTCCATACTCCATTTACTCCAGACCAATTATTTCATTCAACCATTCTCCATACACCTGTTCACTTGCACACCTGTGCTCACACACACCTGGTGGCTCTTGCACCCTCCTTTCCTCCGAGGCTTCTTGATTCACTACAATGCCATTCACCCACACTTACAATACTCTGCTCAATACTCTTTCTACACACACACACACAGCATCATCTGATCTACCTACCCCCCTTCTAAAACTCGCGCTTCCCAGTCGCCCCTTATATTATTGCGCTCCCTCGTCGTTATCATCCAACTAATCTACCTACGTCCCCTACTACAGGTACAATGTCGCTACTTAACTCTACAGTTACCTATGGTCATTTTTCTAGATCCCGAATCATTATCCTAACCCTCCCTCGGCGAGCTTACACTGCCAAAACCACATAAACTATAGCTCATGCGCCCGGGTGATGTGAGGGATGGCAGAGCTACAATCCCTCCACATCGGGCATCTTCCACGATCACCCCCCAGTCCTCTGACACTACGAGCCCCATTCGCAAGAGGTACTGGGTCCTGCCTCGGCATCTAAAGCCGAGGCAATCTGCGAAGGCGCCTGCTTGCCGGCGTAAGGTCTTATCCGGTCGGCATGGACGATCCGAGGGACGGCTCGTGGCCCCATTTTGATCTTTATGAACACGTCACAGACTTGCGACAGGACGACTCCCGGGCCTTGCCAGGGGGAGGTGAGTTTTGGGCACCTACCCTTCTGCCTCCGGGGATTAAAGAACTAAATCTTCATCCCCAGAGCGTACTGGCTCCCCTGGCTCCGGTGGTCGTACCTGCGCTTCATCTTGGCCCCCGCCAGGTGGAGCTGGCAGCGGGCGAAGGCATGGACCCGCTCCATGCCTTCCTCCAGGTGACGTGCGTAACCCTCCCTCGGCGGTGTATCTGTGGACTCTGGCACGGGACCGCATAGCAAGTCGGCGGCAGCCCGCAACTCCCGCCCATACATAAGCAATGCTGGACTGCATGCGGTGGCCCCGTGCTGGCTGGTTCGGTATGCCATCAACAAGTATGGTAGATGTTCGTCCCAGTCATCCTGACGGGTGGTGGTGAACAATGCTAGTTGTTGGATCAATGTTCTGTTAAATCTTTCCACCATCCCGTCAGACTGTGGCCGCAAGGGCGTTGTCCGTGTTTTCCGAATTGACAGGAGTCTGCACACATCTTTTAGCAATTGGCTTTCAAAATTACGACCCTGATCAGTGTGCAGCTCCTGTGGAATCTCATGCCGACATACAAATCCTTCCACGAATGCCTGCGCTACCACCCTGGCTTCTTGGTTGGGGAGAGCATAGGCCTCCGGCCACTTGGTGAAATAATCCATTACAACGAGGATGTATTTGTTACCTTGGCGGGTGCGGGGCAGCGGTCCTAGAATGTCCATAGCCACCCGCTCAAGGGGGGCCCCCACCTGGTGTAATTGAAGGGGGGCCCTCATCCTCCGTGCTGGTCCCTTTTTGGCAGAACAGGCATCGCATCTCCGACACCAGTCCTGTATGTCGCGCCCCATATTCACCCAATAGAACCTCCGGCGGACCCGAGATGTTGTTTTTGTCCTACCCAAATGGCCGCCGGAGTGGGTACCATGCACCTGTTGTAATATGACGTTCTTAAATTTGTCAGGGACTATCACCAGCCAGGAAGTTCTCTCAGAGGGAACCTCCACCCACTTGCGATACAAGATGTTACTTTTCAATTCTAGGGTCTGCCACTGAGCCCAATACGCCTTTGTTTGTGCCCCGAGGGGGTGACCTCTTCCCCCTTAGGTCTTTGCCCCAATTTGACCCATTTGTACACCGGTCCCAGAACGGGATCCTCCTGCTGGGCCGTGCTCCACGCCATTCCGAATTCTTCATCTGCGGTTAGTGGCAAAATTGGCCCTCTCACCCAGGTTGCCTGGACGACGAGGATCGGGGCAGAATCGCCCAATTGCTCCCTCTCCTCGTGTCTCACACAAAATTTACAGTTTTCCCCCAGACAAGGACGCCGAGAGAATGCAAACGCATTACCATGGGCCTTCCCGGCCCTATGGGTCACATTAAAATCGTACTGCTGCAACCTTTCCAACCACCTTGCAATTTGGCCCTCCGGTTCCTTGAACCGAAGAAGCCATTGCAGGGAGGAATGGTCAGTTCGAACCAAAAATTTCCGCCCGTGGAAATGGTTCATGGCAGCCAGCATAGCCGATAGTTCCTTGCGGGTGACGCAATAATTTCGTTCGGGCCTACTCAAGGCCCGACTATAATAAGCAATCACTCTCTCCACGCCCTCCTGTGTCTGAGACAAAACTGCGCCCAATCCTTCCTGGCTTGCATCTGTGTCCAGGGTAAATGTCCCGTCACTTGTGGGGTAAGCTAGAATGGGTGCGGATGTCAAACACCCCTTCAATTTTAGGAAGGCCTCTTGGCACTCCCTTGTCCATTTAAATCGCGTCCCCTTCTTCGTAAGCTGGTGAAGGGGCCGGGCCAACTCCGCAAATTTCGCCACAAAGCGCCGGTAGTAGGAGCAGAGTCCCAAAAATCCCTGCACCTCCTTGATGGTACGTGGTGCGGGCCACTCCTCTGCCGCCGTAATTTTGCCTGGGTCTGTTTTTACCCCCTCACGACCGATAACATGACCTAGTTAGGCCACCTCTCTTGCAAACAAGGTGCACTTACTCGGACTCAGCTTCAACCCTGCCTGTCTGAGGCACCCGAACACCTGGTCCAAATTAGCTATAGCCTGGGGGAATGTCTTGGCATGTACTAGGACGTCATCCAGGTACACCAGGCATGATTGCCATGGCATGCCACATAGTACATGCTCCATTAATCTCTCAAAGATGGCGGGGGCGTTACACAATCCAAACGGCATCAAAGTGAACTGATACAGCCCCTTACCTGTGGAAAATGCCGTTTTCTCCTTCCCTGCCCAATCCATCTCCACCTGTCAATACCCACTCTTGAGGTCCAAAGTTGAGAACCAATTTGAGCCCGCAACGGCATCGAGGGTGTCATCAATGCTTTGCACGGGATATGAGTCCTTGAGTGTCACGTTGTTTAGCTCGCGATAGTCCACGCAGAAACGCGTGGTCCCATCTTTCTTTTTGACCAGCACAACGGTGACATCCAGGGACTTCCCGAGGGCTCGTTGATGCCTGCATCGAGCAACTTTTCTACCTGCTCGTCAGATTCCTCCCTCTTGCTCCAAGGGAGCCGTCGGGCGGGCTGACGAATAGGCCGGGCCTCACCGATGTGGATCAGATGTTTCACCAGGCCCATATGTCCAATATCCTCGGGGGACAAGGAGAAGAGATCCAAATGGGATCCAATCAGTTTGTGTAAGGCCTCCCTCTGGGTACCTTCCAACTCTACGCTACTTCGATTTACCATCTCGCAAATGGGATCGGGCCAATTCCTAGTATTTATTGAAGGCTCCCCCTGGGGCCGGCTCGGCTGGACGTTCTCGCCCCTCACTAACGCGACTTCTCTAACTGGGGTGCAGACAGCTACCTTCGTGCTCCTCACTATAGTGCGTGGTTCCGTGCTAATATTAATTACACGGACGGCCACCACCGGCCCGTCCGTTTTTACAAGGGTGCGGCCCACGATTTAGCCAGGTATGGATCGCGCTGCCACCGGTTCGACCAGGCCGCAGGACTCCTGCCATGTTGGGCGAGCTAACCATCGGGCCGGCACTATGGCCTCAGCCCCCGGAGGGATGGTCACGGCCTCAGGAGCCTCCAGCTCCACCCTCTCGGCCGTACTCACCCCCTCCAATTGTAGCTCTTCCACTCTCACCTGCAGGATCCCCCGGCACAAGTCGATTTTACAACTGCTGGCAGTCAACAAATCCAACCCTATTAAGCATGAGTCGCACACTTCCGCCACCCAAACCTCTATCTCACTCTTTACCGACCCCAACTTGAGGGTCACAAAACCATGCCCTATGATCGGAGCCGTTGCCCCGGTAGCCAGCTGCAAACTATGATTTTCCAGACGCTGGATTTTATCCCAGCCGTCTGCACTCGAATTAAGGATCACAGGGCTGATGATCGTGGCGCTGGCGCCTGTGTCCACTACGGCGTCTACCCCCACGCCGGCAATTTTGCATCGAATTGTGAGGCTACCTGTACCAATTTGGCCAAAATGAATGACCTGTCGCGTCAATGAGGGCTCTCCTCCATCCCATATTGCCGAACACCGCCCTGCATGCTCGGCACCTTCTAGTTTCCCGGGCTCTTGCGGGGGGGTGTCTGAGGTCGGCTAGGCCGATCTATACGGGACGGAGTTGAGGATATCGGCTGTCAGGGAGCGTCCCGGCGCGGAGCTCGACACTCCCACGCACGGTGACCCAGCCGAGCACAATTATAACACCTCACCTGGTAAGGTGCTTGCCTCCGGTATTCCAAATTCCTCCCCCCCCCCCCCTAAATGTCCGAATTGGTGTACTCTGCCGTGGCCCACCGGGTGCCACCGCCGGGGCTGCCTGCCATGGTCCAGATCCCGCCAGGCGCCGGACCATGCTCTCCAGGTCAGGGCCCCCTTCGTGGGCGGGCCCCCTAGGGGGGCTGCCACCCATCACGGGCCCTACCTGATGCACCGCCACTGCATGGCGCTCGCCTCCCTGGGCCAGGGGCCTCGCTGCCTCCCAACGGGCTGCAGCATCGGCCACCTGGCTCATGGTCTGCGGGCGGCACATGGCGAGCTGTTGTCGGAGCTCCAGATCCGGAAGAGCCTGGATAAAGTGATCCAGCGCCAGGCTTTCCTGGGAACTCGCTGCCATGTCTGCGTGTGCGATTCCCACTGCGCGGCGAATGTCATGGGCAAGTTCCCCGATGGTCTCCTGGGGCTTGCGTTTTCACTGAGCAAGATGAGCTTTAACAAGCTTGCTTTGCTGTTCAATACCAAAACTATTAATTCAGGCCACGCGGAGGGCTGGCAGGGTGAGAGCACCCGGTGGTAAAGCTGTCAGCACCTCCGCCACCGCGCCGCGCAGTGCCGTGCCCCCACAAGGTGTACTCCACCTTCGTCTGGATTCCAACCGTTGCCTCTACATACGTATTCGAACTGCGCCAGATACGCCCTCATATCACTCATGCCATCATACAGCGCGAGTGGGACCTTGTGGGTTCCCGAAGGCCGGACCCAATGCGTCACTCCTTGCGGGGTCAGCGTGGGGCCGAACCGTTCGGGCCCCCACAGTACACTATTCCCAGGGGCTCTCGTGCGTCCCCTGTCCCTCTGAACACTACCCCTGTCGGTGTCGATGCCTGGGTCGCCCCTCCGCAACTCGCTGCCCACTCCATACCCGCACATCCTTGCTCACCAATACCCCTCGCATTCCCCATAATCGGACCTCCTCACACACATCCTATTTCCACACACTCTGCACCTGTTGCACACCTCACCAGCAGCCTCTCACGAATGCCCGGGTCTAGCCCAACACCCAAGCTCACTGAATCTCCCCTCGCACCATATACATTTCCGAGCAGATCGCCACTCAGCTCGGCACCTCTTCTCTTCCGCTCCTCCTCCGCCACCTGCAAACTCTTTATTTGGTCAGTAAGCACATCATCATGCTGTGAGCACAGACCTTGCACCAATTCCATCACCTCCTCCTTTATCTCCTTCTTAGTCTCCCTCCATCTCTTCTTAATTTCACTTACCCCCTCTTCCACTTCCTCTAATTTTTGTCTCACCTCCTTTATTTCCCAGTGTGCCCCTTCAATTTCTCCCTCTAAGGCCACCTTGGTCGTTTCTATGTGCGTCCTGACTTCCCGTTCTTTTGTCTCCATTGTCTCTACCACCTCTTCTAACCTCTTTGTCAGTCCCTCATGTACCATCTGACATTCTTTCTTTGTCGCCATTAACTCTTTTTTTATTTCCTTCTGGGTCGCTTTCAACCCTCCTATCACCGCCGTGTTCTTTTCCACCTGGTCCCCAAGCTCCTTCTGTCCCACTGTCAGCTGCTCTACTCCCCGCGTCAGGTCTTCTATGCCCCCCTGTAACCTAGCCGTACTGTTCCTCACCTCTTTCTCCATGCGCTCCTCACCCCGCTTTACCTCCTCGCGTACCCCCGCGACCTCTTCGCCCACTCCGCGCCTTATATCCTCCCCCATCTCTCCCATCTCTTTGGTAGATGCCGCCCTCATCTGCTCCAAATCATTCCTTTGGGCATCCAATTTGGTTTCTAACCCGATTTTCACCTCCTCTATCTGGTTCCCCATCCGTTTCATTTCCCGGGCGGATTGCTCCCCTATTTCCCTCAATTTGCCTTCCATCTTGTCTTCTCGCCCCAGTAACCCCTTCTTCACCCCTTTTATCCCGTTGTCTAACCCCTCAAATTTGTTGTCTAAACCTCAAATTTGGCTTCTAGCCCCCCGATTTGATTTCCCATCTCCGTTTTTAATCCACTAATTTGGCTTCCCAATTCATTTCTCATTCTGCCTTCCATTTGCTCAATTTGGCTTCCCAGCCCCCTGTTCTTTTCCATCTCCTCACCCGACTTGACCATGAAGGCCTGCATTTGCAGCATGAGTAGGCCCCAGTTCATCGGCGCCGCGGGCGCGGCTGCAGCAGCCACGCGCGAGGCGTCATTTTGTGAGCCTGAAACCTTGTGCGCGAGGCCGCCATCTTGTGCGCCTGCCGCCCCCTCTACCACATCCTCGTCGCTTTCCTCCTCTCTCTCTCCCAATTCCTCCCTGGGGTCCTGGGCTGCCTCTAAACCCTCTTCTTCTACCCCCACCAGCATCCGATCGCCTTGATCATCGATGGCACGATTGAATTTAGATCTTATAATAAAATTTCGGCCGCTCCAAATTTTGACCAAATTTTTTTAAAAAGATGTTTCGAATTTGGTTCGGGTCCAAATCCCACTCCCAGACACCAATTGTTACGGAATCGGGCGACGGCACTCCCCTTTGCAAGGGGGGGGGGTTAACCCCTTGTCTTGTTAAGCTGGCCGTCTCCGTTCCTGGGGGTATGACGTCACGCCTAGTCAGCGCTGAATAGGGTATTAGGCCAATCCTTCCTATGACCTTAGTACCAGCGCCTTCCGGTACGCAAGGAAATACTCCCGCCCGGACCGCAGCGTGATTAATGGATTACGCCGAGCGAAGCGGATTGCGGCGCGGCCCGTTAACAATGACTAACCCGATTCATGAGCGTTGGCCAAATCGTGCCACAGGTATTCAATCAGGGAAATGACAAGGACGATAGGACAAGAATGAAAACCAAAAGAGTACGGAGGAACAGGTATTTATTACTAATTATTTACACAACCATTTACAAGAAAGAGAAACGAACGTAATTTACAGAAAAAGAAACACAGTGCAATTCTTAAACAAGCTTACTTATTCCCACAGGACAATACAAACAGACTCACATGAATAGGGAATTTCAGGCAGGAACGAATGGCTGGAAGGAGAAGGTTCAGGTGGGACACAGGGCAGGAAGGTCCGGGCAAAATGCGCAGCAGAGAGGTCCGCTCCAGGTTCACAGTTCGGAAGCGAGCAGCCGGCGGCTCCACGTACTCGGCTTCACACGGCAGGGCTTTCTGCAGCAGCTCATCTCTCCTTACTCGTCTGCCTCATACCGACTCTCCCTTCCGTCTGCCTCAAAAGCTGCTTGCCAATCTGTTGCGTGGCGGGACGTATCTCTTCTCTCATCTGCGCGCGCGTCTCTGAAGCTCTCTCCTCTCTCAGGTGGGGGCCTCGCGCCAAGGGTTTTATAACCCCGCCCTTGGAACCCTCGTGAACTTGCCAGATCTTTCCTGCCATGCCCTCTCAAGCCATGCCCACCGAGCTCTGGTTGGTTGTAAGGGCTTTGACCCCACCTTTGGTGACGTGGTGGGGCCACGCCTGTGATGTGGTAGCTCCTCCCCCCTTCTTCTCCGAGATGACCTCGTGCGCAATGGGGTTTTGCAGACGCTGAAAACAACCCAAAGCAGTAACGGCCGCCGTACTGGCGCTTTTAGGAGGCCATGGGGATATCGCAAGGGATCCTATCTTATTTGATTTGATGCAATGGAGAGTCAACGATTGGAAACACAGCCTTACCTGGAACACAGAATAATGATATAACTATAGAGAGGTCCTATGGTTCGCTATGTGTTGCAATGTGGACTAACTAAGGTGCAAATTTTTTTTTTTTTTTTTTTTTTTTTTGTTGTATACAAGATCGAGGCTCGTGAAAGAGCGAACATTAATCACACAGAAAGACAAACCGACACATAAAACATATAACATCGGGAGCGGTAGACAAGATGGGGAGAGAGGGGGAAGGACACAAACACAACATTTGAGAGCAGGAACCGAGAGACATGGAGACATCGAGAGATCTGAGAGAGGGCGAGGGCTTTGGGGGGGGGGGCATGGGAAGGGGGCGGTGGGAGAGGTATAAAACATATGGACACTGCCAGGACTTCCAGGAAAGAAGTTGGAATTTCAAACAAGGTGGATCTGGGGTGAATTAGCGGGGGTAGAAAAGATCAAGGTTTTGGATGGGGGAAGATAAGAGATGGTGGTGAACAGCTGTTTTAAAGACCTGGAGGGAGGAGTGGGATTGAAGGGAGTGAGGGAGTTTGTTCCAGAGGCGGGAGAAAAGACGAATGAAAGAGTGAAGGTGAGCAGAGAGCCGAGATTTCGGCAGTTTAACCATCAGAGGGTTGCTGGCAGATCTTGTGCGACCTGTAGGAATATTTGGGGGACAGAGCACAGAGAGAGCTGGGGGTGCAAGGCCGGAGAGGAGTCGGTAGAAGACAGAAAGACCACCTACCTGCCTGCGGTGAGTGAGTGAAAGGCCCTCAGAGATAGCTTCATCGCGGGAGATTCCAATAATTCTGAAAGCTTTGGTTTCAACAGCGTGAAGCCGAGCTAGGTGTGAGGCAGGAGCACCGGCCCATAGGGGAGAACAGTATTCCATTGAGCTGCGGATGAAAGCCTTGTATGTGGTGAGGAGCTCAGGTGTGCCGAGGAAGGACTTCGCACGACGGAGGATGCCCAGTCGGCGACTGGCTTTGGAGGCCAGCTTGGAAATGTGGTTTTCCCAAGAAAGATCATGGCAGATAGTGAGACCCAAAATCTTGAGCGACAGAACTTCTTGGAGAGGATTGTTGAGAAAGTAGATGGGAGGGTTGTCCAGTCGATCTTTTCGGAGAGACATAGTAAGAGTGTGAGATTTGTCAGGATTGAAAGACATGTTCCACTTGTTTGACCAGTCTGTGATTTTGTCCAGGTCTTCAGAAAGTGAGGAGGCAGCAGACTGCCGATCTGAGGGAAGAGGAATGGAGCGGCAGAGAGTGGAGTCATCAGCAAAGAGATAGAGAGGATTTTCGAGAGAGTCAGAGAGATCATTGATGAAGACCAGAAAAAGCACGGGGCCCAGAACACTGCCTTGGGGAACTCCAGCCTGAACAGGAAGAGGAGATGAGAGAAACCCATTCAGGGCCACACGTTGACGACGACTAGAGAGGAAGTCCGCCAGCCATGCGTGGAGATTTCCATGGATACCAAAGGAGGAGAGTTTGGTGAGCAGAGCGGGGTGCCAGACCGTGTCGAAGGCACGTGATATGTCGAGGGAGACAGCTCTAATTTCCTGTTTGGCATTGAGGACCTCCATCCATTGTTGAGACAGCAGAAGCAGCATGTCCAGAGTAGAGTGACCTGGTCTGAAACCAAATTGATGATCAGAGATCAAGCCATTGGAGAAGAGGAAAGATTTCATATCCGAAGCAATGATGGATTCCATGACTTTGCTGATAATTGGGAGAAGGCTGATTGGTCTGTAGTTGCTAGGATCTGTTTTTGCACCTTTTTTGTGCAAAGCGGTGATGTTGGCTGATTTCCAAGCAGATGGCAGTTGACCTTGAGCAAAAGAGAGGGTGAAGAGAACAGAGAGAGGGTGAGATAGAGCAGCAGAGCAGGATTTTAGGACCCGTGGGCTGATGCCGTCGGGTCCAGTTGCAGAATCAGAGTCGAGGGTTGACAGAAACTTTTCCACCTTGTCAGGAGGAAAGGACACGGAGTCCAGGAGCAGCAGGGTACGACTGGGTATGGTGGGTACAGAGAGGGTACAGAGAATTATTTCAATTAACAGCCAATTAAGGGGAAATGTACACAGGGGTTATTTATAAGGGAATTTACTACTAAATTTACATGTGAAGGTTCTAAAAACCGCAACAATATATATATTCCGCAACAACAACAACCGCAACAACAATATAAATATATATATAATCAAATGTGAAACTAGGATGATAGGCTGTGAGAAATACTCAATGGAAATTACCGAAAGCAAAGCTATGGGGAATATCGAGAGAAGAATGAGTTTTTGCTGAATAAACCACGTGGAGATTGTCGGTTGGCATGGAAATAAATTCGGTGATCTGCGGTCAGGCAGTTGGTTCAAAACATCCCTCAATTCGTTTCCCAGCCCAGCTTCCATAATTTTACCCTCACTCGAAAGCAGTACTTCGGAGGTACAGCAAGCAGGGATTGGAAATCTTAGCTTGTGGAATGGAACATGGTTTCAAGGTTACCGGATCCACACACTGCGATGTCTGCTCACTGAATATTTATGCCGATTTCCCATTTCTTCAAATAAACCCTCCAAAAATTGCTCACTTGAGGTGAGACATCTACAAACCCATCGTACAAGGGTACCCTGATAGTCATACTACAATTCAATGTATGTTTACCTCCGCCACCAAAGGTGGATGGAGGTGATGTTTTCACCTCTGTCTGTCTGTTTGTTTGTCCGTTTGTGAAAAAAATATCTCAAAAAGTTGTGGACGGATTCGGATGAAATTTGGAAGAGAGGTCGTGTATGTGACAAGGACAAAATTCTTAGATTTTAGTAAATATCCGGATTCGGATCCAGCTCCTAGAATTTTTAAAGTGATTCTTCACCATTGGGAGATCGGGCCAAAAACGATACATAGCGGGGATATCTCAAAAAGTTGTGGATGGATTTGGACGAAACTTGTTGGACAGGTTGTGTGTGACAAGGAAGAATTGATTCAATTTTGGTGAAGATCTGGATCCGGATCCAGCTAGTAGAATTGTTTAAGTGATTCTTCATGGCCAACCAGGTGGAGGTATGCTTTCTACTGAGTGCTCTTCTCGTTCTTTGTGTGTTTGTTTGACTTGCGTGCACTCCTGAACCACGTGGACAGAGTGAGTTGAAAACTGCTGGTTGTGCTTAGGTTTTCCTGGCAAGGTTTAGGCCATAAAAATAATAAATTGTCTTTGGGGTTCAGTGGAGGAGGGAGTACTTCAATTCTCTCCTTGTAAATATGTATGGCATAGCCCCACTGAGCTTTGTGAAGGCTTAATGGTTAGGGTGGTTATCTTATAGGATCTCATGGTCTTGATCTCAAGCCTCAGCTGTGCCAAAATAACACCAGGTGGGTTGACTCAGCCTGTTATCCTTCCGAGGTTGGAAAAATGAGTACCCAGTTTACTGGAAGTGAGCCAGTTGAGTATGTTGTGTTGGAGGTGCGACCAGTCCACAATTGTGCACCCCAAACAATCAAAATGACTTAGCAGCCTTATGCGCCTAACAGCCCGAGGAGGATCATTCATAGTACTGCTCCTGCTGATAGGGGGTAATATGAGTCAATGAGTCATGCTAAAACATGCCACTTCTGGGGGAATTATCCTGTCAGTAATTCTGGGGGAATAAACCCATCAGTTATTCTGGGGGAAATGAACCTGCCAGTAAAGCTGTGTTCTTCACTAGTTGTGTTAACGAGGTGAAAAATTTCCATCAATGCAGTCCTTTAAAATTTCAATGAACTATTCAATTATTTTCAAGCAACTCAATAAGACATCTTAATTTTTATCATGCTTAAATTGAATCTGTTGCCACAAAAAAAAATCAGAACTTTCAGCAAAAACTGACGTTCGACAAATAACAATCAAACAATTTATGAGTTGTAGGCAAGGCTGCTTATACAAAGGCATTGATTTTGTTTTTAAATGCGAAGCAGCTGAAAAGTGAAGACAAAACATTGAACAGGAAATAGTGCCAAAAGTAATGTTTCGTTCATCGTCATACTACTCCACATGTTTTCGTTTCACACGTAATTCATCCTTTTTTCCAGGCTCGGCATTTACACCTTTTCATTACTTTATTGGTTGTGTTACATTGCTTTACTCCTGGGTGAAATAAGTCCGCATAACTTCCATTTCAGCAATCGCACTCTTTGCTGCGCACACATGTTCGACGTTGACCTGTGGGGTTTGTTTACAGAAGGAGAATGGATTGTGAACCCCGAGCAAAATTCCAGAGTTTCTGTAACCAGATTAGGAGCAGACCTCCCCTTGTTTAAAATGACTGTAATGTGGAACATTAAAATATTACTATATGTCTTTGGGGTAGATTTAAGTACCCACGATACAGTGTGTTATTGTACACCGCTCCTTTCCTATGCCATCTCCAGGCATTGCAAATCGTCATTGCCGGGCACCAAAGGGGGCTCGGCAGTGACGCACGCTGAAAGAGAGTACTCAGTTTTCACTCTGGTTTCTTGTTTGTTTGTTTTCTTGGTTGTCCGGGCGATATCTCAGCCATCCTTTGAGCTAGGAAGCTGAAATTTCGGCACAGTAGTGAGCAAGTCCTTTGTCAAATACGGTATTTTTTGTTTTTTGAATAATCAATTAATTGAGGAGTTATTTAATTATTAGCGTTTAATTAAGTACTTATTTAATTAATTAAATTTCATTTCTCTTCTGACCATTATTAACTCAGGCACCTTTTGAGTTAGGAAGCTGATATTTGGACATGCCAATGACCAGGTGATTTGGCTGCAAAGGATATTTTTGATTTATTAATTAATCAATTAATCGATTAATTATTTAATTATTCGATTAATGACAAAAAAAATTTTTTTTTTAAAGTTACAGATTCTGATGAAATAGTGGTAGTTTATGTGTTCTCTGACCAAATTGATTAATAATTTAATTTTTTTATGATTATTATTTATTTATTTTCATTATTAATCATTTATTTATTTTCTTTCTCATTTGGCCAATATCTCAGGCACCTTTTGAGCTGGGAAGCTAATATTTGGACATGAGTGACCAAGTGATGTGGCTATCAAGGATATTTTTGATTTATTGATTAATCATTTCATCTATTAAGTATTTATTGATTAATCGATTAATTATTTATTGAGTAATCAATTAATTATTTAATTTTTTATAAATGACTTCTTTAATTAAATTTCTAAAAGATACATCTTCGGATGAAGCACTACTGGTTTAGTTATGCGATTAGCCAATTGATTATGAAAATATTTTGTGATAATCTTTTATTGATTTTAATTATACAATTAATCAATCAATTAGTGTACACCTCTCCCTCCCAATGGAGCCTCAATGAGCTGTACTGCGGTATTGCCGGGCGCCAGAGGCGCCCCGGCAATGCCGCGCTGCAGCATATTTAATTATTTGGCATGGGGCGGTGTACTTTGAATGTATGTGTACTTGTCTGAAGTTTAGTCTCTCAAACAATTCTCAGAAATTTGTTTTGCAAGAAAATATTTCTCATTTCCAGCAACAATGCATTGCCAAATTGTTGAAAGAATTACGAAGTATGGAGGATGATTGCTTCGTAACCATTTCTTCTACAACTCCAAGTACTCGGCACCCTGCACGGGATGGCATAATAGAACTGCCTTGTATGGCACATCACCCTCTGCACGGTTCCACTTAAGCAGCCAAGTGGGGATGGAGAGGGAGAGGTAAGTAAGGGCTGGGGTGTATAATCATAAAAAAGGGGGCAGGAATGTGTATACACAAGTTTGTGAGAATGATTTGTAGCTTATAGTCCAGTCATTCTAGCGAACTTTTACCCCTAACCCACCACTAATTGCAAGAGAGAAAAAATGATATTTTTCTGAAACCTGTCGATCCTCTGAACAAATACATAAAATTATACTCAATTATAATGAGTGGATCATACTTTATTTTCAGATTGAACGAGAGCCATGAATGAGAGATGGAGTGACGCTTGCAGTGAGAGATTTGATCAGTGTGCTGAGGACAGTTAAACGCTGTGGTCATTGTGAATGTAAGTCGTATTATATTTAATTTATGCTTGTTTAAGGTTTTATTTTTATTTTTAAAAGCAGTTTTTTAACATTTAATTTTATAATAAACATGTTCAAATTTTGTATTTTTATGAACCTATACATTTATAGTAGGACAACACAGGGAATAAAATGTAATCCTAAGTTCCCTCTCTTTTCAGCAACATGGGTGATATCGACTGTGTCTTCTGTAAGAAACCCCTCTCCAGTGATCCAACCAGTACACTGTTGGATAAAGGTTGTACGAGGATCGAAGAAGCTGGACGTGAGCGTGGTGAAGAAGTCCAAGTCCATCCAGGACAGGCGGCAGTTCATACAGATTGTCGTCGGGTGTTCTGCAATGTGAGAGACATTGAAACTTCTTGGAAGCAAAAACGTGTTTCGTCTGAGGCAGACAACGGGAGGTGCCTTCGTTCAATGGATTCAGCGTTTGACTACAGAACTCAGTGTCTTTTCTGTGGTAATCCTGACAAGTACCAGGGGAGGAAAAAGGACCATATGTTGATCCAGGTTAAGACATTCGACTTCCAAAATCATGTGTCTGCTGACTGTGAAAATCGATCTGACAACTGGTCGGGTACTGTGAGGAGCAGAATGGCATTTGTTGGCGATCTACACGCAGCAGATGCGGTATACCATAAGGTGTGCAGTGTTAACTTTCATACAAAGAAACAGATACCACTCAAATTCCAATCGGAAGAGGCGTCTTCATCAAAAAAGCAGAAGCTTGGTCGACCCAAGGACCAGATCAGACATGAAGCGTTCCTGAAGGTGGCAAAGTACCTTGAGGAAAATGATGAGGAACTAACCACAATTAGTGATTTAATTGGGAAAATGGAGGACTTCCTAGTAGACACTGGCTGTGATGCATATGGTTTTTCATACATGAAAGATAACCTTTTCAATCACTTTGGTGATAAGATCATAATTGCAGACATTAATGGAAAATCAAATGTTGTGACATTTAGGGGTGTGGCATCGTCGATTCTTCATGACTTCTATCGTCAGCAAAAGGAAAGGGACCCTGAAACAGAAAAGTTGCGCCTGATCAAGACAGCTGCTGATCTCATTAGAAGTGACATAAAAGAGGTATCTCAAAATAAGGACATTTACCCGACTACTCTCGATATGTCCACTGTCAATGCTGCAACCAAGTTCCTACCTGAGTCACTAAAGCTCTTGCTCGAAATGCTGTTTGTGGGGAAAGGAAAAGACTTAAAAATCTGCTCACTGGGACAGGCGATCATGCAAGCCGCGAGGCCTAGGATCCTTCAAGCTCCACTGTTGGTGGGTCTTGGAATCCAAATGCACTTCCATTTTGGTTCTCGATTTCTCATAGACACGCTCTTTGCACATGGGTATAGTTGTTCATACATGGAGGTGCAAACGTATGAGCGCAGCGCAGCAGTCACGTGTGGAACAGACATCCCTGGTTTTACCCCTGGACATTTCATCCAATATGTGGCGGACAATGTTGACCATGACATCTGCACATTAAATGGGAGAAACACATTCCATGGTATGGGCATTATTGCGAGTGTGACCCCGAAAACAGTCCGGACACTTCAGATTGCCCGTAGAGCTGTCTCGGCAGAGGACATCGCACAAGTGGGGTGAATCAATATACGACCTTTCACATCAGCATGTGGAGGAATGCAGTCCTTGTTGGCGAAGACACTGACTTGTTGATACTACTGTGCTACTATTTTCGCAAGAATACTGCGCACACTCTCTACTTAATGTCGGAGCCGAAAAAGGGTTCATTGAATCCAAGACAATACTTGGACATTGGCAAAGTCAGAGAGGCTCTCGGTGATACTGTCTGTGAAAACATTCTCTTCATCCATGCGTACCTGGGATGCGACACGACATCAATGGTCTTTGGGATCGGCAAAGGCACTGGACTCAAACTGTTCAAGGACAATGAAATGTTCCAGCAAGAGGCCCTAATTTTCGGCAATAAAGAGTCAACACAGGATGAGGTCATTGCTGCAGGAGACAGAGCAATGGTTTTGTGTACGGAGGCAAACCATCAGACAATTTGAACGAATTGAGGGTAGCAAAATTTCATGCTAAGGTGACAACAAACAAAACATTGTTACACCCACGGGTACTTCCGCCCACGAGCTCAGCTTCCAAATATCACAGCCTACGGGTATTTCAACAGGTTCAGGAGTGGAAAGGACACAAACTCAACCCGCTTGACTGGGGATGGAGGATCATGGACACCAGGATGATCCCTATGCATTCTGACCTCGTTGCAGCACCAGACTATCTCCTAAAGCTGGTTAGGTGTTCTTGCAAGGGTGGTTGCAGTGATAAACGTTGTGGTTGTCGGAAACTTGGGCTGCCTTGCACATTTGCATGTCGGGAGTGCAGAGGTATTTGTGCAAATGCAGACGAATCAGTGGACGTTTTCGAGGATGCTGATGATAGTGACCATGGAGGAGACGAAGTGACGTGTTAAATATTGTGAACGGACAGAAGGACATTGGGTACAAATAGTTGTGGTAGTGTATTCAAACATGGTTAAATAAATAATTTAGAGTTGATTTGGTATATTATTAAGAGTGTTATTGTCATATAATTAATTTCCAAACATTGCGGTAGTCCGAAAAGTTCCCAAATCGGAAAGGAGCTGAAAAACCATGTTCCACTCAATATATTTAAGTATAATTTTGGGCAGATATTGAGTAGACATCAAGGTCTCAGAAAAGTATTACTTCGTTTCTCTTGCAATTAGTGGCGGGTCCATTCACATTTTGACTGGACTATTAATAACAGTCGGTTCAGTAGCGGACTGGGTCTTAAAACCGGCCCGGGCATCCTTCACCTAGGTCGGCCCATTATTCATTTATATGGTGCTTATCTGAGAAAATAGACGAAATGCTTGAAAAAAACAAAAACAAATAAATCCACTAAAAATTACATTTATTTTTAGTAACACAAGCACATGTCATGTCTAAGAGAGTAGGTGCCTGCGCAGTTTGCTGCTTCTGGCAGCCACACCATCAATGACATCCTTAGTTTCAAGTTTGGCCAGGATCCCTTTTTCCACAGACATCAACATGAACGCCTCAAGATGTTCTTGTGTCATTGTACTTCGCAGACGGCTTTTGATTCTCTTCAAAGCAGAGAAAGACCATTCACATGCCACTTGACACAGGCAGCGTTAGCAGCAGCTTGTAGGCCAGCCCAATGCTCTTGTAGGCATCAGTGAAGAGGTTCAACTTGAGGAGCACCTTGTAGCAGCAGAGAGGACAGGCTTTACATGACTTACATGTACTTAGCAGAGTCTTCCTGTCCTGTTCAGACTCACTGTTCTCCTGCACTGTATAGGCATCTGCTGCTGATAGTTTCAGTGTTGACCCTTGTTCTCCAAGGCTTCGCAGTTCTTTTCGTAGTTGTTCCGCAGTGACACCATCATCAAATCTCAGCAAATGTTTATGCAGCTCTTCCATAGCTCCCGATGGCACTTGATCAAAGTTCCTTGGGTGGAGAAGTGAGAGATCAGCATACAATGTTGATGTTGCTGATCTGTCAAACCGCTGCTCAATGCTGCTCACAATAGTGTCCACTATTCGGTTGTTCACTTCAATGCGATACTTCTTTACTGGGTCAGAAGCTGATGTAGCCTCATCTATCACAATAGTGTCCACTATTCGGTTGTACACTTCAATGTGATACTTCTTTACTGGGTCAGAAGCTGATGTAGCCTCATCTATGAACAGTTCGTCTTCAATGCGTTTGTGCCGTCTTTGCCGTTTTATAGGAAGGGACTCTTCCATAACAAGATTTACATCCATTTCATCCAGCTGGTCATTAGCCCATTGAACAAACTTTGCAGCTGCATCATGACAAGCTTGGAAGTCATCCCGTAGCATCTGCATATTCTCTAGCAATTCATCCACCATGCGGTGCACAGTCAGCAGATCCAATTGCACAGTTTGTAGATACCTGGAGAGCGCTGTAGTGTGGGAGAATACTTGCAGATATACTTGTGCAGTCAGAATTGTTTCAAACTGCAGGAGACTGGCAATGTATCCCTGCACCTTGGCCTTAACAGCTGCTTGGATCTGGTCAGCAACTAGTATGGCATTAAGAGTGGTGATAACTTCCATGAAAAGCGCTCCAGTTGGGTTGTTGAATGAACCAAAAACCTTCTTCAAGGCGGCATCCATTGACCACCATCTAGTTTCTCCGATAGTTCCCATTCGTTTCACAGTAGTGGAGTGTCGACTCCAGATGTTCATTCGCTGATAAGATTCCCAAAAGAACACTGCAATGTCATTCATTAGTGAGAACAGTGATGCGCTAGTGACCACAACACTTGTAGCTTCGGTCACAACAAGATTTAACACATGCGCGTGGCACCAAACATGGATCTGCATTGGAGCTTCCTTTGATAGCAGAGTACTGAAACCTTTGTAGCGCCCCTGCATGTTTGCTGGACCATCAGTTGAGTTTCCAACACAGTTCTTGAGGCCAAGATTCAGTCCTAACAAGACTTCAGAAACAAGTTGCACAAAAGCTTCACCAGTAGATTCCTCACATTTCACCACACTCACTAATCTTTCTTGGATAGTGCCAGTGCTATCAACATATCGAAGAACAACAGAGCACTGGTCTTGTGTTGAGATGTCTTGAGTGGTATCAATTTCCACAGCAAACATGTCTGTTACTTCTTCAGAAATCCACTGACTTATCTTATCCCGGATAACTGTGATAACATAATTCACTGTAGTTTTAGACAGCAAAGTTACCAAGGAGCCTCGACCTCGTGAACTCTTTGTCTTCTCATGTTGCTTCTTGCTGTTCTGGACAACGTGAAAGAGATGATCGGCTGTGCAGGATTCGTACTTCCGAAGTAGTTTTACAACTTCCAGAAATGTACCATGGTCGATCTCCTCATTGTCAAGTGTGTATGCTGCTTCTTCATTACTTCCTCTGTAGCTCAGTCCCCTCTTACCAATGTGTTTGACCACATCCACAACTCTTTCCATCACTCGTCGTCTCTTTCTAACCTCATCATGATGGCTACGTGCGAGCAGGTGAGAAACGCTGGACTGTTGTCGATCTACCAGGTATGCTGTAGAGCATCTCAAATGAAAAGAAGAGCGTTCATGTTCTTCAACACGTGTATGTACATGTCGCCAGTCAGTCATTCCCTCGATGAACGTGGACCAGTCTGAGGTGCTGGAAAACGCCAAGCACACTGAACAGTGAAGAGAATGATTGTCCTTGTTGTATGACAACCACCATCTGTTTGTACCATCTTTTCGCATGAAACACCTCTTGACCACTCGGTTGTCAGTTTTTTGATTAGGGTGGTAATTCCAAAACAGCAAACAATCTTCATCTCTACATGGTTTCTTAAAGTAGTTAATCGAGGGGTATCCCTCCTCTGCAAGTGCAACAGCTGCAGCAGGTACATCTCTCTCAGCTGACCGCACCTGTTCGTGTTCACCAATTTGCACAAATTCTGCCGATTCAGCTGCCAATTGGTCATCTACTGATTCAGCTGCCAATTGATCATCTACCAATTCAGCTGCTGATGGTCCAGCTACCGATTCAGTATCCTTATCCCCGTGTTCACTGACTTCACCAGGCCCAGTATTAGTACTCTTGAACAGATCCAAAAGGTTTGTGCACTTTGAAGCACTATCTGACAGTTTCTTTTTCTTTCGATCACACTCCTTCTCAGCACCTCCTTTTCTTCTCTTCTGGTTTGCTTTATCCATTGTTGGTTACAGATGCAGATGCTGAAAAAAAAATAATTAGCATCGTAAGTCAGTTCGTGACATTGTTATCAATACTAGATCAGTAGTCAGTAGACCTATCTAAACTTACTTGGCCTATCGGCTCAAAATCCTTTTTACTGTTGATTTGGTAGTTTTTACAATGAAGGAAACACGTATCGCGAGTACATACGACATAGCGATTGTGAATGTAACAGCTCTGAGGCGTCTTTCGCTTCGCATCGCAGTGACAGTGACAACCAACATGGCGGCTGTAAGACTAAAATCTGGCTTCAAACCCCTCACCTCACAGCCCACAGCCTTCAACCAGACATATTAACACGCTCCTCCCCCTTCATTCCCATTCTTCAAAGCAAAGCGGTATAAATTGTTGTGGCGCGATTTATTTTAACATCCGTTAAATATCACACGCAAATCATCAAAATCTAAACAGTGTTTTTAGAATCTCAATAAAAAAACCACATCACTGTTCATATCGGTAAATATTATTCCATTGTAGCAGTTACCGGACGCATACACAATCACCTTGCACCGGCCGATGACGCAACCGGCGAGCGGATACTTGTCTGGATGCCCGGGCGTGTCCACACTTGCCTTTCCCGGGCGAACACTTGACTTGCATACCATGCCCCGTTGAGAGGCGTGGCTTACCTATTTGCATACCCCGCCTGAGAGGCGTAGCTTTTGTGTGTTGAACTTGACATAAATTGCCGCCCGTTCGATCGGCTGATTCAGTGCTTTGGAGTTCGTTTGAGTGAGCTGGAAATAAATAGCTCAGTGAAACTTCATTCCTGGCGTCGTCCATTTTGTCCGGTTTTATCGTGCGAGCACAGCTGCCACACCATCGTGTTTCAAATCGTGATTAGTGATATCAACTGTACACTTTTCTTTAGGAAAAAAAATTGAATGATTTTGTACGGTACCTCTTCTTCAGCTCAGAACTTCAGGACACACGTCATTGCTGATAAAAGTTCCTTTTCTCTCTTTGAAGTTCTTGGCAAACATTTTGATATTGTCACTGCTGCCAACGCGACGCCATGGCATTATTCATAACATTCATTCATCGAATGATTATTAAACATTATTCTTACGTTCATTAAACGTTCATTAAACGATTACGAAAATAAAAACGAAAAACATTACGAAATTACGTTCACACCGTCACATCAAACACTACCGTGAACACAAAAGTCACAAACATCGTCACAAACGTTACGTTACGTAATTCAAACCGTGAACACATCGAATATTGGAGAGCCCATTGCGCAAACGATTTGTTTCCTCTGGTACGTGTTACTGGGCGGGTACGTTGCTAGTAATTATAATGAGGCGTCAGGGGCGACCTTTTGAACTTTTCATATTTAGCGGGGAATCCCCGGGGATGGAGGCAGAAGTTTTCCGTGACAAATTTTTTTTTCAGCAGTTTTTTTATCCAGCCCAGCAGCCCATTTTTTACCCAGCGGTCCCAGCCCACCGGGCATTGCCCAAATGCACTATGGCCAGTCCGCCCATGAGTCGGTTTCACGCACACAAGTCAAAGCCCTTCACATCAAGAATACAACCAGGACAACTCTTATTCACATAGATATACCACTGGATTTACTCCCACCATTATTATTCCATATTGTCTAAAAATGGAATATGTTCACAAGAGTATCACCTTTTGTGAAGTTTTGACACTGATTGTGATATCCAACTACTTTCAATAACTTGGTTAGAATTCTCAGGGCACCATAGCCAACCAGTACTTTGGCTTTTCCACGCAACGTTCTCTCTAATTCAAATATTAGGGGTTTGTATTGTACACCGCTCCTTTCCTATCCCATCTCCAGGCGCTGCATGACGTCATCACCGGGCACCGAAGGGGGGCGGTGATGACACGGGTTGAATGGGAGTACTCAGTTTTCACTCCGTTTGATTGTTTGTTTTCTTTCTTGTTTGTTTGTTTGTTTGTCCAGGCGATATCTCAGCCATCCTTTGAGCGAGGAAAATGAAATTTGGGCACAATAGTGAGCAAGTGCTTTGGCAAAAACTGTATTCATTGTTTTTTGATTAATCAATCAATTGATTAATTACCTATTTATTTTCTTTCTCATCTGGGCAATATATCGAGCACCTTTTTAGCTCGGAAGCTGATCTTTGGACACGACAATGACCAAGTGATTTGGCTATAAAGGGTAATTTTGATTTATTGATTAATCAATTAATCAATTAATTATTTAATTTTTTGATGAACTACTTAATTTTTTTTTTTAAGTTACAGATTCAGATGAAACGGTGGTGGTTTAGGTATGCCATTAGCAAGTTGATTGTAAGCAAGTTGTAAGAAATTATATCACTCATTGACCACTCTTTTTGGACTTGGCCTACCTACATATCACATCAAGGAATCAATGGAATTGCTGGGAATGCAAATACTTTCTTATACATCAAGTGATTAAGGAGCATGTTTTACAAGGTCTGCTCTGTTGGTTGAAGCATTGTTGACAAATGTGACTTGGGAAAAATATATTGCTGAATCCCACTTCAGACACAAACATTTGAATATTAGAACGTTTGTGAGATTTGTCCCTTGTGATGTAAACTATTATTTACACAGGTAACAGCCATTGATGGAGAATTTGCCTGCTCTGGCTGCACTACCCATTGTCTTGTATATATTTTATCTACATCTGAATATTTTGCACACATGGGGATGCACCATAATACTACAACGACATTCGGTAGAGCGCATTCCTCTGCCAGGTTGAACAGTTTACGTTTTGTATCCCACTGATAGACTGATAGACTGATCTGGATTCTGAACTGAATCAAAATTTAATAACTTGTTCTTGTTACTTACCCAATTCATCCACCAAGTTTTGTCATAAGTCGTCCACAACTTTTTGAAATATCATGCTATATATCGTTTTTGGCCTGATCTCTCAATAGTGAAGAATAACTTAGAAATTCTTGTATCCAGATCTTCACCAAAATCGAATCACTTCGTCCTTGTCATACACCCAACCTGTCCACCAAGTTTCGTCCGAATCTGTCCACAACTTTTTGAGATATCCTGCTATATATCGATTTTAGCCCTACCACTCAATGGTGAAGAATCACTTTTTTTAAATCTCTGATCCGGATCCAGATTCGAATCTTCACCAAAATCGAACCAATTCGTCCTTGTCACATACCCACCCTGTCCACCAAATTTAGTCTGAATCCGTCTGCAACTTTTTGAGATATCGTGTCATATATCGTGTTGGTCCCTATCACTCAATGGTGAAGAATCACTCAAAATCGCACCCATGTCCAAAGGAAGGGGTTCAGTTTGGCATTTTTATATGAAATAGGCAAAGCCTAGAAACGAATGAAACGATTTAGAATTACCCTTCAGAATTAGCCTTTAGAATCCATTAGAATTACCTTTCAGAACCCATTATAATTACCCTTTAGAACCCTTTAGAATTACCGTTTAGAACCCTTTAGAACCTATTAGCATTACCCTTTATATCCCATTAGAATTACCCTTTATAACCCATTAGAATTACCCTTTAGAAGCCATTAGAATTATCCTTCAGAACCCATTATAATTACCCTTTATAACCCATTACAATTAACCGTTATAACCCATTAGAATTACCCTTTATAACCCATTAGCATTACCCTTTAGAAGCCATTAGAATGATGTTTTAGAACCCATTATAATTACCCTTTATAACCCATTACAATTACCTTTTATAATCCATTAGAATTACCCTTTAGAAGCCATTAGAATTACCCTTTATAACCCATTAGCATTACCCTTTAGAAGCCATTAAAATGATATTTTAGAACCCATTATAATTACCCTTTATAACCCATTACAATTACCTTTTATAATCCATTAGAATTACCCTTTAGAAGCCATTAGAATTATCCTTCAGAACCCATTATAATTACCCATTACAACCCATTAGAATTACATTTTAGACCCCATTAGAATTACCCTTTAGAACCTTTTAGAATTACCCTTTAGAACCCTTTATAACCCATTAGAATTACCCTTTATAACCCATTAGAATTACCCTTTATAACCCATTAGAATTACCCTTCAGAACCCACTATAATTATCCTTTAGAACCCATTATAATTACGTTTTAGAACCCTTTAGAATTAACCTTTAGAACCCATTAGAATTACCCTTCAGAACCTTTTAGAATTACCCTTTAGAACCCATTAGAATTACCCTTTAGAACCTTTTAGAATTAAACACGGTGGGATAGAATGGTTCTTCTTTTTAAAAGACGGACAGACATAGCCAAATATTGAAGCGGCTTCACTGCTTTAAAAAATCCCAGATCCGGATCTTCACCAACATCTAATCATTTATTTTGTGTCACATACCCAACATCAGCAAATTTCGTCTGAATCCTTCCCCAATTTTTGAGATATCATGTTCACAAAGAAACAAAGAAACAGACAGACAGACACATGGGTGAGAATTGAACCTCCATCCACCTTCGGTGGCGGGAGTAACATGATAAGTTCCCTAAAAGGGATCTTCAATGCAGGAGGCCATTCGGCCCATCAAAGCCTGCGCTCTGATTGCCTATGGTTGTTTTGTCGATGCTCCATCGTTTTTAAATGTTTAGCATAAAGCAAGCAAGCAACACATACCATTTTCAAAGTATTTTTCTTACTCAACCAGAGTCCGAACCACCGACCTCCCAGATTCAGAGCAGACGCTCTAACCATTACGCCATCGAGTCTGCACTATGATTTATATTTCAAGCCAAGGTTGCTCACTCGAGCCAAAATATCCAGAAATGATACATGTGTTGCATGAATGCAGTGTTGGGATTCGCGCCAGAATGGAACAAACATTCGCTCCCACCAAGCATGTTACGACCATTGCTCGCAGATTCGTTTCAGCTAGGATAGGCCTTGTGGCAGCGTAGGGCATAATGTTATGCCAAATTAAATCTCACAGGAAAACCTAAAAATTTGCTTTGGCAGTGGATCCACAAAAGGACTTCAATGGAGTCAACATTATTTCTTTCAAATTCTATAAATCACCAAAGCAGGGCCAATTACCTGCAACTTTATAATGCAATATTGAACAACTGCTCCATTACTTCGTGGAGCAGAACGAATTTCAAGACGGTGATTAGTAAATTGCACTTAAAACAACAAGCATGTTTCATTTGCTAATGAAACATAAGACACTGAATGACAGGGTAATCAAATATAACTCCACGGGTTTAAACCTGGTGCCTGCGGAAGTATGCACACTCACTTCTGAGATGTCTAGCCTGAGTTTGAATCTTACCCCAGCTATAAACTGCAATCCTCATGCTTCCATCGACATTAAACTCGGTGTCTCATCTGTCAGCACTAGTCATTGGTGAACATTAACGAGCCCATTGTGTGCTTCAATAAAAAGTAGATGAATTAATCAGCGGCAGCCTGAACAATTATTACAAATTCTTGGACAAATAACCTTAAGTTAAATATCAGGTCTGGTGAGCTGGTTCATGAAAGACTCCGCTCAATAACTATCCCCATCCAACCCCACAAGAAGGTAGGAGTAAGTTAAGCTGTTAAATAAAGTAATCATGTGGTGAGGCAGTTGCTTCAAAAAGAAATTGCATTCTCCACCTGGAAGGAAATCTCACATCACACCTGCTACAAAGCCTGCAACAAGTGTGTCTACTCTCAGGAGAGCTAGAACACAACATCTGTCCAATCAAGACAACCTGGTGGCAACTTAAGCAGCTTGTCAAGTTGGTCTCTTGTGTATGCTCCCCTTCCATCCCTTCCCTCACTTCAAATGGAACGGCAGCCGACTCCGCTCGTGAGAAGGCCGAATGCTTCAATTCTGTGTTTGCTTCAAAATCTTGTGCCCCCAACCCCCCTCTCTCTGTGCCCACCCTTCCCAGTCGGATACATCTTCTCCTGGATTCTGTGTCTTTTGCACTTGAGAAGGTGGAAAAGCTTCTGGCAACCCTCGACTCTGACTCTGCAACTGGACCAGACGGCATCAGCTCACATGTCCTAAAAATCTGTTCTGATGCTCTTGCACTTCCTCTCTCTGCCCTTTTCACTTGGGTGTTGTTCTATCTGCTTGGAAATCAGCTAAACAACACAGAATTAAATAATAAGGTGAAAAAACAAATCCCCCTTAACTACAGACCAATTAGCTTACTTCCAATCATCAGCAAGGTCATATAATCCATCATCGCAGTTGACATAACATCATAAAATCATTCTTTTTCTCCAATAACCTCATCTCAGGTCATCATCTCAGATTCAGACCAGGTCACTCTACCTTGGACATGCTGTTTCTACTCTCCCAACAATGGATGGAGGCCCTCAATATCAGACATGAGTCCAGGGCCGTCGACCTGGACATATCAACCTTTTGATACAGTCTGGCATTCTGCCTTGCTCTCCAAACTGTCAACCTATGGAATCCAAGGCCAACTCCTCTCTTGGATTACTGACTTCCTTCACTCTTGTAGCCAATGTGTGGCTCTCAATGGAACCCTTTCTTCTCCTCTCCTTGTCAAGGCTGAAGTACCCCAACATTTCCCCAGCTCTCTCTCTCTCTTCCACAAATATCCAGCTGTCCACAAATATCCTGTTGTTCCCTACTGTTGTTATGCTTCCCTCTCTCGTCCCCTTGTCTCCCACTCCCTTTATTATATGTTCTATGTGTTAGCTCTTATACGCACCTCGACTTAGTATATGGTACAAAACACAATCAAATTGGGAGCATCTGTTGTAAGTATAGACCTAGCTACCTAAAGTATGAGAAGCAAAAACAGCCAGAGACATCAAAACAGAAAGGACAACTTGTTCCCCATGATGGAAAGTGTTCCTATAGATCATTGATGCAGGAAACATGGCTGTTACAATAACTATTTTGAAGTCAGAAAACGCAGCCTGTTGGTATCATGAGAGGTCCTCGTTCTCTGTGCAGGAATTTCCAAATACCCAGCCTCCAGTCCCTTGTGAAAAGCATCAATTATATGGGTGTTTTGGACGAAGAACACTTACATAGCACGCACTTATTTATTTCCAGTGAAGCGCCTTCCCAGCTCTGCACGCACGTACACCAAAAGTGAAAGCATGCTTCATCTTCTACACTGCCACCACACAGTCAACAAACCATGCTATACTTGTACGGATACCCGAGAGCTTAAATACCATGATATCATATCAGATATCAAACTGTCGTCACACTTTCACACTGCCAACAAACCACCTTTACACAACCATCACACCACCAATGCCAAGCCAAGCTCACTTGATGGTGTGCCACCATTCAGTTATCTGTCTTTCGAATCCCTACGGGGTCGGCCCGAAATGACAACTTCCGTTCTGGTGAAGATATAGGAGCAAGCGACAAATTTTGGAGCATGCTGTCCTTCAGATATTGACCTATATACAATCTGGACATAGGTTATAGACGTTAAGGATCCCAAGGGGTCTTTCAAAAAGGGAATGTCATTTGGTGGAAAAATTATGTGCTTGGGGTTAGCTGTATGTACAGTAATTAATGCTATTCACATAAGTCAGGAGTGTTTGGATATGGGATCGAAATGGTATCATGGCATGAGTGGCCAAACAATATGAACCTTGTTATTATAAAACACATCATTAAATTCGCAACTTATTGACACAAAATAATTGCCTTTCATATTGTCTTGAAATTCCCAACAATTCTACTTCACCATCAACACCAGGCCACCCCCACAATGCCATGATATATATATATATACGTATATATATATATATATTGTTGCGGATCTCCCGAAGCCCGTTCCCGTTACAATGGGGGGGGGGTTAAACCCCTTTTTTCCCCCTGGGTCTTCAGGTCCGCGAGGCCGAATAGCCACTTCCGGAGCAAGCGTGAAAAAGGGTATCGGGACAACTTCACACGTACCTTTAACCCACGCTGCCACGAAAGCGGGGACCGAACCTCGCACAAGCCACGCTTAATCGAGTACGCCCGAGCGGTATGCGTATCACGTGACTCGTGCTGTTACTTTTATGGAACCCGATTCGAGCGGTTCTATTCGTACCATGGGAAGCCAATGGATGGAAGGGACGAGAACGGTCAATTCAGAGGAAGAACACAATTTATTATTATTTACAATGATCAGGATGAAGGAAAGGGGACACAGAGCAGAAGCTTAATCGATCTTAACTTATCCCCAGACAGAGGGCCCACTCACACACACCGGGAGAAGAAGAGAAGAAGTTCGCACGCCAAGCGCGCTTTGCCGTCGGTCGCTCCAGGGCAGCTCGCCCGGCGTGGCCCTCGGATGTTCATGGCACGTATACAGGCGAAGGCAGTCAGGAGGAGATCGTGCGTCTGCGGCCCGGCATGGGTCGTCTTCTCGAGCGCGCAATTAATACAGCGCAGAGCGCAGGGCACGGGGCACGGGGAAAGTTCATGTACAATCTCGATCACCGCAATTCAATGCACTCGTTCTGCGGCGCGTTCTCGTGCGTGCTCAACTCAACTCCACTCACTCTCACAGGGAACTTGAACTCGTCTCACAGGGAACTGTAACTCAGCACTTGAACTCACGATACTCTCCGGCTCTGACTGACGTGCACACGACTCTGACTGACCTCTCTTCTCTCGTCTGAACTGAAGTGGGGGGGGGGGGGCTCGGAGCAGGGTTATATGGCTCCGCCCGGCCCTACTCGAATGTTCCAAAACCCAACCTCTCATCGTCGTGGTTAGCCACTCCCCTCGAGCCCTGATTGGCGGCTCGTGCTTACCGACCACTCCCTCCTGCAGCGCCTCCCTTCGGCCTCGCCAGACTTGTTCAGGCCTGCCACGTGGCATGCTATCGCCAAAAGAACCGCCCTACTGACGGGCCTGCTCAACACAAAACTAAACACAGGAAAAGGACTACGCTTACATTCACTAAGAAATAACTGAACTATCGCGAGGCTTCATGTTGTGGGGCGTCTACCTACGAGGGGGAATTATCCTTTATTCCAAAACCACAACAATATATACACATCATACATATATACAGGTTGTTCCAAAAAGACCAAGACAACTTTGGTTGTTAATATATTTAGAACCACAAATGAGACACCAATACCCTTTGGTTTATATGATACAGAAACTCAAAGTTTTGTGCACACCATCGATACACTTCATTGTGAGCTGCGTTTGTTGCATGCAGGACATCAAGTCAGTGCACGTGTTTTTGCCATGTTTGGATCAGCATGTTTGCGTCCAACAATGCACATGTAGCTGTGATTTGAGAACAAAGATCCTGCGGGTTTGCCACCTTGGTATTGTAGACAACATATTTGACAAACACCCACAGAAAAAAATCAAGGGGGTTTATTTCTGGTGATTGTTGGGGCCAGGCAGGCAGTTGGTCCGTCTCGGCCAATCCAGCGACCAGGATATTTTTCATTCAGGAAGGCCCAATGAGGGGGAGGCCCCTCCTGTTGAAAAATGATATAGGGTTGCAGGTCTTCAATCTGTGGGAAGGCAAATCCTTCCAACATGTTTATGTAAATTGTTGAGGTCACTGTATCCTCCAAAAAGGAAACAGAGTCACCAAGCAGTCATGGAGAAGGCCACACCACAATTGACCTTTGGACAGTCGCGTATGTGTTCAATGAGCACGTGATGGCTTTCAGAGCCCCAGATCCTCACAATGTGCCAGTTGACCTTCCCTGATACGTGAAAGGAAGCTTCATGTGTGAACATGACCTTTTTCAGGTAATCTTCGTCATCCTCTATGTATTTCCAAGGCAAACTCCTTGTGTTTGGGTCTGTCATTTGGTTTGAGTTCCTGCAGAATCTGCACCTTATGGTATACAGCTTCAGTCTTTCATGCAAAATCCTGTGTACAGTGGTGGTTGGTAGTCCCAGTTCTCTGGATGCCAGATTCAAGCAGTCGTTAAACGTCTACTGCACTTGTGCTTGTTCGACCGATATTTTTTTATGTTTCGGACAACTTCAGCCTCCTGAAATCTCTTGCACCACTCTCTGATACTAGTCCATGATGGAGGATTCCTTCCATGCCTTGAACGGAAATTACGCTGAACTTGCGTGTCAGATCTCGTCTTGATGAACGATTCAATGCATTGAGCTTTCTCTACCATTTTCTTTGACAGTAAACCACCAGACCTGAAAATGCAGAAAACTTTGTGAGTTTCTGTATCATATACAACAAAGGGTATCGATGTATCACTTGTGGTACTAAATATATTAACAACCAAAGTCGTCCATGTCTTTGTGGAACACCCAGTATGCATGTATATAGAGTACCGGCATCCAGCATTCCTCTATGTACACCCATTCATTTTTTTATTTATTAGGTTCTCCAATGATTACCAACAGAAATGGTTTGGTACACACGAAAAAAAATGTCAGCTTCGAGCGTACTCGTCTGCTTTCCCAAGCGTCACTCCGATTTGTAAAGCGCCTCTCAGCTTAGTATGCATGTTACCATTCTTACTCATCTGTAAGCGCCTTCTCAGAACGTCCACTCCAGACGAGACACTCGCAAGCCACTCTTTTTTTCATTCTGGACACTCCTGAACCACCTCTTGTTCCTGCTTGCCACGGGCGTTCTCTTTAAATCTATTTTTTTAAGTCTTATAAGTTATATACATGCGACATAACTTAGAGATTCTGATGCTATCATTTATAAACTTGATTTTCTACACTTCAATTTTGAAATCACAGTATTGTAGCGGTTACCGCTGGATGCACACAATCGCCTTGCACCGGCCAGAACACGGCCAGACGCGCCTCTCCCGGGCATGCCCGGACTCACTGTTCCCGGGCACGCCCGAACCTCCCGGGCACGCCCGGTCTCGTCTTTCCCGGGCATGCCCGCTCTCGCCTTTCCAGGGCTCGCCCAGAGCGTCCGGGCATGCCCGCTATCGCCTTTTCAGGGCTCGCCCAGAGCGTCCGGGCATGCCCGCTATCGCCTTTCCAGGGCTCGTCCAGAGCGCCCGGGCACGCCCAGCCTCGACTTGCCAGGCCGCAGCCAAACACGCCCGGGCAGGTCCAGACTCGCCTTTCCAAGGCTCGCCCTTGACACCCGGGCATGCCCGGTATAGCTTTTGTCGGGCAAACTTCCCGACATAAATGTGTATATATATTGCTGCCCGATAAACGGGCTTGTCAGAATACCTGAGCTGTTTTGTTTCAATAAAGCAACTCGGACGAATTCCGTCTTTGGTCGCGTCAATTCTTTCGACTCGCGTTGGAGCGCAGTTCCTTCATTGGTGACCTACCGACATGGATACGGCAGTGACGCTTAAATTGCCTACCTTCTGGGAGGCTCACGCAGCTGTTTGGTTCGCTCAGGCGGACTCTCAGTTCGCCCTGCGAGGCATCACCGCGGACGACACCCGCTTCCACCATGTTGTGGCGGCGCTCGGTTCCGCCACCGCGGCCCGCGCCTTGAGCCTCCTCGAGCACCCGCCGGCTGCTGACAAATACGACGCGCTGAAGACACTCCTCCTCGACGCTTTCGCCCTCTCACCGGCAGCACGCGCACGGCGCCTGCTCGCTCTGCCCGAGCTCGGCGACACGCGCCCGTCCGAGCGCATGGACTATATGCTCTCGTTGCTCAGTGAGCACTCTCCGGATTTTCTGTTCCGCGAGCTGTTCCTTCGCCAGCTGCCTCACCCGGTACGCCTCGCCCTGGCTGGCACATTGATCACGGATTCCCGCGCCCTCGCCAGGGAAGCCGATAAGATCTCCTCGGCGGGCCAGCACATCGGCGCGGTTACCTGGAGCCCGCCGCCGTCTGAGGCGACGCCCACGACACCCGAGCACCCTGCGCGGTTGGAGGCCGAACTGCCGGTGCAACTGGCGGCCGCCACGCCGCACCGCCTGCTTCCTACACGACGGCCGGGGCCTCCACCTGACCGGGCGTGGTGTTATTACCACGCCAGGTTCGGACCCAAGGCTCGGACGTGCCGGCCCCCGTGCACTTTCGGCAGGTCGGGAAACGGCCAGGCCGGCGTTCATTCCCAGCCATGAGCGCCGGCCACTCGGGCAACTTGCTGTTTATTCGGGACAAAGCGTCTGGGCGGCGTTTCCTGTGTGACACCGGCGCCCAACTGAGCGTCATACCCGCCTCCGAGCAGGACAGGCGGGATGCCGTTTGCGGCCCCTCTTTGGTCGCTGCTAATGGCTCGGCCATACGCACTTTCGGCCGACGCGTCGTCACCCTCTGCTTCGGCAACCAGCGTTTTCAATGGACTTTTGTGACCGCCTGCGTCCCCATGGCTTTGCTGGGCGCCGACTTCCTCTGTGCGCACGGGCTGCTGGTCGACGTCAAACGTCGTCGCCTTGTCAACGCCGAGACCTTCAGCTCCCTGGCGTGCACGATGAGCAGCTCCGCGCCGACCGAACTGGCGTGCGCCCTCCCGGCAGCGAACGAGTTCGCTCGCCTGCTCGCAGAATTCCCGGCCCTCACGCGGCCGACGTTTTCGGCCGTCGCGGTGCGGCACGGGATCGAGCACCACATACCCACTACGGGCCCGCCGGTCTACGCCAGGGCCCGCCGCCTCGACCCAGCCAAGCTCGCCGTGGTGAAGGCCGAGTTCGACGCGTTGGAGCACCTCGGCATCGTGCGGCGCTCCGATAGCGCGTGGGCCTCGCCACTGCACATTGTGCCAAAGCCGGGGGGTGGATAGCGCCCGTGTGGCGACTAACGCCGTCTCAACGACGCTACCACCCCCGACAGGTACCCGATCCCGCATATTCAGGACTTTTCCGCCCGTTTGGCGGGATGGGTCATCTTTTCGAAAATTGACCTGATACGGGGCTACCACCAGGTACCTGTCCGGGCGGCCGACGTCCCGAAGACGGCCGTCATCACGCCGTTCGGCCTGTTCGAATTTTTGCGGATGCCGTTTGGCCTCAAGAACGCGGCCCAGGCGTTCCAGCGCTTGATGGACGGCGTGCTGCGCAACCTGCCGTTTCTTTTCGTCTATCTGGACGATATCCTCGTCGCCAGCACGTCCCGCGCCGAGCACCTCCTCCACCTCCGAACACTGTTCGGTCGCCTCAGCGAGCACGGCTTAATTGTCAACCCGGTCAAATGCCACTTCGGCGCGACGACCGTTGACTTTTTGGGCCACCGCATCACCAAGACCGGGGCCGCGCCGCTGCCGACCAAGGTCGAGGCCATCACCACGTTCCCGCGTCCCCGTTCCATCAAGGCCCTCCAAGAGTTCCTCGGCATGGTGAATTTTTATCACCGATTCGTGCCCCGCGCTGCTCAGCTCATGCGGCCCCTTTACGAGGCCCTCCGGGGCAAGCCGGCCAAGCATGACATTGTTTGGTCCGCGGCCATGGACGTGGCCTTCACCAGCGCCAAACGGGCCCTCGCCGACGCAACGCTGCTGGCTCACCCGGTGCTCAACGCGCCCATCGCCCTCACTACGGACGCCTCCAACTACGTGGTGGGCGCCGTCCATGAGCAATGGGTGGACGAGGTTTGGCAGCCACTCGCTTTTTTCACCCGGCAACTCCGGCCGAACGAGTTAAACTACAGCACGTTCGACCGCGAGCTGCTCGGGCTATTCCTGGCCGTTCGCCATTTCCGACACCTCTTGGAGGGCCGCCCGTTCACGGCTTTCGTCGACCACAAGCCGTTGGTCTATGCAATGGCTAAGGTCACGGAGCCGTGGTCGGCCCGCCAGCAGCGCCACCTCTCCGCCGTGTCGGAGATCACCACGGACATCCGGCACGTCGCCGGCAAAGACAACGCCGTGGCCGACTGTCTTTCTCGGGCCAGCGCGAACGCGGTCCACCTCGGCGTGGACTTCGCGCTCATGGCGGCCGACCAGACCACCGATGCCTCGGTGCAGGCACACCGTGCGGCGGACACCGGCCTCCGCCTGGCCGACATTCCCTTCGCGGGCACCGTCCTGCTCTGCGACGTCTCCCAGGGCCAGCCTCGCCCCATCGTGCCCGTTTCCTGGCAGCGCCGCATCTTCGCCTCCATCCACGGCCTTTCTCACCCGGGCCGGAAAGCTTCTCAGAAGCTGGTGTCGGCACGTTTCGTCTGGCACGGCCTTCGACGAAACATCCGCGACTGGGCCAACGCCTGCACGGCCTGCCAGCGGGTCAAGGTCCACCGCCACACCCAGGCCCCGCTGGCACCTTTCGCCGTGCCTGAACGGCGTTTCGACCACGTCCACGTGGACCTGGTGGGTCCCCTGCCCCCCTCGCGGGGGTTCACCCACCTGCTCACCATGGTGGACAGGACCACCAGGTGGCCGGAGGCCGTGCCCCTCGCCTCCACCACCACCGCCGACGTGGCGCAGGCGTTCATCGCCACCTGGGTCGCGCGCTTCGGCGCACCAGCGGACATCTCGTCTGACCGCGGCCCACAGTTCACGTCTGAGCTTTGGGGCGCGGTCGCCCATTCGTTGGGGGTCACGCTGCACCGCACCACGGCCTACCACCCCCAAGCCAACGGGTTGTGCGAGCGGTTTCACCGCTCCATGAAGGCCACACTCATGGCCGGCCTTCAGGACGACGGTTGGGCCGACCGGCTGCCGTGGGTCCTTTTGGGCCTTCGCACGGCCCCCAAGGAAGACCTCCAGGCGTCCGCCGCCGAGCTCGTCTACGGCCAGCCGCTCCGCGTCCCGGGCGAATTCGTGCCCGACGCTACCAGTCCCTGGTCCGCCGCTCGCCAGCGCTCGGACCTCCAGGAGGCCGCCCGACGATTTGCCCCCGTGCCGACGTCCCGCCACGGTGGCCCCCAGTCCTACGTCCCCCCGGCGCTTCGCACAGCTGAGTACGTCTTTGTGCGTCATGACGCGCTCCGGGGGCCACTCCGGCCGCCGTACGACGGGCCCTTCCGGGTCCTGCGACGGGGCGACATGTCTTTCATCGTCGACTTCGGCGGCCGGCCGGACCGGATTTCTGTGGACCACCTCAAACCGGCGCACATGGACGTCGACCGACCACCACGGTTGGCCCTTCCTCCGCGGCGAGGCCGCCCCCCATCCACAGTTCCCCCCGCTCGACCACCCACCACCACGTCGGACCCCTCCCCACGACCCTCCAGGGGTCGCTTCGGCCGGGTCATCCGGACCCCCCTTAAATTGACCCTGCCGGTGCAGGTCGATTCTGGAGGGGCGTGTGTAGCGGTTACCGCTGGATGCACACAATCGCCTTGCACCGGCCAGAACACGGCCAGACGCGCCTCTCCCGGGCATGCCCGGACTCACTGTTCCCGGGCACGCCCGAACCTCCCGGGCACGCCCAGCCTCGACTTGCCAGGCCGCAGCCAAACACGCCCGGGCAGGTCCAGACTCGCCTTTCCAAGGCTCGCCCTTGACACCCGGGCATGCCCGGTATAGCTTTTGTCGGGCAAACTTCCCGACATAAATGTGTATATATATTGCTGCCCGATAAACGGGCTTGTCAGAATACCTGAGCTGTTTTGTTTCAATAAAGCAACTCGGACGAATTCCGTCTTTGGTCGCGTCAATTCTTTCGACTCGCGTTGGAGCGCAGTTCCTTCAGTATATCAATTATCAACATTATCAAGGAAGATTATTACCGACACTAGCTGGGAAAATCTTCCATCAAAAGCCTCTGTTGTGGTAGTTTTGTTTTTGAGCTTTCTTCGCATCTTCGAAGTACGCATTTTTTCTTACTGCACATGTGTACCTGCATCCCAGTTAAATATGAACCCCCTGATTATAGTTATTGTATGATACAAAACAGAACAGATTCCCAAGTTTGGACCATGTCCTGTGTCCAGACAGCTATTTTCATTTGTAAAAAGAAAAACTGCATAAAAACATTTTATTCAATCATTCTTTTTGGTCCGGTCAAGATCTGGGTCGAGGAGCAAATGCCTCATTTGCCCCCATTATAATCCGCCATTGTCTGTATCCCACCATACCTTTTCACCTCCATGTAGGATTGTAGATTAATCCACTCATTCTGACGATGCTTGTTTTTCGTTCGCTCATTCATCTCTGGGTCGCTGCCAGTTTACTGATTTTCCACCATCTGTCTGCCAGCTCTTCCCTGAACCTTAACCTCTGTGTTGAGAAATAATGGAATTTATGCAACGGATTAAAAGCTGCATCGGTAAATATGCGCCATGTTAACAAACAGTGTGCACGACGTACATATGAAGGGCAGCTTATGCTCCCAACCGAATAGAATGCGTGTGCTAACTGCTACCCTGGTGCTGAATGGCCCAGGCAGGGCAGGAATTGTTCATACTTATCCCACATGTCCTTCCGCTCTAGCTGTCCTCTCCCTCTATCTGTCCTCTCCTTCTAGCTGGCTTCTCCCTATAGCTGTCTTTAACGTCTTTAACGTCTAACCCCCACTCTAGCAGGGAAATGGCCTTAAAATGCCTGTTGTTGTTGTTGTTGTGTATCCCAGATAAATGTTTCAGGCTTTATCGAAGAATCTTGGCCAAAGGACGGTGAACTTGGGGGTTCCACATTGACCATTTGTGTGGTTGAAAATTTAAATGTGTCCAACCTACCAAAACGTGCGACAATCGACCACCGGTACTCGCAACGTCCACCATGGATTATTAACATTAAATATTCCAAGCTTTTTAAAAATAAAAATCGAGTTACCTAATTTTTGAATGGCCCAATATTAAGTTAAACAATCTGTGACTGTGTGACAAATCAGCTCGTTCTGATATAACCGTGGCGGAGGCTGACATGGATGAGAGGTGTGGAGTTAATTATTTAATAACACATGAAATGCATGTTTCCAAATCGTGCTGTTCATCTTTTAAAAGTGTTTTAAATGAGCGTTTTCCAATCAACCCATTTTCGGATTTTGTCGCAGGTTGTGACCACAGTGCGGTCTTTCTTGTTTTGACTATGGATTTCAGCTGGCCAAGTTTGCTCTGCAGTCTGCCACTTTGGCCCATTAGTCTTTGTGAATCTGCTGAACTATTGGGCCAGGGAAGAATGCAAGGATGTGCAGAAACTTCCAAGAATGCAGGAAATGTCTTTCCCAATGATCAGTATTTTTTAATCCCCCCACTTCCATTGGTGTTGAAATTATTGGATCCATCCCTGTAATACAAGGTGAAACAGAAACGACTAGATATTTTGAATATTCTGTAACTTTGTCACAATAGTGATTTGCAATTATTTTATCTGCACAATATTAAGCCAGTTTTATGTTATCCGAATGTCAAATAAAAAAGTTAAAACAGAATAAAAATGTCTAGTTCCTTCTGTTTCACCCTGTATATTCTTTCATATATGATTTTGAAACAGGAGGTGAGGTATTATTTTATTTGCTGCAATGTTGACCCATCTTCAAAGCGTTGTCATATGCACAATCACATGACGGTTGATGTTACCATATTCATCTCTATTCATAAACCAGATGGAAAAACGTCAACCTCTGAAAACGAAAATAAGATTAATCAAGTCCAAAATTAAGTCCAAACTTTTAATCCAAAAATATTGCTCGGTTACTAGAAACAGCAGTATGATGGGAAACATCAAGCAATTTCCTTTTTCCTTCAAGGACGTGATCAGCATCCCAAAACGGCACGTTTGAGTGATTCCAGATATAGTGCAGAACTTTCAGAAGGAAATCCACGAACAAAGGGTTCACTGTAAGAGCAATCAGCACGGATAATAAACTTTTCATGATGCTGCAGTTGCAGACGCAGGCACGTGACGCAAACGATGTGGCTGGGTCCGAAGTTCACTCCACCTGTTTACTTTTGTCTCCTCTCTCCGTCCTCTCTCCCTCTAGCTGTCTTTTCCCTCTAGCTGTCTTCTGTCTCCAGCTGTCTTCTCCCTCTAGCTGTCTTCTGTCTCCAGCTGTCTTCTCCCTCTAGCTGTCTTCTCCCTCTAGCTGTCTTCTCCCTCTAGCTGTCTTCTCCCGCTAGCGGTCTTCTCTCCCTCGAGCTGTCCTCTACCTTTATCTGTCTTATCCCTCTAGCTGTCTTCTCCCTCTAGCTGTCTTCTCCCTCTAGCTGTCTTCTCCCTCTAGCTGTCTTCTCCCTCTAGCTGTCTTCTCCCTCTAGCTGTCTTCTCCCGCTAGCGGTCTTCTCTCCCTCGAGCTGACCTCTACCTTTATCTGTCTTATCCCTCTAGCTGTCCTTCCCCTCTAGCTGGCCTCTCCCTCTATCTGTCCTCTCTCTCTAGCTGTCTTGTCCCTCTAGCTGTCTTGTCCCTCTAGCTGTCTTGTCCCTCTAGCTGTCTTGTCCCTCTAGCTGTCTTCTCCCTCTAGCTGTCTTCTCCCTCTAGCTGTCTTCTCCCACCAGGTGTCTTCTCCCACTAGGTGTCCTCTCTCCCTCTAGCTGTCTTCTCCCTCTAGCTGTCTTCTCCCACTAGGTGTCTTCAAACTCTAGCTGTCTTCACCCTCTAGCTGTCTTTTCTCTCTCTAGCTATCCTCTCTGTAAACTTCGTGGGAATTACCAACGAGTGATCACTGAGCCAGTGGAACTCCTTCTTCACTGTGGATCTCGCAGGAGCCAAGCGTAACTTCACAAAGGCGTGCCATGCCTTATGTACTGCTCAGCACACAGATTCGTACGGTCAGTGACGCCATGGCTTGATCATTAGGTGTTGGCACGATCGCAAGCCGATCAAGCCACGGCTTGATCATTAGGTGTTTTGAAGCCCACGTCAGTATGTCCAACAAAATGCTATAGAGATGTAGTGCACAATGCTGCATTTACCTTTGAGCTGTGCAGTCTGGGTTTGATTCCTCACTCAACTATAAACTGTCAAAAACTCTTCATAGGCAGGATGTTTCATCTCAAAGTTTTCTGTCCCTCAGCTGGTTCCTGAAAGAGCCGGATACCTTATCCGTCCCCATCTCACAAGGAGGGCATCATTGTTGTTGTTAAAGTAGTAGTTTGTGGTCCAGGTCGTTACCTCCCAAAGAGCAAGATCGTTTTGGTGGTTTCAAAGTTACAAATTTCCACCTGCAAGTCGTACAGAACTTCGGGAATCCGTTTTTGTTGTGATATGTGTGCCTCTGCCATGCATGCTTTGAGCGCGAAATTGCGTCCTCAAATCTGCACGGTTCGGCTTCAGTCTTCAATGGAATGTCATCACTTCATCAGGCAGGTTCATTCATTCCTGGCTGCCAAGTGAAGTTCGTTTCCAGATGTGCCATCCAATGCACAGGGTGGTCCACATGTCTCTTTACCCTGTGTATTTTCTCCAAACACCCCTCAAGGCTCAAAACAAGTTGAGGGAGACCTTCATCCTGCAGTGAAGTGAAGTAGGCTAGTTAGCCCGTCCCACGCGCAGCAGGAGACAGGGTTTTGCAATCACTTTTGTGTGTCTCGTGTATGTATGTGTGTGTATCCAGGCAGTAACTTTTTTTTTTACTATTTGAGCTATCGTCATCAAATTTTCACCAAAGCTTTATTATGATAAACGGAGAAAAAAAATTAATAATATTGTCAAAAGGTTAAAGGTCAGCATTATCTAAAATCATCAATTTTCATCCAATTGACTTGAAATTTGAATTTACCATTTGAGTTTTGTCGTCAAATTTCAACAAAGCTATATTATGAGAATATGAAGAAAGCAAATTAAGAATTTGGTCAAATGGTCAAAGGTCAGCATCACATAAAATTGTCAATTTAAATCCGATTGACCTGAAATTTTAAGAATTTGCAAATTGGGTCACTGCATTGGTTCACCAATCAAAAGTTAGAAGTTTATACATATTTTTTTTAGATCAAAAGGTCAAAAGTGGCATAAAATCATCAATTTTCATTTTGTATTATTGTACACCGCACCTTTCCTATGCCATCTCCAGGCATTGCAAATCGTCATTGCCGGGCACCGAAGGGGGCTCGGCAGTGACGCACGCTGAAAGGGAGTACTCAGTTTTCACTCTGGTTGTTTGTTTGTTTGTTTTCTTGTTTTCTTGTTTGTTTGTCTGGGCGATATCTCAGCCATCCTTTGAGCTAGGAAGCTGAAATTTCGGCACAATAGTGAGCAAGTCCTTTCTCAAAAACATTATTTTTTGTTTTTTGAATAATCAATTAATTGAGGAGTTATTTAATTATTAGCGATTAATTATGTACTTATTTAATTCATCAAATTTCCTTTCTCTTCTGACCATAAACTCAGGCACCTTTTGAGTTAGGAAGCTGATATTTGGACATGCCAATGACCAGGTGATTTGGCTGCAAAGGCTATTTTTGATTTATTAATTAATCAATGAATCTATTAATCGATTAATTATTTAATTATTCGATTTATGACAAAAAAAATTTTTTTTTTTAAGTTACAGATTCTGATAAAATAGTGGTGGTTTATGTGTTCTCTGACCGAATTGATTAATAATTTAATTTTTTTATGATTATTATTTATTTATTTTCATTATTAATCATTTATTTATTTTCTTTCTCATTTGGCCAATATCTCAGGCACCTTTTGAGCTCGGAAGCTAATATTTGGACATGAGTGACCAAGTGATGTGGCTATCAAGGATATTTTTGATTTATTGATTAATCAATTAATCAATTAATCGATTAATTATTTAATTATTCGATTAATTACTAAAAAAAAAAATTGTTTTTCAGTTACAGATTCTGATGAAATGGTGGTGGTTTATGTGTTCTTTGACCGAATTGATTAATAATTTAATTTTTTAATGATTATTATTTATTTATTTTCATTATTAATCATTTATTTATTTTCTTTCTCATTTGGCCAATATCTCAGGCACCTTTTGAGCTGGGAAGCTAATATTTGGACATGACAGTGACCAAGTGATGTGGCTATCAAGGATATTTTTCATTTATTGATTAATCATTTAATCGATTAATTATTTATTGATTAATCAATTAATTATTTATTTTTTTATTAATGACTTATTTAATTAAATTTCTAAAAGATACATCTTCGGATGAAGCACTAGTGGTTTAGTTATGCTATTAGCCAATTGATTAAGAAAATAGTTTGTGATAATCTTTTATTGATTTTAATTATACGATTAATCAATCAATTAGTGTACACCTCTCCTTCCCAATGCAGCCTCAATGAGCTGCACTGCGGTATTGCCGGGCGCCTTAGGCGCCCCGGCAATGCCGCGCTGTAGGATATTTAATTATTTGGCATGGGGGCGGTGTACTTTGAATGTACCTGTACTTGTTTTTAAACCGTTTTCATTATTTTGAGCATACAGAAGAAGAAGACGTCTGAAAACAAACGGACAAGGACGGGCTTTGGATTTTCAGATGCTTTCTAGTTTTATGTTTTTTTTAGGATACATATGAGGATGACAGACATGTAATACTGTTTTTACTCACAACACAAACAAACCTCAGGAACATAAACTGTAAAGGGAATGGTACTTGTTGGCAGCGTAAGTCATTGGTTTCAATCAAGCAGGGAATCCAAATGTGGAGGTTGGCCTTGTCAGAGTCAAAAATATCAGCCTTGTTTTCATTTTTTGGATTACATTTCACACAGAAGGTTGTGATTTTTTTTTTATGTGATTTTTTTTTCTCTTTTAAGCTTATGTACATGATGATGCCACACTTCTCCATTAGCCCAAAATTAGTATACATAACAAAGGAAAAACAAGAAAAAGAGCAATCAGAGATTGCAAACCCTCGCCAGGATGTATTTTCAATGGTTTTTAAGGCTTTTGTGTTAAAGCAAATATGGCGGCGGAACCACGTGACCTATGACGTTATCATTTTTTTTTCTCCACCAATTTATGCTTACAGGACGCTCAATAAATTTCATCTTGATCGGATGAAGTTTTGTACTGGTCGAATTATGACGTCATAATGGAGGCACCTATGACATAATTAACATATTTTATTCCGCATGGAGAGTTCTTTACAATGAGCCATTTCTCAATTTTTTTCTATTCAGCGCTTTCCGAGATATAGAGGTGCAAATTTTTTCGATTTTTCCAAGATGGCGGCCAAACCACGTGACCCATGACGTCATAATTATCATAAAAAATTATGCAGTTGGAGTTGCACCTATGGTGAAAATTTCCTGTCAATCGGACCAACGGTTGCAGTGAAAATCATATTTATTCTGTGCAGACAAACAGACAAACAAGGAGACGTCATGCGTAGCATGATACTTGCAAAATCCCCCCCCCCCCCCCCAAAGTTTTCCATTGATACAGCAAATTGTCCATTTGATGAAGATTAAAATTTACAATCTTGATCAAAGCTTGGGTCAACAGGATGAAAAGTGATGATTTTTCAGATGAAAAATGATGATTTTAGAAGTTTGACCTTGAGTTGACCTTTGACCTTTTGACCTCATAAATAGTTGGTTTCCCAATTCAGTGAGGCAATACACAAATGCTGTTCTATTTTCAAGTCAATCGGATGAAAATTGATGAGTTTTCAGATGAAAATTGATGATTTTGGAAGTTTGACCTAGAGTTGACCTTTTGACCTCAAGAATAGTTGGTTTTCCTATTTATTGACACAATGTGCAAATGCTGTTCAATTTCCAAGTCAATGGGATGAAAATTGATGGTTTTTCAGATGAAAATTGATGATTTTGGAAGTTTGACCTTGAGTTGACCTTTGACCTTTTGACCTCAAAAATAGTACGTTTCCCAATTTATTGACTCGATATGCAAATGCTGTTCAATTTTCAAGTCAATCGGATTTAAAATGGCGATTCTGGAAATTTGACCTCCAGATGACCTTTGACCTTTGACCTCAAAATCAATATGCTTCTCAATTGGGACGACCTAGACAACTTGATGAAGTTTCGTGACGATCGGTTTAGAATTGTGACCTGTAGGCCAGTGACAGACAAACAGACAGACAGACAGACAAACAGACAAACAGACAGAACCACAAACGCAACCGACCAATATACTTGAAAAATCTTCGATTTTGCAAGTAACAAACAGACAAACAAACAAACGGACTCAAATGCAATACCCTCTCCTCTGCCGAGGGTAACTAGATACCTCCACAAGAACAGTTTACGTCATATTCCTAATACTTTGGATATTGCGATATTTAAAAACAATAAGATTTAAAAAACAATCTCAATTTTATATATAGTGCTATTGAGGGTGGTGTGTTATGTGCTGTTAAGATAGCCTAGACTCTAGTGATGTGCACACTCGACTCAGAGCTATAAAATCTAAGTTTGAATCTCGACCCAGCTATAATCGGTCATCGAGGTGTTTTGCATGAAGGTCGAGGCAACAATGTGTGCACAGTCCCTCGGATATTAACTTGGAGCACTATCTGGAAACATTAGTTGGTGGAATTTAAAATATCCCACATTGTTCTTTGCAAAGAGTAGGCAAATTTTTGCTGGCATCCTAAACAAATTACAAATTCCTGGCCAAATTAGATCCAGTTGAATGTCACGCCTGGCCATGAGTGGCTGGCTTTGTGAGACTTGGGCGAAAAGGTTCCCTAGCTGACCCCACAACAAGATCGGAATAATTGGGGTCATTGAATAAGTAGTAGCGGTGTGAATGGTGGTGTTAAGGAATACTGTGTAGTGTAGTTTAATACGTCCTTCGACGTAAACCTGGCATGGAAAGATTGCAATAACACGTGGAGCTTGTTTGGGAACAGGAGACTGGACCCACCGTGGTTGGAGATGAAGCTTCTGACCCTGAACTAATGGACTATCTAGGAGCGACGAAGATACAAGCTCTTGGGAATAACTTGTGAGTATAAAATTTATGTACAAACTTTTAAAAATTATTTAATGGATTCATTTCCAAATGCTGAGATACAAATATTGTTCAAAAGTAAAAACATATTCATTCATTGCAGAAGATGTAACAATTACAAAAAACAATAAAACATCACAGTTTTGTGTTATTACTTATTGTTTATTATTATTATATTATAGTATATTATATTATATTATATTATGTTATATTATATTATATTATATTATATTATATATTACTACTACAACTACTACTACAACAACTACTACTACTACTACTACTACGACTACTACTACTACTACTACTACTACTACTACCACTACCACGCCACGCCATTTTTCTGCTCCTCGAGCCGTGCTATTTTCGACATTTCCTCCTCATCCTCCTCCGTTTTCGTTTGTATTTTTGGTTTATTTGGGTTATCTGAACCGAGTTGGTTCATTTTGTTATTTTATTTTGACGTCCCGTTTGAGTTATTAGTCCTTTTGTGTTCGGGCCTAGCGGCCGCGCCCTTGTGGGACTAGTTTTGCCGCGCCCGATTTGTGGCATATCTCAAAACTGTTTGACTTCCTTGTTTTTGCTTAATGACCCTTGACTTTCTGTGCTAAATTTGCATAGTTTTGGCAATTAAGCCGATAAGTTATTTGCTGAACGCCCGTTTGATTATCCTTTTGAGTTAATCATTAGCATACCGGTACGGTCGCGCTAAAATAAGCAAAAGCTCGCGAACGAGCTAATTGGTATTTTTTTTTTCATTTTCATTTGACGGGGAATATACCGTTAATAGTAATCATGCCTCTGGATGGTACATGGGCAAAAATAGCCGCGACTACCTCTTGTGCAGGTGGGAACCGCCCTGCCCACCCGTTTAAGGTGTTATTTTTAAGGTGTTAAGGAAGCACGGGGTGAGATGCGAGTTGGGACAAATCACCCAAATAGAGGCCTATGTATAAGCACTCGCTAGTGTGGTTGATCCAGCAACGATAGTTGCAGCCTCGAAAATGTATGGACAAGCTGTGCTCTTTCTTAACTCAGAGGCTGCAGCAAACAAGGCCATTGAGAAAGGGATTAGTGTGGGAGGACTCTATGTACAAGTCGAGCCACTCTCAAGTCTTGGTACAAGGATAATTATATCTAATATACCCCCTTATGTGCCTGACAATGTCGTGGTGCCTTTCCTGGAACAACTGGGAGTGTTGAGATCACCCATCAAGCCTGTGTCTTTGGGCTGTCATGAGCCCTCCCTACAACATGTCTGGTCTTTTAAAAGACAAGTCTCCATTGAATTGGGAAAGGATGCTGAATGTGAGGGGTCGTTTGTTATTCCTTTTGATGGAAAGAAATACAGGGTGTTTTATATGACAAACGAACCCCGTTGTTTTGTATGCAAAGCGAAGGATCACAGGAGAGCAGACTGCCCCACTATCATTAAAGAGGTTGCAGCTCCTCAACGCCCAGATCAGCCTCGAGAGGATCCCAGCGTCACTGAAGGTATCTTAAGAGAGGCGGCTGCTCCTTTGTGCTCGAGGGCAGTGGTCCCTCAAGATAGTTCTCTACCAGTTTCTCATCCCATCTCTTCCGCTGCCATAAATCAATGGCAGACAGTGGGAGCAGGGAAGGCAAAGAGAGCACAGAAGAGGAAATCAGAACCCGCAGAGGATGGGACCACGGAACACCCTGGTACAATTGAGGATGACACGGGAAGTAATGTGTCAAAGGGATTCGTAAGGCCGTGTATTCTGAAGGAGAAAAGAGTGGTAACCCAATCTGAAGAAATGGAAGAAGAAGAAGAGGAAACTATTCATCAAACGACAGGATATGGGGAGTCTTCTCTCTCAGATCCACCCAAAGACAGTTTGAAGAATGAACAGGAAGGGAGACCGTCAGGTAGTAAACCCAGCATGGTAAAGACAGACAACCTAGAGGTATCTGACTTGACAGGGCCAAACGATACTATGATGTTGGTTCCTGAGAAAATGCATCCAATAATAACAACTGCAACGAAGCTTCAAAATAAACCAGGGATTGAAACATCTACAAGAGCAGTTCTGAACCGAAGGATTAACACCGAAGTTTCAAAGGATGCTGAAGTAGCATTCATCGGTGGGACAGACAGAGAGAGGGAACCAGACACACAAGCATCAATGAAGTTGCTGGCACTGACTGACATCTCTGGTGATGTCACTTCACTCACTGTTGGCACAGAAAGGGGAATAGTTGAGCACATCTCTATTTTACCACCCCAAAAGTTTGGATCTCCTATACCAACTGAGGAAGAGGCATCCATTCCCACAGGTGAAGCAATGTCCGCCACATCAGAGCCAAAGGAGCGTTCCTCTGCACCAGAAGACTATGCCAAGTCAGCCTTGAGAGACGACATGGCAGAAGACTTGACACATTGTACAAGTTCACCAAAGGAGAAGGATCTTGAACCTCCAGACAGCGATGATGAGGAAAGTATTGGTGATGGGGAAGACTATCAAGGGTCACTGACTGGTTTAGAGACAGACCTACCTGCAGGACACCATTCCTGCATTCCCAGCCAGGAGATACTCGAGTTCCTGGAACAAAGCTTGCATAGCAGGAAGAAAGTGGAAAATGCGCTGAAATGGTGGAAAGATTATGACTTGCTAGTGCATTCCTTGTATGTACTAAGGAGAGAGGGACATAAAACAAGGACTTCAGGCTCGGCCGAACAAGCCCGAGTCAGGAAGTTTCTAGCAAAGTTGTTGAGTTACGGGCCTGAATATAAATTGGTTTAAGATGATGAATTTCACAGAAACAAAACTCTCAATACAATAATGACATCAAACTTACGAATAGGATCATTGAATGTCAATGGCTGTAAGGATGCATTCCGTGTGCACCAGGTATTGTCATTCTGTGTGAAGGAAAAACTTGAAGTAACCTTTCTGCAGGAAACCCACACAACCCCAGAGGCTGCATCACGATGGGAAAACCAATGGGAAGGTTTGGCCTTTTTCAGTCACCTAACGGACACATCTTGTGGAGTGGCTACCTTCTTTTCACCAAAGAGGAAACCTGAAATACTTGTCGTAAAGGAAGCCAGTGTGGGGCGGTTGCTACATATAAAAGCAAAGTTTGAAGAATTTGTTGTCAATTTCGTCAACATTTATGCACCTTGTGTAGGAGTTGCAAGGGGGATTTTCTTCAACCGGTTGCAGAGATTCATGCTCACCTTGCCTGGTGAAGAGTGTGTAATTCTTGGAGGAGACTTTAATTGCACTCTAGACCCCTCCCTTGATCGAATAGGTCAGGAGCCGCATAATCCCTCTGTTAGAATATTACAACAAACCATAACACTGTTAAACTTGAGAGATACTTGGCACATACAACACCCCACAGACAGAACATTCACGTATACGAGTATCAGAGGTGGTCATATATCACAATCCCGGCTCAATAGAATTTACGTGTCTCACCTTTGGTGTAAGAGTGTCAGTGACTCCGGCATAAAAGTTGCCCATTTCACAGATCACAACTTGGCCTGGATCAAGTTTTCCCTGGCGGAAACAAGGCGAGGCCCTGGCTTGTGGCACCTGAACAATGCTTTAAGTCAGGATGAAGCCTTTTTGTCAATCTTTTTGAATTTTTGGCAAGCCTGGAGGAATAAAAAAGGAGATTTTTGCTCACTTAGATTCTGGTGGGATGTAGGCAAAGTACGATTGAAATTGCTATGTCAAGACTACTCGTATGGTTCGAGCAAAACACTTGGGGTAGGGATCAAAAGATTGGAAGAGGAACTGCTGCACTTTGAGAAGCACCTGACCACCCTTACCTCTACTGAACTGCAGGCATACGAAGAAAAGAAGAGCACCCTTAAAGCATGTAGTCGTGTGAAGGCACGAGGGGCGTATGTGCGCTCTCGTTTGCAGTTTATTTCTGAGGATGAATATGTCCTGAATTATCTCAAAGGGGTGGAAAAACGCAAAGGTCAATTCACGACTATATCGAGTGTTCTCGCAGAAGATGGTCTCTTGCTCAATGGCTCGGAGGGTGTTCAAAAACGAATTAGAGCCTTTTACGCTCAGCTATATTCAGGTAAAAGCACAGGTGCAGGTGGCATTTTGTGGAGTAGTCTTCTTGAAGCCTCTGTAGAAGACCGGGAGCAGCTGGAGACTCCATTATCTCTGGAAGAATTGAAAACCGCCCTGCACAGCCCATCAAGAGATTAATCCCCTGGCATGGATGGCTTATTATGTGAATTCTATACAAAAGTATGGGACTTGGTTGGACCTGATTACCTAAGCGTAGCTCAGGAAGCATGTGATACAGGTATAATGCCCCTTTCTTGGTGTCGAGCGATTCTGGTCTTGATTCCCAAGGAGGGTGACTTGATAGATTTGAAGAATTACCGCCCTGTGTCTCTGCTGTGTGTGGATTATAAGGTCATGGCTAAAATGTTGTCACTCCGTCTCGGACCAGTCCTGACAAAATTAGTCAGCCCGGACCAATCTTATGCCATTCCAGGCAGGACAATACATGACAACATATCCCTTGTCAGAGACCTGCTATAGTATGCGGACATGACTCGGACTCAAGTCGGATTTCTTTCCTTGGATCAGGAGAAAGCCTTTGACCAGATGAACCATGAGTATCTCTTTGAAACCTTGCTAACTTTTGGGTTGGGGAGGAGATTTGTAGGCATGATTCAGACGTTGTACATGTCGGCAGAATGCCTAGTTAAAGTCAACGGTTTCTTGCTCGCGCCCTTTCCATTTGAGAGAGGAATAAGACAAAGATGTCCCCTGTCCGGCCAATTATATTCCCTATGTATTGAACCCTTCCTTTGTTTTATGAGAAGAAGGCTAACTGGCATTGTGGTGCCACACAACAGGGTCAACCTCAAACTTTCTGCATATGCAGATGACGTTCTCGTGTTTGCCAGTAATGCAAAGGATATGGAAGTAGTTTATGATTGTCAGCAGGTCTATTCAGCAGCATCGTCTGCTACAATCAATTGGAGGAAAAGCTCTGGGCTTCTAATTGGACAAATGCAGGTAAAGGAGTTACCAACACGTTTTCAGAAATTGACCTGGAGTCGCAATGAGCTCAAATATTTGGGGGTGCACTTGTCCACTTCCCATGGGTGCTCACCACTCATTAACTGGAACACTTTAGGGGACAAGATCGAAGCAAAGTTGAGAGACTGGAGTGGACTGCTAAAAGTCCTATCTGAGGGGAAAAACACTCCTTATTAAACAGTTTATAATTCCGAAGTTAGTATTCAGGCTCTCTTGCATAAGCACTCCAGAGGAGTTTCTGGTTAAGATGCAGAGGAAGCTATTGGACTACTTTTGGAATGGTAAACACTGGGTTTCCCTGGGCATTCTGAGCTTGCCTTTTGCAGAAGGTGGACAGTCTTTTCCCTGCCTTCGAAGCCACTACCACGCATCCAGGCTGAAGACCATACAACGTTACCTACATGTGAACCCTGCACCGCAATGGCGCTCACTTGCATCATACTTCTTCAGCAAAGTGCTCAATCTTGGGTACAAAAGGAATCTTTTCATCATTACATCAGCCTGTCTAGTGCTACATTGGCTCTTTTTTATCAAGAAATGCTGAAGGCTTGGAATGTAGTCGACGTACAAAGAACAGTTCCTTATCCAGGCAAGGACCTGTTAGAAGAACCGCTCATTCTCAACCCTCTTCTACAGGGCCCAACTCTGGCTTCCTTTTCAGTAAGAAGGAACCTCTTAGCTGGTAGCATATCCACAGTGGGAGACCTTCTGAACGATGGGAAGAGAAGGCTTATTTTACCCAAGGAACTCGCAGCGAAAATAGGCCTAAGGACAATCAGGATCCCCTCCAGGATACTTGAAGAGGTCAAAAGCTCCTTGCCTCCCGATTGTCTGAAATATCTAGGGAATCCCAAAGAGGGTGATGGATCTGGACAGATGTCCATCGGTAACTCCATGGATTTTAAAATCAGACCACGATGTTGCGAGCTCTCTCAGCCAATACCTGCAAACAATATGAGTAAGACCCCTGGCACAGTGGAAATATCGTTCTGTGGGCTATCAAGGAAAAATATATACCTGCTAGTGATCCACTCGCTCCATTATATCGCTCTTGCAACCCGACTGGATACTCCCTGGCATGAGATTCCTCCACTTCCTTCGACTGTTCATCCACGTTGGGATTCACTCTATCTCTACCTAACGCCAAGAATGATGGCAGACTTAAGTTGGAGGTTACTACATGGTGCACTGAGCTCTGGATCTATGATGCGGCATTTCACTAACTTCCCAGAGGAATGCTGCTTTTGTGGTGAAAGGGAAACTATATTTCACATATACCTTCAATGCCACCGTCTTGAACCAGTGTTCTTACTGATGAAAAATCTTCTCTTGCGCTTCTGACTTCACTTCTCTCCAACACTTTGTATCATCGGGCACCCGGTAAAGAAACTAAGCAAGTCACGTGATCTCCTTGTTAACTTTATTTTAGCCTGTGGGGAAATGGCAATATATAAAACCAGGAAGGGAAAAATTGAGAGAAATGTGGTGGAACACAGTTCTGTAGGTCTGAAGGGCTTAATACTGTTACAGACGTGGCTTAGATGTTAGTTTACCGAGCGGTTTTGGTATGACCACGTCTGCACAAGTTACCGATTATACTCGACGTTGACGAAGCCGCGCCACGCTGGCTCAATAAGAAAAAGAAGACACCCGGCTGGGTTATAAAATGACGACACCAGGGATACGGTTCTCAAGACCTCCGGAGGAGATTATATTCGTTACGGAAGGTCAGATTACAGGGACGAGAGGTACAACATAGAAAGACAAGCACTTAGACACAATCTTATATTATTCCCCAACAGACGACAGGCAAACGGGACAACGGCTGACTCACACGGGGGTTGATGGAAAGGACAGGCGGGTAGCGATGGCTCCAGGTGCACCTGTGCTCAAAGGTTAGAATCGACCCGGTCCGGTCCAGAGATGCGGGAGGTTTCACAGCGCTCGGAGGGGACGTTCTTTCACAGGCGGGCCTTTCTCTCTCAGCGCTCGCAGGTCCTTCTTTCTCCAGCTCGGGGCGCATCTGTCTCACATCCGGCGCGGGGCCGCGTATATCCGGCGGGGAGTGACACGCCCTCGGCTCGTTAGCGCCGCCCCAGATGGAATCGGCACGTTGCTTCTCATTGGGTGCGTGCGGGGGGGTTTACCAGGCTCCGCCCTTGACGAGGAGCTGACAAGGAGCCCCTTCGTGGTAACCCCGTGGAGCGCGTGGTCAATGGCGCTAATCGAGCCGGTGTGAGGACGCATCCTCCCCCGCTCCGCCGCCATCTCCTCTGTTGTTGTTGTAATTGTTGGGGAAGAAGATGGAAGGAGGTATGGGAAAGGTCCTAAACTCACTACTGATGCCATATAATCACATTCTGGTGCAACGAAGAGTCATAATTAATGGAAACGAGGCCTTAACTGACATAGACAAAGAATAACTAGGAAGATGTCCGAAAGTTGTCTACGTGTGGTGCGGTGGACCTGGGCACGACATTTAATGGGGGAAAAAGGGGAAGGTCAGCTCTACTGATTGTTATTTACATGCAATGGGACTAGGGAATGGGGGATTGGGGAAAGTTGGGGAGTATTGGAGAAAATAGGGGAATATTTACAAGCGGATATGGAGGCCAAATTCCATATTCGCAACATTGCACCCTTCTCTACCCTCGGGGCGTCCCGACCCGATAAATTTTTACCTACTTTAGTGTGGCACGCAATGTAGTTCCCTCTACTATTAACTCTACCCTGAGTGCGACAGTTTTACAGATATTCACAAATGAGTAAATATGTCCCCCTGCGACGTTGCACCCTTCTCCTCACAGAAACACACCCACAGGATAACCGAATCCGGAAAGAATTCGCAAACTAAACATACAGCCGGTAGGGAGCATTATTTACAAGATTACGCTGATATCTACACTACGATCCAGGACCTGTTTTTGGAGGAACACATGCAGATGTTATGCATAGAGAGAGCGCGCTTGCCAGCATCGATACACCAACCCACGAGTGCTCTGTGGCCGACGGCCTTTAATAACGTGCAGAGCACCCTTCCCGAGCATCAAAAGCACCACCCCACCACCAATCGGTGCAGTCACCATTGTTCATTGGAATAAAAATAAATTCGACAACCCCTAACCCTGCAGGTGTCTCTTGCTCTTCGTGTGGCCTTCAGTGGTGTTAATTAACAGTGGTTCACCTTTATGGCATAGGTGCCACGTTGACCCATAGGTCCATCCCCGGGTGGTGCTTGGCCGCAAACGAACTGCGGTCCATTGTGGGTGGCCACAAACATTGCGGTCCTTATGGTGTATCGATCCCGGCAGCAAACAGCGAAAGTGCAGGCCCACAACTGCGCAGCCAGCACCTCTCTCTCCTCTCTCTCTACCCCAAAGCCAGATCCTCGGAGGTGGGAGACAAAAGAAGCAGACAAGTGAGTAAGGTGGTAAGGGCGCAAAAGTGCACGCAATGTAAGGTGATGCACACTGGGGGCACATGGGAACCAGGTGAGACAGGTACGTTCCTATCGTACGCCCCCCCCCCCCCACCAGGTAACCTACATGGCCCCTCCCTTACCCCTTACTGTATCCACAAAACACAACACTACCCATAAACATCTACTTTACAAATCAACAAACATCCCTACTGTCTTCCCCGTTCCTCCCATATACCAAATTCGTCTTCTCTCCCTCCTAACCAATCAAATTTGCCATTTTCAACTCTCATCAAAATTTGCCATCTCCAACTCAACATCAAAATTTGCCATTACCAATTCATCATCAGTCCCTCCTAGGGAGGGAGAGATGGAATCACCCCAATGTCTCATCCACGTCGTGATGCGTCTCACAAATCCACACAGCAATCTCATTTCCTGCAACAAAACAAAGAAAACACAGGTGTGGAGTCATCATCATCACCACAGGTAAGTGGCTGCGTATGGTGCGACAGGTTCTTCAATCCTAACTATTTCCTAAATGACTTTAACAACTTTACACTACCCGGGGTCTTTCTCCGGCCAAACCATTGGCCCTCTTACACTATGGGTTCTAAAAACCAATTCCCATTGGCCAAACTGTGGTGCTCTTCAATTTGGGGTCTCACTCCCCCGATTCATCTCCCGGTGCCCTCGCACAATTTCTGGGCTGCGGCGTGTACCTCTCCCAGTGGGTCTACCCACCTGCACACCTCCACCACTGCAGTTGCCTCCGAGCTTACCTGCTCCTTACCCTAACCTAACTACCTGGGGCAGGCCCTCTGGCGCTCTCCCCACTCGGTGCCCTCTCTGGCACTGGGCTGCCCGATCCACACCCGGGATCCTCAGGCACCCACTCACAACTACCGGCTCCCAGAGCCCACCTGCGGCCTCACCTGGCCGACATCTTCACAGTGGTGGAGTGCCCAACCAACTACACACACTAACAGGCTACACGCCCAGCCATTTCCACAACACTAATGCACCCATCCATAACCCATTCTGCAACCGCACCACAGATGCCAATATCCAACCACAATTTACCTGTACCCTCTACCTAACACTTACACTACCCGCCCCGGGTACTCGTGAAAGGGGTCCACTCTTCCCCCATCCACACCTTCGCACCATGCACACCACTCCGTACCACTTACTCCAACTCTCTCCACACACCTGTATTTGCACACCTGTGCTCTCACACCTGGTGCCACCTGCACCCTTCTCTCCCCAAGCGCATTCGCGCTGATCCACACACTCACTACTCACACACTGCTCCACACACCTGTCCAGTTGCACACCTGTGCAATCACACCTGTTCCATCCTCACACACACACGGCATCATCTCATCTAACTACTCCCTTCTGAAACTTGCGCTTCCCAGTCGTCCCTTTAAACTATTGCGCTCCCTCGTCATTATCATCCACACTAAACTACCTGCGTCCCCACTACAGGTATCAGTCACTAACTAAACTTAACGTCACCTAAGGTCATCTTCTCTAGATCCCTACACACAATATCCTAACCCACCCGGGCTAGTTTTCACTGCCATACACCCCATAAGCTAGTGCGCATTTGCCCCACGCATGGGAAGGGTGGCAGATTTGCCATCCCACCCCATCGGGGGTCTCTCACTACCAATTTTGCACATCAAATTTCAACAAATTAAAAATTTGCCAATCATCTGCCAATCACTGTACCATTACCAATCATCACTCTGCCAATCCTTTGCCAATCATCAAATTTTGCTTTTCTCTAATTTTGGGTCCAAAACACTAACCTCATCACCCAGTCGACTCACTAATACCTCTCGGTGCGCCAATTCCTGTCCAAAGCCCGGCTTCGTAAAGGCAAGCCATGAATGCTGGTTGTTCTGTGCCAGCGGCTGGGTGCGTCCCGCATTCGGTGCAGGGAAGGAGGTTTACCCGGGCCGAGATCCCACGCACCATCTCGGCACGGAGCCATCCAATGCCCCGATCTCGACCTGCCGGCACGTCTCACCAAAAAGTGGTCGCCATGACGACCCTTTCTATCGGGCTGCCAGCTCCGCCTAGTGGAGCCTGGACGCGGCCGTTCAAAGCGAGGCCCGGCACGCACCGAGGGCCTGCTTCGGCTAAAAGTCGCTCTAACCTCTAACCCGTGTAACGTCGATGCTTCACCTGGACGCTTACACCCCGCAGCCCGTTCCTTGCTCACACATCCAGCCGTGCCCATGCTCCTCGTACCTTTCCTTACACACCCAGGTACACCCATTCCACTCACAGCCTTGGTCACACACCTGACCACCGAACACTTTGGCACACATTCGTTGCTCGCACACCTCACCAATACACCGCTTCGCGCCCCCTCCGCGGTCACCTCCTCTGTGACAATCACAGGTGTGCCCTCATTCGCACACCCAATCACGTGCCTCACCACCAACTCCAGCGTGCATTCCCACTCACGCTCTACCATTCCAGGTGTGCATCCTTCCATCCCAGGTGTACATCCTCTCTCACCTGTCACAACTAACTCACGCTCCATGTCACTCCCACTACTTTCACCTCCACTCGTGACAACGCACTCACCCTTACTCTTGACAGCACACTCTTTCCCCATGCACCTGTCCGTCACACACCTTTCTCGCGCACACTCTCCCGTTACACCCTCTGTAACACTCACCACAGGTGGACACTCTTCCTTACTTCTGACAGCGCACTCTTTCCTCATGCACCTGTCCGTCACACACCTTTCTCGCGCACACTCTCCCGTTACACCCTCTGTAACACTCACCACAGGTGGACACTCTTCCTTACTTCTGACAGCGCACTCTTTCCTCATGCACCTGTCCGTCACACACCTTTCTCGCGCACACTCTTGCGCACACTCTCCCGTCACACCCTCTGTAACACTCACCACCCCGCGCTTCCACGTGCTCCCTCGCACACGCGCTACGACCGACTCACTCTCGCCAGCACACTCACTCCTTGGCACGCACTTTCTCCTCACACACCCCAGAGTCGGACTTTCTTGCACACCTCCATTTTCGCACACCAGACCTGTCGCACACTTCACCAACGGCCTCTCACGAACACCCGGGTCTATCTCGACCCCCAAGCCTCTTAAATCACCTGGCGCATCATACGCACGACCATATTGGTCACGACCTACACCGGGTCCTCTTCCTCTTCGCTTCTCCTCCATCACCTGCGAATCCCTCATCCGGTTAACGAGCACATCACGATCCAAACACAGACTTTGGACCAATTCTTTTATCTCCTCTTTTATCTCTTTGTTATCCCCTCTCCGTCGCTTCTTAATTTCGCTCACCCCTTCTTCCACTTCTTCTAATTTGTGCCTCACCTCTTTTATTCCCCGGTACGTCTCCTCAAGCTCGTCCTCCAAGGCTACCTTGACCGTTTCCATGTGCGTCCTCACCTGCCGGTCCTTCGTCTCCATTACCTCTATCACCTCGTCCAACCTCGTTGTCAGTCCCTCACGTACCATCTGACATTCCCTCTTCGTCGCTACCAAGTCATCTTTTAGTTCTTTCTGTGTCGCCTTTAAACCTCCTAATACCGCAGTGTTCCTTTGAACCTGCTCCACTAACTCCGTCTGTCCCACCGTCAGCTGCTCCACCTCCTGCGTCAGGTCCTCTATGCCCCCTTGCAATTTTACAGTCCCCTTTCTCACCTCCTTCTCCATGTGCTCCTTACAGTGCCTCACCTCCTCGCGCACTCCTCCGACCTCCTCACTCACTCCTCTTCTGATCTCCTCTCCCATCACTTGCATCTCCTGCCCAGATGCCACCCTCATCTTTGGATCTTGGAGACGGCGGCAGGGATTTTCGAAGCTCCACACGGTCTCCACGTTTTTTCGAAGTTAAGTCTGTTCACAATTGTATTTTGTCGAAACTGTATTTATCTTTCGGTGTGTGAAGTTATTGTGTGCAACTTTGGTTGTTTCTCGGTGTTTATCTTTCATAAATTGATCGTCTGTTTGCCGTGTCGCGAGCAAGGCCTTGTACAGTGTGCACTGTACAACCTTGAGGCTTTGTTTTTCTCTCAGTGGTCCGTCGTTTGTGATCCAATAACTTTCGTTCTCTGTATTCCTAGTCATTTCACCCATAGCTTCCTTGTGTAAATCTCAACTCAAAAAAAAAAAAAAAAAAAAAAAAAAAAAAAAACATTTCCTTCTCTGTTCTCATTCGTTTATTCATTCTTATTCGTTGTTTCGTTCTTCGACCACGTGTTTCTCCCCCATTTCCCCAGATAGTTTTCACTCATTAACCTTCAATGTTTACACTTTCCCCTCAAGTTATGTATTCCGTCATATTTTATAACACCTTTTTCTTCTTCTTCTTTAAAAGGCTGCTTTCGACTTGCTCACCAAATCAATTCATCCCAAAAAAAATATCCATCTCCTATAGTGCCTTTTTTCTACATTCCCTAAACTCTCCTGCACTCCATCCTCCATCCAGCGTCCTTAAACGTATTTTTAACTCGAAGATCACAAGAAACTCATTTTGCAATAAATGTTCGTTTCCCATAAATCGTACACTTTCAAAAATCCAATCTCACCCCTCCCCTCCAAATCTTCCCCATAACCCCTCCCCTCCAAATCTTCCCCATCACCCCTCCCCTCCAAATCTTCCCCATCACCCATCCCTTTCAAATCTCCCCCCTTGCCCCCTCCCTCCTAAACTACCCCCTCACCCCTCCCCGCCAAGACGCCCCCTCGCCCCTCCCCTCCTAGACTCCTGCCTCACCCCTCCCCTCCAAATCTCCCCCATATCCCATCCCTTTCAAATCCCTCCCCTTGTCCCTTCCCTCCCAAACTCCCCCCTCACCCCTCCCCTTCAAATCTCCCCACCCTCATTGCTTCTCAATTTCCCCCCGCTCACTCCCCCTCCCCAAAGTGTCCTCCCCACTTCTTCCCCCTTCAAACTCTCACCTCCATCTCCCCCAACCTTCTGCCTCGCTCTTCCCCCTCCTCAAATAACACCTCATTGTGGCTCACCCAATCACCATCAAACCTTTTGTCCGCCCCATCCTTCCCTTTCTCCGAGCTATTCTGAAATCTCTGACACACCTTCAACAGCTCTCCCTACCTCTTCCACCTCTTCCACATCTTACCCTACCCCTCCTCCCCCCTGTTCTGTATCTGATGCTCCCCCTTCCTCTTCATTAACGGTATGGACCTCAAACATCCGGGGCCTTCGTTCAAACTTAACTGATCTCTCCATACAGGTTGCTTCTGTCAAACCAGACGTGATCTGCTTAACAGAAACTTTCCTCCTTTATGATGTCTCTGATTCCATAGTATCTCTCCCGGGCTACTCCCTCCTCCGGTATGATAGACCTGAGCCTCGTCCTGGAGGCGGGGTTGCTATCTTTATCAAAAACTCTCTTCCTCACTCGCCCTGCACTGCACTCTCTCCACCTCACCCCCAGGAATACCTCTGGCTACGGCTTCCCCTTCGCTCCCACCTCTTGTTCATATGTGTGTTGTACCGTCCACCAAACAGTGATGACTCCATCTACATCTCGCTGTCTGATGATATGGACCAACTTCTATCTACTCATCCCAACTCTCTCTTCCTCATATGTGGTGATTTCAACTGTCATCATGCCAGTTGGCTGGGTGTGGGTACCTCTCTCACCAGCCATGGCTCCTCAGCAAAGGACTTCTGCGACTCACTGGGACTGACACAATCTGTCAATTTCCCGACCCGGATCTCAGTCAACGGAACATCTTCTCTTCTGGACTTGGTTATGACTAACTTCCCTGAAAATGTCTGCTGCTCTTCTTCTGCTCCGATCGGATCATCTGATCATGTCCTTGTTAAAGTGGACATCTCTCTGACCATCCTCAGGGAGCCTGCTCAGCGTAGACGAGTCTGGCATTTCACTCAGGCCAACTGGCACGGTCTTCAAGCAGCCATCAATCATCTGGACTGGTCTCCCATCTCTACCACCTCTGACATCAACTCATCCTGGGAATTCTTCCAAAGTAAATTGCTCTCTCTCATGCACAGATTTATCCCATCTCGTCTTCAGTTGTCATACCCTTCCTCCCGTCCATGGTACACGGAATCTTGTGGTGAGGCTGTTGCCCAGAAACAACTTGCCTTCGTCTCCTGGAAAGCAAATCCAACGGAAGGAAATCTCATTTCCTTTCACAAAGCCCGAAACAAGTGTGTGTCCACCCTCAGGAGAGCCAGGAAACAATATCTCTCCGTTCTCAAGACCGAACTCTCTTATCTGTCTCCCTCTTCCAAATCCTGGTGGCGTCTGGTCAAATCCGTTTCTGGTGTTTGTTCCCCCTCCATCCCCTCCCTTACCTCAAACGGCTACACAGCTGACTCCGCACGTGAAAAAGCTGAATGCCTCAACTCTGTGTTTGCCTCTAAATCTTGTGTCCCAAACCCATCCCTCTCTGTACCCACCATACCCAGTCGTACCCTGCTGCTCCTGGACTCCGTGTCCTTTCCTCCTGACAAGGTGGAAAAGTTTCTGTCAACCCTCGACTCTGATTCTGCAACTGGACCCGACGGCATCAGCCCACGGGTCCTAAAATCCTGCTCTGCTGCTCTATCTCACCCTCTCTCTGTTCTCTTCACCCTCTCTTTTGCTCAAAGTCAACTGCCATCTGCTTGGAAATCAGCCAACATCACCGCTTTGCACAAAAAAGGTGCAAAAACAGATCCTAGCAACTACAGACCAATCAGCCTTCTCCCAATTATCAGCAAAGTCATGGAATCCATCATTGCTTCTGATATGAAATCTTTCCTCTTCTCCAATGGCTTGATCTCTGATCATCAATTTGGTTTCAGACCAGGTCACTCTACTCTGGACATGCTGCTTCTACTGTCTCAACAATGGATGGAGGTCCTCAATGCCAAACAGGAAATTAGAGCTGTCTCCCTCGACATATCACGTGCCTTCGACACGGTCTGGCACCCCGCTCTGCTCACCAAACTCTCCTCCTTTGGTATCCATGGAAATCTCCACGCATGGCTGGCGGACTTCCTCTCTAGTCGTCGTCAACGTGTGGCCCTGAATGGGTTTCTCTCATCTCCTCTTCCTGTTCAGGCTGGAGTTCCCCAAGGCAGTGTTCTGGGCCCCGTGCTTTTTCTGGTCTTCATCAATGATCTCTCTGACTCTCTCGAAAATCCTCTCTATCTCTTTGCTGATGACTCCACTCTCTGCCGCTCCATTCCTCTTCCCTCAGATCGGCAGTCTGCTGCCTCCTCACTCTCTGAAGACCTGGACAAAATCACAGACTGGTCAAACAAGTGGAACATGTCTTTCAATCCTGACAAATCTCACACTCTTACTATGTCTCTCCGAAAAGATCGACTGGACAACCCTCCCATCTACTTTCTCAACAATCCTCTCCAAGAAGTTCTGTCGCTCAAGATTTTGGGTCTCACTATCTGCCATGATCTTTCTTGGGAAAACCACATTTCCAAGCTGGCCTCCAAAGCCAGTCGCCGACTGGGCATCCTCCGTCGTGCGAAGTCCTTCCTCGGCACACCTGAGCTCCTCACCACATACAAGGCTTTCATCCGCAGCTCAATGGAATACTGTTCTCCCCTATGGGCTGGTGCTCCTGCCTCACACCTAGCTCGGCTTCACGCTGTTGAAACCAAAGCTTTCAGAATTATTGGAATCTCCCGCGATGAAGCTATCTCTGAGGGCCTTTCACTCACTCACCGCAGGCAGGTAGGTGGTCTTTCTGTCTTCTACCGACTCCTCTCCGGCCTTGCACCCCCAGCTCTCTCTGTGCTCTGTCCCCCAAATATTCCTACAGGTCGCACAAGATCTGCCAGCAACCCTCTGATGGTTAAACTGCCGAAATCTCGGCTCTCCGCTCACCTTCACTCTTTCATTCCTCTTTTCTCCCGCCTCTGGAACAAACTCCCTCACTCCCTTCAATCCCACTCCTCCCTCCAGGTCTTTAAAACAGCTGTTCACCACCATCTCCTTTCTTCCCCCATCCAAAACCTTGATCTTTTCTACCCCCGCTAATTCACCCCAGATCCACCTTGTTTGAAATTCCAACTTCTTTCCTGGAAGTCCTGGCAGTGTCCATATGTTTTATACCTCTCCCACTGCCCCCTTCCCACGCCCCCCCCCCCCCAAAGCCCTCGCCCTCTCTCAGATCTCTCGATGTCTCCATGTCTCTCGGTCCCTGCTCTCAAATGTTGTGTTTGTGTCCTTCCCCCTCTCTCCCCATCCTGTCTACCGCTCCCTATGTTATATGTTTTATGTGTCGGTTTGTCTTTCTGTGTGATTAATGTTCGCTCTTTCACGAGCCTCGATCTTGTATACAAAAAAAAAAAAAAAAAAAAAAAAAAAAAAAATCTGCTCCATTTCCTCCCTGTGAGCATCCAGTTTGGTTTCTACCCCCATTCTGACCCCCTCTATCTGCTGCTCCATTTGTTTAACTTCCCTTTCCGCTTGGTCCCTCATGTCCCTCAATTTGCCTTCCATACTGTTTTCTAACCCCTCTAACCCATTTTTCACTTCTTTTATCCCGTTGTCTAACCCCTCAAAATTATTGTCTAACTTCCCAAATTTCTTGTCTAACTCCTCAAAATTATTGTCTAACCCCTCACTGGTACCCCTCGCTTCGTCCCTCATTACCCCCAATTGCTCACTCCGAGCCCTCGCTTCGTCCCTCATTACCCCCATTTGGCCCTCCAATCGCTCACCCTGAGCATCCATCCGGTTCCCCAACCGCTCAATTTGGCTCCCCATACTCATCTGTACAGCTGCCTGTAGCTGCGCAATGAGGGCCTGTATGTCAATCGGCTGCATGTTAAAGCCCGTTGATACAGCGGGCTCGGCTACCGCGCGCTCTTGCGAGGCGCCATTTTGCGTGCCTGCTACCCTCGCTGTTTCGCTCTCCTCATGTCCCTCATGTCCCTCAATTTGGTCCTGGACCGACCCTGCTTCACTCTCCCCTACCGGACCCCAGCCGTCTTGATCCGCCATGGCGCGACTTTCAAAATTCGAGTTTCGTAACACAAATTCGAAATTTCGCCGTTATAATTTCGTCGAGCGCAGTAACCGCGGGACCGCGCTCCGGATCGATTTGGTCGAGCGCCGTACGCGCTCCGGCTCGATTTTCCCTCCCAAAATTTGGGCCTAACTAATTTAGTCCCGGGTCCGAATCTCACTCCTCGACACCAATTGTTACTCTAATAGTACAATTGGTGTTCCAAAATTTGGGCTAAATAAATTTAGTCCCAGGTTCGAATCCAACTCCTGACAACCAATTGTTACAGACGTGGCTTAGATGTTAGTTTACCGAGCGGTTTTGGTATGACCACGTCTGCACAAGTTACCGATTATACTCGACGTTGACGAAGCCGCGCCACGCTGGCTCAATAAGAAAAAGAAGACACCCGGCTGGGTTATAAAATGACGACACCAGGGATACGGTTCTCAAGACCTCCGGAGGAGATTATATTCGTTACGGAAGGTCAGATTACAGGGACGAGAGGTACAACATAGAAAGACAAGCACTTAGACACAATCTTATATTATTCCCCAACAGACGACAGGCAAACGGGACAACGGCTGACTCACACGGGGGTTGATGGAAAGGACAGGCGGGTAGCGATGGCTCCAGGTGCACCTGTGCTCAAAGGTTAGAATCGACCCGGTCCGGTCCAGAGATGCGGGAGGTTTCACAGCGCTCGGAGGGGACGTTCTTTCACAGGCGGGCCTTTCTCTCTCAGCGCTCGCAGGTCCTTCTTTCTCCAGCTCGGGGCGCATCTGTCTCACATCCGGCGCGGGGCCGCGTATATCCGGCGGGGAGTGACACGCCCTCGGCTCGTTAGCGCCGCCCCAGATGGAATCGGCACGTTGCTTCTCATTGGGTGCGTGCGGGGGGGTTTACCAGGCTCCGCCCTTGACGAGGAGCTGACAAGGAGCCCCTTCGTGGTAACCCCGTGGAGCGCGTGGTCAATGGCGCTAATCGAGCCGGTGTGAGGACGCATCCTCCCCCGCTCCGCCGCCATCTCCTCTGTTGTTGTTGTAATTGTTGGGGAAGAAGATGGAAGGAGGTATGGGAAAGGTCCTAAACTCACTACTGATGCCATATAATCACATTCTGGTGCAACGAAGAGTCATAATTAATGGAAACGAGGCCTTAACTGACATAGACTAAGAATAACTAGGAAGATGTCCGAAAGTTGTCTACGTGTGGTGCGGTGGACCTGGGCACGACATTTAATGGGGGAATAAGGGGAAGGTCGGCTCTACTGATTGTTATTTACATGCAATGGGACTAGGGAATGGGGGATTGGGGAAAGTTGGGGAGTATTGGAGAAAATAGGGGAATATTTACAAGCGGATATGGAGGCCAAATTCCATATTCGCAACAATACGCTCACGCATTATTTCGGAGTACAAGGCATCAGAATATAGTAACACTGTTCAGAAGTTTAAGGAAACCTGGACTATAAATGATGCACTTTGTACAGTCTCCCCACAAGATACTTTGCTCTTATTTGTATAAACTAGGGCGTGCCCGTACTATATATATATCTAAAATTATATCCCCCCCCCCCCCCCCCCCTCTATTTACATGAAATGGTTTGGTCCATTTGCAAAGCCAAAGCGAACGGCTTGCGAGTACGGTGACAATCCCCCCCCCTCTATTTACATGAAATGGTTTGGTCCAAAGCGAACGGCTTGCGAGTACGGTGACAATCCCCCCCCTCTATTTACATGAAATGGTTTGGTCCAAAGCGAACGGCTTGCGAGTACGGTGACAATCCCCCCCCTCTATTTACATGAAATGGTTTGGTCCAAAGCGAACGGCTTGCGGAGTTTGGTAAAGAAATCGCCATAGCGTGCACAAACGCGCAGGAAAGCGAAAGAATCGCAAATTAGTTTTAATTAGTTTTAAAACATAGTTTAACGCCAACATAGCGGCAACATAGTTTGCCAACGTGAAATAAATGAATACGCTCTCAAATGTGCCGTCCGAGGCAGAGTCTGTTCGCCACGTTCGGCACACGTGATAACTCGCTGCTCTCTGATTGGTTGAATCGTTTTTTGGACATAGCTCGGTAACTACTTGTCCGATTAATATGAAACCTTGAAAAGGCACATCCTCGGGTCCCCAGCAATATACCTGGCAAGTTTCAAGTATATCGGACCCGTGGTTGTCGAGAAACAGCGGTCACAGACACACACACAGACACACAGACACACAGAGATTACTGGAATTATAGATAGATGTGTTATTTGGCGTTCTTTTTTTTGATGTTCTTTGGCGTTCTTTTTTGGTGTTCTTTTACCTTCCCCTTACCTGTCTTGGTAGTGCTTTCTCTTCAAAATGCTCTACCTTGTCTACTGTAGTTCAAACCATGGACTTGCAGAGATGAGGAATTGAGCAACATTAAACTGGGAACATATGTTTGCCTGAGCTTGCATGAGCTCTGAACGCAAATCTCTATAGCCTTTCCAACAAAACAAAACAAAAGCAATACTACTACTACTACTACTACTACTACTACTACTACTACTACTACTACTACTACTACTACTACTACTACTACTACTACTACTACTACTACTACTACTACTACTACTACTACTACTACTACTACTACTACTACTACTACTACTACTACTACTACTACTACTACTACTACTACTACTACTACTACTACTACTACTACTACTACTACTACTACTACTACTACTACTACTACTACTACTACTACTACTACTACTACTACTACTACTACTACTACTACTACTACTACTACTTTAATGGTCCAAATAAATCCAACTTTAATTGTTATGGCACCGGCTGCATGAGCTTTCTCTCTGCACACCCCTCTATCCCGAAGATTTTCTATTTGCACCCCCACATTGTCTGTCATAAATAGTCGACCTTACTGATCAAACGATGTCTAAGGGGCCCTATATATATTACATACCACCAAAAGTACCCAGTGTTGTAAGGCAACGCAGAGTCACTTCGTGCCCTGAGGAGTGAGGGGTGGGAGGGAGGGAATGGGGGGTGGGAGAGAAGGGGATGGGGCGCAGGAGGGAATAGGTGAAGGGTGGTGGGGGAATAGAGGTAACAGAAGGGGGGAGAGGAGAGCGGAGAGGGGAAGGGGAAGTGAAAGGGGGAGGAGGAGAGAGCCCCTCAATGTGCTCAGATTTTGATGCGGTCAATACGCCTTTGTTAGGCAACAGATATAAAGCTTGCAGCCAAGTTTCATCAAAATCGTTTGTGTAATTTCGGAGAAAAGAGCAAATATCTATTTTGGATGGGGCCAAACCCCCCACAGAACACAATAGACCTTGATTTTTTATGAAGTGAACAAACATTGGTACATCATGGGTGATTAAGGTTGTGGGCAAGGTTCATCAAAATTGTGTGTGTAGTTTTGGAGAAGAGAGCAAATACCTATTTTGGGGGGCCCAAAAATCCACCCTAGTCCCCCACAATGAGCAAAGACTTTCAGGCCGTCAGTACACCTTCGTTAGGCATTAGATATGAAGTTTATGACCAAATTTCATCAAAATCAAGTGTGTAGTTTCGGAGAAGAGAGCAAATACCTATTTTGGGAGGTCAACCTCCTCCCCCACAACCCGCCCTGTAAACCCATTTAATGTGCTCAGATTTTGATGCGGTCAATACGCCTTTGTTAGGCATCAGATATGATGCTTGCAGCCAAGTTTCACCAAAATAGTTTGTGTAGTTTCGGAGAAGAGAGCAAATACCTATTTTTGGTGGGGTGAAACCTCCCCACAGATGACCTCATAGACCTTGATTTTTTAAATGCCGCGAACAAACATTGATACATCACGGATGATGAAAGTTGTGGGCAAGGTTCATAAACATCGTGCGTGTAGTTTCGGAGAAGAGCAAATACATATTTTATGAGGTCAACCACCCCTCCCCTGTCCAACCTTTGATGCGCAACGCCCACCCTTTGATGTGCACGGATATTAATGATGTGCTCGGATATGAACGCGGTCAATACACCTTCGTTAGGCATCAGATATGAAGCTTGTAGCCAAGTTTCATCAAAACTGTGTGTGTAGTTTTGGAGAAGAGAGCAAATACCTATTTTGGGGGGGTCAAACCAAGCCCACTCTCCCCCACCCCCGTATAACCCCTTAATGAGCGCAGATTTTGAATTTGTTTTGAAAGCCATTGATTAGCCGTATTGGCCAATGTATATTCCAAGTTTCAGCTAGTTTTAATGTATAGCATTTGAGATATGGGCTCCAACAAATTTTGGACGGATGGATGGACAGACAGCAATGTGAATTTGAGGGTTTTCTTAATGAAACAAGAATGCGGAAACGGACGTTGCTGAAACTTGGAACATATTACTTGGACATACAAAGCATTTACTTATGAAATTTTCAGCCGATTTCGTCCAGTCGAAGCCGAGAAACGAATTTTCAGTCCCTATGTCAATGTTGCATTCAGAGAAACGATCCCAAATAAAGGGAAGGGTGGGCGCTTGCGCCTCCCTTGCTAACGTTGAGCATGTAAAGGCCATAAATTAGTCAAAAGTTATCAGATTTTCACCAAATTTGTTTTACCGTGGCCTTTATCGATCTTAACTTGCTACTAAAACTGAAAACAAAAATTGAATCCGAGTTAAAATGAACTCTTGAGGTCACCTGCATTCACTGTCCAACCCTATATAATAGAACAAACACCATGAGGTAAATTAGTCGAAATTTATCGGATTTTCACCGAATTTGTATTGCAAGGGCCTTTATCAACCCTAACTTGTGCCTAAAACTGAAAAAAGAGATCGAATCCAAGTTGAAATAAGCCTGTGATGGCGTTCAAGCAAAAACCCCGTTTTTACCAGAGGAAAGTATTTTTAAAGTCATAAAACATGATTCCTAAGCCATTCAACGCCCATCCTAACATAAATCAAAAGTTTATAACCTTAGGCACACAATGATGTTCATAACATTAACCAAATTCTTCACTTAGACAACTTTATTCGCCAGAACCCGCGCCTACTGGCATCTAGCCAAGACCAACGGCCTACCGGCCATATTTTAAAACATTAATAAATCAAAAACTCCAAATCTCACAAACACAAGACTTACCATATTCTTCTCTGGACAACCTTGTCTTTCCAAATATCCACATGAATCTGCAGGATCGATGCAGGAAACCTGTCGCACGATGGTCTAAACCCAGCTCATGTTTCCTGTTCGTGATTGAACAATCTCAATCGGCCGAAACAAAATGGTGGCTTAAGAACCCAGCGATGAGACAGTGGCCGAATCTCAGCCACTGAATTGAAAATATATAGAACGCTCATACTCCATGAAAAGTGTAGCCGCCGTGTCGCCATCTTGGTAAGCACGACTCGACCGACTCGCTTCGCGGATCTCGTTTGTTTTGAACGTGTCCCAGATTTTAAAAGCCAGACAACTGTTAAAATGCCATTTTGTGCGGCAATAAACTGCTGCAATCGGTTATGGAAGGATTGTGGAAAGACGGTTCACAGCTGTTTCAAAGACGTTTAATTCACAGTCCATTGTGCTGTGATAGATAGATTGTTCTCGAATTTTTTTTCGTGAAAAGGAAAGGATAAAGGAAAGTGTTGTAGTAACTGTGATAGGTTTCCTATTGAAAAACGATCGCACAAAAGGTGAAAAAACGCAATCGCTTTTCGCTCTGAATTACGTGCAAACGCATGACGGAAATCACCATCGCCCAGCATCGAGTGCCAACCAAGATGGCGCCCGGTAGCTACATTTCCACCTGTGTGGTGTGAATGGCAATGGTCATTCTATATATTTTCAGTTCAGCGATCTCAGCCCACACAGTGGGATGACCAAAATGGTGGACTGTGGCGGACACGAAAGCACTGACATGGTGACATCACCCCGCACACCGAGTGGGGGTGGGCCACGCCCAGGAGAGAGGCGTGGCCTCACGATATACACGGGGCGCGCAGCCCTGAGAGTTCAGTGTTACAGTGAGCTCTTGAATAAAGACTCTTACAAATTACCGCGTTGTCCGCTTCCTCCTTGTTTACAAACAGCGCGCGTAACACCGCGCTTTAGGACCATCATTTTGTATGGTGACAGTGGCGTGACCAATATGGCGGCTTAAAAACCAAGCGATGTGACAGTAGCCTGACCAAGATGGCAGACCGAGATTTTGTGATGTGACTGTGGGCTAACCAAGATGGCGGCTTAAGAACCCAGCAATGAGACAGTGGACTGAGCAAGATGGTCACTTAAGGAGCCAGCGATGAGACAGTGGGCGACCAAGATGGCAGACCGCCATTTGGGTAAAGCTCTTTTCGATGTTTTGTTATGAGCACCTCGTTCATCATCTTCAAAAAGGGTGTTTAAACACACTCAGACACCCAGTTTTCAGTCATCCTGGAGGTTGAGAAGTATGCTTGCAAAGGTTGGCGCTGCTGGCTTGCTAGGTTTCATGGTTTTGGAGTTATGGAGGAGACACACACTAGCCTGGTGTTGGCTTAGCGGTTAGGGTGCCGGCTTGGGATCCTAAGGATCCTGGGTTCGAATCCCGGTCGATCGCTGAATTAACGCCAGGGGGATTGACTCAGCCTGTCATCCTTCCGAGGTCGGCAAATTGAGTACCAGCTTGCTGGGATGAATGATCCCGGTGTGTACCCCGGTTTGGAATAGGTACACCGTATCCCTGCGCATCGTAAGAGGTGACCAAGGGTTGGCGTCAGGAAGGGCATCCGGCCATAAAAAACATTGCCTCAAACAGGGAACCATGATTGTCATGGGGCCCGCAAGGGCCATAAAAAACATTGCCTCAAACAGGGAACCATGATTGTCATGGGGCCCGCAAGGGGCCCGCAAGGCTAACCCCCGCTCTAGTGGGGAAAATGGCCTTAAAACGATCATTCATTCATTCATTCACACACACTGCCTTATAATTATTATAGATTCACGAGATTAGAGCAAAAATGAGAAGATTTAAATTTATAATTGGAAGAGAATGTGATGATAATAGAGAGATTAGGAAGATTGGGAGATTGTATGAACAACGTAAAGAAAGAAGGAAGTCTGGGAGGAGGAGGTCATAAAAAGGAAAGGGGAGAGGGGCGTATGGAGCACACTGGGAAGAGGGGCGTGCAGGTATGGAGCACACTGGGAATCTGAGAGGGCTGTTTCAAAAGTGACATATTTACGAACTCACAAAACTGATGGCCGCTGATATCATTCAATATATAGTGCTATTTAACAATTGACGACTAAACATAAAGACTTTCGTAAAACATCAAGAAAATTGTTACTTACAGCTGCAGCAAAAATTAACTTCGGAATGCAACATGACAATGATTGGCCGAATGGTATCCTAATTTCCAGGTAAATAAGAAGCCTGCGACATACAGGTTTATGTAAAAAGGCAAAATAAATACAAAATATGTGGTCACGATAAATTACAGTTTGGGTGAATAAAATATTCATTCACCTCTGTCTAAGTATAATCTTGCTAATCTCAGCTTTTGGAAAGTTTTATTTCATTTTAGACGTTTACCCTTCCAGCTATGAATACAGAGTGTCAGATCCTCCGAGGATTGTTCTAGATCATCTGGATCGTCGTGGGTTCTGCCTCAAGCAAATGGCCGGTGTCGGACAGACTGTTATCTGGTGTATGTACAAACCTCCTGAGAACGAAGGACCTACTGTGGCCAGCAGTACTGACTCCAGTGCAAGTGTGTATATTGATCATCGATGGAATATAAGATTATTGTATTGAGAGGATGGTGCACAGGTAGTGTAATTACCTGTGAGAAGTCTAGTCTGCGTATGATTCCTCACTTCACTATAAAATGTGGGATTTGTGCTTTGCAGGCAAGGTGTTGAATCAATGACTGTGACTGTGACCTCCCTCGGATGGAAGGTAAGCTGACGTCAGCTGAATGATTTTACAAATCTCACAGAGTGTTTTGATGAAAAGTAGGTGAATTATTATCATCAGCACCCGAAATAAGTTCCTGCCCCAAGCACTTCCAGTAGAACGTTAGGCCTGGACAGGCAGTTTATGAAACACAATTAGAACAACAATAAACACTCTCTGTGACTTGGGCCGACAATAGTAGTGGCTAACCCCACAATATGGGATTAATTACGGTCATTATATTCTCTGCAACATTGTATTCACTGAGTGTAAAGTGTGGTGGCACGACCTTGTTCAACCTTAAACAAGGAATGATGATGACATTTGGCCAATCATTTCCATGTTGCAATCCCAAGTTAATTTTTGCTACAGCTGCAAACATCAATCTTCTTGATGTTTTACTAAAGTCTAATATATTGATCGGATGACACAACTTATAAGCTTTTCATTTTTAATTGATTTGTAAAAAAACAAAAAAAAAACACTTTGACATTATGGGGTATTGTGTGTACTAGCGTGACTCGACGCGCTCCGCACGCCTCACCACATGTCGTTTCAGAGGGATAGGCATCTTTGACCATTTCGGTGTCTTTTGGGTCTTCATGGTGTTTTGGGTCTTTGGGGTCTTTGGGGTTTTCAGGGGCTTTTGTTTCCTCTGAGTCATTAAGAGTCTTTGGGATATTTTGGTTATTCGGGGTATTTAAGGGTCTTTAAGGGTCTTTGGGGGTCTTCAGGGTGTTCAGGGTGTTTTGGGTCTTCGGGGTGTTTTGGGTCTTCGGGGTGTTTTGGGTCTTTGGGGTGTTTTGGGTCTTCGGGGTCTTTGGGGTATTCAGGGGCTTTTGGGTCTTCAGGGTCTTTTGGTTCCTCTGGGTCTTTGGTCTTCGGGGTGTTTTGGGTCTTCGGAGTGTTTTGGGTCTTTGGGGTCTATTTGGGTCTTTGGGGTCTATTTGGGTCTTCAGTGTCTTTTGGTTCCTCTGGGTCTTTAAGGGTCTTTGGGTCTTCGGGGTATTTTAGGTCTTCGGGGTCTTTTGGGTCTTCGGGGTCTTTTGGGTCTTCGGGGTGTTTTGGGTCTTCAGGGTATGTTTTGTCTTCGGCATCCTCTGGGCCTTTAAGGGTATTTTGGGCCGTTGGGGTCTTCAGCGTCTCTGTGACTTGGGCCAACAATAGTAGTGGCTAACCCCACAAGATGGTATTAATTACGGTCATTATATTCTCTGCAACATAGTATTCACTGAGTGTAAACTTACTTAGTGTAATTACTCAGGTGGCACGACCTTGTACAACCATAAACAAGGAATGATGATGACATTTGGCCAATCAATTCCATGTTGCAATCCCAAGTTAATTTTTGTTACAGCTGCAAAAATCAATCTTCTTGATGTTTTACTAAAGTCTAAATACAGTGCATTCAGAAAGTATTCAGACCCCTTCACTTTTTTTCACATTTTGTTATGTTGCAGCCTTATGATGAAATCGTTTAAACTCATTTTTTTCCTCATCAATCTACACTCAATACCCCGTAATGACAAAGAGAAAACAGGATTTTAGAAAGTTTTGCAAATTTATTAAAAATAAAAAACTGAAATATCACATTTACATAAGTATTCAGACCCTTTGCTATGACACTTGAAATTTAGCTCAGGTGCCTCCCATTTCTCTTGATCATCTTGGAGATGTTTCTACACCTTGAATGGAGTCCACCTGTGGTAAATTCAATTGATTGGACATGATTTGGACAGGCACACACCTATCTATATAAGGTCTCACAGCTGACAATGCATATCAGAGCAAAATCAAGCCATGAGGTCGAAGGAACTGCCTGCAGAGCTCAGAGACAGGATTGTGTCGAGGCACAGATCTGGGGAAGCCTACAAAAAAATTTATGCTGCGTTGAAGGTTCCCAGAGCACAGTGGCCTCCATAATTCTTAAATGGAAGAAGTTTGAAACAACCAGGACTCTTCCGAGAGCTGGCCGCCCGGCCAAACTAAGCAATCGAGGGAGAAGGGCCTTGGTGATAGATGTGACCAAGAACCCGATGGTCACTCTGGCTGAGTTCCAGAGATCCTGTGTGGAGATGGGAGAAACTTCCAGAAGGACAAACATCACTGCAACTCTCCACCGATCTGGGCTTTATGGCACAGTGGCCAGACGGAAGCCAAACAGTTCAATCTTGGTTTCATCAGACCACATAATCTTGTTTCTCACAGTCTGAGAGTCCTTTAGGTGCTTTTTTGCAAACTTAAAGCGGGCTTTCATGTGTCTTTCACTGAGGAGAGGATTCCATCTGGCCACTCTGCCATAAAGCCCAGATCGGAAGTTTCAGATCCAGATCCAGATCGGATTGGAAGTTTGGAATGTTTAGTTTAGCATGGGCCATGTGACGCGAAGTAGAAGCCCACCTCGATGTACATAAGTAGGGAATCTGTATAGAATAAGATCGTGTATGTGTCTCCATTCGAGGGGTGGAGCTATGCTAATTAGGTAGGGCTTAAGGATAATCCCCAGTGTGTAATTGCCCTTGCTATTTTCCCTACGTTTTATTTCATCTAAAAAGGGCCGCCATAACACCAACAATTACAACAACGGCCATTAAATCGACATCGCTGACAGTATAACAGGACATTACGATCGGCAAGGGAACACCGCCCAGCCGAACATTCCCGAAGGATGACTAGACTCTGCCCTTGATGACTCGTGACGTAGCAACCACACCCCGAGCTTCGTGAGTAGTTAAGGAGCCATGGGATGTGCGGGCTAAGAAGTAATAGCAAACACCATACAGGTCCCTGAGAATAGTTATTTCATAGTAGACCATTATCTTAGCCCCTTCCCCTTATTTCAGGTCAGTATGTCTTTATGTGTTATGGAGAGAAAGACAGGCCCTCCACTCATAAGGGATGCTTGGCCAGGCAGTTGCACCAGGATTGCATCCACAGTTGTTGATTCAGGGTCTTGGAGGACAGAAGACAGGCCAAAGGCCTCCAGAGTGGTGATGAGATGCGGGGATTGGTCGAGTGTGACGTCAGCGAGGGACAAAGGAGGATGAGTCCTTCCTCCCTCTCACACTCGTTCTGGTGCAGGGCGCAGGCGGTCGCATTTTTGGCTCTCTCTGATTCTGGCGATCGGATCGTGCAATCGTTTTTGTCCTCTGTCCCTGGCTGTTCCTGGCTCCTGTGTGATCGAGGAGAGGAGGAGGAGGAAGAATCTATCTCTATCTCTATCTATCTATCTATCTATCTATCTATCTCTCTCTCTCTCTCTCTCTCTCTCTCTCTCTCTCTCTCGCCGGCTTTGGGGTCGAGCAGGGGGGGGGGGGGGAATTTGGCTGCTTGCTGCACGGCTCGGTGTGCGGGCGTGCTTGACCGGCGCCATTGTGGACGCGTCAACGCTCAGTCCTTTCTCCGATGGACCGGATCCGTTCAACGAACACCAAGCCCCTCGTTAAGACAGAGCTAAGTGCCGGTCGGCATGCAGCTATTTGATACAGCGTTTTCAACATATTTCAACATACAGCTATTTGATCTTCATTTCAACAATATTGATAGATAAAGGTGATATAATATAACAAATATCATGAAACATTTACATTTTGTAGTCCATTGTATAATTTAAATAAACATAAATGCAAATTTCGCATGTGGAAAAAGTAAGTACACCCCTACATTTATCACTACTTCAAACACCTAAAATTAGAATCAGGTGCACCAGCTCAGGTGCAAATGATTAGAACATCATCAGAGAGGATCTTGGAGGAACCTGTCTTATTTAAACCTCAGACATTTCGTTTGGTTTGCTCCTTGTTGTTGAAGTGTGCGGCGTTACCATGCCTAGATCAAAAGAGCTCTCTGAGGCCTTCAGAAAGAAGGTTATAGATGCCTACGAGTCTGGGAAGGGATTTAAAAAAGATCTCCAAACAATTTGATATCAATCATTCGACTGTCTGGAAGATGATCTACAAGTGGAGAAGATTCCAAACAACTGCCAACTTGTTCAGGCCAGGCCGCCCCAGCAAGTTCAGCCCGAGAGCAGACAGCAAGATGCTGAAAGAAGTCTCAAATAACCCCAGAATGTCATCTCGGGACCTACAGGTAGCTCTTGCCACTGTTGATGTCAAAGTGCACGAGTCTACCATTAGAAAGAGGCTGCACAAATGTGATCTACATGGGAGGTGTGCCAGGAGGAAACTTTTGCTGTCCAGAAAGAACATCAGGGCAAGACTAAAGTTTGCCAATGAACACCTTGGGAAAGACCAGCACTTCTGGATCAATGTGCTCTGGACAGATGAGTCAAAGGTAAAGCTATTTGGCCGCAGTACCAGAAGACATGTTTGGCGAAAACCAAAGACAGCATTTGACCACAAGAACCTGATACAAACTGTAAAGCATGGTGGTGTAAATATTGTTACAGACGCGGTTGTGGATGTTAGTTTACCGAGCGGTTTGGTATGACCGCGTCTGCACAGTTTACCCGATTATGCTCGAACGTTGACTAAGTCGCGCTATGCTAAATCAATGATGGAAAAGACACAACGGCTGGATTAAAATGACACGACACCAAGGGTTCAGTTCTCAAGACCTCCGGAGGAGGTTATATTAGGGCGGAAGGTCAGATTACAACGACAAGAGGGACAGCATAGAAAGGCAGGCACTTAGACACACTCTTATATTAGCCCCGACAGACGACAGATAAACGGGACAAAACTGACTCACACGGGGATTGATGGCAAGGAAAGCGGGTAGTCGATGGCTCAAGGTGCACTCTTGGCTCAAGGACAGAATCGACCCGCTCCGGTCCAGAGATGCGGGAGGTCTCTCTCAGCGCGAGAAGGTGGTGACTGGCTCTTCTTCAAGCTCGGGGCGCATCTCTCGTCACGTCCGGTAAGTCGCTGCGTATATCCGGCGGGGAGTCACACGCCCTCGGCTCGTTAGCTCCGCCCCAGATGGAATCGGTCCGCCCTTCTTATTGGGTGCGGGGGGGTTACCAGGCTCCGCCCTTGACGAGGAGCTGACAGCCAGCCCCTTCGTGGTAACCCCGTCGGAGCGCATGGTCAATGGCGGCTAACCGAGCCGGTGTGAGGACGCACACTCCCCCGCGCCGCTCCGCCCCCATTCTCCTCTGTTGTTGTAGTTGTAGTTGTTGTTGTTGTAGTTTCATGGGGAAGATGGGAGGAGGTATGGGAAGGTCCTAAACTCACTACTGGTGCCATATAATCACATTCTGGTGCAACGAAGAGTCAGAATTAATGGAAACGAGTCCTTAACTGACATAGACTAAGAATAACTAGCAAGATGTCCGAAAGTTGTCTACGTGAGATGCGGTGGACCTGGGCACGACATTTAATGGGGGAAAAAGGGGAAGGTCGGCTCTACTGATTGTTGTTTACAGACAATGGGACTAGGGAATGGGGGATTGGGGATAGTTGGGGAGTATTGGGGAAATAGGGGAATATTTACAAGCGGATATGGAGGCCAAATCCCATATTCGCAACATTGCACCCTTCTCTACCCTCGGGGCGTCCCGACCCGATAAATTTTTACCTATTTTAGTGTGGCACTCAGATGTAGTTCCCTCTACTATTAACTCTACCCTGAGTGCGACAGTTTTACAGATATTCACAAATGAGTAAATATGTCCCCCTGCGACGTTGCACCCTTCTCCTCACAGAAACACACCCACAGGATAACCGAATCGCGGAAAGAATTCGCAAACTAAACATACAGCCGGTAGGGAGCATTATTTACAAGACTACGCTGATATTTACACTACGATCCAGGACCTGTTTTTGGAGGAACACATGCAGATGTTATGCATAGAGAGAGCACGCATGCCAGCATCGATACACCAACCCACGAGTGCTCTGTGGCCTTACGGCCTTTAATAACGTGCAGAGCACCCCTTCCAAGCACCAAAAGCACTACTACACACCCAAACACCAATCAGTGCACCAATAAAATGTTTAGTGATCATGGTGTGGTGTCGCAGCCGGCCGATGGTCTGCCGCTGGTCTTGCCTTCGTGTGGTGCACTTGGCCTTCGTACTTCTTTCAAAAATAAAGAAAGGCGCCAACCGCGTCCATTTCTGTATTGTGGCCTTCAGTGGTGTCAACTAAAAGTGGTTCACCTGTATGGCATAGGTGCCACGTTGACCCATAGGTCCATCAATGGGTGGTGCTTGGCCGCAACAGAACTGCGGTCCATGGTGGGCGGCCACAAACATTGCGGTCCATATGGTGTATCGATCCAGGCAGCGAGCAGCGAAAGTGCAGGCCCACAACTGCGTAGCCAGCACCTCTCTCTCCTCTCTCTCTGCCCCAAAGCCAGATCCTCGGAGGTGGGAGACAAAAGAAGCAGACAAGTGAGTAAGGTGGTAAGGGCGCAAAAGTGCACGCAATATAAGATGATGCACACTGGGGGCACATGGGAACCAGGTGAGACAGGTACGTTCCTACCGTACGCCCCCCCCCCCAACCAGGTAACCTACATGGCCCCTCCCTTACCCCTTACTGTATCCACAAAACACAACACTACCCATAAACATCTGCTTTACAAATCAACAAACGTCCCTACTGTCTTCCCCGTTCCTCCCATAAACCAAATTCGTCTTCTCTCCCTCCTAACCAATCAAATTTGCCATTTTCAACTCTCATCAAAATTTGCCATTTCCAACTCAACATCATAATTTGCTATCACCAATTCATCATCAGTCCCTCCTAGGGAGGGAGAGATGGAATCACCCCAATGTCTCATCCACGTCGTGATGCGTCTCACCAATCCTCACAGCAATTCTTATTTCCTGCAACAGAACAAAGAAAACACAGGTGTGGAGTCATCATCATCACCACAGGTAAGTGGCTGCGTATGGTGCGACAGGTTCATCAATCCTAACTATTTCCTAAATGACTTTAACAACTTTACATTACCCGGGGTCTTTCTCCGGCCAAACCATTGGCCCTCTTACACTATGGGTTCTAAAAACCAATTCCCATTGGCCAACTGTGGTGCTTTTCAATTTGAGGTCTCACTCCCCCGATTCATCTCCCGGTGCCCTCGCACAATTTCTGGGCCGCGACGTGTACCTCTCCCAGCGGGTCTACCCACCTGCACACCCCCACCACTGCAGTTGCCTCCGAGCTTACCTGCTCCTTACCCTAACCTAACTACCTGGGGAAGGCCCTCTGGCGCTCTCCCCATTCGGTGCCCTCTCTGGCACTGGGCTGCCCGATCCACACCCGGGATCCTCAGGCACCCACTCACAACTACCGGCTCCCAGAGCCCACCTGCGGCCTCACCTGGCCGACATCCTCACAGTGGTGGAGTGCCCAACCAACTACACACACTAACAGGCTACACGCCCAGCCATTTCCACAACACTAATGCACCCATCCACAATACCATTCTGCAACCGCACCACAAATGCCAATATCCAACCACAATTTACCTATACCCTCTACCTAACACTTACACTACCCGCCCCGGGTACTCGTGAAAGGGGTCCACTCTTCCCCCATCCACACCTTCGCACCATGCACACCACTCCGTACCACTTACTCCAACTCTCTCCACACACCTGCACTTGCACACCTGTGCTCTCACACCTGGTGCCACCTGCACCCTTCTCTCCCCAAGCGCATTCGCGCTGATCCACACACTCACTACTCATACACTGCTCCACACACCTGTCCAGTTGCACACCTGTGCAATCACACCTGTTCAATCCTCACACACACGGCATCATCTCAGCTAACTACTCCCTTCTGAAACTTGCGCTTCCCAGTCGTCCCTTTAAACTATTGCGCTCCCACGTCATTATCATCCACACTAAACTACCTGCGTCCCCACTACAGGTATCAGTCACTAACTAATCTTAACGTTACCTAATGTCATCTTCGCTAGATCCCTATCAATATCCTAACCCACCCGGGCTAGTTTTCACTGCCATACACCCCATAAGCTATTGCTCCTTTGCCCCACCAGGGGAAGGGTGGCAGGGATGCCAGCCTTACCCACCGGGCCCATCGCTCACTACCAATTTTGCACATCAAATTTCAACAAATCAAAAATTTGCCAATCACTACCCATCATCTGCCAATCACTACTGCCAATCCCTTGCCAATCATCAAATTTTGTTTTTCTCTAATTTTGGGGCCAAAACACTAACCTCATCACCCAGTCTACTCACTAATGCCTCTCGGTGCGCCAATTCCCGTCCAAAGCCCGGCTTCGTAAAGCCAAGCCATGAATGCGGGTTGTTTGGTGCCAGCGGCTGGACACGTCCCGCATTCGGTGCAGGGACGGGGGCTTACCCGGGCCGAGATCCCACGCACCATCTCGGCGTGGAGCCATCCAATGTCCCGATCTCGACCTGCCGGAATGCCTCAACAAAAAGTGGTCGCCATGACGACCCTTTCTATCGGGCTGCCCGCTCCGCCTAGTGGAGCACGGACGCGGCCGTTCAAAGCGAGGCCCGGCACGCACCGAGGGCCCGCTTCGGCTAAAAGTCGACCTAACCTCTAACCTGGTTACCGTCGATGCTTCACCTGGATTCTTACACCCCGCAGCCCGTTCCTTGCTCACACATCCAGCCGTCTCCATGCTCCTCGTACCTTTCCTTACACACCTCGGTACACTCATTCCACTCACAGCCTTGGTCACACACCTGACCACCGAACACTTTGGCACACATTCGTTGGTCGCACACCTCACCAACACACCTCTTCGCGCCCCCTCCTCTGTCACCTCCTCTGTGACAATCACAGGTGTGCTCTCATTCGCACACCCAACCACGTGCCTCACCACCAACTCCAGTGTGCATTCCCACTCACGCTCTACCATTCCAGGTGTGCTTCCTTTCTCACCTGTCACAACCAACTCACGCTCCGTGTCACTCTTACTCCTCTCACCACCACTCTTGACAGCGCACTCACCCTTACTCTTGACAGCGCACTCTTTCCTCATGCACCCGTCCGTTACACACCTTTCTCGCGCACACTCTTGCGCACACTCTCCCGTCACACCCTCTGTAACACTTACCACACCACGCTTCCATGTGCTTCCTCGCACACGTGCTACGACCGACTCACTCTCGCCAGCACTCTCACTCCTTGGCACGCACTTTTTCCTCACACACCCCAGAGTCGGACTTTCTCGCACACCTCCTTTTTCGCACCCCAGACCTGTCGCACACTTCACCAACGGCCTCTCACGAACACCCGGGTCCATCTCGACCCCCAAGCTTCTTAAATCCCCTGGCGCATCATACGCACGACCATATTGGTCACCACTTACACCGGGTCCTCTTTCTCTTCGCTTCTCCTCCATCACCTGCGAATCCCTCATCCGGTTAATGAGCACATCATCACGATCCGAACACAGACTTCGGACCAATTCTTTTATCTCCTCTTTTATCTCTTTCTTATCCCCTCTCCGTCGCTTCTTAATTTCGCTCACCCCTTCTTCCACTTCTTCTAATTTCTGCTTCACCTCCTTTATTCCCCGGTACGTCTCCTCAAGCTCGTCCTCCAAGGCTACCTTGACCGTTTCCATGTGCGTCCTCACCTGCCGGTCCTTCGTCTCCATTACCTCTATCACCTTGTCCAACCTCGTTGTCAGTCCCTCACGTACCATCTGACATTGCCTCTTTGTCGCTACCAAGTCATTTTTTAGGTCATTTTGGGTCGCTTTTAACCCTCCTAATACCGCAGTGTTCCTTTGAACCTGCTCCACTAACTCCGTCTGTCCCACCGTCAGCTGCTCCACCTCCTGCGTCAGGTCCTCTATGCCCCCTTGTAACTTTACAGTCCCCTTTCTCACCTCCTTCTCCATGTGCTCCTTACAGTGCCTCACCTCCTCGCGCACTCCTCCGACCTCCTCACTCACCCCTCTTCTGATCTCCTCTCCCATCACTTGCATCTCCTGCCCAGATGCCACCCTCATCTGCTCCATTTCCTCCCTGTGAGCATCCAGTTTGGTTTCTACCCCCATTCTGACCCCCTCTATCTGCTGCCCCATTTGTTTAACTTCCCTTTCCGCTTGGTCCCTCATGTCCCTCAATTTGCCTTCCATACTGTTTTCTTTTCTAACCCCTCTAACCCATTTTTCACTCCCTCTATCTGATTCTCCTGGGCAGCCATTCTATTTTCTACCCCCGTTAACCCCTCCTGTATTTCCCCTAATCTATTGTCTAATTTCCCAAATTTCTTGTCTAATCCCTTAAAATTATTGTCTAACCCCTCACCGGTACCCCTCGCTTCGTCCCTCATTACCCCCATTTGGTTTCCCATTACCCCCAATTGCTCACTCTGAGCCCTCGCTTCGTCCCTCATTACCCCCATTTGGTTCTCTAATCGCTCACTCATTTGTTCCATAAGGGCCCTCATTTGCAGGAGGAAAAGGTTCGAATCCACCAGGGGCGCTGCCACGGTCGCGGGCGCGGTGACCAGCGAGGCGCCATTTTGTGCGTCTGCTACCCTCGCTGCTTCGCTCTCCTCACGTCCCTCAATTTGGTCCTGGACCGACCCTGCCTCACTCTCCACTACCGGACCCCAGCCGACTTGGTCTGCCATAGCGCGACTTTCAAAATTCGGGTTTTTATTTTCGTAAAACACAATCAAATTTCGCCGTTATAATTTCGAGCGCGTAAAACGCGCTCCGGGTCGAATTCTACTTCCCAACACGAAAATGTTACCCTAATGGTACACTTGGTGTTCCAAAATTTGGGCTAAATGAATTTAGTCCCAGGTCCGAATCCGACACTCCTGACACCAATTGTTACAGACGCAGTTGTGGATGTTAGTTTACCGAGCGGTTTGGTATGACCGCGTCTGCACAGTTTACCCGATTATGCTCGAACGTTGACTAAGTCGCGCTATGCTAAATCAATGATGGAAAAGACACAACGGCTGGATTAAAATGACACGACACCAAGGGTTCAGTTCTCAAGACCTCCGGAGGAGGTTATATTAGGGCAGAAGGTCAGATTACAACGACAAGAGGGACAGCATAGAAAGGCAGGCACTTAGACACACTCTTATATTAGCCCCGACAGACGACAGATAAACGGGACAAAACTGACTCACACGGGGATTGATGGCAAGGAAAGCGGGTAGTCGATGGCTCAAGGTGCACTCTTGGCTCAAGGACAGAATCGACCCGCTCCGGTCCAGAGATGCGGGAGGTCTCTCTCAGCGCTAGAAGGTGGTGACTGGCTCTTCTTCAAGCTCGGGGCGCATCTCTCGTCACGTCCGGTAAGTCGCTGCGTATATCCGGCGGGGAGTGACACGCCCTCGGCTCGTTAGCTCCGCCCCAGATGGAATCGGTCCGCCCTTCTTATTGGGTGCGGGGGGGTTAACAGGCTCCGCCCTTGACGAGGAGCTGACAGCCAGCCCCTTCGTGGTAACCCCGTCGGAGCGCATGGTCAATGGCGGCTAACCGAGCCGGTGTGAGGACGCACACTCCCCCGCGCCGCGCCGCCCCCATTCTCCTCTGTTGTTGTAGTTGTAGTTGTTGTTGTTGTAGTTTCATGGGGAAGATGGGAGGAGGTATGGGAAGGTCCTAAACTCACTACTGGTGCCATATAATCACATTCTGGTGCAACGAAGAGTCAGAATTAATGGAAACGAGTCCTTAACTGACATAGACTAAGAATAACTAGCAAGATGTCCGAAAGTTGTCTACGTGAGATGCGGTGGACCTGGGCACGACATTTAATGGGGGAAAAAGGGGAAGGTCGGTTCTACAGAGTGTTGTTTACAGACAATGGGACTAGGGAATGGGGGATTGGGGATAGTTGGGGAGTATTGGGGAAATAGGGGAATATTTACAAGCGGATATGGAGGCCAAATCCCATATTCGCAACAATATTATGGTTTGGCGCAGCTTTGCTGCATCAGGGCCTGGGCAGCTCACCATCATAGAATCCACTATGAATTCTTCATTGTACCAGAGGGTGCTTGAGGATAATGTGAGGCTATCTGTCGGAAAGTTGAAGCTCAACCGAAGGTGGACCTTGCAACATGACAATGACCCTAAACAGACCAATAAATCCACCAAGGAATGGCTGAAAAGAAAGAAATGGAGGGTTCTGGAATGGCCAAGTCAAAGCCCAGATCTAAATCCCATCGAGATGTTGTGGGGGGATTTGAAACGAGCTGTACATGCAAGAAACCCCTCAAACATCGCACAGCTGAAAGAATTCTGCATGGAGGAGTGGGCAAAAATTTCTCCCAGTCGATGTCAGAGACTGGTAGACAGTTATAAGAAACGCCTACTTGAGGTTGTTTCTGCCAAAGGGGGCAATACCACGTATTAGAGCCAAGGGTGTACTTCCTTTTTCCACATGCGAAATTTGCATTTATGTTTACATAAATTTTACAATGGACTACAAATTGTAAATGTTTCATGATATTTGTTATATTATTATGTCGGTGGGGTAGAGCAATATCTAGAGTCAGGTAGATCTGAATAGGAATCATGCTTTGCTTCATCTGTCGCGATAAGGAATCTGCCCTGTAATAAGTTCTGTGTGGTTAGTCCGGTTTGTCGGTTAAGGAGTATACCTGTGAACACACCGGGATGTTCGTGTGCTAGGTAGTTGTAGGGATTAAAGATAACAGCCCTTGTGTGTCACACCAGGGAATCAAACCTTTGTCCCTTATGGCAACGCACACCTGTAAACACTTAGATAGGCCCTTTATTGCACACAGTAATTAAATTCCCTTCCCTGACAATAACTTCGGAAGAAAATGGGCAGGCGGCCAGTTCGGGGCACCGCCGCATGGGCCGCAGCCGGCTACACCTCCAGCTGGCCTGGAATGGCCTCGTGGCAAGGCCGGGGGCCACGCACGGGATGACGCTTGGCTGGGCAGGGAGGGGTTCGAGCAATACCACCAGCGGGAAGCACTCGACCAATCAGAGGGCGCACCGAGATGGACGTCACAGGCCAGGCCATAAAAGGGTGGGCTGACGAGATATTGAAGAGAGATTATCGAGCCGCATTATGCAGAGGTCTTATTGAGCAGCTCTGATTTTCAGCAGCGCTTGGTTCCGAGCAGCAGCTCTCTTGGGTTTTCTTAGCGGTGCAGTCGCATTCCTCCCTGTGGCTTTCCTCGTCAAGATGCTGTTCTCTCTCCTGTCTCTCCTCACGGTGGACCTCGTGTGGAGATCGCTGGCAGTGCTTTGGGCCGCGTGGTGCTTTTAGGGCGTTGGACGCGTGGTGCTTGGAGCGGTGCTCGGTGCTTTGGAGCTTTGAGCGAGAGACCTCGTGGTGTGCCGCTGAACAGACGAGGCCGGGGCGAGCGGATTGCTCGAAGCCTGGTGGCGCACGAGCGGGGGCCGGACACCAGCCGCATTGGTTGACGGATGCAAGACGACAAGACAGATAAGGACGCATCATTTCACAAATACACGACGAACGTGTTTCTTTGGTAACTCATTCCCTCATCTCGTATCTGCAGTCTGGTGTGTGGGATCCCAATTTAGAATTAGAGTTAGTATCGCGTTTACCTGTCCCTACCTTTTATTTTAATAAACCCTTGTATTATTTTCCATTCCCTGCAAATCTTGTGCCCGTTTGAGTTAATTCCCCTTCCACAGTTACGTGCTCCCGCTTCTTCCTCTTCCCTTCTTCTCTTCATGCGTTTGATAGCAAAATCCGTGTTTGATCGTCGCCTCCAGTAAAGCCGTTATGGTCCATCCGCGGTCCCTGGTCAAGACCAGAGGGTCCGCGCAACAATATTATATCACCTTTATCTATCAATATTGTTAAAATGAAGATCAAATAGCTGTATGTTGAAATATGTTGAAAAAGTCAAAACTTTACATGGGGTGTACTTACTTTTTCACGTGACTATATATATTGTTGCGAATATGGAATTTGGCCTCCATATCCGCTTGTAAATATTCCCCTATTTTCTCCAATACTCCCCAACTTTCCCCGATCCCCCATTCCCTAGTCCCATTGCATGTAAATAACAATCAGTAGAGCCGACCTTCCCCTTATTCCCCCATTAAATGTCGTGCCCAGGTCCACCGCACCACACGTAGACAACTTTCGGACATCTTCCTAGTTATTCTTATTCTATGTCAGTTAAGGCCTCGTCTCCATTAATTATGACTCTTCGTTGCACCAGAATGTGATTATATGGCATCAGTAGTGAGTTTAGGACCTTTCCCATACCTCCTCCCATCTTCTTCCCCAAACAACAACAATAACAACAACTACAACAACAATTACAACAACAACAGAGGAGATGGCGGCGGAGCGGGGGAGGATGCGTCCTCACACCGGCTCGATTAGCTCCAGACCATGCGCTCCACGGGGTTACCACGAAGGGGCTCCTTGTCAGCTCCTCGTCAAGGGCGGAGCCTGGTAAACCCCCCGCACGCACCCAATGAGAAGCAACGTGCCGATTCCACGAGGCGGAGCTAACGAGCCGAGGGCGTGTCACTCCCCGCCGGATATACGCGGCCACGCGCCGGATGTGACGAGAGATGCGCCTCAGCTTGGAGACTGGAGAGAGAAGCCACCGCCACCCCCAGCGCGACGATACCTCCCCGCATCTCTGGACCGGACCGAGTCGATTCTGCCTTGAGCCAAGAGTGCACCTTGAGCCATCGCTACCTGCCTTTCCTTGCCATCAATCCCCGTGTGAGTCAGCATTTTGTCCCGTGTGTCTGTCGTCTGTCCGGGGTTAATATAAGAGTGTGTCTAAGTGCCTGTCTTCCTGTAATATACCTCTAGCCCCTGTAATCTAACCTTTTCCGCCTTAATATAACCTCCTCCGGAGGTCTTGAGAACTGAACCCCTGGTGTCGTATTGTGTGATTGTAATCCAGCCGGGTGTCTTCTTTTTCTTATTGAGCCAGCGTAGCGCGACTTCGTCAACGTCGAGTATAGTCGGGTAATTTGTGCGGACACGACGGCCATTCCGCTCGGCCCACTTTAACATCAAAGTCGTGTCTGTAACAATTGGTGTCGGGAGTGAGATTCGAGGCCCGACCAAATTTTGAAAAAAAAAAAACGAATAGAGGAAAAAAAAAAATTTGGTCAAAATTTGGAGCGGCCGAAATTTGTTTTGTTTTACGAAACTCGAATTTTGCAAGTCGCGCTATGGCGGATCAAGACGGCTGGGGTCCGGTAAAGGAGAGTGAGGTAGGGTCGATCCAGGACCAAATTGAGGGACAAGAGGAGAGCGAAGCAGTGAGGGCGGCAGGTTCGCAAAATAGCGCCGTCACGCACGAAGTAGCGGGCGCGCAAAAAGGCGCCTCGCACGAGCGTGCGGTAGCCGAGCCGGCTGTATCAGCGGGCTTTAACATGCAGCCGATTGACATGCAGGCCCTCATTGCGCAGCTACAGGCAGCTGTACAGATGAGTATGGGAAGCCAGATTGAGCGATTGGGTGAGCAAATGAGGGTTGATAGTGGGCGATTAGAGGGCCAAATGAGGGGTACCGGTGAGAAGTTAGACAATAATTTTGAGGAGTTAGACAAGAAAATTGAGAAGTTAGACAATAATTTTGAGGAGTTAGACAAGAAAATTGGGAAGTTAGACAATAATTTTGAGGAGTTAGACAAGAAAATTGGGAAGTTAGACAATAATTTTAAGGGATTAGACAAGAAATTTGGGAAGTTAGACAATAATTTTGAGGGGTTAGACAACGGGATAAAAGAGGTGAGAAATGGGTTAATAGGGTTAGAAAACAGTATGGAAGGCAAATTGAGGGACATGAGGGACCAAGCGGAAAGGGAAGTTAAACAAATGGAGCAGCAGATAGAGGGGGTCAGAATGGGGGTAGAAACCAAACTGGATGCTCACAGGGAGGAAATGGAGCAGATGAGGGTGGCATCTGGGCAGGAGATGCAAGTGATGGGAGAGGAGATCAGAAGAGGAGTGAGTGAGGAGGTCGGAGGAGTGCGCGAGGAGGTGAGGCACTGTAAGGAGCGCATGGAGAAAGAAGTGAGAAAGGGGACTGTAAAATTGCAAGGTGGTATAGAGGAGTTGACGCTGGGAGTAGAACAACTGACAGTGGGACAAAAGGAGTTGGGGGACCAGGTAAAGAAGAACACAGCGGTAATAGAGGGTTTAAAATCGACACAGAAGGAGATGAAAAAGGACGTAGGGGTAATTAAAAAAGATTGTCAGACGGTACATGAGGACCTGACGAGGAAAATGGACAAGGTGGTAGAGGTAATGGAGGTTAAAGAGCGGGAGGTGCGGGAGCACATAGAAAAAAATTAAGTGGAGTTAGAGGAAGAACTTAAAGGGGCGCACGAAGAGATGAAGGAGATGAAGCAAAAATTAGAAGAAGTGGAAGAAGGGGTGAGCGAAATTAAAAAGCGACGGAGAGAGGATAAGAAAGAGATAAAAGAGGAGGTAAAAGAATTGGTCCAGAGTCTGTGTTCGGATCGTGATGATGTGCTCATTAACCGGATGAGGGATTCGCAGGTGATGGAGGAGAAGCGAAGAGAAAGAGGACCCGGTGTAAGTGGTGACCAATATGGTCGTGCGTATGATGCGCCAGGTGATTTAATAAGCTTGGGGGTCGAGATAGACCCGGATGTTCGTGAGAGGCCAAGAGTGAGGTGTATGGCTGGTCCGGAGGGTATGGAACGAGAGGTGCGAGGTGTGGGTGAGCAAGGTTGTGGTGGTGGTGGTATGGAATGGGTAGCGGGTTGCGGAGGTGTGACCCATGCATCGACACCAACAGGGGTAGTTGTTGGAGGGACCGGGGAGGCACGAGAGCCCCTTGGGGGTAGTGTACTGTGGGGGCCCGGCCGGTTCGGCCCCGCGCTGACCCCGCAAGGGGCGACGCACGGGGTCCGGCAGGCGGGCAACGACTCACATACGAGGTGGTCCCACAAGGTCCCACTCGCGCCGTATGACGGCAAGAGTGATCTACGCGCGTACCTGGCGCAGTTCGACTGTGTGTGTAAGGGCAACGGTTGGGGTGAGGACGAAGGTGGAGTACACCTGGTGGCCGCATTGCGCGGCGCGGCGGCGGAGGTGCTGACGGCATTACCAGCGGGTGCTCTCACCCTGCCAGCCCTCCGCGACGCCCTAATTAATCGATTCGGCATAGAACAGCAGAGCGAGCTTGTTAAAGCTCAGCTCGCGCTGCGAAAACGCAAGCCCCAGGAAGCCATCGGGGAACTTGCCCACGACATTCGCCGCGCAGTGGGGATCGCACATGCTAGCATGGCAGCGGATTCCCGGGAAAGCCTGGCGCTGGACCATTTTATCCAGGCCCTCCCGGATATTGAGCTCCGGCAACAGCTCGCCATGTGGCGCCCGCAGACTCTGAGCCAGGCGGCTGACGCTGCGGCCCGTTGGGAAGCAGCGAGGCCCCTGGCCCGAGGGGGCGAGCGTCTCGCAATGGCGGTCCGCCAGGTGGGACCCCCGATGGAGGGCGGACCCCTTAGGGGGCCCGCCCCCGACGTGGGTCCTGACCTGGCGGGCATGGTTCGGAGGCTGGTGGACCAGCGCCTGGCGGGACCTGGACCATGGCAGGCGGCCACGGAGGTGGCCCGCGGTGGACCACGAGCGGGTAATCCAATTCGGACCTACAGGGGGGGGAATTTGGAATTCCGGAGGCAAGCACCTTATCAGGTGAGGTGCTATACCTGCAACCGCCTGGGTCACCTGGCGCGGCACTGTCGAAACGCGCGCCGGGATGATCCCCGGCAGTTGAGGTCCTCAACTCCGCCCAGGGGGGAGCGGGTTAGCCGACCCCAGACACCCCCCCGCCAGACCCCGGGAAACTAGAAGGTGTCGGGCACGTAGGGCGGTGTTCGGCAGCAGAGGATGGAGGAGAGCCCTCATTGACGCGACAGGTCATTTATTGTGGCCAAATTGGAACCGGTAGCCTGACAATTAGATGCAAAATTGCCGGCGTGGGGGTAGACGCCGTAGTGGACACAGGAGCTAGCGCCACGATCATCAGCCCTGTGGTCCTTGATTCGAGCGCAGGTGGCTGGGATAAGATCCAGCGCCTGCAAAATTATAGTTTGCAGCTTGCTACCGGGGTAACGGCCCCGATCATAGGGCGTGGTTCTGTGACCCTCAAGTTAGGGTCGGTAAGGAGAGAGATAGATGTTTGGGTGGCGGAGGTGTGCGACCCATGTTTAATAGGGTTGGACCTGTTGACTGCCAGCGGTTGTAAAATCGACTTGTGCCGGGGGATCCTGCAGGTGGGAGTAGAAGAGCTGCCGTTAGGGGGAGTGAGCACGGCCGAGAGAGCGGAGCTGGAGGCTTCCGAGGCCGTGACCATCCCCCCAAGGGCCGAGGCGATAGTGCCGGCCCGGTGGGCAGCTCGCCCAACATGGCAGGAGTCCTACGGCCTGGTCGAACCGGTGGCAGCGCAGTCCATACCGGGTTTAATCGTGGGCCGCACCCTTGTAAAAACGGACGGACCGGTAGTGGCCGTCCGAGTAGTAAATGTGAGTACAGAACCACGCACTATAGTAAGGGGCACGAGGGTAGCTGGCTGCACCCCAGTTGAGGAAGTCGCGACAGTGAGGGGCGAGAACGTCCAGCCGAGCCGACCCCGGGGGGAGCCTTCAATAACAAGTAGGAATTGGCCCGATCCCATTTGCGAGATGGTAAATCGTAGTAGCGTAGAGTTGGGAGGTACCCAGAGGGAGGCCTTACACAAACTGGTTGGGTCCCATTTGGACCTCTTCTCCCTGTCCACCGAGGATATTGGACGTACGGGCCTGGTGAAACATCAGATCCACACCGGTGAGGCCCGGCCTATTCGTCAGGCCACCCGACGGCTCCCTTGGAGCAAGAGGGCGGAAGCTGACGAGCAGGTTGCAAAAATGCTCGACGCAGGTGTGATCGAGCCCTCGGGAAGTCCTTGGATGTCACCTGTTGTGCTGGTCAAAAAGAAGGATGGGACCACGCGGTTCTGCGTGGACTATCGCCAGCTAAACAACGTGACACTCAAGGACTCATATCCCCTGCCAAGGATTGATGACACCCTCGATGCCGTTGCGGGCTCAAATTGGTTCACAACTTTGGACCTCAAGAGTGGGTATTGGCAGGTGGAGATGGATAGGGCAGGGAAGGAGAAAACGGCATTTTCCACAGGTAAGGGACTGTATCAGTTTACTGTGATGCCGTTTGGTTTGTGTAACGCCCCCGCCACCTTTGAGAGATTGATGGAGCATGTACTAGGCGGCATGCCATGGCAATCATGCCTGGTGTACCTGGATGACGTCCTGGTACATGCCCAAACGTTCCCCCAGGCACTAGCTAATTTGGACCAGGTGTTCGGGTGCCTCAGACAGGCAGGGTTGAAGCTGAACCCGAGTAAGTGCACTTTGTTTGCAAGAGAGGTGGCCTATCTAGGTCACGTGATTGGCCGCGAGGGGGTAAAAACAGACCCAGACAAAATTAAAGCGGTAGAGGAGTGGCCCGCACCACGTACCATCAAAGAGGTGCGGGGATTTTTGGGACTCTGCTCCTACTACCGGCGCTTTGTGGCGAAATTTGCGGAGTTGGCCCGTCCCCTCCACCGGCTTACGGAGAAGGGGACGCGATTTAATTGGACACGGGAGTGCCACGAGGCCTTCCAAAAATTGAAGGGGTGTCTAACATCCGCACCCCTTCTAGCTTACCCCACTAGTGACGGGACATTTACCCTGGACACGGATGCGAGCCAGGAAGGATTGGGCGCAGTTTTGTCTCAGACACAGGAGGGCGTGGAGAGAGTGATTGGTTATTATAGTCGGGCCTTAAGTAGGCCCGAGAGAAATTATTGCGTCACTCGCAAAGAGTTATTGGCTATGCTGGCTGCCATGAACCATTTCCACCCGTACTTGTACGGGCGGAAATTTTTGGTTAGAACTGACCATTCCTCCTTGCAATGGCTCCTTCGGTTCAAGGAACCGGAGGGCCAAATTGCAAGGTGGTTGGAAAAGTTGCAGCAGTACGATTTTGATGTGGCCCATAGGGCCGGGAAGGCCCATGGTAATGCGGACGCACTCTCTCGGCGTCCTTGTCTGGGGGAAAACTGTAAATTTTGTGCGAGACACGAGGAGAGGGAGCAATTGGGCGATTCCGCCCCGATTCTCGTCGTCCGGGCAACCCGGGTGAGAGGGCCAATTTTGCCACTAACCGCGGACGAGGAATTTGGAGAGTTGGCTTGGAGCACGGCCCAGCAGGAGGATCCTGTTCTGGGGCCGGTGTTCCAATGGGTCAAATTGGGGCAAAGACCAAAGGGGGAAGAGGTCACCCCCCTCGGGGCACAAACAAAGGCATATTGGGCTCAGTGGCAGACCCTGGAATTGAAAGGCAACATCTTGTATCGCAAGTGGGTGGAGGTTCCCTCTGATCGAACTTCCTGGCTGGTGATAGTCCCTGACAAATTCAAGAACGTCATATTGCAACAGGTGCATGGTACCCGCTCCGGCGGCCATTTGGGCAGGACAAAGACAATATCTCGGGTCCGCCGGAGGTTCTATTGGGTGAATATGGGGCGCGACATACAGGACTGGTGTCGGAGATGCGACGCCTGTTCTGCCAAAAAGGGACCAGCACGGAGGATGAGGGCCCCCCTTCAATTACATCAGGTGGGGGCCCCCCTTGAGCGGGTGGCTATGGATATTCTAGGACCGCTGCCCCGCACCCGCCAAGGTAATAAGTATATCCTCGTTGTGATGGACTACTTCACCAAGTGGCCGGAGGCCTACGCCCTCCCCAACCAAGAAGCAGGGGTGGTAGCGCAGGCCTTCGTGGAAGGATTTGTGTGCCGGCATGGGATTCCACAGGAGTTGCACACCGACCAGGGACGAAATTTTGAGAGCAAATTACTAAAAGATGTGTGCAGTCTCCTGTCAATTCGAAAAACCAGGACAACGCCTTTAAGACCTCAATCTGACGGGATGGTGGAAAGATTCAACCGAACTTTAATCCAACAACTGGCACTGTTCACCACCACCCGTCAGGATGACTGGGACGAACATCTCCCTTATTTGCTTATGGCCTACCGGACCAGCCAGCACGGGGCCACCGCATGCAGTCCAGCGTTGCTTATGTATGGGCGGGAGTTACGGGCTCCCGCCGACTTGCTATGCGGTCCCGTGCCAGACACAGTGGTTAACCCGCCGAGGGAGGGGTACGCACGTCACCTAGAGGAAGGCATGGAGCTAGTCCATGCCTTCGCCCGCCGCCAACTCCATCTGGCGGGGGAAAAGATGAAGCGCAGGTACGACGACCGGAGCCAGGGGAGTCAATACGCTCCGGGGATGAAGATTTGGTTCTTTAATCCCCGGAGGCGGAAGGGAAGGTGCCCAAAACTCACCTCCCCCTGGCAAGGCCCAGGAGTCGTCCTGTCGCAAATCTGTGACGTGGTCTTTAAGATCAAAATGGGGCCACGAGCCCTCCCTCGGATCGTCCATGCCGACCGGATAAGACCTTACACCGGCGAGCAGGCGCCCCCGTGGATTGCCTCGGCTTTAGATGCCGAGGCGGGACCCAGTACCTCTGAATAAGGGGGGCTTATTAGTGCCAGAGGACTGGGGGATTGAGGAGCGATAGGCCCGGTGGGAGAGGGTGGCATCCCTGCCACCTTTCCCATGTGTGGGGCAAAGGAGCAATAGCTTATGGGGTGTATGGCAGTGAAAACTAGCCCGGGTGGGTTAGGATATGGCGTGTAGGGATCTAGCGAGGATTGACCTTAGGTGACGTTAAGTTTAGTTAGTGACTGATACCTGTAGTGGGGACGCAGGTAGATTAGTGTGGATGATAATGACGTGGGAGCGCAATAGTTTAAAGGGACGACTGGGAAGCGCAAGTTTCAGAAGGGAGTAGTTAGCTGAGATGATGCCGTGTTTGTGAGAATTGAACAGGTGTGATTGCACAGGTGTGCAACTGGACAGGTGTGTGGAGCAGTGTATGAGTAGTGAGTGTGTGGATCAGCACGAATGCGCTTGGGGAGAGAAGGGTGCAGGTGGCACCAGGTGTGAGCACAGGTGTGCAAGTACAGGTGTGTGGAGAGAGTTGGAGTAAGTGGTACGGAGTGGTGTGCATGGTGCGAAGGTGTGGATGGGGGAAGAGTGGACCCCTTTCACGAGCACCCGGGGCGGGTAGTGTAAGTGTTAGGTAGAGGGTGCAGGTAAATTGTGGTTGGATATTGGCATTTGTGGTGCGGTTGCAGAATGGTGTTGTGAATGGGTGCATTAGTGTTGTGGAAATGGCTGGGCGTGTAGCCTGTTAGTGTGTGTAGTTGGTTGGGCACTCCACCACTGTGAGGATGTCGGCCAGGTGAGGCCGCAGGTGGGCTCTGGGAGCCGGTAGTTGTGAGTGGGTGCCTGAGGATCCCGGGTGTGGATCGGGCAGCCCAGTGCCAGAGAGGGCACGGAGTGGGGAGAGAGCCAGAGGGCCTTCCCCAGGTAGTTAGGTTAGGGTGAGGAGCAGGTAAGCTCGGAGGCAACTACAGTGGTGGAGGTGTGCAGGTGGGTAGACCCACTGGGAGAGGTACACGCCGCAGCCCAGAAATTGTGCGAGGGCACCGGGAGATGAATCGGGGGAGTGAGACCCCAAATTGAAGAGCACCACAGTTTGGCCAATGGGAATTGGTTTTTAGAACCCATAGTGTAAGAGGGCCAATGGTTTGGCCGGAGGAAGACCCCGGGTAGTGTAAAGTTGTTAAAGTCATTTAGGAAATAGTTAGGATTGATGAACCTGTCGCACCATACGCAGCCACTTACCTGTGGTGATGATGATGACTCCACACCTGTGTTTTCTTTGTTTTGTGCAGGAAATGAGATTGCTGTGAGGATTTGTGAGACGCATCACGACGTGGATGAGACATTGGGGTGATTCCATCTCTCCCTCCCTAGGAGGGACTGATGATGAATTGGTAATGGCAAATTTTGATGTTGAGTTGAAAATGGCAAATTTTGATGAGAGTTGAAAATGGCAAATTTGATTGGTTAGGAGGGAGAGAAGACGAATTTGGTTTATGGGAGGAACGGGGAAGACAGTAGGGATGTTTGTTGATTTGTAAAGTAGATGTTTATGGGTAGTGTTGTGTTTTGTGGATACAGTAAGGGGTAAGGGAGGGGCCATGTAGGTTACCTGGTGGGGGGGGGGGCGTACGATAGGAACGTACCTGTCTCACCTGGTTCCCATGTGCCCCCAGTGTGCATCATCTTGTATTGCGTGCACTTTTGCGCCCTTACCACCTTACTCACTTGTTTCTTCTTTTGTCTCCCACCTCCGAGGATCTGGCTTTGGGGTAGAGAGAGAGGAGAGAGAGGTGCTGGCTGCGCAGTTGTGGGCCTGCACTTTCGCTGTTTGCTGCCGGGATCGATACACCATATGGACCGCAATGTTTGTGGCCACCCACAATGGACCGCAGTTCGTTTGCGGCCAAGCACCACCCGGGGATGGACCTATGGGTCAACGTGGCACCTATGCCATACAGGTGAACCACTTTTAGTTGACACCAAGTGCACCACAAGAAGAGCAAGAGACACCTGCAGGGTTAGGGGTTGTCGAATTTATTTTTATACCAATGAACAATGGTGACTGCACCGGATGGTGCTGACTGTGTGGTGGGGTGGTGCTTTTGATGCTGGGAAAGGGTGCTCTGCACGTTATTAAAGGCCGTCGGCCACAGAGCACTCGTGGGTTGGTGTATCGATGCTGGCAAGCGCGCTCTCTCTATGCATAACATCTGCATGTGTTCCTCCAAAGACAGGTCCTGGATCGTAGTGTAAATAGCAGCGTAGTCTTGTAAATAATGCTCCCTACCGGCTGTATGTTTAGTTTGAGGATTCTTTCCGGATTCGGTTATCCTGTGGGTGTGTTTCTGTGAGGAGAAGGGTGCAACGTCGCAGGGGGACATATTTACTCATTTGTGAATATCTGTAAAACTGTCGCACTCAGGGTAGAGTTAATAGTAGAGGGAACTACATTGCGTGCCACACTAAAGTAGGTAAAAATTTATCGGGTCGGGACGCCCCGAGGGTAGAGAAGGGTGCAATGTTGCGAATATGGAATTTGGCCTCCATATCCGCTTGTAAATATTCCCCTATTTTCTCCAATACTCCCCAACTTTCCCCGATCCCCCATTCCCTAGTCCCATTGCATGTAAATAACAATCAGTAGAGCCGACCTTCCCCTTATTCCCCCATTAAATGTCGTGCCCAGGTCCACCGCACCACACGTAGACAACTTTCGGACATCTTCCTAGTTATTCTTATTCTATGTCAGTTAAGGCCTCGTCTCCATTAATTATGACTCTTCGTTGCACCAGAATGTGATTATATGGCATCAGTAGTGAGTTTAGGACCTTTCCCATACCTCCTCCCATCTTCTTCCCCAAACAACAACAATAACAACAACTACAACAACAATTACAACAACAACAGAGGAGATGGCGGCGGAGCGGGGGAGGATGCGTCCTCACACCGGCTCGATTAGCTCCAGACCATGCGCTCCACGGGGTTACCACGAAGGGGCTCCTTGTCAGCTCCTCGTCAAGGGCGGAGCCTGGTAAACCCCCCGCACGCACCCAATGAGAAGCAACGTGCCGATTCCACGAGGCGGAGCTAACGAGCCGAGGGCGTGTCACTCCCCGCCGGATATACGCGGCCACGCGCCGGATGTGACGAGAGATGCGCCTCAGCTTGGAGACTGGAGAGAGAAGCCACCGCCACCCCCAGCGCGACGATACCTCCCCGCATCTCTGGACCGGACCGAGTCGATTCTGCCTTGAGCCAAGAGTGCACCTTGAGCCATCGCTACCTGCCTTTCCTTGCCATCAATCCCCGTGTGAGTCAGCATTTTGTCCCGTGTGTCTGTCGTCTGTCCGGGGTTAATATAAGAGTGTGTCTAAGTGCCTGTCTTCCTGTAATATACCTCTAGCCCCTGTAATCTAACCTTTTCCGCCTTAATATAACCTCCTCCGGAGGTCTTGAGAACTGAACCCCTGGTGTCGTATTGTGTGATTGTAATCCAGCCGGGTGTCTTCTTTTTCTTATTGAGCCAGCGTAGCGCGACTTCGTCAACGTCGAGTATAGTCGGGTAATTTGTGCGGACACGACGGCCATTCCGCTCGGCCCACTTTAACATCAAAGTCGTGTCTGTAACAATATATATAGATATAAAAAAAACTTTTTCTTTTTCTTTTTCTTTTTTTTTTTTACATACACACACATATATTGTTGCAGTTTTGGGAAACCGCTAAGAAGTAATGGCAACCACCACACATATATATTGATGCGGTTTTGGGAAACCGCTAAGAAGTAATGGCAACCACCATACAGGTCCCTGAGAATAGTTATTTCATAGTAGATCATTATCTTAGCCCCTCCCCTTATTTCGGGTCAGTATGTCTTTATGTGTTCGGGAGAGAAAGACAGGCCCTTGACTCATAAGGGATGTTCGGCCAGGCAGATGCACCAGGATTGCATCCACAGTTGTTGATTCAGGGTCTTGAAGGACAGAAGACAGGCCAAAGGCCTCCAGAGTGCCTGCATTACTGTCGCTTGGCCTTGGACTTTGTTGGCTGTGCACATGGGCTCGAGGCTGGACCCTCTCACAGGTCTCTGCACGTGATTCACTCTCTTGGCCGGTCTCTCCCTGCTCTCTGTTGGCTGCTGGACTCACTCTTGGTTCACGTGTACATGACAGAAAAGCCTTGGACTTTGTTAGTTTTGCACGTGTTGATTGCTCTCAGTGCACGGGTTCATCGGACTCTCCTTCCCGCTGCACGTGTGCATGACCTGGACTCTCCCTGTACGTGCCTTTGCCTGCTCCACTCGTCCTGAGGATTGCCTTTACCTGCTCAAGTTTGTGCTGACGATCGCCTTTGCCTGCTCATGTTCATGCTGGGGATCGCCTTTGCCTGCTCATGTTGGGGACTGCCATTTTCCGGCCTGGTGATCGTTGGTTAGGTCCAGACAAAGGTTGTTGAGAGAAGCATCTGGTAAAATTGTAACCATTTTGCTAACAGGATCCCAACGTTCGTTCCCGCACCCTCCTCCCCCGTGAATGTGTGATGGGTGTCCTTGTTGTGTTTATTCGTAGTAATCGTCATAAGGCATAGAATAAGCTACATTTCTGCCTCTTGTCCTTTTTTCTTTCCTCCCGATAAGTTGCACTGAACATATTTGTAAATAAATCAAATCGTTAAACATTTCCTTTCACTCTGTCCGTGAATGTCTTTTCTTTCATTGGTCCGCCATTGCGCAGAACTCGCACCCAGAATAACGATCGGCCGTAACAAAATTAGTATCAACCTGGCGGGCACCAACGGTTGCTCGGCCTTCTAAATTTTCATCCAGGCACAAAAGAAAGTGGTACACCGCCAGAGGGAAGGTATGTTCCCCGATTGAAACCGGCACGTGGTACAAGTAAGCGGAGTTATACGATGGACCCTGCTATTGTGCGACGGACCAATTGGCATTCATAGTTGCTGGTTCGCAACCTGCCGAAGTACGAAGTCATTCATGCGTGGCAGCCTCAGGTCCGGTAAGTTCGGGAGGGAACGGAGGCTAACCCCCTCGTAGTAGACCCGAACCCCGGGCCATAACAATATATATTGAGGTTACCATGAGGGGGTTCTTCAGAACCGCTCCCACACCTCCAGGTCTGAGGCCACCAGACCACGGAAAACAATGTGGATGTTGGTTGGGATAATCAGGTCTAAAAGGGTCCCCTTGTCTTTATGCTGTGTTACCTGTTGGTGACCTGATCACCTCAGCTAAGGAACGTGCCCTCAGCGTTCACCGATCTTCAAACTACTTTACCACCATGGTCGAGTGAGCCATGAGTGAATACTGGCTAAACACTACTGAAGCGAACAGTGGGGGTAGAACTCCCGGCTATCCATTATGCTCACCCCGTGTCTGATCAATGGAAGAAAGGACAAGAACAAAACAGATGGAAAATGCACAACTATTTCTTTACAAAGCAATGGTGTAAAGCACGTTATTTACAGCTCTTATTTCACCAAAGAAAAATCAAAGGCAAATGGGCATGTATTTATCGCAAAACCAATCAAAGTAAAAAGACATAAAAGACATGGAGGGAAGAATGAGATTGAAGAGGATGTGGAAGTCGATTCCACAGGTCGGAAAAAGAGGAACAAATGAGTGGAGGTGAGCAGTGATCCTGGATTTTAGTTTCTCCGGAAGAGGGTTGATGGTGGACCATGTGTGCCCTGCAGAAACCTTGGGGACGGGGCACGAAGCATGGAAAGAGCAAAGGTGCAAGACCAGAAAGGAGATGGTAGAATGCAGAGAGACTATCGACCTGTCTGCAATGCCGAAGTGATAAGCCCATAGACGCAGCTTCATCGCAGAAGATTGCAATGATCTTGATGGCCTTGATGCAATGATAGTTTCCATAGAGTCAAGTTGAGCAAGATGGGAGGCATGTGAGTCAACCCAGAGGGGAGAGCAGTGTTCCAGCAAGTTGAAGTGAAGGCCTTGTTGGTAGATAAGAGTTTATGGATGCAAAGGAAGGGCCTTGTATGATGGAGGATGCACAGTCAGTGGCTGGCTTTGAAAGCCAAGGGTGAAATGTGGTTTTCCCAAGAAAGATTATGGCTGATAGTGAGACTTAAGAGTTTGAATGACTGAAGCTCCTCAAGAGGTTTGCGAAGAAAGCAGATAGGAGGGTTTGCCAGATAGTCCTTTCAGAGAGAGATAATGAGAGTGTGAGTTTTGTCAGGATTGAAAGACACATTCCAAGTGTTTGAGCATGTTGTGATTTTTTTCAAGGTCTGAAGAGACGGAAAGAGGCTGCAGCCTGCCTGCTTGAAGGATGAGGGATGTCACGGCAGATGGTGGAGTCATTAGACTGACGCGCTTGACCACTGACTCCACGATAACCACTGACTTCACTGATTTACTCACCTGCTTTAACCTCACTCAACATGTCATCTTTCCTACCCATAACCGTGGTCACATTTTGGACCTTGTCTGCTCTACTGGACTAATTTTGCACCATCTCTCTAGCTCCGACCTCACTCTCTCTGACCACTTAGCCGTCACTCTGACCATCAACATCCCCACCCCAGCACCAAGGCATTATCGCACTATCAACTTCCGTAAGCTAAACGCTCTTTCACCTACCTCATTCTCATCCACCCTCTCTGAAAAAATGTCCACTTCTCCCTTCGTTGAACTCCACACCCCTTCTGACCTCACTGACTACTACAACCACACTCTCTCCTCCTGCCTTGACCAGCTTGCGCCTATGAAAACCAAAACAGTTTCTTTCACCCATTCTGCTCCCTGGTTTACCCTTGAACTCCACCTGATGAAAACTCGTGCTCGCCAACTTGAAAGACTCCGCAATAAAACAGGTCTCACAGTTCACTCCCAGGCCTACAAGGACCACCTACAACACTATAAAGATGCCCTCTCCCATGCCCGCTCCGCCTACTACTCTCAAATTATCCACTCTGGCTCCGGAAACCCAAAAGCACTCTTCTCTACAATAAACAAACTCCTCAGCCCCCTGAATACCACCACCCAGTCATTCACAGTAGACAACTGCATCTCCTTCCTTTCATTCTTCCAACGCAAAATTGAAAACATCTACAACAGCTTGACCACCGCTGCACCCGCTCCCCCTCAAACCACCTGCCCCCCCTTATCCTGCCATCCCCTGTCTCAATTCTCCCCAGTCTCCCCTACTGACCTCTCTGAACTCCTCATAGGAATGAAAACTGCCACCTGCACTCTTGACCCCATCCACTCCAGCTTTGTCAAGGCCTCCCTTCCTGCTCTCTCTCCACTTATCATTGCAACAATAAACTCCTCCCTGTCTACAGGCATCGTCCCACCGTCCCTCAAAATTGCTGCTGTTACCCCCATTCTGAAAAAACCTGGACTAAACCCCGACACCCTAAATAACTTCAGACCCATCTCCAACCTACCCTTTCTGTCAAAAGTTTTGGAACGCGCTGTAGCCACTCAACTCAAACATCACCTCTCTGCCAATAACCTGTATGAAACATTCCAATCCGGATTCTGCTCCAACCACAGTACTGAAACTGCTCTCCTCAAAATCACCAACGACCTTCTCCTCTCCTCTGACGCTGGCAACCTCAACATTCTCATCCTCCTCGACCTCAGCACCGCCTTTGACACCATCGATCACACCATCCTCCTCACCCGACTTGAAACCACCTTTAACATTACCGGCACTGCCCTCTTTTGGATTAAATCATACCTCTCTGACAGACGCCAGTTCATCTCCATCAATAACTGCAAATCCCCCACTGCTCCCCTCCCCCAAGGTGTCCCCCAAGGTTCAGTTCTTGGCCCCCTCCTCTTCATCCTTTACCTGTCCCCCCTCGGTCACTTAATCCGCCGTCATGGTCTCCAATTCCACTGCTTCGCCGATGACATCCAGCTTTTCATCTCCACCAAGTCCATCTTCACCACCGCCACCCACTCTATCCTGACAAACTGCATCACTGAAATAAAATCCTGGCTTCAAATCAACTTCCTCAAACTTAACTATGATAAATCTGAAATAATCATCATTGGCCCAAAAACGCTCATAAAATCCACCCATAACTTTGCCCTCAACATCGACGGTATCCCAGTATCCACCTCCCCTCACATCCGGAATCTTGGCATCATCTTTGACCAAACCCTCTCCTTCCAAAACATCACTCAAGACCCACCTGTTCAACACTGCATTCAACATTTAACCCACAGCATCTAACCCCTGACACTCTCCTCTCCTTCTCCCTCCTTTTGCTTTAAATATTTCCCTATTGATTCTTCTTTTTTGCAATTGTTTTTATGTTTTGCTATGCATTATGTTTTGCACTCTGTCAAAGCGTCTTTGGGCTTCCTGAAAAGCGCTATATAAAATAAATGCATTATTATTATTATTATTATTATTATTATTAGCAAATAGATGATTTTTAGATGGATTTTTCCAGAAAATAGATGATCAGCAAAAAGAGGATTTTCCAGAGAGTCAGAGAGATCATTGATGAAGATAAGGAACAGGACTGGCTCCAGATCACTGCGTTGGGACACACTTGACAGGGAGAGGAGATGAAAAGATTCTGTTGAGTGCCACACATTGGCTACGAGAGTAGAGGAAGTCAGCAAGCCTTATATGAGTTGACCTTGGATGGCATAGGCGGAGAGTTTGGAGAGCAATGCAAGTTGCCAGACTGTATTGAAAGCACAAGATATGCCAATAAAGACGGCCCTGATCTCATGTCTGAAATTGAGGGCCTCCATCCATTGTTGGTTGAGTATAAGCAGCATGTCCAAGGTGGAGTGAACTGGTGTGACACCAAGTTGGTGATCTGAGATGAGATTGTTGGAGAAAAGAAAGGTTTTCATATCAATTGAGATGATGGATTCAATGACCTTGCTGATGATTGGAAGTAAGCCGATATGTCTGTAGTTGAGGGGACCAGTTTTTGTACCTTTTTATGTAGTGCAGTGATGTTGGCAGATTTCCAAGTAGGTGGAAGATGACCTAGAACAAATGACAGGGTGAAAAGGGCAGAGAGAGGATGTGCAAGACTAGCTGAGCAGGATTTTAGGACACATGAGCTGATGCCATCCGGTCCATTAGCACAGTCAGAGTTCAGGGTTGAAAGAACCTTCTCCATCTTCTCAGGTGCAAAATATAGAGTCCAGGAGCAGTTGGATATGACAGGGAAGGATGGGAACCGAGAGTGAGGGATTGGGGACACAATATTTGGAGGGAAACACCACAGAATTGAGGCATTCAGCTTTCTAATGAGCGGAGTTAGCTGTGGTGCCATTTGAAGAGAGGTAAGGGTTTAAGGGATGGAAGGGGAGCATACCCCAGAGACAGATTTAACAAGGCACCACCAGGTTTTAGAGGAGGGAGACAAGTTTGAAAGTTTATTCTTGATGTTGGACAGATGTTGTTTTCTGGCTCTCCTGAGAGTGGACACTCACTTGATGCTGACTCTTTGGAAAGCAATGAAATTGCCTTCATTTGGCTTTGCCTTCCAGAAAGAGAAGGGAAGTTGTTTCAGAGCAACAGCCTCACTACAGGATTCAGTGTACCATGGGTGGGAAGAATGGTAAGAGAATTGAACATGAGATGGGATGAATCTATGCATGAGAAAGAGCTGGTTTTTGTGGAAGAATTCCCAGGCTGAATTAACATCAGGGGCAGTAGATGTGGGAGACCAGTCCTGAAGAGAGATGGTTGATTGCAGTCCCTACAGATTTGCTTGATTGAACTGCCAGACTTGCCAGCATTGAGTCGGCTCTCTGAGAATACCCAGAGATACGTATGTATAATCAGATGAACCAATTGGAGCAGAGGAGGAGCAGGAGACATTTGCAGGAATGTTAGTCATCACCAATTTCAGAAGGGAGGATTTGCCATTTGGAGAAATCCTGGTTGGGAAGTTCACGGATTGAGTCAGTCCCATGGAGTCACATAAGTAATTTGCTGAAATTCCATGGCTGGTGAGAGAGTTACCAACACCCAGCCAAGTTGCATGGTGACAATGCTTGTTTATGTTTGTTTGAAAGGTGCCAAGTGTGAGTATATGCGTATGTATTTTTGTATTCTTTTTAAGAGTAAATGTCATGGTACCTACACATTTGTTTTTGTTTTTGTTTTTATAGTACATACTCCATATTAGAAAAATCTTTCTGTATTTCATTAAAAATGAACTTGTGAAAATGAAGACCATTGCTCTATAAAATAGACCATGAAGACGTCATCCATTGCATTAGACTAGACGGATTTATGGAAAAAGGCCATATGTAAGCTTCACGGTGCATTTTGGGGTAAAAGTTGGGAACCTCACTTTTTAACATAATTAGGGTATGCTGAATTCGATTAACCCGGTTCCCAAGCCAAATTTTGAGGGATTGTTTTGAGTTTTGAATAAACTGCTGAAGAACTTGGGCATTGGTGAATTCACAGAGCAGACAATCAAATCTGCAGAAGCGTTCGTCTGCAGAATATATAATGTGCACAGAACAACCTCTGTTGATTCAGCACGACATATGTTGTTCTCCAAGACTGGTAAACCAGAAGCAATGTCACCGACAAGTGATGCTCTTCATTTCTATTTGATGCGAGTACACTATCAAGCCATGGTATGGAGAAATGCTCGTTGTGCCATACCTGACCTTGGTGGAACCTGTGGAAATGGGACGGAAACGTGGTGATTCAGGACTAGAGCCTATTCTGATGTCACGGAGTCCAATCCCAGAAAGTTGCCTCGAGATGATTTGTTGTGCATGCCAGAAGCAATGTAAAACTCGACGCTGCAAATGTCGCTATTCAGAGTTGAGGTGCACATCAATGTGTGCCTGGCAGCAACAAAGTGATGATCAGACCCCTTGTATGAATTTGATGTAGTTTGGTAAAACAACATGTGTGACATTCCTGAATGTTTGTGCTTCATGGCCATGTATACTTAATTTTAGAATAAATGGTTGTATGAAACATTGTCTTATTAAAACCATTTCCCATTTTATAGTGTCCGATTTCAATATCAATTTGAATGTCTCTTTCAATATGTCGCCAACCATAATATAGACCAGACTGATTTATGAAAAAGGCCATGTATAAGCGTATAGGTACATTTTGGGGTAAAAGTTGTAAAGTTAAAGTAAAAGAGCTGCATGTATATACGTGATATATAAATGCTTGTTCAAAGAAATTGTCCAAAAATGGCAATTTTGCGGCCATTTTGTTTATGCTAATTAGGTCAAAAACTCAAAATTCGGCTTGGGAACCGCATTAATCGAATTCAGCATACCCTAATTATGTTAAAAAGTGAGGTTCACAACTTTTACCCCAAAATGCACCGAACATTCACATTTCTCAGAAATCCGTCTAATCTACATTGCATATGGAGAAAATGCAGTCAACAAAAGATTGCTGGCATACCAATAAAAAAAACAACCTACTCAAAAAGGGAAGGATGCTTCGTAACACAATTCCACTTCGGAATCAAACCCAGCCTTAACTCAGAGGTCTGCGCATCACAATATACTGAAGGATCATCTAATCTAATCCATGTCACTTCAGTTTTCTGATTACTGGATCTACAAGCATGACCCCAATTATCCCTACCCTCTTGTGGGGTTGGCCAGGGAACACTGGCCAACACTGGCCACTGGCCCCGCTAATTTCACCCCAATTCCACTTTTTTGAAATACCAACTTCTGTCCTGGAAGTCTTTGGTGTCCTTGTGTTTTATACTTCTCCCACCCCCCCCCCCCCCTTCCCACGCCTCCTCCCCCCAAGCCCTCTCCCTCCCACACATCTCCCTGCTCTTAAATGTTGTGTGTTCTCAAGTGTTTGTGTGCTTCCCCTTCTCTTGTCTTCCGCTCCCTCTTTTTATATATTTTGTTTGTCTGGTTGATTTGTTTGTGAAGTAAATGTCAGCTCTTTCACGAGCCTCGATTCAGTATACAAAAAAAAACAAAAAAAAAAACACTTTCGGCCCGAGTCTTTCACGAACCAGTTGGCCAGGCCTGACATTTGACAGAAGGTGACAGGCATTTTTTTTATTTTTTTGGGTTCAGGGTGCCTGCAATAACTTACCGACTCGACAAAGGTCATCCTGTCCTGATTACTTATTGCTATCTGTTATTTCAATCAGTTTGATAATATGCATACCTTGTTCACCATTCTTGAATCATCAATTGCTCTGTAGAAAATTCTGTTCAAGAATGTATGTGTGATAGATTGCTCTATTTTCAACATGAGACGATTTTAAAATTAAATGTGATGATGTTCTGTGACCTGCAGATCAAGGAACGATATTAGAAGGTGCAACAGGCCCGAAATACACGCACATCTGGAATCACATGGAACCAATCAATGAGCATGCGCTGCTTGAAACATAGTTTTTAATGATGTTATAAAGGACACAAACAACATGCACGAATAACTAATGTCGTGTGTTAAACAAAGTGATGTAAAAGCCACTGTGTCAATGGTGGTAAAATTCCGGAATTTTTTTTTTATATGAACAATCTTTATTTTATTTCAATTTAATTATACTCTACATAACCCTACCAGTTGCAATTTTACATTTCTCATGTATATGAAAGTTATTTTAAAGATATACAAGGACACAATATACAAGTCCTTTGATATTTTACACCTACCGGTACATAATATGGTATTGTTTTGACATTTCACTCACTAACTAGAATTGAAATTTAGTTTCCTTAACTACTTAAAAGTGAATTGAGCCCCCCTGAGGCACCCTCTCGTTGTGTTGAGTAGGGTATTACAAAGGCTCACTATAAGTATTTAACTGGCACACAATGCCTAGAACATTACCGACATCTCCCTATCTATTGGTATTCTTCATTTATCATTAATTCATTTGGAAAGAACATATACATTAAACTTTTTAACATATGCACAAAATGGTGGAAGTTTTGACTCAACACACCCCCGCAGCTGACATTCTCATGTCGCGTGTCCCATTAATTAATCTTCTCTTACCTTTTCCTTTTATCTCCCCGAGCCTTCTTTTCCTCCTCCTTCCCCACTCACTTATCTTTCTACTTTTTTAAATTCCCTTCTTCTTCATTAAATTGCTCCTCTGCCCATCTTCAACATCCATAGGCAATATGTAAAGTCTTATTATTTCTTCATCTGTAATTCTCATTTAAGTTATAGTTAGGTTGCCTTGTTTGGTGTTCCTATCTGATATAGGAGGTATCAAGGGGACAAAAATCCCCTTCACCTATCACATGGGGGAAGAAACCTACATATAGGCCTTCCACAAATTTTCTCAATGGTAACATCACTGGTATGGATTACAAAAGAGATGGTTCCCCTGAAGACTTTTTCCCTTTTTCCCTTTCCTTTTTTTAAAACCCATTTTCCCTTTTTCAGACCTTTTTTCCCTTTTTCACAAAACTGACTGTTTAATCTGTCAAACATGAGCTCAATTCACAAAGAGACTTTTATCCCATCCATATTGGTTATTTTAGGCCTGGTGTTGGCTTAGCGGTTAGGGTGCTGGCTTAGGATCCTAGGATCCTGGGTTTGAATGCCGGTCGATCGCTGAATTAACGCCAGGGGGGTTGACTCAGCCTGTCATCCTTCCGAAGTCGGCAAATTGAGTACCAGTTCACTTAGTAATTCCCTGTGTGTCGCAAGAGGCGACTAACAGGGCTGGCGGCAGGAAGGGCATCCGGCCATAAAACATTGCCTCATAAAAGGGGACCACGGTGCCTGACAAAGGCCAACCCCTGCTCTGCGGGGGGAAATGGCCTCTAAAGGTGGTTCTTGTTTCTTCATATTGGTTATTTTATCATAATAGATGTCACAAAAAGTAAATTCTTAATTGTTATCAACATTGGTTTCTACAGATATACGCATTACACAACAGTACATAAAATGAAGCTTAGAAAAAAATCAACTTAATAATCATGAAGTGTGAGTCGAATCAAGAAACAATCCTGAGTTTCCAACTTGTTGCTAAATTGATAGCTCAGATGGATGCACATACTATGCACCCATAATATAAACCACGGTGCCAATGAAAAAAAATATGGGATAAAAAGTTTCTCCAAACTGTCCCTATTTCTTGTTTATTATTTTTTTGTATTAGTGACTGTCCCTATTCACCCGTAAAACGGGGTGAATAGGGACAGCCATAAAAATCCTATTTATTCCTATTTAACCCATATATGGGGTTAATAGGGACTATAAGTTGCTTTTTAAAAAAACAAGAGAACACTTTCAACCCAAATATCAACAAATCAGTATGGTTATCAATTTTCAGCGAAAAGAGTTTCCGAACTTTTTTTCAGTTCGTGTCCCTATTCACCTTGCTGTCCCTATTCACCCCATTTCACGGTATTCAATGACAAAGGACGGACTATAACCGAAACAAGCCCGGACAGGCAAGGCCTGGAAATGTCAAAACGAAGGTTAATGACCTTGAAATGAGATAGAAAATAATGTATAATCAGTTATGAGGTTAGTTAACAACACAATACCGAAAATTCGGTAAAAAAATGAAATGAGAAAAAATAATAATAATAAATAAATAAATAAATAAATAAAATGAAAAAAATAAATAATGATAAATCTAGCTCCGTGGAGCTCGACACATGACATTGGCCTAACCAAATATCGAAACCCCTGTCAGATTCCACCAAACCCTTCGGAGAAGATGTAGCTTGAACTCGATTACCCCCTAAAAAGACATCTTTTTCGGGCGTGGCTTCGCCCACAATAGGCGCAATACGCCCACTCTCGGCAGAACACAACTAGATCATGATATCAACCTCCCACCCAAGTTTCATCAAGATCGGATGATATCATCAGGTAGTTATGCTGCGGACAGACACACACACACACAGACAGACAGACACACACACATGACGAATATAGTGGTCACTTGATAACTCGTGAACCAACAATAGACCTAAATGTAACATCGATTTGTTTTTGCTCCTTAGTGTTAAACCGAATTTGTTTTATTTGTGTGTACAATAAAATATATGATAGCATACTGTTGTTTTTTGCATCCACTTTGCTGTGTTGGCAATAATTGTGCTGAGCAACACTCTCCTGACACATGTATATTCAAAGAACCCACAGATCCCTGCATGTCATGGTGCTATATATGTTCGATTGGCTATAGGTCTGTGTGCTGTATATAGGTTTATGTTTGAAACAAGAAAACACATATACACGTGCACGCACAAGCATGGCAATACAGATTGTCGGCCTTGCCTAATACAGCATGTTCCAAAAAGACACGGCCAATTTTTGGTTGTAAATATATTTAGAACCACAAATGATACAACAATACCCTTTAGTTTATATGACACCGAAACTCATACAGTTTTATATGAGTCATGCCTTGCGTTTGCGTTTGGGTACATCATTTGGTTTGAGTTCCTGCAGAATCTAAACCTTATAGGCATAAAGCTTCAGTCTTTTATGCAAAATCCTGTGTACAGTGGTGGTTGGTAGTCCCAGTTCTCTGGACGTGGGTCGGATTGATTTTCTGGGACGTTGTTGAAATGTTTCACGCACTCATTCAACGTCTGCTACACTTGTGCTTGGTCGACCAGTTCTTGTGTTTCTGACAACTTCCAGAAGCATTCAACCGCTTGTACTTCTCTCTGATACTGGTCCGCAATGGCGGATTCTTTCTATACGTTTTACGGAAATGACGCTGAATTTGTGTGTCAGCTCTCATCTCGATGAACCATTCAACGCACTGAGATTTCTCCTGTGGAGTCGCCATTTCCCTTTACATTAAACCACCAGACCTGAAAATAAAGAAAACTATGAGTTTCTGTATTATGTAAAACAAAGGGTATCGTTGTATCGTTTGTGGTACTAAATATATAAACAACCAAATTTGTCCACGTCTTTTTGGAACATCCAATGTTATTACTTATCCCCACAATACTTGCCATGGACCATTTGTCAGTGATGGGTAATGCGGTGTCAGAGTTCAAAATCAAGAGTTGTACCTTTTAGAGCTATAGTTGTAGCTACAATTTGTCATTTGTTCGGTGCTGGTGATAACCGCATACTCTTTGCAAAATACACCATGGGATATTTATCTTCCACTAACTAATGCTAGCAGACAGAACACCCAGCGTAACGTCCATCCAAGGGACAGCAGGCATTGTGACACAATACACCAATTGTAAAACACCAATCCGATAATTTATAGTCGGGTGAGAAATTTAACCCACACTCGACAGCTCAAAGGAAGTGCACTATTTCTGCATCATATCCTGTCAGAGATGGTGTCTTTTAAATCAAAGTATGAACTTCAAAGACTTTTGGACACACCAAGCAGTTCTGCAGCTTCTGGAAACAGCATCTCATCAATCTTGAATATTTTAAATCTATTTCACAGGCATGCTTTTAGTAGAACACATCTCTCGAGCAATAGAATAGGAAACCTGGATAATCCAGTAGAATAAAACATATTTCTAGAAAGTAAAAGGAGGTGTATCCCAGCTAGTGAGGTGACATAGAACCATGTTCTTTCCTTTGTCAGTGAATCGGAATTATGATTGATAAACAATTATTTGAACGTTTTGTTTGCTTCAAGACGTTTTTCTTGTCTCAAGGTTCTGCAACCTCATGTTCATATGAAAGATCAACATTCTCAAAGAAACCTCCAGGAGAATCCTCAAATAAATTTGATCCACAAATGTCTACGAATGTAATGCATACGCATTATGCCAAAACCAGCAACTAGTGTATGCGCATGAAACTTTATTAAGTGGTTTTATGTTTTACGTTCTCTGGCCATTGAATTTCACCCATGGGATGCGGTTGTGCTTCTGGAGTGCGGTGAACCTTATGTGGTCCTGTGTGTGGTCCTGAGTTACCGCCAAAGGAGACGTGGCTCTCTGCTGGAGTGGGGCATAAAACTTGGCTGACTTCAGCTGAAACCCACTATGGGACAAGAGGAATTCGGCGTCTTTTTGAATCACCATAGCCAGAAATATAAGAAACGGAGAAAGTTCACATCTGGAAAGAAACTATTTTGGATCAAATACACTTTCAGAGCAGATTTGAGCATTAACAGCTGCGCTGCATCTGTCAATAGTGCGAAATAACAAGAGTGAATAACATTGCTGGTGAGAGAGATAACTTTACATTCAAAGTTAACATCTTTTGGAAAAATGTATGCATTTATTTTGATCACTTTTAATAATAAAAGTCAGCAACTAGAACGGCACTCAGTAGAGAGCATATCTCTGCCAGGCTGAACAGTTTACGTTTTGTATCCCACTGATGGGTCGGATCTGGATCCGGACCTGAACCAAAATCTAATCGGCTTAGTTTTGTCACTTACCCAACTCATCCACCAAGCTTTGTCATAAGTCATCCATAACTTTTTGAGATATCCTGCTATATATCGTTTTTTGCTCTCTCAATGGTGAAGTATCACCATTGGTGTTGGGCTAGCGGCTAGGGTGCCGGCTTAGGATACCTAGGATCTTGGGTTCGAATCCCGGTCGATCGCTGAATTAACGCCAGGGGGGTTGACTCAGCCTGTCATCCTTCCGAGGTCGGCTAATTGAGTACCAGTTCACTGGTAATTCCCTGTTTGTCGTTAAAGGCGGCAAAAATGGTTGGCGTCAGGAAGGGCATCCGGCCGTAAAACATCGCTTCAAAAAGGGAACCAAAAAACAACAACAACCACGGTTCCCGAAAAAGGCCAACCCCCGCTTTGCGAGGAAAAATGGCCTCTAAAGGTGGTTATTTTTATTTTTTTTTTATGGTGAAGTATCACTTTAAAAATTCTCGTATCCAGATCCAGATCTGACAAACAGACAAACAAACAAACAAACAAACAGACAGACAAACAAAGAGACAGGGGTGAAAACATTACCTCCATCCACCTTCGGTGGCGGAAGTAATAAATTACAACATATACACATGGAGAAAAGTTAAGCATACCTACAAAATATTTTTGTTTGTGAAAAAACAAAATTGAATTAAATTCAAATTTTCTTCAAAGGAGTGTCTCATAGAGGCCAGATATATCCAGAGATATCGAGGAAGAATCCTCTGTGCACAAACTGTGTTTTCCATTCTTCACAAGACCAAGGAAATTTTGCACACCCAGCAAGGGGTATCAACTTGGAAAAACAATTTCAACTGGTCAATGTTTGGAGAAGGTAATGGTATTGTTGTGTACCTCCATTGGCGGACTCTGTTACTCTGGCCTGTGTAAGACAGGCTTTATTTATAGGTGATCTAACAAAGATGATCTCGGGAAGCTCTCAGGGCACCCCAAAATAGATGTTCCAAGATTTCCTTTGGCCTTAGCAGCGAGGGTTTTTAATGCAGGAAAAGGTGATCCAAATGTCTTCTGCTCAAAATGTGTGATTCATCCTCGCTGTGTCGTTTTCTTTGGCACACACTTTTATTTTGGTTTCGTGGGTAAGTCATCCTCATCTCAAGCCCAGAAGATAGAATATCATATAATGAATTGTAAGTATATAAATATATATTTTGCTTTAGATTACTGTGATTATTACATCTGGAAGATGCGAGGCGATATCTGGATGAATCTTGAAAATCTTGCAAATGAAATGGCCGACGTGCAAAAGAAAAGTGATGGATCTTTCACCAGAAGTTCCGTTTCTTGAGGTGCCAATGAAGAGGCGCCTCAGCAAAGGTTTGCGTTTATTGAACAAAATTGGTGATTTTAGAGTGCCCCGAGAACACATTGCAAGGTGTACCAAATTGGGGGCACCATGAGCCTGGTTTGCATTCCAAAGAGCAAATAAAAGGTGATCTTGGGTCACCTTTGGTGATTTCAGAGTGCTCCCAAGATCACCAATTTTTGTTCTTAAAACAGGGCCTAGGTGAAGCTCAGAGATGGCAAATTATTTGAATCAACAATACTAGGAGGTCCTACAGTGAAATTTGTGGTCCATGACTTCCATTGGACTGTTATCAGCAAATTGGTCTTCAAGAATCGACAAAAAATGATTTTAACGAGAGGGTATTCATAGAATACTTACCCTACACAATCAACTTGGTGCAAGCCAACTTTACTGTTTTTGAAAGGTTTTCTTTTTTCTTTGATCCAATATGGCTGCCAAACCACGTGAGCAATGACATCATATATTTATATTCTCTAATAGAATTGTTGCATAGATCACGATCAAGAAATTTCAAACTGATCAGACTAAGCATTGACCCTGTCGAATTATAACATAATCATGAAGGCACCAATGATGTCATCGTTAACAACACTTATTCCCCATTTGGAGTTCTTTACAATGTGCCACGTTAAAAAAATTTCCATGGAGTGGTTTGGAGAAATAGAGGTGCAACATTTTTCGGTTTTTCCAAGATAGCGCCTGTACCACGTGACCGATGACGTCATAATTATCATTAAAATATTCTACAGTAGGAGCTGCTCCTACGGTGAAGATTTCATGTCCATCAGACCAACCGTTGCAGAGAAAAAAATATTCATACTGATTGGATGAAGTGATACTTGTCGAATTATGATGTCATAATGAAGGAACCGATGTCGTCATTACTAACATATCTTATTCCCCATTGGAAGTACTTAACAATGAGCCATGTTTCAATTTTTTCCATGGAGCGGTTTCATAAATATAGAGCTGTGAAATTTTTCCAAGATGACACCTGTACCACATGACCTATGACGTCATAATTATCATTACAATATTCTGCAGGAGGAGATGCTCCTATGGTGAAAATGTCATGTCCATCAGACCAACAGTTGCAGAGAAAAAAATTTTTCACACTGATCAGAACAAGCAAGCGTTGTACTTCTCGAATTATGACATCATAATGAAGGCACCAATGATGTCATCGTTAACAACACTTATTCCCAATTCGGAGTTCTTTACAATGTGCCACGTCTAAATTTTTTCCATGGAGTGGTTTGGAGAAATAGAGGTGCAACATTTTTCGGTTTTTCCAAGATAGTGCCTGTACCACGTGACCGATGACGTCATAATTATCATTAAAATATTCTACAGTAGGAGCTGCTCCTACGGAGAAGATTTCATGTCCATCAGACCAGCCGTTGCAGAGAAAAAAATATTCATACTGATTGGATGAAGCGTTATACTTGTCGAAAACACGTTTCATGTCATAATGAAGGAACCGATGTCGTCATTACTAACATATTGTTACAGACACGACTTTGATGTTAAGGTGGGCCGAGCGGAATGGCCGTCGTGTCCGCACAAATTACCCGATTGTACTCGAACGTCGACGAAGCCGCGCTACGCTGGCTCAATAGGAAAGAGAAGACACCCGGCTGGGTTATAATGACACAATACGACACCAGGGGTTCAGTTCTCAAGACCTCCGGAGGAGGTTATATTAAGGCGGAAGGTTAGATTACAACTACAAGAGGTACATCATAGGAAGACAGGCACTTAGACACAACCTTATATTATTCCCGACAGACCACAGAGAAACAGGACAAAAACTGACTCACACGGGGGTTGATGGCAAGGAAAGCGGGTATTCGATGGCCAGCACAAGGTGCACCTTGTGCTCAGGGACAGGATGGCGCGGCCCAAAAGATGCAGGAGGTCTCTCAGCGCTCGAGGTGGCGTCTTGTCGTCTCAAGCTGGGGGCGCATCTGACGTCACGTCCGGCAAGCGGCTGCGTATATCCGGCGGGGAGTGACACGCCCTCGGCTCGTTAGCTCCGCCCAGATGGAATCGGTCCGCCCTTCTTATTGGGTGCGGGGGGGGTTTACCAGGCTCCGCCCTTGACGAGGAGCTGACAGCCAGCCCCTTCGTGGTAACCCCGTGGGGCGCATGGATAATGGCGGCTAACCGAGCCGGAGGGAGGACGCACACTCCCCGCGCGCGCCGTTGTTGTATTTGTAGTTGTTGTTGTTGTTGTTGTAGCTGTAGTTGTTGTTGTTGTTGTTGTTGTAGCTGCAGTTGTTGTTGTTGTTGTTGTTTGGGGAAGAAGATGGGAGGAGGTATGGGAAGGTCCTAAACTCACTACTGGTGCCATATAATCACATTCTGGTGCAACGAAGAGTCATAATTAATGGAAACGAGGCCTTAACTGACATAGATTAAGAATAACTAGGAAGATGTCCGAAAGTTGTCTACGTGTGGTGCGGTGGACCTGGGCACGACATTTAATGGGGGAATAAGGGGAAGGTCGGCTCTACTGATTGTTATTTACATGCAATGGGACTAGGGAATGGGGGACTGGGGAAAGTTGGGGAGTATTGGAGAAAATAGGGGAATATTTACAAGCGGATATGGAGGCCAAATTCCATATTCGCAACATTGCACCCTTCTCTACCCTCGGGGCGTCCCGACCCGATAAATTTTTACCTACTTTAGTGTGGCACGCAATGTAGTTCCCTCTACTATTAACTCTACCCTGAGTGCGACAGTTTTACAGATATTCACAAATGAGTAAATATGTCCCCCTGCGACGTTGCACCCTTCTCCTCACAGAAACACACCCACAGGATAACCGAATCCGGAAAGAATTCGCAAACTACACATACAGCCGGTAGGGAGCATTATTTACAAGACTACGCTGCTATTTACACTACGATCCAGGACCTGTTTTTGGAGGAACACATGCAGATGTTATGCATAGAGAGAGCGCGCTTGCCAGCATCGATACACCAACCCACGAGTGCTCTGTGGCCGACGGCCTTTAATAACGTGCAGAGCACCCTTCCCGAGCATCAAAAGCACCACCCCACCACCAATCGGTGCAGTCACCATTGTTCATTGGAATAAAAATAAATTCGACAACCCCTAACCCTGCAGGTGTCTCTTGCTCTTCTTGTGGTGCACTTGGTGTTAATTAACAGTGGTTCACCTTTATGGCATAGGTGCCACGTTGACCCATAGGTCCTTCCACGGGTGGTGCTTGGCCGCAAAAGAGCTGCGGTCCATTGTGGGTGGCCACAAACATTGCGGTCCATATGGTGTATCGATCCAGGCAGCCAACAGCGAAAGTGCAGGCCCACAACTGCGTAGCCAGCACCTCTCTCTCCTCTCTCTCTACCCCAAAGCCAGATCCTCGGAGGTGGGAGACAAAAGAAGAAACAAGTGAGTAAGGTGGTAAGGGCGCAAAAGTGCACGCAATATAAGGTAATGCACACTGGGGGCACATGGGAACCAGGTGAGACAGGTACGTTCCTATCGTACGCCCCCCCCCCCCACCAGGTAACCTACATGGCCCCTCCCTTACCCCTTACTGTATCCACAAAACACAACACTACCCATAAACATCTACTTTACAAATCAACAAACATCCCTACTGTCTTCCCCGTTCCTCCCATAAACCAAATTCGTCTTCTCTCCCTCCTAACCAATCAAATTTGCCATTTTCAACTCTCATCAAAATTTGCCATCTCCAACTCAACATCATAATTTGCCATTACCAATTCATCATCAGTCCCTCCTAGGGAGGGAGAGATGGAATCACCCCAATGTCTCATCCACGTCGTGATGCGTCTCACAAATCCACACAGCGATTCATCTCCCGCAACAAAACAAAGAAAACACAGGTGTGGAGTCATCATCATCACCACAGGTAAGTGGCTGCGTATGGTGCGACAGGTTCATCAATCCTAACTATCTCCTAAATGACTTTAACAACTTTACACTACCCGGGGTCTCTCTCCGGCCAAACCATTGGCCCTCTTACACTATGGGTTCTAAAAACCAATTCCCATTGGCCAAACTGTGGTGCTCTTCAATTTGGGGTCTCACTCCCCCGATTCATCTCCCGGTGCCCTCGCACAATGTCTGGGCTGCGGCGTGTACCTCTCCCAGTGGGTCTACCCACCTGCACACCTCCACCACTGCAGTTGCCTCCGAGCTTACCTGCTCCTTGCCCTAACCTAACTACCTGGGGAAGGCCCTCTGGCACTCTCCCCACTCGGTGCCCTCTCTGGCACTGGGCTACCCGGGTCCATCCTCCGGATCCTCGGGCCCCATCCACAACTCTACCGGCTCCCAGAGCCCACCTGCGGCCTCACCTGGCCGACATCCTCACAGTGGTGGAGTGCCCAACCAACTACACACACTAACAGGCTACACGCCCAGCCATTTCCACAACACTAATGCACCCATCCACAACACCATTCTGCAACCGCACCACAAATGCCAATATCCAACCACAATTTACCTGTACCCTCTACCTAACACTTACACTACCCGCCCCGGGTACTCGTGAAAGGGGTCCACTCTTCCCCCATCCACACCTTCGCACCACGCACACCACTCCATACCACTTACTCCAACTCTCTCCACACACCTGTACTTGCACCCTGTGCTCTCACACCTGGTGCCACCTGCACCCTTCTCTCCCCAAGCGCATTCGCGCTGATCCACACACTCACTACTCATACACGGCTCCACACACCTGTCCAGTTGCACACCTGTGCAATCACACCTGTTCAATTCTCACACACACGGCATCATCTCAGCTAACTACTCCCTTCTGAAACTTGCGCTTCCCAGTCGTCCCTTTAACTATTGCGCTCCCTCGTCATTATAATCCACACTAATCTACCTGCGTCCCCACTACAGGTATCAGTCACTAACTAATCTTAACGTTACCTAATGTCAATCTTCGCTAGATCCCTACACACCATATCCTAACCCACCCGGGCTAGTTTTCACTGCCATACACCCCATAATCTAGTGCTCCTTTGCCCCCACATGGGAAGGATGGTGGATTTGCCATCCCACCACATCGGGGGTCTCTCACTATCAATTTTGCACGTCAAATTTCAACAAATCAAAAATTTGCCAATCACTACCCATCATCTGCCAATCACTACTGCCAATCCCTTGCCAATCATCAAATTTTGCTTTTCTCTAATTTTGGGTCCAAAACACTAACCTCATCACCCAGTCTACTCACTAATACCTCTCGGTGCGCCAATCCCTGTCCAAAGCCCGGCTTCGTAAAGCCAAGCAATGGATGCTGGTTGTTTTGTGCCAGCGGCTGGATGCGTCCGGCACTCGGTGCAGGGACGGGGGCTTACCCGGGCCGAGATCCCACGCATCACCTCGGCGTGGAGCCATCCAATGTCCCGATCTCGACCTGCCGGAATGCCTCAACAAAAGGTGGTCGCCATGACGACCCTTTCTATCGGGCTGCCAGCTCCGCCTAGTGGAGCCTGGACGCGGCCGTTCAAAGCGAGGCCCGGCACGCACCGAGGGCCTGCTTCGGCTAAAAGTCGCTCTAACCTCTAACCCGTGTAACGTCGATGCTTCACCTGGACGCTTACACCCCGCAGCCCGTTCCTTGCTCACACCTCCAGCCGTTTCCATGCTCCTTGTACCGTTCCTTACACACCCAGGTACACCCATTCCACTCACAGCCTTGGTCACACACCTGACCACCGAACACTTTGGCACACATTCGTTGGTAGCACACCTCACCAATACACCGCTTCGCACCCCCTCTGTGACAATCACAGGTGTGCTCTCATTCGCACACCCAACCACGTGCCTCACCACCAACTCCAGCGTGCATTCCCACTCACGCTCTACCATTCCAGGTGTACATCCTTCCATCCCAGGTGTACATCCTCGCTCACCTGTCACAACCAGCTCACTCTCCTTGTCACTCTCACTACTCTCACCTCCACTCGTGACAACGCACTCACCCTTACTCTTGACAGCACACTCTTTCCTCATGCACCTGTCCGTCACACACCTTTCTCGCGCACACTCTCCCGTTACACCCTCTGTAACACTCACCACAGGTGGACACTCTTCCTTACTTCTGACAGCGCACTCTTTCCTCATGCACCTGTCCGTCACACACCTTTCTCGCGCACACTCTCCCGTTACACCCTCTGTAACACTCACCACAGGTGGACACTCTTCCTTACTTCTGACAGCGCACTCTTTCCTCATGCACCTGTCCGTCACACACCTTTCTCGCGCACACTCTCCCGTTACACCCTCTGTAACACTCACCACAGGTGGACACTCTTCCTTACTTCTGACAGCGCACTCTTTCCTCATGCACCTGTCCGTCACACACCTTTCTCGCGCACACTCCTGCGCACACTCTCCCGTCACACCCTCTGCAACACTCACCACACCGCGCTTCCACGTGCTCCCTCGCACACACGCTACGACCGACTCACTCTCGCCAGCACCCTCACTACTCCTTGGCACGCACTTTTTCCTCACACACCCCAGAGTCGGACTTTCTCGCACACCTCCTCTTTCGCACACCAGACCTGTCGCACACTTCACCAACGGCCTCTCACGAACACCCGGGTCCATCTCGACCCCCAAGCTCCTTAAATCCCCTGGCGCATCATACGCACGACCATATTGGTCACCACTTACACCGGGTCCTCTTCCTCTTCGCTTCTCCTCCATCACCTGCGAATCCCTCATCCGGTTAATGAGCACATCATCACGATCCAAACACAGACTTTGGACCAATTCTTTTATCTCCTCTTTTATCTCTTTCTTATCCCCTCTCCGTCGCTTCTTAATTTCACTCATCCCTTCTTCCACTTCTTCTAATTTGTGCTTCACCTCTTTTATTCCCCGGTACGTCTCCTCAAGCTCGTCCTCCAAGGCTACCTTGACCGTTTCCAGGTGCGTCCTCACCTGCCGGTCCTTCGTCTCCATTACCTCTATGACCTCGTCCAACCTCGTTGTCAGTCCCTCACGTACCATCTGACATTCCCTCTTCGTCGCTACCAAGTCATCTTTTAGTTCTTTCTGTGTCGCCTTTAAACCTCCTAATACCGCAGTGTTCCTTTGAACCTGCTCCACTAACTCCGTCTGTCCCACCGTCAGCTGCTCCACCTCCTGCGTCAGGTCCTCTATGCCCCCTTGTAACTTTACAGTCGCCTTTCTCACCTCCTTTTCCATGTGCTCCTTACAGTGCCTCACCTCCTCGCGCACTCCTCCGACCTCCTCACTCACTCCTCTTCTGATCTCCTCTCCCATCACTTGCATCTCCTGCCCAGATGCCACCCTCATCTGCTCCATTTCCTCCCTGTGAGCATCCAGTTTGGTTTCTACCCCCATTCTGACCCCCTCTATCTGCTGCTCCATTTGTTTAACTTCCCTTTCCGCTTGGTCCCTCATGTCCCTCAATTTGCCTTCCATACTGTTTTCTAACCCCTCTAACCCATTTTTCACTCCCTCTATTTGATTCTCTTTTTTTTTTTTTTTTTTTTTTTTTTTTTTTTTTTTTTTTTTTTGTATACAAGGTCGAGGCTCGTGAAAGAGCGAACATTAATCACACAGAAAGACAAACCGACACAAAAAACATATAACATAGGGAGCGGTAGACAAGATGGGGAGAGAGGGGGAAGGACACAAACACAACATTTGAGAGCAGGGACCGAGAGACATGGAGACATCGAGAGATCTGAGAGAGGGCGAGGGCTTTGGGGGGGGGGGGGCGTGGGAAGGGGGCGGTGGGAGAGGTATAAAACATATGGACACTGCCAGGACTTCCAGGAAAGAAGTTGGAATTTCAAACAAGGTGGATCTGGGGTGAATTAGCGGGGGTAGAAAAGATCAAGGTTTTGGATGGGGGAAGATAAGAGATGGTGGTGAACAGCTGTTTTAAAGACCTGGAGGGAGGAGTGGGATTGAAGGGAGTGAGGGAGTTTGTTCCAGAGGCGGGAGAAAAGAGGAATGAAAGAGTGAAGGTGAGCAGAGAGCCGAGATTTCGGCAGTTTAACCATCAGAGGGTTGCTGGCAGATCTTGTGCGACCTGTAGGAATATTTGGGGGACAGAGCACAGAGAGAGCTGGGGGTGCAAGGCCGGAGAGGAGTCGGTAGAAGACAGAAAGACCACCTACCTGCCTGCGGTGAGTGAGTGAAAGGCCCTCAGAGATAGCTTCATCGCGGGAGATTCCAATAATTCTGAAAGCTTTGGTTTCAACAGCGTGAAGCCGAGCTAGGTGTGAGGCAGGAGCACCGGCCCATAGGGGAGAACAGTATTCCATTGAGCTGCGGATGAAAGCCTTGTATGTGGTGAGGAGCTCAGGTGTGCCGAGGAAGGACTTCGCACGACGGAGGATGCCCAGTCGGCGACTGGCTTTGGAGGCCAGCTTGGAAATGTGGTTTTCCCAAGAAAGATCATGGCAGATAGTGAGACCCAAAATCTTGAGCGACAGAACTTCTTGGAGAGGATTGTTGAGAAAGTAGATGGGAGGGTTGTCCAGTCGATCTTTTCGGAGAGACATAGTAAGAGTGTGAGATTTGTCAGGATTGAAAGACATGTTCCACTTGTTTGACCAGTCTGTGATTTTGTCCAGGTCTTCAGAGAGTGAGGAGGCAGCAGACTGCCGATCTGAGGGAAGAGGAATGGAGCGGCAGAGAGTGGAGTCATCAGCAAAGAGATAGAGAGGATTTTCGAGAGAGTCAGAGAGATCATTGATGAAGACCAGAAAAAGCACGGGGCCCAGAACACTGCCTTGGGGAACTCCAGCCTGAACAGGAAGAGGAGATGAGAGAAACCCATTCAGGGCCACACGTTGACGACGACTAGAGAGGAAGTCCGCCAGCCATGCGTGGAGATTTCCATGGATACCAAAGGAGGAGAGTTTGGTGAGCAGAGCGGGGTGCCAGACCGTGTCGAAGGCACGTGATATGTCAAGGGAGACAGCTCTAATTTCCTGTTTGGCATTGAGGACCTCCATCCATTCTTGAGCGGCCATTCTGTTTTCTACCCCCGTTAACCCATGTTTCACTCCCTCTATCTGATTCTCTTGAGCGGCCATTCTGTTTTCTACCCCCGTTAACCCATGTTTCACTCCCTCTATCTGATTCTCTTGAGCGGCCATTCTGTTTTCTACCCCCGTTAACCCATTCTTTACTTCTTTTATCCCGTTGTCTAACCCCTCAAATTTCTTTTCTAATCCCTCACCGGTACCCCTCATTTGGCCCTCCAATCGCTCACCCTGAGCATCCATCCGGTTTCCCAACCGCTCACCCAATCGCTCATTATTAGCCCTCGTTTCCTCCCTCATTTTCTCGCTATTCTGGGCCATAAGGGCCTTCATTTGTATGAAAAAAAGGCCCCAATCCATCGGGGGCGCTGCCACGGTCGCTGGCGCGGTGATCAGCGAGGCGCCATTTTGCGCGCCCGCTTCTTCGTGCGTGACGGCGCTATTTTGCGAACCTGCCGCCCTCACTGCTTCGCTCTCCTCCTGTCCCTCATTTTGGTCCTGGATCGACCCTACCTCACTCTCCCCTACCGGACCCCAGCCGTCTTGATCCGCCATAGCGCGACTTGCAAAATTCGAGTTTCGTAAAACAAAACAAATTTCGGCCGCTCCAAATTTTGACCAAATTTTTTTTTTTTTTTCCTCTATTCGTTTTTTTTTTCAAAATTTGGTCGGGCCTCGAATCCCACTCCTGACACCAATTGTTACAGACACGACTTTGATGTTAAGGTGGGCCGAGCGGAATGGCCGTCGTGTCCGCACAAATTACCCGATTGTACTCGAACGTCGACGAAGCCGCGCTACGCTGGCTCAATAGGAAAGAGAAGACACCCGGCTGGGTTATAATGACACAATACGACACCAGGGGTTCAGTTCTCAAGACCTCCGGAGGAGGTTATATTAAGGCGGAAGGTTAGATTACAACTACAAGAGGTACATCATAGGAAGACAGGCACTTAGACACAACCTTATATTATTCCCGACAGACCACAGAGAAACAGGACAAAAACTGACTCACACGGGGGTTGATGGCAAGGAAAGCGGGTATTCGATGGCCAGCACAAGGTGCACCTTGTGCTCAGGGACAGGATGGCGCGGCCCAAAAGATGCAGGAGGTCTCTCAGCGCTCGAGGTGGCGTCTTGTCGTCTCAAGCTGGGGGCGCATCTGACGTCACGTCCGGCAAGCGGCTGCGTATATCCGGCGGGGAGTGACACGCCCTCGGCTCGTTAGCTCCGCCCAGATGGAATCGGTCCGCCCTTCTTATTGGGTGCGGGGGGGGGTTTACCAGGCTCCGCCCTTGACGAGGAGCTGACAGCCAGCCCCTTCGTGGTAACCCCGTGGGGCGCATGGATAATGGCGGCTAACCGAGCCGGAGGGAGGACGCACACTCCCCGCGCGCGCCGTTGTTGTATTTGTAGTTGTTGTTGTTGTTGTTGTTGTTGTAGCTGTAGTTGTTGTTGTTGTTGTTGTTGTAGCTGTAGTTGTTGTTGTTGTTGTTGTTTGGGGAAGAAGATGGGAGGAGGTATGGGAAGGTCCTAAACTCACTACTGGTGCCATATAATCACATTCTGGTGCAACGAAGAGTCATAATTAATGGAAACGAGGCCTTAACTGACATAGATTAAGAATAACTAGGAAGATGTCCGAAAGTTGTCTACGTGTGGTGCGGTGGACCTGGGCACGACATTTAATGGGGGAATAAGGGGAAGGTCGGCTCTACTGATTGTTATTTACATGCAATGGGACTAGGGAATGGGGGACTGGGGAAAGTTGGGGAGTATTGGAGAAAATAGGGGAATATTTACAAGCGGATATGGAGGCCAAATTCCATATTCGCAACAATATCTTATTCCCCATGGGAAGTACTTAACAATGAGCCATGTTTAAAAAAATTTTCCATGGAGCGGTTTCAGAAATATAGAGCTGTGAAGTTTTTCCAAGATGACACCCGTACCACGTGACCTATGACGTCATAATTATCATTACAATATTCTGCAGGAGGAGCTGCTCCTACGGTGAAAATTTCATGTCCATCAGACCAACAGTTGTCGAGAAAAAAAAATTCATACTGTTTGGCTGAAGTGTTATACTTGCCGGATTATGATGTCATAACGAAGGCACCGATGTTGTCATTACTGACATATATTATTCCCCATGGGGAGTACTTAACAATGAGTCATGTTTCAATTTTTTCCATGGAATGGTTTCAGAGATAAAGAGGTGTGAAGTTTTTCCAAGATGGCGCCCATACCACCTGACCTATGATGTCATAATTATAATTAAAATATTATACAGGAGAAGGCCTCCTATGGTCAAAATTCCGTGCCCATCGGACTAACAGTTGCAGAGAATTTTTTTTTCATACTGATCAGATCAAGCGTTGTACTTCTCGAATTATGACATCATAATAAAGGCACCGATGACATCATCATTGACATATCTTATTCCCCATGAGGAGTATTTGACAATGTGCCATGTTGAATTTTTTTTTTCCATTGAGCGGTTTCGGAGATATAGAGGTGTAACGTTTTTCCTAGGTGGCGTCCGTAACACGTGACCTATGACGTCATAATTATGAATAAAAGTTATACATGCGGAGGCTCTCCTATGGTAAAATTTCATGTCAATCGAACCAACAGTTGCCAAGAAAAATGATTTTTAAAATGCACACACATACGTATGCCACACGTACTCAACCGAATGCCTAACCATGCTTTTTGCTTCGTGAGCGCGGGGTAAAGATAGGCCTCAAATTAGGTGACACAGGATGACCTCAAACAGAAAGAAATGGAACTCTGATCAGGCTTGGTATATGCATTCCTTTTGCCACGAGCACAGTGTTGTGGCGAGAGTAAGCTCCCTCGGAGGTTATCCATAACAACTGCTCAGAACGCACTTCCTTCTGCAGGTTACAAAGCCTGGAGACCAATACGATGCCCTCTTCTCACCACAGAACGAAAGGCAGCCCACTTGTCATGGTGCTAGAATCTAGCATTTTGGAGGAAGATCCATTGCTCTGATGGAACACGATTTATCCTGCATACAACTGATGGTAGAACTCAGGATTGGCAGCAACCTAACATAGCCTGTAAATCCAATAACATTATAGAGTCCATCCCATTTGGTGTAAAATTTGTTTTAACATGGGGGCTGCCTCTCATACAATTGTGAACTTGACCTTGTTCAGGGTAAGCTGACAGGTGAAAAGCATTGTAGAGAGATATTGTATTGTGTAATTGTTCCAGACTATTCATGAATTCCAATGCCAGATCCGACCGTTCGCACGCACAGTTACCGACTTATTGTGAAATTATGCCATCACAACATTGCCCTGACCAGAAAGGAGTCCTGATTAAAATCCAATAGAGCATATTTGGGATATTCTTGGATATACAATTAAGATAATGGGCCCTCCTGTGAAAAATATGGTACCATTGGAGGCTGCTTTACATGAGGAAGGGCATCATCTCCCTTTCAATTTGGTTTCTTCAGGGAAGGAAACAGACGGGTGTAGCAATCATTGGTTCTTAGACATACTGTATTATTGACCTTTTTAGATATTGCTTCCATTGTGACATTATTGGATGTCATTTTTGCTGTTTGAGCCATATTCCCCCAAGCCCTCTCCCTCCCACAGATCTCCCGATGTCCCTGCTCTCAAATGTTGTGGTTGTGTGCTTCCCCTTCTCTCCCCATCTTGTCTACCGCTCCCTTATTATATACTTTGTGTGTCTGTTTGATTTTTTTTGTGTGATAAATGTTAGCTCTTTCACGAGCCTCGATTCTGTCTTCAAAAAATAAATAACATCACATGCTTTGGAGAGAGAGAGAGATAGAGAGAGAGAGAGAGAGAGAGAGAGAGAGAGAGAGAGAGAGAGAGAGTGAGAGAGAGAGAGAGAGAGAGAGAGAGAGAGAGAGAGAGAGAGAGAGAGAGAGAGAGAGAGAGAGAGAGAGAGAGAGAGAGATCTCTTCTTCTGTCCCCAATGTTTCACTGCCATGTGCGGTCACGGCCTTTAACACCTCTAGGACACCCTTCGTCCGATCATTCTCTGGGACCGCTTTTGTCTCATTTAGTTTATTACTCCATGCATAGGAAGCGTGCTTCAGCCGGGTTAAACAATAGATTCACTTCAGTCTGTCCATAAGTCCATCTACAAATGTCAGTTTATGATCGAAGAACAACTTAATTTAGATTGAATGTTTTATTTTGAACATGAATCGGAAAACAAACCTGTAGTTTAATAATATTTTGTCTCTCAATTCATCCCGATCACACATGCACAGAGAGGATTGAGATAAATTTTTAAGCGGTGAAGCCTCTTCAATATTTGGCTATGTCCTTCCAGCGGTGCGTCAAAATGAAAAAGAACCTTTCTAACTCACTGTGTTTAATTCTAATGGTTGTAAAGTGTAATTCTAGGGGTTCCAAAGAATAATTCCAATTTGGTTCTAATGGGTGATTCTAATGGGATCTAAAGGGTAATTCAAGAGGGTTCTAAAGGGTAATTCTAAAGGGTTTTGTTCATTACGAGTCTTTGTCTATTTCATATTAAGAATGACAAACTGAACTTCGGACATGGGTGCGGTTTTTCTTTTTACACTGTCTGCCTGTCTGGTAGTCAAACAAATTTGAAAATCATTCCAAACAGGAAACTTATTGTTTTTAAGCATGTTATAAAGGACATAAACAACAAGCATGAAGAATGAATGTAATGTGTTAAATAATGTGGTGTAATTTAATAGCCATTGCATCAACGGCAGTAAACTTCCACAATTGTTTTATACAACCTTTAAAATGTTTTTTTTTTCACTTGAATTACAAACCTTAACACTGGGTGGGGTAAAGTGTTCTATGAACTTTCTAGTTTATATGCTGTACTGTAAACTGTTGCGCACATTCTCTACTGTTTCATACAAAGTTGGTGTTCATGGAGGAGCAAAATACACGAGGATTCAGAGGGTTTAAATTGACAAAACAGGGGAAAAACAGACAATATGTGGGCACAGGACATACAAACATGATAAGGGGGGTATATTAAGTTAGTGGGATTTTAAAAAAGGATCTTCAATATAAATGGGAGACAAATCAGATTGTGATGAGCTTCAACATGGAAGCAGTGGAAAAAGAAGATATTTGTACAGAGGAAGCCGAATCCCCAGGTGGAAAAAGAGAAGGAAAAAGGAAAGCAGGTGAGCAATAACCCGAGACTTTGAAAGGTTGAGAAGAAGGGGGTGCTTAAGGAAGGTGTTGTTTCAGGTTGGGCTGGGGATCACGGGAGCAGACAGGTGAAAGCACAGGTTCAGCAAGACCAGTGTAGAGATGGTAGAGTATCAAAGACAGCAATCAGTCTACCGTGAAAAATCAGTAGGCTCTTTGTGCCAGCCTCTTGATGTGTGATGCCAATGATATTTCAGAGCCTTGGCTTCCATTGTTTTTTGGAGGGAGAGTTGGGATGCAAGTACACCTTCCGACAAGGGGAATACGTCAAGGTGCTTCAAAAAATGCTTTGTAGGCCATAAGTAGTTCTGCCGAACAAAATAAACATCTTGCCTGTCAAATAACACTCAGTCGCTTTGCTTATTCCTAAAACTTCCGAGCTCAACAAGTCGATGCAAAAGTGAAGCTTAGTCATAACTAACGTAATTTCACAAGTACCGGTAGCAGATATTTTAGAGGTGAAACGGATAAAGGGTTAGAGTCAGCAGAAGATCTGCTGTAGAAAAGATGCTTTCAGAGCAATATGTGGCCAACTCCTACCCCTGCTGGTCCATTGAAGAAAAACAGTCTAAATAATTAATGTTAGAAAATTATGTAATTACATATATGCGCAGTAATTCATCAATTTTCTTTTTTTTTTCTGTTTTTATTATTTTTAGCATGCAGAAGAAGAAGCCGACTGAATACAAACGGATGCAGACGGGATATGTCTCCAATTAGTTTTAACACATAAGCCTTTAAAACCACTAAAAACACATCCTGGCGAGGGTCTGCAATCTCTGAATGCTCTTTCTTGTTTCATTTATGTTGCCCAATGCTTGCTTTTGATCCCACTTATGATACCATCCCATCCCATTAATTTTTCTTGATGAAAATGCTTGTTCTACAAGCAAATAAGTGTATCACTGTTATTAGACAATTCCTACGACTGGCCGGAAAACAATCATCGACCTAAATCTGAATTAAATGTAAAACAAAATGTGAAATATAGAAAACCACTGCGTTTTGCAATCAGGTGTTTGTGTGTGCTGTGACTTTTTATCATTTGGGCTTTTCTCATCAAATTTTCAACAAATCCTTATTAGGATAATAAGGACACAGATGAATAATTTTGTCAAAAGGTCAAAGGTCAGGGTTACATAAAATCGCCAATTTTCACCCGATTGACCTGAAATTTTAAGAATTTGCATATCGGGTCACCGATTTGGTTTACCAACTAAAAGCTATATGCCGATTGTTTTTTCTTATAGAACAAATGATCAAAGGTCAAGGTTGCATAAAATCGTCAATTTTCATCAGACCAAGTTGAAATTTGAGAAGGGTTTGCATATTTGGGTCACGGAAGCCTATTGCCTTTGTGGTCAAAATGTCAAGATCGCCTAAAATCGTCAATTTTTTGTATCTTTTTTTTTTAGCTGTTTTCCTAATGTTTAGCATATGGAAGAAGAAGAAGTCTGAATGCAAAGCTGGATGTGGACGGGTTTTTAATATTCAGATGCTTTCTAAAGCTTTTCATTTAACTAGTTAAAGTTGATACATTGTGGCGGGCACAAGGGACAATAATTCCGCGCACCAGTGGGTGGCGCGAGCGTCCAGGCGGGGAACGAAAACGCATGCCCCGCCTTTCGACCGATCGGCCACGCCCGGGGGTAAGGCGTGGCCTCGGGACATATATGCGGGCTCGAAGATCGAGCCCGCCCAGTGCTGAAGTGCGAGCTCTTAATAAAGACTCTTTGTTTGTACCAACGTGTTGTGGCCTACCTCTCTGGCAATCGAGTCGTGTGTGCACAGCACCACACTGGTGACCCCAATTGGTTCAGCCATTGCTGACCCCCGAACGCGCCATGGCTACCAACGCCGTCGCCGTCAGACTCCCCGAGTTTTGGGAAGCGCAAGCCGACGTTTGGTTTGTGCAGGCCGAAGCTCAATTTCAGCTCCGAGGCATCACGGCGGACGAGACCCGGTACTACCACGTGGTCGCCGCCCTCGGGCCCGGCACTGCCGCCCGAGTCATGTCCATCCTTCGGCGCCTGCCTGGCGACCACAAGTACGAGGCGCTCAAACATCTCCTCCTCGCCACGTTCGGGCTCACAGAGGTCGAACGTGCCGACCGCCTCCTGGACCTTCCCGCCCTCGGCGACACACGACCATCTGTCCGGATGGATTTCATGCTGTCCCTGCTTGGAGACCAGCGCCCGGATTTCTTATTCCGAGCACTTTTCCTCCGCCAGCTACCTGCACAGGTGTGCCTCGCTCTGGCCGGATCCAAACTAACGAAACCCCGCGCCCTGGCTGGAGAGGCCGACAAGTATTTCGCGGCCTGCGACATGCGGTCGGTGTACGGTGCTGCCGTAGTGGCTCCCGGTGCGGAGACTCCAGCGCCCCCTGCTTCCCTCGTGGCCGCTGCTACGCCCCGCCCACTACTGCCGCCGCCACCACCACCGCCGCCGACACGGCCGCCGCGGGGGCCACCGCCGCAAACCTGGTGCTACTACCATGCCAGGTTCGGCCGCAAGGCTAAAACGTGCTGCCCGCCGTGTTCTTTTGACAGGTCGGGAAACGACCGGCGCTCACTTGCGGCCATGAGCGTCGGCCATTCCGGCAGCCTCCTGTTCATCACGGACACCTTGTCCGTGCGCCGTTTTCTTTGCGACACAGGAGCGCAGGTAAGCGTCCTTCCTGCCTCCACGTCCGACAAGCAAGCCGCGGGCCGGGGCCCCGCTTTGCTTGCCGCCAACGGTACACCCATCAGCACATTCGGGAAACATTGCCTCTCACTGCGGTTCGGAGGGCAGCGCTTTCAATGGTCGTTCGTGACCGCCAGCGTGCCAATGGCCCTGCTGGGCGTGGACTTCCTCTGTGCGCATGGGCTGTTGGTCGACGTTAAGCGCAGACGTCTCGTCCAGGCCGAAACCTTCAGCTCGCTCGCTTGTTCACTGAGCGGCTCGTTGAGCGGCTCAATGAGCGGCTTGCCAAGCGGCTTGCTGAAGGGTTCCGTCCCGGCGAGTTTAGTTTGCACGCTTCCGGCAGCGGATGACTTTACCGCCTCCTAGCCAGTTTCCCGGCCCTCACGCGGCCCACCTTCTCAGCGGTGGCCGTTAAACATGGGGTGGAGCACCATATACCCATGGTCGGGCCGCCGGTCTATGCCCGGGCACGCCGACTCGAACCCACGAAGCTCGCCGTGGCGAAGGCGGAGTTCGCCATGCTGTAAAGGCTGGGTATCGTGCGGCGCTCAAACAGCGCTTGGGCCTCTCCGCTGCACATTGTGCCAAAGCCCGGCGGAGGATGGCGGCCGTGCAGTGACTACCGCCGGCTCAATGATGCCACCACCCCCGACCACGACCCGGTCCCGCATATCCAGGACTTTTCCGCCTGGTTGGCAAACACGACCATGTTTTCCAAGGTGGACCTCATCCGGGGCTACCACCAGGTCCCCGTACAACCGGGCGATGTCCCGAAGACGGCCGTCATCACCCCTTTCGGCCTCTTCGAGTTCCTGCGAATGCCTTTCGGGTTGAAGAATCCGGCCCAGGCATTCCAACGGCTTATGGACAGCGTCTTGCGTGACTTACCTTTCCTCTATGTCTACCTGGACGACATCCTAGTCGCGAGCGTGTCCTGGGAGGAGCACCTGCTCCACCTCCGCACGCTTTTCGAACGCCTGGGCCAACATGGCCTAATCATCAACCCTGCAAAGTTCCGTTTCGGCGTCGTCACCATCGACTTCTTGGGGCACCGCATCACTAGGCACGGGGCCGTCCCTTTACCGGCCAAGGTGGAGGCGGTCAGGGATTTCCCGTGACCCCACACGATCAAGGGGCTCCAGGAGTTCCTGGGCATGGTAAATTTTTACCACCGCTTCGTGCCCCACGTCGCCCAGCTGCTCCGCCCCCTGCACGAGGCCCTCCGGGGCAAGCCGGGCAAAGGTGACATCGCCTGGATGGAGCCGATGGCCGCGGCGTTTGCGGGCGCAAAGCTGGCCCTGGCCTATGCCACCATGCTTGCGCACCCGGCGCCCGATGCGCCGATCGCCCTCACCACCGACGCGTCGGACTACGCGGTGGGTGCGGTGCACGAGCAGTGGGTGCGTGGTGCTTTGCACGGGCTGGCGTTTTTTAGCCGGCAGCTTCGCCCGAACGAACGCCGCTACAGCACCTTTGACCGCGAGCTGCTCGGGCTCCACCTGGCGGTCCGACACTTCCGCCATCTGCTGGAGGGCCGCCCGTTCACAGCTTTCGTCGACCACAAGCCCCTTGTGTTCGCGATGGCCAAGTTCGCCGAGCCATGGTCGGCACGGCAGCAGCGCCACCTCTCTGCCGTGTCCGAGTATACGACGGACATCCGTCACGTGGCGGGTAAAGCCAACCCGGTGGCGGATTGCCTTTCCCGGTCTGTCGCGCACGCGGTCCACCTCGGGATCGACTATGCCCGGATGGCGGAGGACCAGACCGCCGACCCCGGCGTACAGGCCTTGCGGACCGCCGTCACGGGCCTCCGCGTCACCGAGGTGCCGTTCGACGCCGCGGGCGTGGCCCTCCTGTGCGACGTCTCCCTCGGCCGGCCTCGCCCCATCGTGCCCGCTGGCTGGCAGCGCCCAGTGTTCAACGCCATCCACGGCCTGTCCAAGCCGGGCACGAAGGCCTCCCAGAAGCTCGTCGCGGTGAAGTTCGTCTGGCATGGCCTCAGGAAGGACGTCCGCGACTGGGCCAGGACGTGCCTCGCGTGCCAGCGCGCAAAGGTCCACCGCCACACCCAGGCCCCATTGGCCCCGTTTGTGGTGCCCGAGCGTCGGTTCGACCACGTGCACGTCGACTTGGTGGGATCTCTGCCCCCCTCGCGGGGGTTCACCCACCTCCTCACCATGGTGGACCGCACCACACGGTGGCCGGAGGCCGTCCCATTGGCGGCGACGTCTGCGGCTGATGTGGAGCAAGCCTTCATCGCCACTTGGGTTGCCCGGTTCGGTGCCCCCTCGGACATCTCGTCCGACCGCGACCCCCAGTTCACCCTGGAGCTCTGGTCTGTGGTGGCGCAAGGGCTCGGCGTAAAACTACACCGCACCACGGCCTACCACCCCCAGGCCAATGGCCTGTGCGAGCGCTTTGATCGCTCGATGAAGGCCGCGCTCCGGGCCAGCCTCCGCGACGGCAGCTGGGCCGACAGGCTCCCCTGGGTCCTGCTGGGCCTCAGGACGGCGCCCAAGGACGACCTGCGCGCGTCCTCGGCAGAGCTGGTCTTCGGGCAACCACTGCGGGTACCGGGCGAATTTATCCCCGACTCCACGGCTCCTTGGTCTGCGGCGCAACAGCGCTCCGCCCTTCAGGAGACCGCCCGGAGGTTCGCCCCGGTGCCGACGGCACACCACGGTTGCCCGTCTTCCCACGTCGCCCCGGAGCTTCGCACGGCGGAGTACGTCTTCGTCCGGCACGATGCCCACCGGGCACCGCTACGGCCCCCGTACGACGGGCCCTTCCGCGTGCTGGAGACCGGGGACAAATATTTCACCGTCGACATCGGCGGTGCCCCGGATCGCATCTCCGTGGACCGCCTCAAGCCGGCCCACCTCGATCTGGACCACCCCCTGCAAGCAGCTCTGCCTCTGCGTCGAGGCCGCCCCCCGGCGGTCTGACCCCCGGCACCCCCCAGCCCCGCCGTCCCGCTACCCCCCAGCCCTGCACGCATCGCCAGGGGGCATTTCAGCCGGGTCATCCGGCTTCCCCGCAAACTCACCCTTCAGGTGCGTGGGAGTTCTGGGGGGGGGGCGCGTGTGGCGGGCACAAGGGACAATAATTCCGCGCACCAGTGGGTGGCGCGAGCGTCCAGGCGGGGAACGAAAATGCATGCCCCGCCTTTCGACCGATCGGCCACGCCCGGGGGCAAGGCGTGGCCTCGGGCCATATTTGCGGGCTCGAACTTCGAGCCCGCCCAGTGCTGAAGTGCGAGCTCTTAATAAAGACTCTTTGTTTGTACCAACGCGTTGTGGCCTACCTCTCTGGCAATCGAGTTGTGTGTGCACAGCACCACAAGATACTGTATAATGGCCTCGTTAGGGTCGTTTCGACATTTTCTGGGCGGGGTACTGTTGCTAAGTGTTGATTTCAAACACCAAACAAATCACGAAACATATTGACTCGGGGTGCATCGAAATATAAAAAAAACTGCAAATTGTCCCCAGGACTATCATACTTCTCCTGCTCTGGTGAAGTCAGACTGCAATCCACCGCAAATCCGCAAGGAGTGCTGCAGTCTTCATTTATCGCTCAAAGTGATTTATGTATGTTGACTGTTGTCACGTGTTATTCCTTTTCTCGGAGCCACAACCATATAGTCCTGGCTTCTGCAGAGGCTGGCAGGGTATCCTAGAGAACTCACCTCTGAGCTATCTAGCCTGGATCCGAATCTCGACCTAGATAACAACTGTCATCCTGGGGTGTGTTCCATTACCAATCAGCTTGTAGAGCGCTCACCAAGTCACACAAGTGGCTCGCTTGATTTTAAGCCCTTAGACAAGCACTCCATCGAAACGGTTGATAATGAACGGCTGGGCTTGGCAAGCGATAGCAAGCTGCTTGGTAATGGAACACAGCAGCTATTTTATTTTCGGGAGCGATTGAGGGAGTAGTCTAGGCGGTGTATACACGCGGTGTGTAGGCGGTGTATACACGCGTATACACCGCCCAAATAAAGATAGACGTCTGAAGAATGTGCTGTATGTTTGGAACAAGATCGCCTATAGGGCAGGTACTCTGCTAGTACCAGCAAAAAACGGGAAGGAATAATGGAAGAAAGATAGAAGGGGTTTAAAATAAGGAAGGAGGGAAGGAAGTAGGGAAAGAATGAGTGCGTGTGGTAAAATAATGAAGGAATAGGTAAAGTAAGGCGATATTGAAAGAAAGATAGGTGAGGTAATACCAGTACAATACAGTACTGTAATACAGTATGGAAAGACGAAAAGAATGAAGGCGTAGTAAGAAGGAAGCACAAAATGAATGATGGCTGTAAAATTGGAAATATTACATTTGTATCATTAAATTGGACTGCAGGGCAGAAATAAAGAACGAACGTTCGTAATAGTTGTACGCTTCTGCCCCCAGAGCAGTTACAAAAACAATAATCTTGGCAAGACAGGTCTTCAGTGGGAGATTGGTAACGTTGAGTACCGGTAGTTTAATATTAAACAAACAATAGGTTCGGGATGGAGAATCGCTGCTATTCTTGTGCTTCTGGCTTTGGGTTTTTGAGAAAGGAGGTGAGTTTCACATATTTTATTCAACTCTACAGCGCCTCAAATCGGTTGGAAAAATCCTTCAAACAGACAAAATAACTAAAATTTGTAATTGTTGAAGTCCCAGACACCATGTTGGACACGTTACACGAAACACATAGTTAGGCCTACACGATTCGTTAGCGTGGTGGCCCTGCTCGTTCAGTCTCTTCATGTGAAGATACAACTGCGTACGGTACTGCCACTGCACTGGTCTCTTGGGACATTACATAGCGTCGATATACGTTGGCGGATAAGACAAGTAATGGATTCTGCTAATTATAGGTTCATGAAAATTCTGTATCGATGATAACCGCAGTGAGAAACGAGTTACGCCGGGCGTTTCGAACATTCGCCCTTCATCTTGGGTTGTGTTCGTTTACTAAGCAGCTATCTAGCGCTTGCCAGGCCAGCCGTTCCTGAGCAACGGTTTCGAATGGAGTGCTTGCTTGAATGCTTAAGCTGCTTGGCGAGCACCCGACAAGAAACATGGTAAATGAACACAGCCTTGAGCTCTTCTGGGGTGTGTTCCATAATGCCAACTACAACAGCACTCGGTAGAGAGCATATCTCCGTCAGGCTGAACTGTTTACATTTTGTATCCCACTGATTGAAAACTATCAAAAGTAATATACCAAAACTACCAAATACCAAAACCAACAAAAAGTCGAAAAACTACCAAATGTTTAAGTTACACCACACACACACCACACACACACACCACACACCACAACCATCTGTTTTCCAGAAATACATAACTACTTTACTACTTACCTTACCACCACAGTGATAGGGCAGATCTGGATCCAGACCCGAACCAAAATCTAATCGGTTTGTTCTTATCACTTACCAAACTCATCCACCAAGTTTTATAATCAGTCGTCCATAACTTTTAAAGATATCGTGATATATATCGTTTTTGACCCTGTCACTCAATGGTGAACTGAAGAATCTTAAAAACCCTCTGATCCGGATCCGGATGTTCACCAAAATCTAATGGATTCTTCCTTGTCACGCACCCAACCTGTCCACCAAGTTTTGTCATAATCCGTCCACAACTTTTTGAGATATCATGCTATATATCGGTTTTAGCGCTATCTATCACTAGTGAAGAAGCATTAAAAAATTCTCGTATCCCGATCCAAATCTTCACCAAAATCTAATCAATTCTTCGTTGTCATATACCCAACCTGTCCACCATGTTTCAGCCGAATCCATCCATAACTTTTCGAGATATCCTGTTCACAGACAGACAGGGATGAAAACATAACCCACGCCCGGTGCTCACCAAGTGGCTAGGTTTTTCCGGAACATCATTTGATTAATTTTAATAATCGAGCCTTTATTACCCGCTTGAATGAAGAAAATAAATAATGGTAAACAATGTTTTTACAAAAACATTTTTGGACTGGCAGGATGGTCTAGACTCTAGACTCTAGAGGTTAGAGCAGTGGTTGTCAAACTTTGTTTTCATGGACCACCTAAACATTGCTGAGGGTCTTGGTGGACTGCTCAATAAACGTTTTTTTTTTTGTTTTTTTTTGTTTTTTGTTCGACAAATCAAAACACACAACTCATGCTTTAATATCGTCGTCTTACTTTTCTAATGCAATGGGTGTGCCTGATTTTTTTTGAGCAAACTTCTGGGAAGTATGGTGTAATGTTTTAGCCTTAGGTTAGGTTCAGCATTCATCCTGCTTTTGTATTTGGACTTTAGGGCGGTAAGTGATGGAAATCCTGTCTTGCCCAGGTACGTCGAAGCAAAATTCATCAGGAAACGCACTGCTTTGTCTGCAAATTCCGAGTACTCTCCAGTTTTTGAATCCAAAACTCAAATAGGGAATGTGTTTTATATTCTGATGTTGATGTTCATCACGAGAAAGCTCCAACAAGGGCCCCATGCCTTATTGGAGAAACCAAAGGGCAGCTCACTGATTTCCATCCCGAAAAGATTGCGTATCCAGTTTTGTTTCAGCTTCCACTGAAAATTAATCTTCAAATTGTTTCTTCAGGGCAACAAGATTTTCTTCAGTCATTTTTTTTGGTCAAAAACTAGTTCATTTTGCCTGGCCAAAAAATAAACAAGTACAGGGCCAAGTACAGATATTTTAGATTGTTCTGTGGACCATATGAATGGTGCTCACAGACCACAGTTTGAGAACCCCTGGCTTAGAGGTATGCACACTCGAATCTGCGCTGTCTAGCCTGAGTTGGAATCTCAACCCAACTATACATATACACTGTCATCCCGGTCTTTCACAGGCACTGGCACAGTGATCTTATTCGCGATCAATGACACAATGTTATCCGCGATGAGTAGCCGAGCTATCGCCGGCACTGAACACGCTCCAAATTGCTGCCCTGACTTCCTGTGTCGGGAGAGGCGACTCGTCCGGGATTGTAACCCAAGCCAAGAAACTTCTTCGGCAGCACCTGCTCTCTTTACAAAGCATGGTCCTCTCCCACCCCCTTAATGTTTTATTCACTGATCACTTCCTTTGAGAGATATGTTAAGACTTTGTCATTGTGTCCTGCTTAATCCCACTTGCCTTTCCTGTCAGATCAAATCTCCATTTGGTTGTGCTTTGGCTGCTGGTTGCATCATTACTCTGGAAGTGCGTTTGTGCCGCTGACGCAGTGCCCCAATTACCATTGAGCCGGTACTCAATTTGCCGACCTCGGAAGGATGACAGGCTGAGTCGTCAATTCTAAATAATTAATGGCGTTAATTAATTATTTGGCGTTAATTCAACGATCAACCAGGATTCAAACTCAGGATCCTAGCTAGGATCCCAAGCCAGATCTATAATTTTGAACTTGTCTTGTATTGCTAATGTAATTTCACACATCCCTTGACTTGTTTCCATCTGAAGTTACATATCAAATAACTGACCAAATACAGCACTGGAGTATCAGAAGGAACCCAATTAGACAAAGATGGAGTCCACCAGGAGGAATCTGGATAGGATTTGGGTTTTTACTGCTACTCCTCTATCCTCAACCCCATCCAGACACAGCCAGGTGAACCTGACAAAAACTATTTGCAAGATTCACCTCACCGTAGACACAGAAAAAGAAAGAAAGAAGGGGAAACGGAGGACAAAAAGAAACCACCCACACAATCACAAGTCGCACGCACACACACGCACAACACACACACAACCATCTATTGTTCAGAAATCTCTTGTCTTCCCCCATCCAAAACCTCGATCTCTTCTACGCCCGTTAATTCACCCCAGATCCACTTTTTTTTTGAAATCCCGACTTCTTTCTTTCCTGGAAGTTCTAGCAGTGTGCATGTGTTTTATACCTTTCCCACCCCACCCCACCCCCTCCAGCCTTCCCGTGCCTCCTCCCCCCAAGCCCTCTCCCTCCCACGGATCTTCCGTTGTCCCTGTTCTCTGCTGTTGTACTTGTGTGCTTCCCTCTCTCTCCCCATCTTGTCTTCCGCTCCCCTTATTGCATGTTTTGTGTGTCCGTTTTTTTTTTGTGATTAATGTTAGCTCTTGCACGAGCCTTGATCTTGTATACAAAAAAACAAAAACAAAACCTTACTACCTTACCACCACAGAATACACACAGGAATTCAACAGCATATAAATGAATACACAAACCTTCTATTTATAATGAAGTTCCCTTTCCAGTAAATGCTAATGACATTGAAGTGAATGCATCAAATCAGGAAACGATGAATAAATTTTATATGATCCCTCCATGTCATTATAAGACCTGCCATTTCACAATAGGTTGATCCCCTGAAAGTACTGCATGGATGTAAATGAATTTGATGCAAAGTTTGTTTTCTTCATATGAAAGTTATTGCCTCTTGGTTTTCTGTGAATACATCTTCATACCGGTGGTTGCTGTCCCTCCCCCAGCTGGGCTGTAAGAATTGTGGACGTGCCTTCTGCTCCACCTGCCTGCCACATAGGATAACCTTATCTGGGCATGGAGATAAGTGTCATCGTGTCTGTGCAAAATGTTTCCAAAGCCTTACAGGGTGAGCAGTGTCAGCTTTGCTTTCATTTCAGTTTTCATTTGGGTTTTAGCTTCATTAAAGGGACCAAAGGAATGCTTTTTAAATTAACTCCATAAAGTATTTGATGATTTAGTCAGTAATGCTAATTGTCTGCAACATACTTTTCGCCAATTTGATGGCGATGACTGTTATATAAAGATGCCTCTAGTTATGCCGATGTGTACTGCAACAAAATAACACCGATGGGACAGTCTTGTGGTAGAGAATATGAAGATTAGAGTGATGACAGCAATATGTTAGTTTTTTAAAATAGATTTGAAGGTGGTGTGGTTAAAGTATGCATCTCCAACGGATATTTTTTGTTATTTTCTATGTGAATCTGATTATGCCCTTTGAAACGTAGTTAGAAGAGGGTTATGGGGGAATGCGTGGAGTTGGGAAATGGTTACTTCAAGGTTCTTCTCCACTACAGTGTGTGGTCATTTTACAATGTTTTTTTTATTGTCCAAATGCCCTTTTTAGACTCGCTTATCCCTGATGGTGTGTGTGTGTGTGTGTGTGTGTGTGTGTGTGTGTGTGTGTGTGTGTGTGTGTGTGTGTGTGTGTGTGTGTGTGTGTGTGTCACTTTTTAAACCATTTTAAAGCAGATGAACTACACAGATTCTGTGCAGCATGTGCAGCCATAACAGATAGTGTTTCAACATTGAATTTGCAGAGCACCTTATACCACTGGCTTCACTCGCTTGCCTGGGTGGCCTTTGGCATAGTTCACCAAAGTTATCAAATTTAACCACAAGTTGATTATTTCCAAGTTAACCACACAAATTCCCATGTGTGTGTTTGTCTGCACTGAGATCTACAGTAATCTATATCATTCATTCTAAGACATTTAAAAACACCATGTCGCATGCACACACACAAACACACACACACACACACACACACACACACACACACACACACACACACACGGAGGTGCATACTTTGAGACCTGGTAGGTCTCCGTTCCATCTCCTGAAACCCACCCATGTGTGGAGATAGCAACCAACAACAGCAACTTGCATGCGCAATACCCCATAATGTATATAATACATGTGCACGCACACACGGAGTTGGATACTTTGCGACCTGGGAGGGCTGAAACCTGCATATGGAGATAACAACCAAAGACACACACACACTTTACCACAGCAATTAAATATTTATAAAATCTTGCATTTAAAATACGTGTACTAAATCGCAAAAACGTGGTTTTGATCTATCATGTGGTCACACTCAGTGGTCTGTTACATATGAAAGAGGTCACCCGGACAAATCCCCATGTGAGAGTCTCCATTGGTAAATGCTCTGTCTTGCTTTCTAAATCTTGTAAATGCTCTGACAACATTGAACTTCCATTGTATGCTTTCTTTGCAGAAACCAAAGCAAAGCTTACCAACCTGGAACACGTTCACCACCTGCAAACTACAAAAAGTATGCTACAATTTAAGTGTCTTTCATGAATATATTTCACAATAATATATTCTTATCTTTGATTTACTTACATTATACGAGGCATATGTATGTACAGTGCTTTTAGAAAGTATTCACACCCCTTGACGTTTTTCACATTTTGGTTGGTGTGTTGTTACAGCCTGAATTTAAAATGGATTAAATTGAGATTTTTTTTGTCACTGATCTACACATAGTACTTCATAATGTCAAAGTGGCATTTAAACAAGTAATTTTTACAAATAATTAAAAGTGAAATACAGAAATATCGAATTTACATAAGTATCCAACCCCCTGAATAAATACTTCGAAGAAGTGCCTTTGGCAGTGATTACAGCTTCGAGTCTTCTTGGGTATGTCTATATGAGCTTTGTACATCTAGATTTGGAGAGTTTCTCCCATTCTTCCTTACAGATTTCCTCAAGCTCTGTCAAGTTGGATGGGGAGTGTCGGTGAACATTAATCTTCAAGTCTTTCCACAGATTCTCAATAGGATTTAAGTCTTGGCTTTGGCTGGGCCACTCAAGGACTTTCATGTTCTTGTTCTGAAGCCATTCCAGTGTTGCTTTGGCTGTATGCTTGGGGTCATTGTCCTGTTGGAATGTAAATCTTCACTGCAGTCTAAGGTCTTTTCCACTCTGAAGCAAGTTCTCCTCAAGGATTTGCTCGTATTTGTCTCCTTTCATTTTTCCCTCTATCCGTACAAGTCTCCCAATCCCTGCCACTGAAAAGCATCCCCATAACATGATGCTGCCACCACCATGCTTCATGGTAGGGATGGTGTTAGATAGATGATGAGCTTGGCTTGGTTTCCACCAGATGTATAGTTTGCATTCAAGCCAAAGAGTTCAATTATAATCATCTCATCAAACCACAGAATCTTTCGCTTCATGCTCTGAGTATTTCACGTGCCTTTTTGTAAACATCATTCGTGCTGTCATCTGCCTTTTTCTCAGGACTGGCTTCCATCTGGCCACTCTCCCGAAAAGCCTAGATTTGTTAAATGCTGCAGAGACTGTCATCCTTCCGGCAGGTTCTCTCAACTCTGTAGTTTGGGTTTTTGGTCAACTCCCTGATCAAGGTCCTGATTGCCCAGTTGCTCAGTTTGGTCAGACGGCCAGTTCTAGGAAGAGTCTGGGTAGTTCAATATTCTTTATATTTCCTAATGATGCAGTTCACTGTGCTCTTGGGAACTTTCAACACTAGAAATTGTTTTATACCCTTCCCTAGATCTATGTCTCTAAAGGTGGTTCTTCCTAGATCTATGTCTCCTCACAATTCTATATCAAAGTTCTACAGACAGTTCATTGGATTTCATGGTAGAGTTTCTGCTCTGACGTGCACTGTCAACTGTGAGACCTTGTATAGAAAGGTGTGTTTCTTTTTAAATCCTGTCCAATCAATTGAAGACCATAGAATTATAACCAGGCTGAGTCACATTTTAGTCATTTCGAGAAAAACGTGAAAAATATTTTGAAAAACGTGAAAAACGGGGGGGGGGGGGGGGGGGAGATGACTTAGCCTGGTTATAATTCTATGGTCTTCAATTGAATTGGCCACAGGCGGACTCTAATGAAGTTGTAGAGACTCCTCAAGGATGATCAAAGGAAATTGGTTGCACCTGAGCTCAATTTGGAGCATTATAACAAAGGGTTCAACACTTATTGACTCGACATTTCAGCTTTTCATTTTTAATTATTTTGTAAAAACTTCTAATAACAAAATTCCATATTATAATGTGAATATAATTATTATGTGTAAATAGTATTATTATGTATTATGTGTAAATATTTATTATGTGTATATCGGTGACAAAAAATCTCAATTTTATCCATTTTATATTCACGCTGCAACACAACAAAGTGTGAAAAATAGTCAAGGGGTATGAATACTTTCTGAAGGCACTGTATTTGCATTATAACTAGTACTAGTGCCTGAGCATGTGATCTGTGAGAGGAATTTGGTAAAAGAGGTGATGCAAAATGACTGTTATTGGTCTTATTGGCTGAGATTCTGTATCGCAATCTGGTATAGTGTCATCTATTCATTACTATCGGTAGGCACTGGGAGAATGATTGCTATCTTGATGTCATTGCATCATTTTGAATCATATTTACAATAGTTTATCATTGTGACAATGGCGACCTGAAACGAGTGTATCTGACTGTTCATGCTCTAGTTATACGGCCAATGAAAAACTTGTGTTTAATCAGCTAATATTATTGGATCTTGCTGGACAGTACCAGCATGGAAGCTCAGCGGATTTGGCAGGCCTGGCATTTCTGCATCATGTTGCGATGCAGCTCGGTAAGGCCAATGCGAATTGGTCTTATTCCGTGCAAGGGATTCCCAGCTGTCGTATAGTGGATCGTCACCAGGGAAAAGTAAGATAGACCAAGAGGTCAAGAAGAACAGTCAAACAAAAAAATTGTTTCTGATACAAAGAAAATGAAAATAAAATGAGTTGTTCATGACAAAAATCAGACTGTTTCACCAGAGGTGCCAAAATGGGTCCCAACAAAGTGGTGGCAATTCTCACTGCCCAAACATTGTTTATTTTGTGGAGTGGGCCATGTTTTGTCTTTGGTTTTTTTTTTTTAATCCCTTTTGTCAGTTTTGAGAGGCTTATTGGCTAATGCAGACCATAGTCTGCCAGATAACTCAAGGCAATTTACTCCAATCACATCACCCAAGTCAATCATCATGCTTTCAGGTCTATGCACACTGTTACGAATGTAGAAGGTTGAATTTTATGAGTGGTTGTGTTTGTTGTCGACATTGACCCTAGGAGGGTTGCAGCACTTCAGAAAAACGACATGAAATGGAATGCTACTGCTGTACCTGCTCAACCCCCAGCAAACAGTGTGAAGGGACTTGACTCCACAGACAAAGAAATTGCAGAAAGGCTTCAAAAACTCAAAGCCAACACCAAATCCAGTAAGATCACCATTGTAATGTGTGCAGGTGTGATTTGATGCAATTTGGTTAATTACCCTCGCCAGAGGAGAAAGCATTGCATTTGAGTCCGTTTGTCTGTCTGTCTGTCTGTCTGTCTGTTTGTTTGTCTGTCTGTTTGTCCGCACAGAATAAATATGATTTTCTCTGCAACCGTTGTCTGAAGGTCAGATTGACAGGAAATTTTCACGATATATCGTGAATTTTTTTTCAAGCCTCATCCTGTATAATTTTTTAATGATAATTATGACGTCATAGGTAACGTGGTATGGGTGCCATCTTGGAAAAAACAAAAAACTTTGCTCCTCTACATCTCCAAAAGCCATGCATAGAAAAAATTTCGACATGGCTCATTCTAAAATCACAATGGGGAATAATATATGTCAATGATGATGTCAATGAACCCTGGTGTTGGGCTAGCGGCAAGGGTGCCAGCTTAGGATCCTAGGATCCTGGATTCGAATCCCGGTCGATCGCTGAATTAACGCCAGGGGGGTTGACTCAGCCTGTCATCCTTCCGAGGTCGGCTAATTGAGTACCAGTTCACTGGTAATTCCCTGCTTGTCGTAAAAGGCGACAAAAAGGGTTGGCGGCAGGAAGGGCATCCGGCCGTAAAACATTGCTTCAAAAAGGGGACCGAAAAACAACAACAACCACGGTCCCCGAAAAAGGCCAACCCCCGCTTGCGGGGGAAAAAATGGCCTCTAAAGGTGGTTTTTTAAATGATGATGTCAATGGTACCTCCATTATGACGTCATCATTCGACAAGTACAAAACTTCATCCGATCAAGATGAAATTTCTTGAGCGTCATCTATGGATAAATTGGTGGAGGAAAAAAATGATAACGTCATCGGTCACGTGGTTCTGCCGCCATATTTGTTTTATTTTATATTGAGGACAGGATGTTGCATTCATCTTTGAGTAGTCTAGTCTGAGTTTGATCAATTGTGGGATTGGTGCTTCACAGGCAGGATGTTGTATCATAAAAAGCACCATCCCTTGGATGAATGTGAAGCTGGGAACCCATCTCGCCAGCATTAGCTAGTAGATGTTAACATGGTTCTCACAGTCCTCGAAAGTCCTGGAAAGAACGATGCATTCCGAGAATAAAAAGAAAATATTTTTCAGTACCGTAAAGTCCTGGAAAAATTGTCCAAGTACTGGAAACTCCTGTGAAATCGAGAAAAATGTGAAAATATAAAAATGTGCCACCTCCGGTCAATTCTTAATTGTTGACATTACCAATACCAATAATTAAATGTTAATTAGAGAACCTTTACGACTTTTATCTCCCCCTCGGGATTTTACAAAGCCAAGTCGAAATATTTTCGAACGTGTCATGCATAAATTATGCAAGTGTTTCCAGAAAGTCCTAGAGCAGCTATTTAGCATATACAATCCTGATGTGAAAGCTTTGCTATTTTAATTCCTTGTGGCTGAGTAATGTTGACTTCCAGGATCGGCTCATGAAGGAGTCTGCTCACAAGGCCAGATGCAGAGTCTGTGAGAAGATATTCTGTATCGGGAATATGGGGGAAAACGCACTTAGGAATTATTTTGAGAGGTGCCAAGCACCTAAGCATGGTGACACATGTGATTGCAAACGAACAGTCCAACTCCCCTATTATAGAAAAAACATTTTTGTCTCCAGGACAGGACTGGTATTTATGCTTCACTTGTATATTTCGTTTATATTTATTGTCTATTGTACCGAATCTATACCAAACGTTCATCTATATTGATTTGTTCTATCAAAAAATGTACCTTGTATCATCAGCTTGGACGATTGATTTTTAGGGGAGGGGGGGGGAATCTATGTTCAAGTGACATTGAAACAAGCCGATTCGACTTTGATTAAGGTCCAGATCCAGATCCGGCTTATAAGTGGTATACAAACTGTTCGCTGTGGCAGAGGCATGTGCTCCACCGAGTGCTGTTCTAGTTTATGTACATTTTTTTTTCTCTGTCACTTCTCTCTCCCACCCCTCCCAATTCCCTTCAAAATGAATCAGATAAAATAGTCTAAGACAAGCCAAAAAGATGTTTTAAGGTGTGTGTACATAAATAAAATAATATACATTTTACACAAGAATAAAAAGTACATTGAAAAATAAAACTCATTTGTGTGCCTTGGGCTGTTGTGAATATCTCAGTCGTATTTCTTTATTGAATGGCCTTTATATCCCTTCTCATCTCTTCTGTTTCTTCTTGTGCTTCCCCCATTACAATTTGTGGAAGCAAGTTGTACATTTGAAATGCACTCATTAAGATGACAGTTTGAAACTGTCCCATTGTAGGCAAAATGCCCTCAGACCAAGAGATGGCATCCAGGCTAGCAGCGCTTGGCCGTGATTATACGAGTGATCTCCCATCTGCATCCGAGATTGAAGACAGACTGGCCAAGCTGCAGGGGAAACTGCCAGCTGGCAGTCGGGGTCAAAGGCCAGTAAGTAATTAAAACTCTTTTTTGATAGTCGAAGGAAATTTTATAGACTTGCTCTCCATACCCAGAACAGTATATTTAAATCAAACGTTCAAGACAAGTGAGCATTTGTTTAATGGCATGTGTAACATATCTCCTGTAGATGTTTTATCACATTAAAGTTTGGAGCATATGAGACAGTGTATCATACAGTAATGTGAAAAATTCGTCGTGGCCAAAAATATAGGCACCCTTCCACTTTTTTCAAATAATGCACCATTTCTTCCAGAAAATTATTGAAATAAAAAAATATTTTGTTATCCACATATGTATGTCTTTGGTTTGCAGTGGAGCAAAACAAAAAAAGCTGAAAAAACTACTAAATCTTAGCTTATTCCACACAGAAATCCTAAAATGGCCCGGACAATATTGTCGTGTCCGTGGCCGATGAAAACCGGCTTCAGACATATAGCCGATCGGTTAACTTTGAGGCAGCAGTTCGAAACTTGGCGGAATCTTTTTGGCATGCACGGTCAGAAAGGTAAAGGTTATACTATGCCCAATAGTAGTAGTCGTGTGAATCCAACAATTAAATAATTTCCAGGGCTGACATATCACATGACAAACATGTAGAAATCAAAGTATAGGCTGGTGACAATATTCATTTTTTATCCCAGTGCGACGACTGCTTGTTCGCAGGTGCATCTCCCACCCGACTCGAGAACTCAGACTGAGCAAATGACTAATCTCCTTCGGCAGATGGCAGAGGAAGCAGAGCTGGACAACCACCAAGGAGCAACTGTGTCTGCAGATGGCGAGTTCTGTTCATATGTTGTACTGACATTATACTTGAATTTGGCTTCTTTCTTTTTTCAAATGGTAAAGCTTTTTTTTTCCCGAAATATACTGTACATGGGGATTTAATTTCTTATTGATGTGAACACAGCTTATCTGAAATGTTTGCATAATTTATTCATAGCATCATATTTATTGATTTCTGATTGTGGACAATTTATTATTCTGCAGCTGTATTGGAATATTTGTATAATGAGTTGGTTTATGGCTTTGATTTTGTTCCTTGGAGAAAGGTATGTTGTCAGGATCAGCCTAGTTCTATGCAGGTATTCTTTGGTAATTGTTTTCCGCATTTGTTTGTGACATATTTGGTGGCCCTCTTCTACTCCAAAGTATTTGTATGAGGCTTTTGTTGTCTTGCTTCTGTATCGATGTACAGTCATGGCCAAAAATATTGACACCCTGGCACTTTTTTCAAATAACGCACAATTTTCTAGAAAAATAAGTTGAAATTGACAAAAGTATTTTGTCACCACAATTCTTTATTTCACTGTTAATATTACAGAACCTTTGTTTTTGATTTAGAACTTAATATATACCCTTTTAAATCATAAAATAAAAAGAAATGGCGTTGACAAAATTATTGACGCCCTCGACTTAATATTTGGAAGCACAACCTTTGGCCAAAATAACTGCAGTCATGCTCTTTCTATAGCCATGAATGAGTTTCCTACACCTCTCGACTGGCAGTTTGGCCCATTCATCTTGTGCAAACTGGTCCAGTTCTTCCAGATTTGAAGGGTGCCTTCTCCCAACTGCTGTTTTCAGATCTCCTCACAGGTGTTCAATGGGATTTAAATCTGGACTCATTGCTGGCCACTTCAGAACAGTCCAGCGTTTTGTCTTGAACCATTCCTGGGTGCTTTTTGAAGTGTGTTTGGGATCATTGTCCTGCTGCAAGACCCATGACCTTCGACGGGCACCCAGATTTCTGACACTGGGTTGAATATTTCGCTCCAAAATGCCTTGGTAATCTCCTGATTTCATGATGCCTTGCACACATTCAAGATACCCAGTGCCAGAGGCAGCACAGCAACCCCAAAACATCACTGAACTTCCTCCATGTTTGACTGTAGGGAAGGTGTTCTTTTCTTTGAAGTCTTCATTTTGTTTTCTGTAAACAGAGATAATGTGCTTTACCAAAAAGCTCTAATTTGGTCTCATCTGTCCACAGGACATTCTCCCAGAAGGATTTTGCCTTGTTCAGGTGTGTTTTGGAAAACTCCAGTCGGGCTTTCTTATGTCTCTCTCTCAGTAGTGGGGTACTCCTGGGTCTCCTACCATAGAACATAGTTTCATTGAGTTGGTGATGGATGGTGTGAGTTGAAACTGTCGTACCTTGTGTCTGAAGGTCAGCTTGAATCTGTTTGGAAGTTGATCCAGGTGCTTTCTCCACCATTCAAACAATCCTTCACTGCAATATACGATCAAGTTTTCTCTTGCAGCCACGTCCAGGGAGGTTGGCTACAATGGCATGGGCCTTAAACATCCTGATAACATTGCGTACGGTGGACACAGGAACATCAAGGTCTCTGGAGATGGACTTGTAGCCTTGAAATTGTCCATGCTTGGCTAAAATCTGGTGTCTGACCTCCTCAGACAATTTTCTGGTTTTCTTTCTTTTCTCCATGCTCATTGCAGTACACACAGGGACACAAAACAGCAGAATGACTCCTTTTCTCTCTTCAAACTGGTTGAATGAGTGATTTTTATATTGCAGGCACCTGCAACTCACCACAGGTAAGTTCAATTCCAAAGTAAAGGAGAATCACCTGCTTAAAATCTAATTATTTCTGACAACTTCTAAAAGGTGCCAATAATATTGTCCGGGCCATTTTAGCATTTCTCTGTGGCATGAACTAAGATTTTGTAATATTTTCAGCTTTTTTTTATTTTCTTCCACTGCAAACCAAAGAACTACATTTGTGGATACCATAAGATTATTTAATTTCAACAATTTTCTGGAAGAAATGGTGCAGTATTTGAAAAAAGTGCAAGGGTGTCAATATATTTGGCCACGGCTGTATATGTGTCAATTTTATGTTGTCCGTTTTTGTTGGTCTACTTGTATGAATGTTCACTTGGCAGCACACTTATCCAGGGCAAATACCATTTGAATGTCGTCAGAGTACCGTTCCACTAATTTCAGTTGTTCTGCCGCTTTTTCATCGTTTGGTGCAGAGTTTTAAATCATCCATGTACAGTAGATGTGTCACTTTTTCTGTCTTTGGATGTTCTTTCATTTGATGTCAGGGTGTATCTGTGTCCTTGCTCGTTATTGAGGTTGCTCAGTAGATCCAGGGCCATGCAAAACGGGAGGGGCGAAAGGCTGTCTCCCTGGAAGATTCTTCGATGTATCTTCAACAACAACAACAACATGCATTTTAAGGCCATTTTCCCTGCAAGAGCGGGGCTAGCCTTGCGGTCCCCATGACAATCTTCTCCATTTTGTCCTATTTTCTGCATCTCTCCTTGTTAACCCCCTTGCCTGCATTTCTTCTTCCACCATCTTTAGCCAAGTCTTTCTCGGTCTTCCCCTTCCTCTACTTCCTTCTACGTTCATTTCCATCACTCTTCTCAACCAGTCACTTTCATCCTTCCTCAACACGTGACCAAACCATCTCAACCTGGTCCGCTTCACAGCATCAATCACAGGCTCTATTCCCATCATCTTTCGCAATTCATCATTTGTCTTCCTCTCTCTCAACGACACTCCGCACATCCACCGAACCATTCGCATTTCCACCCTTTCCAACCTTCGTTGCTGCTCTACGTTCATTACCCATGTCTCACTCCCATAAATCATAACACTTCTCACACATGCAGCATAGCATACACCTTTGCCTTCAGCTTCAACGACACTCCCCTCCTCATCAGCACGCCACTCAGTTCCCGAAACTTCATCCATGCACATCTCACTCTAGCAACCATTGCCGAGTCTGATCCACCTTCTCCATTCAGTATGTCTCCGAGGTAGCAAAATGTTTTCACACCTTCCAGCTTCACGCCATCTCCAAGATCCAACTCAACATTTCCTCCATCTGCAGCTCCCTCTGTGCACACGTTACATTTGAATGTAGCTGCCACACTGGTTAATGACCCTCTCAGACCACTACATTTTTGATGAACCCACTCAGCGCACATTGTACATTGAATGGAGTTCACTCCGACACCCTTCCTGCACACAGCATATGGCCACTTCCCAGTTCTTTCCACCTCACCACATGCTTTACCACTTGCCATAACCTTCGTCTTTCCTATATTCACCTTCAGACCTTTTGTCTCCATACATTCCTTCCACTTGTTCATCTTTTCCTTCAGTCCATCCATACTTTCCGCAATCAACACCAGATCATCTGCATACAACAACTCCCACGGTAAACCCTCCTTTACGGTCTGAGCCAGCACCTCCATCACAGCTACAAATAGTATTGGACTTGGTACCGACCCCTGATGCACTCCCACCTTCACCTCAAACTCACCACTGTTCCCGTCCTTCGTCCTTACAGCTGTGCGCGCTCTTTTGTACATTGCCATCACAACTCTGATCAACCATTCCTCCACTTCTAACTTCCTCAATGCCCATGTCAATACTTCGCGTGGAACCCTATCGAATGCTTTCTCCAGATCAACAAACCCAAGAAACAACTTCTTCCTCTTCTCCATGTACTTCTCCTGCAACTGCCTCACAATAAAGAGTGCGTCTGTCGTTCCTCTTCCTGGCATAAATCCAAACTGCATTTCGTCGATCTTCACCTTCTTCCTTATCCTCCTCTCCAACACCCTTTGCAATACCTTCATTCCATGCTCCAATAACTTTATCGCTCGTTACGAGCCACACTCCAGAGGGTCACCTTTCCCCTTGTATAGAGGGACGAGGGTACTCAGTTCCCAATCCACTGGAATGCGGCCTTCTTTCACCACCAGATTGCAGATCTCTGTCATTCTCTTCACACCCCTACTTCCTGCTGCCTTCAACATATCTCCCACAACTCCCGTCGGCCCTCCCGCTTTTCTACTCTTTATTGCTTTTATCGCTTCCTCAACTTCCTTCTCAGTTATCTTCTCTGCTGGTCCTAAAACTGGGCTACTCTCTATGTTGCCATCCCATTCATTCTCTGTATTCAACAGCATTTCCACATATCTTTTCCATCTTCCTTTAATTCCATCCCTTCGATGTATCTTCACTCCTGGAATTTCGATCTTTGCTTCCGAGTGCTGTAATATCAATGTGGTATTCCGAAGCTCCATTGCTTTCTCTATCAGTTTGATTATTCTGGGGTTGATCTTGTATAATAGCATGCATTTTATCATCCATGAGTGTGGGACACTATCAAAAGCTTTTTTGTAGTCTATCCATGCTTTGAATAATTTGGTTCTTCTTGTATTGCAATTTTTGAGTATAGTTTAGTATGAGGTGATCTATTGTTCCATAGCATACTCTTTTACTTCCCTTCTGTTCTGCCTCTAGGGCCCCTTCTGTTGGGTGATGGCACTGTATGTACTTCTGTGATGATTCCCGTCAGGAGTTTTTACATTGTTGGCAGACATGTTATTGGTCGACACTTGAGGTAGTTGGGTTTCTTCAGACTTTGGGCCACCAAACAGGATCTCCTCCCCTTGGATTAGTTTGTTGAATGCTCGAGCGTAGCGGTTGTGGAGAACATCTAGTTGCTTTAACCAGAAGTTTGGAATTCCATATGGGCCTGGGCTTTTAAAGTTTGGCATTTTTGCTTGTTGTTTTTCATTTTTTTTCTTCATTAAATATCACTGGAGGTATTTCCTTTAGATGTTCTGCCTCTTTTTGTGTTTTTTTGGGTCCTCATCGATTTATTTATATAAAATTTAAAGTTTATCTTTATTGGGGGAATTTGAACGTCATATTGTTTTGCTTTTGTTTCCCTTGTTCGCGGTGGAATATTTTTGGGTTTTAAACGTGCGGTTTTGTTTTCTCCCCTTTGTTGACTTTGTCGTAGTTTTTTTAATCTTCCTTGCGATCATTTATATTTTGAGTTTGTTTTCAACAGCATTACCTCCAGGTCCTTATTTACAATCTTCCTCCCGTTTTTTGTGTTCTCCTCATTAGCTTTGGGCTTTGATTTCCCCTTATAAATTGCTGTATTTTCCTGTTTCTTTTCTCAGTTGCTCCCTTTGTATCTCTTGCCTCTGTGGGAGAAATTATCAGCAAAACAACTGAATTTCTTGTTTTAAATTCATTTCTCGGGATAGAGTAACTCTTACGGAGGCAATGTTAGACCACCTCTTGTCATGGTTCCTTACAAAGCAAGCAATGGCAAATCAATTTGGTGTAGTTTTAATAAAGGTACTGTAATTATTTCTTCATGAATAAGGGTGATATAGTTAGATATACCACCTTTAGAGGCCATTTTTCCCCGCAAAGCGGGGGTTGGCCTTTTTCGGGCACCGTGGTTGTTGTTGTTTGTTGTTGTTGGTCCCCTTTTTGAAGCAATGTTTTACGGCCGGATGCCCTTCCTGCCGCCAACCCCGTTTGTCGCCTTTTACGACAAACAGGGAATTACCAGGGAACTGGTACTCAATTAGCCGACCTCGGAAGGATGACAGGCTGAGTCAACCCCCCTGGCGTTAATTCAGCGATCGACCGGGATTCGAACCCAGGATCCTAAGCTGGCACCCTAACCGCTAAGCCAACAGTTAGATATATACAACAACAACAACAACAACAACAACATGCATTTTAAGGCCATTTTCCCTGCTAGAGCGGGGGTTAGCCTTGCGGTCCCCATGACAATCTTCTCTATTTTGCCCTATTTTCTGCATCTCTCATTGTTAACCCCCTTGCCCACATTTCTTCTTCCACCATCTTTAGCCAAGTCTTTCTCGGTCTTCCCCGTCCTCCACTTCCTTCTACATTCATTTCCATCACTCTTCTCAACCAGTCACTTTCATCCTTCCTCAACACATGACCAAACCATCTCAACCTGTTCCTCTTCACAGCATCAATCACAGGCTCTATTCCCATCATCTTTCGCAATTCATCATTTGTCTTCCTCTCTCTCAACAATACTCCGCACATCCACCGAACCATTCGCATTTCCACCCTGTCCAGCCTTCGTTGCTGCTCTTCATTCATTACCCATGTCTCATAACACTTCTCACACATGCAGCATACACCTTTCCCTTCAGCTTCAACGACACTCCCCTCCTCATCAGCACGCCACTCAGTTCCCAAAACTTCTTCCATGCACATCTCACTCTAGCAACCGTTGCCGTGTCTGATCCACCTTCTCCATTCAGCATGTCTCCGAGGTAGCAAAATGTTCTCACACCTTCCAGCTTCACGCCATCTCCAAGATCCAACTCAACATTTCCTCCATCTGCAGCTCCCTCTGTGCACACCTTACATTTGAATGTAGCTGCCACACTGGTTAATGACCCTCTCAGACCACTACATTTTTGATGAACCCACTCAGCGCACATTGTACATTGAATGGAGTTCACTTTGACACCCTTCCTGCACACAGCACATGGCCACTTCCCAGTTCTTTCCACCTCACCACATGCTTTACCACTTGCCATCACCTTCGTCTTTCCGATATTCACCTTCAGACCTTTTGTCTCCATACATTCCTTCCACTTGTTCATCTTTTTCTTCAGTCCATCCATACTTTCCGCAATCAACACCAGATCATCTGCATACAACAACTCCCATGGTAAACCCTCCTTTACGTTCTGAGCCAGCACCTCCATCACAGCTACAAATGGTAGTGGACTTAGTACCGACCCCTGATGCACTCCCACCTTCACCTCAAACTCACCACTGTTCCCGTCCTTCGTCCTTACAGCTGTGCGCGCTCTTTTGTACATTGCCATCACTACTCTGATCAACCATTCCTCCACTTCTAACTTCCTCAATGCCCATGTCAATACTTCGCGTGGAACCCTATCGAATGCTTTCTCCAGATCAACAAACCCAAGAAACAATTTCTTCCTCTTCTCCATGTACTTCTCCTGCAACTGCCTCACAATAAAGAGCGCGTCTGTCGTTCCTCTTCCTGGCATAAATCCAAACTGCATTTCGTCGATCTTCACCTTCTTCCTTATCCTCCTCTCCAACACCCTTTCCAATACCTTCATTCCATGCTCCAATAACTTTATCGCTCGGTACGAGCCACACTCCAGAGGGTCACCTTTCCCCTTGTATACAGGGATGAGGGTACTCAGTTCCCAATCCACCGGAATGTGGCCTTCTTTCACCACCAGATTACAGATCTCTGTCATTCTCTTCACACCCCAACTTCCTGCTGCCTTCAACATATCTCCCACAACTCCCGTCGGCCCTCCCACTTTTCTACTGTTCATTGCTTTTATCGCTTCCTCAACTTCCTCCTCAGTTATCTTCTCTGCCGGTCCTAAAACTGGGTTACTCTCTATGTTGCCATCCCATTCATACTCTGTATTCAACAGCATTTCCATATATATTTTCCATCTTCCTTTAATTCCATCTGGGTCCACAACAATTTGTCCCACTTCATCCTTCAAGCAACTCACCCCCATCACATCACACCTCTCTTTCGCTATCTGCTTTGCAATCCTGAATACCGCTCTCTGACCCTCTTCCGAATCCAAGCGTTCTCCGAACATTTTCCTACATGCCTCCTGCGCCTTTGCTACCTCTTTCTTTGCAGCCTTCTTGGCTGCCTTATAACTTTCATGCTCTGCTTTTTCTGCTCCCGTACCCTTCGCCTTCTGCCACTCCTTGAACTTCTTCCTCTTCTAGTCAATCCTCTTTCCAACTTCATCATCCCACCACCATGTTTCCGAGTGCCTCGGTGGTCCTTTTGTCCATCCACATACCTCACCAACGGCTCCCAACAGACTATCTTTCATTGACATCCAACCACGTTCAAGCTCAACCACATCATCCTCTATCCGACTCAGCCTCTCTTTTAATGCCTCCCTTACTGTCACCTCTTTCAACCTCCACACCTTCATTCTCGGTTGGTACTTCACCCGCCGAGCTCTCCTCGCACCTTTCACCCTTATGTCGCAGACAACCAAGTGGTGCTGTGAAACAGCCTCCTCCCCCGGGATCACCTTTGTGTCCCGGAGGTGCCCCCTATCTCACCTATGCACCATCAGGTAGTCAACGGTTGTCGTCGACCCACCTGACGTGTATGTAACAAGCTTATTATTTCCTTTCTGGAACGAGTGTTACAAATCAACAAATCAGCTCCACCAGCAAACTCCAAAATCCTTTCACCTTCTCCATTTCTCACACCATATCCGTAACCCCCATGAACTCCCTCAAAACCGTCCTTACTCCTTCCCACATGTCCATTTAGGTCTCCTCCTACCACAACAACTTCCTCATCTTTCACGTTTTCCATCAGCTTCTCTATCGCACACCAGAACTTGTCCTTCTCTTCATCGCTCCGACCAACCTGCGGAGCATATCCCGAGATGACGTTCACCAAGAGCTTTCCAATCATCATTTTCACCATCATCAACCTATCACTAACTCTAGTCACACTCACCACACTGTCTACAAACTCCTCAGAAAACAGGACACCAACACCATTCACGCACTCCGGGCACCCTTGCCACACAAACTTGTATTTCTGTCCCTTCCTACCCTTCACCATTCTCACACCACTTCCCTTCCATCTCGTCTCTTGCACACAACATATGTCCACTCTTCTTCTGACCAAAGCTTCCACCACTTCTCCTGATCTCCCTGCCATGTGCTGTTTTTGTCTTTCCCTCGCGGTCCCCATGTACTGTCTTTCCCTCGCGGTCCCCATGTACTGTCTTTCCCTCGCGGTCCCCATGTACTGTCTTTGTCTTTCCCTCGCGGTCCCCATGTGCTGTCTTTGTCTTTCCCTCGTGGTCCCCATGTACTGTCTTTGTCTTTCCCTCGTGGTCCCCATGTGCTGTCTTTGTCTTTCCCTCGTGGTCCCCATGTACTGTCTTTGTCTTTCCCTCGCGGTCCCCATGTACTGTCTTTGTCTTTCCCTCGTGGTCCCCATGTACTGTCTTTGTCTTTCCCTCGCCGTCCCCATGTGCTGTTTTTGTCTTTCCCTCGCGGTCCCCATGTGCTGTCTTTGTCTTTCCCTCGCGGTCCCCATGTGCTGTCTTTGTCTTTCCCTCGCGGTCCCCATGTGCTGTTTTTGTCTTTCCCTCGCGGTCCCCATGTACTGTCTTTCCCTCGCGGTCCCCATGTACTGTCTTTGTCTTTCCCTCGCGGTCCCCATGTACTGTCTTTGTCTTTCCCTCGCGGTCCCTATGTGCTGTCTTTGTCTTTCCCTCGCGGTCCCCATGTGCTGTTTTTGTCTTTCCCTCGCGGTCCCCATGTACTGTCTTTCCCTCGCGGTCCCCATGTACTGTCTTTGTCTTTCCCTCGCGGTCCCCATGTGCTGTTTTTGTCTTTCCCTCGCGGTCCCCATGTACTGTCTTTGTCTTTCCCTCGCGGTCCCTATGTGCTGTCTTTGTCTTTCCCTCGCGGTCCCCATGTGCTGTCTTTGTCTTTCCCTCGTGGTCCCCATGTACTGTCTTTGTCTTTCCCTCGCGGTCCCCATGTGCTGTCTTTGTCTTTCCCTCGTGGTCCCCGTGTACTGTCTTTGTCTTTCCCTCGCGGTCCCCATGTGCTGTTTTTGTCTTTCCCTCGCGGTCCCCATGTACTGTCTTTGTCTTTCCCTCGTGGTCCCCATGTACTGTCTTTGTCTTTCCCTCGCGGTCCCCATGTGCTGTTTTTGTCTTTCCCTCGCGGTCCCCATGTGCTGTTTTTGTCTTTCCCTCGCGGTCCCCATGTACTGTCTTTCCCTCGCGGTCCCCATGTACTGTCTTTGTCTTTCCCTCGCGGTCCCCATGTGCTGTTTTTGTCTTTCCCTCGCGGTCCCCATGTACTGTCTTTCCCTCGCGGTCCCCATGTGCTGTTTTTGTCTTTCCCTCGCGGTCCCCATGTACTGTCTTTGTCTTTCCCTCGCGGTCCCTATGTGCTGTCTTTGTCTTTCCCTCGCGGTCCCCATGTGCTGTTTTTGTCTTTCCCTCGCGGTCCCCATGTACTGTCTTTCCCTCGCGGTCCCCATGTGCTGTTTTTGTCTTTCCCTCGCGGTCCCTATGTGCTGTCTTTGTCTTTCCCTCGCGGTCCCCATGTGCTGTTTTTGTCTTTCCCTCGCGGTCCCCATGTACTGTCTTTGTCTTTCCCTCGCGGTCCCCATGTACTGTCTTTGTCTTTCCCTCGCGGTTGTCAGCTCTTTCACGAGCCTCGATTCAGTATAGAAAAAAAAAAAAAAAAAAAATTGTCCCTACATTCCACGTCCCAAACCTCAGAAACCGATCTCCACTTCGGGCTGTACCCTACCCATATGTAGTTGTAATTGTCATGGTTCTCTTTTTGAGGCAATGTTTTTATGGCCGGATGCCCTTCCTGACGCCAACCCTCTTTGTCGCCTCTTACGACACGCAGGGATACGGTGTACCTATTCTAACTAGGGTACACACCGGGGAAATATAGTGTTGGGATTATGTATTCCTAATGATGAATTCATCTGTACAATGTTGAAATACATGTTAATAGGATTTAGGAAATCTTGTAACATGTTAAAGATATGTCTATATAAATGTTTTACTTGAGTAAGGAAAATACATTGGCGCCAGAATGTCTGACATTACGAATGGTGTCTGGTAATCTGCATGTCCTATTGATCTAATCTGCATTTCAGACAATACCAACTATTTGCAAAGGCTTGCACGCCCTCTATGTCTCCTCTAGAGGTCAAATTGATCATTGTTAACTTTTTGAAAGTTAATTAACTTGAAATGCATTATTGTGTTACAATCTGCATATCTTTCCTTGCAAACATGCGGTGAAACAGACTTCCATTGTATCAAGTAACTTGCTGCCATCAGGATCAGGCAGCAATGCAAATATCCCTTCCCCCTGTTTGAGGATATGAAGGTATATAAGGACTGATTCTTGAGACTATAAGTCGGAGCGAGCTATGATGTCGGGCAGGCAACGTGACTGTCTCTCCTATCAATGATGTGCACATTATGATAGCTTGCGCTGTAAATAGATTATTTTTTAATAAAAACGATTCAATGAACCTTTGAGCCAGTCTTTGGGGAATAAGACCCCTGATTTCCTTCCACACCTCAGTTTCCATGGTGGTGCCTGGTCTCTGTCTGTCTGTCTGTCTGTCTGGGCTGGATTACTCTTCTTGGTGTGTGTGTGTGTGTGTGTGTGTGTGTGTGTGTGTGTGTGTGTGTGTGTGTGTGTGTGTGTGTGTGTGTGTGTGTGTGTGTGTGTGTGTGTGTGTGTGTGTTAGTTAGTTATATATAACTTTTTACGATTTGAGCTTTTGTCATGAAATTTTCAGTAAACTTTTATTGTGAGACCATGGAGAAAGCTAATTAATAATTGGTTCATATGGTCAAAGGTCATGGTCACATACAATCGTCAAGTTTCATTTGATTGACTTCAAATTTTAACATAATTTGCATATTGGATCACTGAATTGGTTCACCAATCAAAAGGTAAAAGCAAATTCCTTATGAGGTCCAAAGTTGAAGGTGCAAGCGTCGTTTATGATATGACAACTTGTTTGTTTCGCTCTGTCTTGGCCATAACGCTTTTTACCATTTAAGCTTTTGTCACCAAGTTTCCTTGTTGTTATTTGTTGAAATCTGCCTTTTTTTGTGTTTTTTGGGGGTCCTCATCGATTCCTTTATATAAAATTTCGAAGTTTATCTTTCTTGGGGGAATTTTATAATTGGATCATATGGTCAAAGGTCAGGGTCACATACAATCGTTGACTTTGTCACGTGGACCAAGACCACCAAATAGGGACAAAAACGGACAAAAATAGGGCCAGGGAACATCCCTTATTTTTATGATTTAGCCTCCCCATTCCTTGAGTCACTGAGCAATCACGTCCGTCCCCCGCTGCAAGACATCCTACCGGATCCCGCATTCTGAGCTGCGTCAAGCGAGTACTGCATCAAGGAAATCCCAGGATATGTGTTATCTTTGGCTGAGCTTACCAATGGTCCACATAATGCTGGGAACTCTAATGGTACCATACCATGACCAATCGCTATCTTTAACAGATTATACCAGAGCCCCCAGATGAAACTGTCGGATGAAGTCAGGTTTATATTTGTATTATAGAAGAATGGCACATCTATACACAAGCAGTGAACAACAACAATCCCAATTACTCGACATTCGCACCCACAGAACAGATCACATATACACGACCGGTCAAAAGTTTTAGAACACCTCAATTTTACCAGTTTTTATTGAAATTTATGCAGTTTAATGTCCAGTGTGTTGTAAAAAGTCAAATCCACAACATTGTCCTCAAGGTAGGTTTAATTCAAATTCGATCTCTGGCAACACCTGTAAAATATAATCAAGCCATGTATCAGGATTACATAATCATGGAGAAGCCCAGCAATTATCAATCAATACAAGCAAGCCTGGAACATCTAGATATACGCACCATTCGAGTATACGCTGTCACACAGATTATATGTCACAGGAATGATTCGGAGCGATGAGTGTCCGAGTTCTTATAGACGCCTCTCAGTGGTTGGAGAGAGCATCACACCTGGGTTCAACTTAGATACAATTTCATTACACAGTGAATAACCTGAAATGGTACAAAGTTAAGCAGTAAACTGCGCGAGGTTAAAATAAAAAGTTTAGGTCAGCAAAAACGGGAAAATAATGTAAATTGTACAGTTATATTGTAAAAAAAAGGCCTTCTTCAGGGAACAAATAATGGGTTAGCAACTTACAGCTGTTCTGCAGCAATGTAAGTAAATTGAGCCTTGAAAATTGATGCAAACAATTCCTGCAGGTGTCCCAACCTCTGCTGATTACTTGATTACAAACCTCCTATCTGTATAAAAGCAGTATTGGAACAGACTGTTATTACACCCTCTGAAGCATTATTTGGACAATATTGCACTGCAGGAAGTAGTATATTGGAAACTGGAGGAAACTCTGTCAGGAAGAGGTCTGGCAGACCCAAAGCCACAACAGAATCAGAAGACAAGTTTCTGAGAGTCAACAGCTTGCATAATACGCGGCTCACAGCACAACAGCTTCAAGCACAGCTTAACACTGGTCGAAGTAAGCAAGTCTCAGTTTCAACTGTGAAGAGAAGACTTCGAGCTGCAGGTTTGACAGGTCGAGTGGCAGTAAGAAAGCCATTGCTAAGATGGCAAAATAAGAAAAAGAGGCTGGCCTGTGCCATGAAGCACCGCCAGTAGATTACTGAAGACTGGAAGAAGGTCTTATGGACCGATGAATCAAAATTTGAAATCTTTGGTTCATCACGCAGGGTTTTTGTACGCCGTCGAGTAGGCGAAAGGATGGTTCCTCAGTGTGTGACACCAACTGTCAAACATGGAGGAGGAAGCGTGATGGTTTGGGGCTCTTTTGCTGGATCCAGAGTCGGCAACTTGCACAGAGTGACTGGCACCCTGAACCAAAAGGGCTACCACAGCATTTTGCAGCACCATGCAATACCCTCTGGTATATGCCTAGTTGGTCAGGGGTTCATCCCACAGCAAGACAATGACCCTAAACACACCTCCAGGCTATGTCAAACCTACCTTCGAGGAAAATAACAAGACGGTAGGCTTCACATCATGGAATGGCCAGCACAGTCTCCAGACTTAAACCCCATCGAGCTGGTTTGGGATGAACTGGACAGAAGGATGTAAGCAAAGCAACCTACAAGTGCAACACATTTGTGGGAACTCCTGCAACAGTGTTGGGAAGAACTTCTTGAACAATATTTGATTTCCTTTATAGAAAGAATGCTACGAGTGTGTTCGGCAGTTATATCTGCAAAAGGTGGCTACTTTGCCGAGTCAAAATGTTAAATTAAATTTTGTTAAACAAAATGATTCTATGATTTCTTTTTTATTGTTTATTTGTTCTATGCTTAACTTCAGAGTACATTGAGACATTAAACTGCATCAATTTCATAAAAACTGGAAAAATTGAGGTGTTCTAAAACTTTTGAATGGTAGTGTATACTTATATATACTTATATATAGTCACATAACTAAATATGTTATGGGCCCACATTTGCTTGACAGACAGACAGAGAATGAGCGAGAGAGACTATTGGGGGATAGGACGTCTCCCCCTGACCTGGTCTGATGGACTCTGAAGAGCCCGGCATGTCCTTTTAGGAGGTTGCACAAGCTTGGAGCCTCACAGTTCCTGGAGGGGAGAGTGGTCTTGGTCCACGTGACTGCGGTGAACAGTTTGACACCCAGTCTTTAATGTTTGATACTCAGTTGTTTGGCGCTATTGTCCAACAGCTGCGAGGTTCGTGCCAGCTCCACCCAGGGCACTGAGATAGCGATTGGTACCCCAGCATTTTCAGAATTCCCGCGTTGGGCCTGTGCAGCACGGCACAGCACACCAAGCATGCCCAGTTCAGCAGTCAGCACAGCAATCAGGGTGTGGAGATGACTTGCAATTTTTTCATGCACATGTGGAATAGTGCAAGTGATTTAACCACTGATCTGTTTGCCTGAGATAGGAGTATTGATACCATATTTCCTTCCTGGAGGGAGCGGGTATTATTACTGCCTATAAATCCAGATATCTAGATATTGTTGTTTTTAGAGGAAATATCGAAGTTATGCTGTCTTGCTATGATATTTTTCAATGAAATTGTGCATTTATCCAGCAGTGAATGATCTCAACTTGGAGAGGAGACCAGCTTTCCCAATGAATATCCCTGTTCTGGATCTTGAAGAGGAAAAACGAAATATTCTGGTTGCAGCGCAAGCTGATGTGGATCAGGAATCGCAGCTAAGAGCTGAGGACCTGGCATTGGCACGGAGCTTGGCCTTGATAAAGGGGGAAGATCCCGAGAAAGGTCTTGCAAAGCTCCCTCTGCCCTGGCTATGGCACACATACACTCAATACAGGGTGTTTCAAAAAGATTGATACAACTTTGACTTCCTGCCATTTCTTTGTTTTTTTACCTATACCGTTTTCCTTTTCAGGCTTTGGTGGTGTTATTGTGGTATTTGTTCCCTGGGATTTCTATCTCCGTAGCTCAACTATGCCATTGGCAGTGGAGCAGAAGACAAAAGTGGTAGCTCTTTGGTATGGGACTAAATCAACAACCACATTTTCCGGGGGGGGGGGGGGCAGAACCACCTGTGGAGATCATTAGGTAACTGAAAGGGGCTAAGGCCACATGGGGAATGCTAGGGCCTTACTGGTTTGAGAACGACAACAGCAGGACTGAAGATCAACGGTGAGCGCTACCGGGCGGTGTTCCAGAAGTTCCATAATGATGTAGCCCAAAAGGTCACCCCAAACCAGCTCAACATGACCTGGTTTATGCAGGATAGTGCACCCCCGCATACAGCTGGTGACACCATCACTTTCCTGCAGCAGCTCTTCAGAAACCGCTTCGTTTCCCTGGGTACGGCTCTGTCTAAGTCAACCGCCCTGCCACACTGGATGATCTGAAGCAGGAGGTGTCAGACTATCTCCAGGCAGTGCATGAGACCTACAGGAAAGTTGTACAGAACTTTGGAGTCAGGATCAATGCCTGTGTGAACCACGGAGGGGTACACATCGAGAATGTCAATTACAAGGATTTTGCGTAAATGCCAATTTCAGACCTTGGCCTCTCACTAACTCCAGCAATGACTTAATGTGATGGAAAATACCATGTCATAAGCTTTCAATAAATGTTTGGTTCACGTTCCTGAGGTTTCTGTTTCTTTGTAAATAAACATTTAAAGTTGTATCACTCTTTTTGAAACATCCTGTAAATGTAAAGTTGAAATGTTAGAATGTGCTGGCATGTATCCAAACGGTTTAAAATAATTTTTTTCTGAAAATTATTATATTTGGTAAAAATACAACCTACTTCTTTTTAATGACTAAACTGATCCATTTATAGTTTTGTGCTATCAAAATGTCAAGTTGTAGAGGTTCATTTTTTGCATTCATTCATCTGTATAGAGCATGTGACTGCTGGTTCACATCCTGTCTGGGGGCACCACTGTGCAGTTTCCCTTATAGGATCAGGGCAGATATTTAGAATTGGGGTACTGGCACACAATGGCTTGCTTTTTTCAAAAAGGTACGTAGGATTTGTAACATCGACACGTGAATGCCAGAAAATGGAACCGCCAGCTTCACATAGGGACAGCAATAGTTATTGACATAACGTACTTCCCAGAAAGCAGGAATAATACATTTGTAGTCAGGCCTGCAGTTCAACCCAGACTAGATGTCTTAAAGCCTAAGAGACTCTTGGCTCTGGTTTTAGTGCTGCAAGAAATTTCTTGCACATGTCTGGCATCATAGTTGCTCAGTATTTCTTCATGATCCTGTTGACAGTTGTAAACTGGGAACACAATGAAGAGTTGAGTGAGGAAGAGAATGACGATGTTGCAGTGAATCAACTCATGAAACAGGTTTGCAAGATGCAAAAAATATTTTGTTTGTTTGTTCCTCTTGTTGAGATTTTTCTGAAATGTCTTGAATGTACTGATTCCCTCTTCTAGTTCGTTGATGAAGCTGCATTGGACGAGAGGTCTGGCATTGCGGAAAGACCGTGTATGGAGCGCAAAGGATCACAGAATGAAGAGGTGGTAGGATTTCCAATGCCATTTTAATTAGCTTGTACAACTCAACTTTTGGTTTGAATTTATTAAGTATTGTTGCTTGAATAATGAGCTTTGTACATTTAATCAGACTGAGTTTTATTACCTGCGCCACCAAAAGTGGATGGAGGTTATGTTTTCGCCCCTGTTTGTGTGTCTGTCTGTTTTTCTGACTGCAATCAGGATATCTCAAAAAGTTATGGTTGGATTCGGACGAAACTTGGTGGATATGTTTTACATGTGATAAGGACTAATTGATTCGATTTTGGTTCAGGTCCAGAATAATCCAGATATCCAGATATAGAATCCGGATCCGGCCTATCAGTGGGATACAAAATATAAATTGTTCCGTGATGGAGGTTTGCGCTCTACCGAGTGCCCTCCTAGTTTGTGTTGTTGTTGTTTTTTTGTTCTTTGTTTTACTAATAACTAGACTCTTAAAATCGATGAATGCATTTTCCTGTTGTAGATTTGATTTGTATTTGGTGATTATGCTTTGTGCTGCTCCAGACCAGGCCAAGACAAATGACATCAGGAAAGTTTGGATGGAGCACAGAACAGGAACCACAGGAGGAAGAAGAGGAAGAATTACCCTGGTGCTGTATTTGTAATGAGAATGCATCACTCCGGTGCCATGGCTGTGACGGCGATCTTTACTGCAATCGATGTTTTCGGTAAGACCTTCCTTTCCATCAGGTTTCTGTTTATATGTTCATTGTATAGACATATAGCACATTAACGAATAATAGTTTCTTGTATAATACCATAGTCCAATGGTCAGGAAAAATGGCAGGAATGGAGAACCATTCCATAATTTGTTTTATTGGGAATACAATATTACATCACCCCAATTGAAAGGAATTGCCTTCAACATAGCAATAGGAGAGTAGGAGTACACTTGGAGGAATGATAGTAAGGGGAGGAGAAGATACAGGGGAGGGGGGGGGGGGGTTGGAGAAGCTGAATACAAGCTCAAACACACCAAATACGTACATGGCTGGAAGGACCGGAAGGGAAAACCAGGAATGGAAAAGCGATGAAACAAATAAACAGAAAGGTAGATTGAGGGATAGGAATATATATGAATGAATGATCGTTTTAAGGCCATTTTCCCCGCTAGAGCGGGGGCTAGCCTTGTGGGCCCCATGACAATCATGGTTCTCTGTTTGAGGCAATGTTTTTATGGCCGGATGCCCTTCCTGACGCCATCCATTAGTCGCCTCATACGATGCGCAGGGATACGGTGTATCTATTCTAAACCGGGGTACACACCGGGATCATTCATCCCAGCAAGCTGGTACTCAATTTGCCGACCTCGGAAGGATGACAGGCTGAGTCAACCCCCCTGGTGTTAATTTAGCGATCGACCGGGATTCGAACCCAGGATCCTAGGATCCCAAGCCGGCACCCTAACCGCTAAGCCAACACCAGGCTTAAATTGAGGGATAGGAGAGAAAACATAATAACCTGGAAAGGAAGGGGTGGGCTTAGGGAAGGTTAATGTGGGTAGAAAAGATAATGAGTATGAATGGGGATACAGGATCGACTAGCTCTGTTCATGGCAGTCCCAATAATCATGTGCCTGTACAATCATCAATAGATCTGTTTTATTATGAAAGTATACAACACTATCCGAGGAATATTTCCTTTTCACATTTTCAAAACGGGGATCATGCAGACATTGCATATACAGCACCTGAAAGCAGAAACCCCCCTCATACTAGGGGAATTTTATCTGCAATTTTAAAGTGTGCACCTGGTATTGCTCCACCCAAGTAGATTCTACACGATCTTGTGGCACACATTCAGTCAACAATCCGATACAATTTCCACCCTAGAACATTTAAACTAAGGAATTAAAATGCAAGGCAAAATGAGTACGGTACGTTTTTCAATAGACACACACACGTTTAACATTTTATTTATTTTTTACTGCAATTTACCACAAAGTTTAAATGTATTGTGGTTAATTTTGTTTTGTTGTTTGTTTTTTTACAGGGAAGGCCACGACAAATTCGACAGAGAAGAACATTCCACTGAAGCTTACAAACCCAAGAGACGGCGAGTTCCGTGAATTGAACTTGGCTGGGTAGAACTTACAGAAAAATTACAAATATCGACGAAACAAACAGCAATCTGCATTGATCCGGTGGTGCTGTTCATAACTCGTTGATGTACTTTAAAACATTGTACATTATAATTTCCTGGTTTGAACCTGCAAAGAAGGTTTCACATGGCTTCATGTATTTATTTATATATGCGGGAATGAAGTTATTGAAATATGATTATACCAGTCTCTTACACATTTGTCATGTCTTATATGCTGGGCTGGATATGATTGGGGTCTTGGTTTTTTGTTTCCTCAATGAGTAACAATTTGGTTTCATGTTGTGTGATGGTGAATTTTTATTCATGACATTGAGGTGGAAATCTTGCAGGTTATTTATTTTAACCATAAATGGTTGAATTGCTGGGGTTTCTGGCAGAATGGCCTTGAGGAATGCACACTCGTCTCTACGTTGTTTAGCCTGGGTTCGAATCCTAACCCAGCTATAAAGTGTTCCACAGGCAGGGAAATTCATCAATGTGTATGCTTTCCCTCGGATGGACGTTAAACTGAGCATCCTGTCTGCCGGCATTAGTTAGTGGACGTTAAAGATCTCACGGTGTACTTTGTGAGGAGTAGAAGAGTAGGCGAACTATCGCCTATCCGAACTACCGAACTATCGGCGAACTATCGAACTACTTAGTTGATCAAACTTGACAGAGTTTGAGCAAATCTACAAGGAATAATTGGAGAAACTCCCCAAATCCAAATTATGCAAAGCTGATACAGACATACCCAATAAGACTCAAAGCTATCATCACTGCTAAATGTGCTTCCATGAAGTATTGACTTAGGGGGTTGAATACTTGTGCAAATTAGATATTTCTGTATTTCATTTTTAATTACTTTATCAAAAATTATAAAAAAATTTAAAAATTCCACTTTGACATGATGGGTTATTATGTGTAGATCAGTGACAAAAAGTCTCAATTTAATCCATTTTAAATTCAGGCTGTAACAACAAAATGTGACAAAAGTCGAGGGATGTAAATACTTTCTGAAGGCACTGTAGAAGTCATTTTCCATTCATCCATCCTCTCCCAACTCAAATTATTCCAGAATCTCATACCTGGTTACTGAACCCAATCCTAAGCTGATGTTCTCCTCCATCACTTCTTACCCTGCATCCTTTAGCATGTGTACCCTCTCTCCAATCTCTCCAGAACACTGCCAATCATTACCTGCTTTTTCTGCTGTACCCTCTCCTGCCTTCTTCCAGTCTTGTTGACAAAAAGTTGACTTGTTGACTTGTTGACACTCTCCACCTCCTCACCCTCCCCTTTCTCCTTCTCCATTGCTTTTTTTTTTTTTTTTTGCCTTTCATGCGCAATGTCTTTGTCTCTCTGTTCCTGTTAGATCCTCTATCGTTACGTGAAGCTTTTGCCATCTGAAGCTTAGCTCTTTCATGTGCCTAGATTTCTGTATACAACAACGAAAGAAACCATATATTCTGGAAATTCTGTTTTGCAGAAATACCACATCCAAAGTTCTTGAATGCACAAAGTGGCTCAATTTCGACCCCAATACCTCCTCACTTTCCCCATGTCATCAGCAAATCTCTCTTTCTTCTCTACCCCCCTGCCTGCCCCTCCCTTACATTGCTAAATTGTGTCATGTCTATGTAGATGGAACCTTAAAGACGCAAGCACCATATGATGGATGAAAAAAGTGCTAACTTGTTTGGCCACAGTGCTAATTGCTTATGAGACAGGTTTTAATTTCACCAACGGTGTTTTACAAAAGATTGTCATTAAGAAGTGAGGCTTAATATTGTTGTGGTCACGGTCGGTCCGGATAACTCCAGTCAACATCTGTGAGTCGCGTTAATGTGACCGGAAGCGCCAGTCAACCCCACGTCCCCTGAGCAAGTGTTCGGGCCTATGTGCTGCACTGCCGCCTGGTGGAGTCACAGGTTCAAGCGAGTCACCACTTCACCGACAATGATTAAGGAGGCCAAGCTTTCTTCGTCACATGATAACCTTGGACCGATGAACTAACCTTTAAAGCACCGCACCACCATACACCGCTGATTTGGCAAACAGAATGCACCACGTTTGTAGAGACCAAGCAGTTTTATTACATTATCGCTATCTGCACAATCACATATGTACATCAGCAATGATCAATCAAGCAAACATTCCCTATTACCCTTACACTCACATCGCCGCCCTCAGAATATCGGATATGTACAATCACTTAGCACTTTCAACATATGGGCTTGCTTTTGTTTGACAGGGATAGAGGTAGAAACACAGTTGGGGAAAAGACGAGATGGTCCCCCCCATACCTGGTGTGACAGTTCTGGGGAACCGGCACGTTCTTGCTGGGTGGTTGCACAAGCCTGCGGCTATTGGAGGGTGCAGGTGTTCCCCCACGACCATGGTAAATAGCACCCTTGCACTCTGCAGTAGCGTGAAATAGGGTAGTGGCATGAGGTAATTTGGGGCACGAAGCCGACTGGGGGTTATGTGCTTGCACGGTGTGTCGCACTGCCTGACCTGGGCGACAAGCTCAGTGTTGTGTCACTCAACGAAGATTGTCCATGGTCAAAGACCTCCGATACCTTAAAGGAAGTTCACTGCTCATCTATATGACAGCAATGAGTCCCCGACCCACGGTGGCTACCACACCACGCAGCCTGGGCTACGACCTCACTGGGCACCCAGCAGCACACCGCTCTTTCAGTACCGACGTCCACGGACCGACTAGCAGCCACCGAAGCAGCAGCAACCCAGGAAGCAGTGGCGAGCTCAGCATCAGGTTCAAAACAGGACCACAACAGGCAATCGGCGACAGGTGAAAGGCGACCCCCACACTCAGGTGAACAAGAAGCGAACTCTTAGGCATCCAAGAAGATGAAAAAAAACTGAGCCTCTGTTCTCTTTTTTACCAGGCCCCTTCAGCCATTAGACACATCACCAGCACATTCTTGATCTTCAAATCCGCATGCAGTTGTTTGAGACTGCAAAACTGGTCTGTACTGGTTTGGTGGTGGTGTTAACAGTGCAAGCTCTTGCGAGAGTCTGCTGTTGTTGTCTCTCGTGACGTGTTGTTGACAAGTCCGCCGCAGAGAGACAGCCGATCAATCTCGCAGGAGCGACCCAGAGATCTCCCACATCCAGGATGGTGTACCCCTCCTTCACGAAGTCAGGGCCACGACGGTTAGAGAGAGAAAGAGACAAGAGGGAAAGGCCCGGTCCATGGGGACCAATGGCATTCTGACCATGACCGCGCTGCCCTGACGAATCTGGACAGCAGGGAAGAATGGGGAAGATTTGGCCCTCAACTTGCATTGGCGGGTACAACCACCGTGAAGAGGCGTCCCCAATAGTTGTAGAGCCTATGTTGTTAATAGTGCCGTATTTGGGGTTTGATGTTGGGGGAATCATGAAAGGCAGATGCGGGAAAAGAGCATGTAACATAAAACGGAAAACTGGGATTAGGAATACACTAAGGTTGGGGAAGGGACAATCTATCTAATCCAGTCGCAGCGCATACATGTTGCATGAATAGTATGCTACTTATGCTAACACGTATTAAGAAATAACTCAGTTTACTCTGTTCAGTTTTACCCCGTAGGCCCATTCCCACAACAAAGGATACATTTCGTTTTTTTACAGATCAAGATGTTTAGGATTATCAATTATATAGAAAAAGGCACAGCCAACCAACATTCGTACTAAATGCTGCTCTACAGATTTAATTAATGGTCCAATAACTTCCTTAAGCTAATACTCCACCTCCGGCACATGACGGATGGGATCCCACCTGCCTGCTCTGAAGTGCTTCTATGAATATGTTTGCATTAGCACTCATGTACATCACATCCCGAACACCAGATTATGCCAGTTACGATTTTAGAAAGAGCAGAACCGCAATGATGATGGAATGACAAAAACTAGAACGACACTCAGTGGAGAGCATACCTCCACCTGTTGAACAGTTTATGTTTTGTATCTCAGAGTAGACAAGAAAATCACAATACAGAATTTATATAATGTAGCAACATTATTTGATTTTTCCTTGTCACACACACAACCTGTCCAACAAGTTTCGTTCAAATCCGGCCATAGACTCTTGAGATATCCTGCTATCTATCGTTTTTAGCCCGATCTCCCAATGGTGAAGAATCACTTTAAAAATCAAATAATTCTCATAACCGAATCCATATTCAGATCTTCACCAAAATGGAATCGATTTTTCCTTGTCAGACACCCAACCCATATCTTTTTGAGATATCCTGCTATGTATCGTTTTTCGCCCTTGAAAGAAGGCAGCATTCCGGTGGATTGGGAACTGAGTAACCTCGTCCCTCTATACAAGGGGAAAGGTGACCCTCTGGACTGTGGCTCGTATCGAGCGATAAAGTTATTGGAGCATGGAATGAAGGTATTGGAAAGGGTGTTGGAGAGGAGGATAAGGAAGAAAGTGAAGATTGACGAAATGCAGTTTGGATTTATGCCAGGAAGAGGAACGACAGACGTGCTTTTTATTGTGAGGCAGTTGCAGGAGAAGTATATGGAGAAGAGGAAGAAGTTGTTTCTTGGATTTGTTGATCTGGAGAAAGCATTCGATAGGCTTCCACGTGAAGTAGTGACATGGGCATTGAGGAAGTTAGGAATGGAGGAATGGTTGATCAGAGTGGTGATGGCAATGTACAAAAGAGCGCGCACAGCTGTAAGGACGGAGGACGGGAACAGTGATAAGTTTGAGGTGAAGGTGGGAGTGCATCAGGCGTCGGTACTAAGTCCACTACTATTTGTAGCTGTGATGGAGGTGCTGGCTCAGAACGTAAAGGAGGGTTTACCGTGGGAGTTGTTGTATGCAGATGATCTGGTGTTGATTGCAGAAAGTATGGATGGACTGAAGGACAAGATGAACAAGTGGAAGGAATGTATGGAGACAAAAGGTCTGAAGGTGAATATCGGAAAAACGAAGGTGATGGCAAGTGGTAAAGCATGTGTTGGGCTGGAAAAAACTGGGAAGTGGCCGTGTGCTGTGTGCAGGAAGGGTGTCGGAGTGAATTCCATTCAATGTACAATGTGCGCTGAGTGGGTTCATCAAAAATGTAGTGGCTTGAGAGGGTCATTAACCAGTGTGGCAGCTACATTCAAGTGTAAGGTGTGCACAGAGGGAGCTGCAGATGGAGGAAATGTTGAGTTGGATCTTGGAGATGGCGTGAAGCTGGAAGGTGTGAAAACATTTTGTTACCTAGGAGACATGCTGAATGGAGAAGGTGGATCAGACTCGGCAACGGTTGCTCGAGTGAGATGTGCATGGAAGAACTTTCGGGAACTGAGTGGCGTGCTGACGAGGAGGGGAGTGTCGTTGAAGCTGAAGGGAAAGGTGTATGCTGCTTGTGTGAGAAGTGATATGATTTATTGGAGCGAGACATGGGTAATGAACGTAGAGCAGCAACGAAGGCTGGAAAGGGTGGAAATGCGAATGGTTCGGCGGATGTGTGGAGTATCGTTGAGAGAGAGGAAGACAAATGATGAATTGCGAAATATGATGGGAATAGAGCCTGTGATGGATGCTGTGAAGAGAAACAGGTTGAGATGGTTTGGTCATGTGTTGAGGAAGGATGAAAGTGACTGGATGAGAAGAGTGATGGAAATGAATGTAGAAGGAAGTAGAGGACGGGGAAGACCGAGAAAGACCTGGCTAAATATGGTCGAAGAGGAAATGCGGGCAAGGGGGTTAACAAGGGGAGATGCAGAAAATAGGGCAAAATGGAGAACATTGTCATGGGGACCGCAAGGCTAACCCCCGCTCTTGCAGGGAAAATGGCCTTAAAATGCCTGTTGTTGTTGTGTTGTATCGTTTTTCGCCCTATCTCCCAATGGTGAAGAATCACTTAAAATTCTGGAAGCCGGATCCGAATCCGGATCTTCACCAAAATCTAATAATTTCGTCCTTGTGATATACGCTACATCTCTGCCAAATTTCGTCCGAATCCGTCCACAACTTTTTGCGATATTTTGTTCACAAACAGACAGACAGACAGGGGTGAAAACATAACCTCCATCCACCTTTGGTGGCAGAGGTAAAAAAAATTCCATGTTTTGGAATGAGCTCTGAATCACATACAAAATGGCTGCAGGGCTGGAGAATAGGCTTAAGGAAGTTATTGGACCAATGATGAAATATCAGCTAAGGCTAAGTCTCCACTTTCTTGTTTGATTGTCGGATTTGTTGGTTGGCTCTGCCTTTTTTGGAACAATAAATACATACTCTGTATAGTGCATGCAGGTGGTCCCTCAATCTGTGAAGCTGTGGTTCAGACGTTCGTCGTTTCAGATATGGTTTTGAACTTCTGGGACATCACCAAAGTATCAATATTTGATTCTTTTGGAGGTTCCGTGTGCTTCTTCTCTCCGATTACCTTGCTCCTCTGGTTGATGCTGCTGTAGGCCATAGGGTCAGAATGCCTGGGGCCCAGAAGAAAATGGGCGCGAAACAGGACCCAGTCTGCAAGCCTCATGTTCAGCACTGCTTGAATCTCAGACTCCGAGCTGTGGAGAAGTACTTTGCCAGTGATGTCCTCTTCCATAATACACTGCTTGTACACACTCAGACGTTTGTTGTCCTTAAAAAAATTTTCGAGCTGTTATCGGACAGGGAGGGAAAAAAAAGGTAGAGATAAAGTAGCAATAAGATAGAGATAAAGTAGCAATTAGATAGAGATAAAGTAGCAATAAGATAGAGATAAAGTAGCAATAAGGTAGAGATAAAGTAGCAATAAGATAGAGATAAGGTAGCAATAAGGTAGAGATAAAGCAGCAATAAGATAGACATAAAGTAGCAATAAGATAGAGATAAAGTAGCGATATATGAGACAAAGTATCAATAAGATAGAGATAAAGTATCAATAAGATATAGATAAAGTATCAATAAGGTAGAGATAAAGTAGCAATAACATAGAGGTAAAGTATCAATAAGATAGAGATAAAGTAGCAATAACATCGAGATAAAGTAGCAATAAGATAGAGATAAAGTAGCAATAAGATAGAGATAAAGTAGCAATAAGATAGAGATAAAGTAGCAATAAGATAGAGATAAAGTAGCAATAAGATAGAGATAAAGTAGAAATAAGATAGAGATAAAGTATCAACAAGATAGAGATAAAGTAGAAATAAGATAGAGATAAAGTATCAACAAGATAGAGATAAAGTATCAATAAGATAGAGATAAAGTATCAATAAGATAGAGATAAAGTATCAACAAGATAGAGATAAAGTATCAATAAGATAGAGATAAAGTAGCAATAAGATAGAGATAAAGTAGCAATAAGATGGAGATAAAGTAGCAATAAGATAGAGATAAAGTAGCAATAAGATACAGATAAAGCAGCAATAAGATAGAGATAAGGTAGCAGCAATAAGATAGAGATAAAGTAGCAATAAGATAGAGATAAAGTAACAATAAGATAGAGATAAAGTAGAAATAAGATCCAGATAAAGTAGCAATAAGATAGAGATAAAGTAGCAATAAGATGGAGATAAAGTAACAATAAGATAGAGATAAAGTAGAAATAAGATACAGATAAAGTAGCAATAAGATAGAGATAAAGCAGCAATAAGATGGAGATAAAGTAACAATAAGATAGAGATAAAGTAGAAATAAGATACAGATAAAGTAGCAATAAGATAGAGATAAAGTAGCAATAAGATGGAGATAAAGTAACAATAAGATAGAGATAAAGTAGAAATAAGATACAGATAAAGTAGCAATAAGATAGAGATAAAGTAGCAATAAGATGGAGATGAAGTAACAATAAGGTAGTGATAAAGTAGCAATAAGACAGAGATAAAGTAGCAATAAGATGGAGATAAAGTAGCAATAACATGGAGATAAAGTAACAATAAGATAGAGATAAAGTAGAAATAAGATAGAGATAAAGTAGAAATAAGGTAGTGATAAAGTAACAACAAGATAGAGATAAAGTAGAAATAAGGTAGTGATAAAGTAGCAATAAGGTAGTGATAAAGTAGCAATAAGGTAGCGATTAAGTAGAAATAAGGGAGAGATAAAGTAGCAATAAGGTAGTGATAAAATAGAAATAAGGCAGTGATAAAGTAGCAGTAAGGTAGCGATAAATTAGAAATAAGGTAGTGATAAAGTATCAATAAGATAGCGATAAAGTATCAATAAGATAGAGATAAAGTAGAAATAAGATAGAGATAAAATAGAAATAAGGTAGTGATAAAGTAACAATAAGATAGAGATAAAGTAGAAATAAGGTAGTGATAAAGTAGCAATAAGGTAGTGATAAAATAGAAATAAGGTAGTGATAAAGTAGCAGTAAGGTAGAGATAAATTAGAAATAAGGCAGTGATAAAGTATCAATAAGATATAGATAAAGTATCAATAAGATAGAGATAAAGCAGCAATAATATAGAGATAAAGTAGCAATCAGATAGAGATAAAGTAGCAATAAGATAGACATTAAGTAGCAATAAGGTCGTGATAAAGTAGCAATTAGGTAGAGATAAAGTAGAAATAAGGTAGAGATAAAGTAGCAATAAGATAGAGATAAAGTAGAAATAAGATAGAGATTAAGTAGAAATAAGGTCGTGATAAAGTTGAAATAAGGTCGTGATAAAGTTGAAATAAGGTAGTGATAAAGTAGAAATAAGGTAGTGATAAAGTAGCAATAAGATAGAGATAAAGTATCAATAAGATAGAGATAAAGTAGCAATAAGGTGGAGATAAAGTAGCAATAAGATGGAGATAAAGTATCAATAAGATAGAGATAAAGTAGCAATAAGATAGGGATAAAGTAGCAATAAGGTAGAGATAAAGTAGCAATAAGGTAGTGATAAAGCATCAATAAGGTAGTGATAAAGCAGCAATAAGGTCGTGATGAAATAGCAAAAAGGTAGAGACAAAGTAGCAATAAGATCGAGATAAAGTATCAATAAGATAGAGATAAAGTAGCAATAAGATCGAGATAAAGTAGCAATAAGATAGAGATAAAGTATCAATAAGATCGAGATAAAGTATCAATAAGATAGAGATAAAGTATCAATAAGATAGCGATAAAGTATCAATAAGGTCGTGATAAAGTAGCAATAAGATAGAGATAAAGTAGCAATAAGATAGAGCTAAATTAGCAATAAGATAGAGATAAAGTAGCAATAAGGTAGTGATAAAGTAGTGTTACGGATTCGTCATTTCCGTCATTGTGGTTTTCATCCACTGTAAGCATTTTTGGTTCCATGTACTATTATTGTTATCGTTTGAGTGAAATGGAGATAACTGTTTTCAAAAGGTAAAAAATTAGTGTTTTAAAAGAAACCGGAAACCGGATCGGGAGAAACCGGAATAAGAGGAGGAGGAAGCGAAAAGCGGAGCAAGAGAGGTCGGGAAGAAAAAGCCGAGCTGCTTTGAAGTCTCGATGAGACGCTGGCGAACGTGGGTCACGAGCGAACTTTGGTTTTCCCGGGAAAGGGATTCCTGTGACAGAGTTGTGATCGCTGTGACAGATAAACCTGCGTGACGGGTTTTGCGGTTGATTCCGAAGAGAATCGTTGTTGGAGAGCAGGTACGCCTCCATTACGGGCCCGCCCGCCATTTCGCCTCGCTCCCGCCATTTCGCATCGCTCCAGCCTTTTCACCTCGCTCCAGCCATTTCACCGCACCCAGCCGTTAGCCTGGTTTGCGTGTGTAACGTGGATTTCGAGTGGGAATTTGCGGTCCTCCGTTTGGGAGCCGTTGAATGGTCATACCCGAAGGTGTGATTTCCCAGTCGCCTTTTGGGTGCTCCTTTGCGCCTCTTTTGCAGCGTTGACTGTCAGCCGACCTGGATTCTGGTCTCGATACGACCTTTTTCTTGCGATCACCGGAGCGTGGATCGACTTTGGCTTGGTGCCGGGACAGAGACTTTGGGGAATGTTCTTTTCGCTCACTTGGAGCACAGTGAGTTATTGAGTAAGAAACTGATGGCACCATTATAGGAATTATATGGTATTTTGGTTGTGCAATTGAAAGTATATTGTACTTGTGCTGTTATTCTTGTGTGACATTAATACAATACTTGTTTTTTGGTAACAATCGATTGGTGTGGTTTCACCATTGGTCATTGACACACATAATAACACATCTTTCTGCCGTGACTCCTTTCGGGGCTCGGAGGTACACCGTGACCGGGGTTTGGGGAGGAGCATGTAACAGTAGCAATAAGATAGAGATAAAGTATCAATAAGATAGAGATAAAGTTGTCATGAATCATTAGTTCCATCTGAGTAATGGCCTTCATTACATACATGCACCTCTTATGATGCTATTCCTGTGTCCACCACGCGGGGAAGGATTTATATACTGTCTGTGCGTAAGGGGGTTTCATTCAGCTGTTCTGTGCCTTCAAGTTGGTAAGATTGCTAAAGGACGTGCTTTATATATTTGCTTATATGCCTGTAATGGCGTAATGTTGATGAAGGTGCTCTGGGATGCTTGCTTATTAGCTTTTGTGTTTTCTTTGTAGATGAGTTGCATTCAAGTGAATAAAAGCTCACGTTAGGAGTTTTCCTGGTGAATCGTTTCATTTCACCACAAAAGTATCAATAAGATAGAGATAAAGTATCAATAAGATAGAGATTTTTTTTTTTTTTTTTTTTTTTTTTTTTTTTTTTTTTTTTTTTTTTTTTTTTTTTTTTTTTTTTTTTTTTTTGTATACAATATCGAGGCTCGTGAAAGAGCGAACATTAATCACACAGAAAGACAAACCGACACATAAAACATATAACATAGGGAGCGGTAGACAAGATGGGGAGAGAGGGGGAAGGACACAAACACAACATTTGAGAGCAGGGACCGAGAGACATGGAGACATCGAGAGATCTGAGAGAGGGCGAGGGCTTTGGGGGGGGGGGGGCGTGGGAAGGGGGCAGTGGGAGAGGTATAAAACATATGGACACTGCCAGGACTTCCAGGAAAGAAGTTGGAATTTCAAACAAGGTGGATCTGGGGTGAATTAGCGGGGGTAGAAAAGATCAAGGTTTTGGATGGGGGAAGATAAGAGATGGTGGTGAACAGCTGTTTTAAAGACCTGGAGGGAGGAGTGGGATTGAAGGGAGTGAGGGAGTTTGTTCCAGAGGCGGGAGAAAAGAGGAATGAAAGAGTGAAGGTGAGCGGAGAGCCGAGATTTCGGCAGTTTAACCATCAGAGGGTTGCTGGCAGATCTTGTGCGACCTGTAGGAATATTTGGGGGACAGAGCACAGAGAGAGCTGGGGGTGCAAGGCCGGAGAGGAGTCGGTAGAAGACAGAAAGACCACCTACCTGCCTGCGGTGAGTGAGTGAAAGGCCCTCAGAGATAGCTTCATCGCGGGAGATTCCAATAATTCTGAAAGCTTTGGTTTCAACAGCGTGAAGCCGAGCTAGGTGTGAGGCAGGAGCACCGGCCCATAGTGGAGAACAGTATTCCATTGAGCTGCGGATGAAAGCCTTGTATGTGGTGAGGAGCTCAGGTGTGCCGAGGAAGGACTTCGCACGACGGAGGATGCCCAGTCGGCGACTGGCTTTGGAGGCCAGCTTGGAAATGTGGTTTTCCCAAGAAAGATCATGGCAGATAGTGAGACCCAAAATCTTGAGCGACAGAACTTCTTGGAGAGGATTGTTGAGAAAGTAGATGGGAGGGTTGTCCAGTCGATCTTTTCGGAGAGACATAGTAAGAGTGTGAGATTTGTCACAATTGAAAGACATGTTCCACTTGTTTGACCAGTCTGTGATTTTGTCCAGGTCTTCAGAGAGTGAGGAGGCAGCAGACTGCCGATCTGAGGGAAGAGGAATGGAGCGGCAGAGAGTGGAGTCATCAGCAAAGAGATAGAGAGGATTTTCGAGAGAGTCAGAGAGATCATTGATGAAGACCAGAAAAAGCACGGGGCCCAGAACACTGCCTTGGGGAACTCCAGCCTGAACAGGAAGAGGAGATGAGAGAAACCCATTCAGGGCCACACGTTGACGACGACTAGAGAGGAAGTCCGCCAGCCATGCGTGGAGATTTCCATCTCCACGCATGGCATCAATAAGATAGAGATAAAGTATTAATAAGATAGAGATAAAGTATCAATAAGACAGAGATAATGTAGCAATAAGATAGAGATAAAGTAGCAATAAGATAGAGATAAAGTAGCAATAACATAGAGATAAAGTAGCAATAAGATAGAGATAAAGTATCAATAAGATAGAGATAAAGTATTAATAAGACAGAGATAAAGTATCAATAAGATAGAGATAAAGTGTCAATAAGATAGAGATAAAGTAGCAATAAGATAGAGATAAAGTATCAATAAGACAGAGATAAAGTAGCAATAAGATAGAGATAAAGTAGCAATAAGATAGAGATAAAGTAGCAATAAGATAGAGATAAAGTATCAATAAGATAGAGATAAAGTATCAATAAGATAGAGATAAAGTATCAATAAGATAGAGATAAAGTGTCAATAAGATAGAGATAAAGTAGCAATAAGATAGAGATAAAGTAGCAATAAGATAGAGATAAAGTCGCAATAAGATAGAGATAAAGTAGCAATAAGATAGAGATAAAGTAGCAATAAGATAGAGATAAAGTATCAATAAGATAGAGATAAAGTATCAATAAGGTAGAGATAAAGTAGCAATAAGATAGAGATAAAGTATCAATAAGATAGAGATAAAGTAGCAATAAGATAGAGATAAAGTAGCAATAAGATAAAGATAAAGTAGCAATAACATAGAGATAAAGTATCAATAAGATAGAGATAAAGTAGCAATAAGATAGAGATAAAGTAGCAATAAGATAGAGATAAAGCATCAATAAGGTAGTGATAAAGTAGCAAAATGGTAGAGATAAAGTAGCAATAAGATAAAGATAAAGTATCAATAAGATAGAGATAAAGTGTCAATAAGATAGAGATAAAGTAGCAATAAGATAGAGATAAAGTATCAATAAGATAGAGATAAAGGAGCAATAAGATAGAGATAAAGTAGCAATCAGAAGTGATAAAGTAGCAAGAAGCTTTTTTTTGTTTGTTTGTTTTTTGTATACAAGATCGAGGCTCGTGAAAGAGCGAACATTAATCACACAGAAAGACAAACAGACAAACCGACACATAAAACATCGGGAGCGGTAGACAAGATGGGGAGAGAGGGGGAAGGACACAAACACAACATTTGAGAGCAGGGACCGAGAGACATGGAGACATCGAGAGATCTGTGGGAGGGAGAGGGCTTTGGGGGGGGGGGGGGGCGGTGGGAGAGGTATAAAACATATGGACACTGCCAGGACTTCCAGGAAAGAAGTTGGAATTTCAAACAAGGTGGATCTGGGGTGAATTAGTGGGGGTAGAAAAGATCAAGGTTTTGGATGGGGGAAGATAAGAGATGGTGGTGAACAGCTGTTTTAAAGACCTGGAGGGAGGAGTGGGATTGAAGGGAGTGTGGGAGTTTGTTCCAGAGGCGGGAGAAAAGAGGAATGAAAGAGTGAAGGTGAGCAGAGAGCCGAGATTTCGGCAGTGTAACCATCAGAGGGTTGCTGGCAGATCTTGTGCGACCTGTAGGAATATTTGGGGGACAGAGCACAGAGAGAGCTGGGGGAGCAAGGCCGGAGAGGATTCGGTAGAAGACAGAAAGACCACCTACCTGCCTGCGGTGAGTGAGTGAAAGGCCCTCAGAGGCCCTCAGTGAGTGAAAGGCCCACTTCATCGCGGGAGATTCCAATGATTCTGAAAGCTTTGGATTCAACAGCATGAAGCCGAGCTAGGTGTGAGGCAGGAGCACCGGCCCATAGGGGAGAACAGTATTCCATTGAGCTGCGGATGAAAGCCTTGTATGTGGTGAGGAGCTCAGGTGTGCCTAGGAAGGACTTCGCACGACGGAGGATGCCCAGTCGGCGACTGGCTTTGGAGGCCAGCTTGGAAATGTGGTTTTCCCAAGAAAGATCATGGCAGATAGTGAGACCCAAAATATTGAGCGACAGAACTTCTTGGAGAGGATTGTTGAGAAAGTAGATGGGAGGGTTGTCCAGTCGATCTTTTCGGAGAGACATAGTAAGAGTGTGAGATTTGTCAGGATTGAAAGACATGTTCCACTTGTTTGACCAGTCTGTGATTTTGTCCAGGTCTTCAGAGAGTGAGGAGGCTGCAGACTGCCGATCTGAGGGAAGAGGAATGGAGCGGCAGAGAGTGGAGTCATCAGCAATCAGCATCAGCATATCGAGATAAAGTATCAATAAGATAGAGATAAAGTGTCAATAAGATCGAGATAAAGTATCAATAAGATAGAGATAAAGTATCAATTAGAGATAAAGTGTCAATAAGATAGAGATAAAGTATCAATAAGATAGAGATAAAGTATCAATAAGATAGAGATAAAGTATCAATAAGATAGAGATAAAGTAGCAATAAGATAGAGATAAAGTAGCAATAAGATAGAGATAAAGTAGCAATAAGATAGAGATAAAGTAGCAATAAGATAGAGATAAAGTAGCAATAAGATAGAGATAAAGTAGCAATAAGATAGAGATAAAGTATCAATAAGATAGAGATAAAGTATCAATAAGATAGAGATAAAGTAGCAATAAGATAGAGATAAAGTAGCAATAAGATAGAGATAAAGTAGCAATAAGATAGAGATAAAGTAGCAATAAGATAGAGATAAAGTAGCAATAAGATAGAAGAGATAAAGTAGCAATAAGATAGAGATAAAGTATCAATAAGATAGAGATAAAGTAGCAATAAGATAGCGATAAAGTATCAATAAGATAGAGATAAAGTAGCAATAAGATAGAGATAAAGTATCAATAAGATAGAGATAAAGTAGCAATAAGATAGAGATAAAGTAGCAATAAGATAGAGATAAAGTATCAATAAGATAGAGATAAAGTATCAATAAGATAGAGATAAAGTATCAATAAGATAGAGATAAAGTAGCAATAAGATAGAGATAAAGTAGCAATAAGATAGAGATAAAGTATCAATAAGATAGAGATAAAGTAGCAATAAGATAGAGATAAAGTATCAATAAGATAGAGATAAAGTATCAATAAGATAGAGATAAAGTAGCAATAAGATAGAGATAAAGTATCAATAAGATAGAGATAAAGTAGCAATAAGATAGAGATAAAGTAGCAATAAGATAGAGATAAAGTCACAATAAGATAGAGATAAAGTAGCAATAAGATAGAGATAAAGTAGCAATAAGATAGAGATAAAGTATCAATAAGATAGAGATAAAGTATCAATAAGATAGAGATAAAGTAGCAATAAGATAGAGATAAAGTAGCAATAAGATAGAGATAAAGTAGCAATAAGATAGAGATAAAGTAGCAATAAGATAGAGATAAAGTATCAATAAGATAGAGATAAAGTAGCAATAAGATAGAGATAAAGTAGCAATAAGATAGAGATAAAGTATCAATAAGATAGAGATAAAGTATCAATAAGATAGAGATAAAGTATCAATAAGATAGAGATAAAGTAGCAATAAGATAGAGATAAAGTATCAATAAGATAGAGATAAAGTAGCAATAAGATAGAGATAAAGTAGCAATAAGATAGAGATAAAGTCACAATAAGATAGAGATAAAGTAGCAATAAGATACAGATAAAGTAGCAATAAGATAGAGATAAAGTAGCAATAAGATAGAGATAAAGTATCAATAAGATAGAGATAAAGTAGCAATAAGATAGAGATAAAGTAGCAATAAGATAGAGATAAAGTAGCAATAAGATAGAGATAAAGTAGCAATAAGATAGAGATAAAGTAGCAATAAGATAGAGATAAAGTAGCAATAAGATAGAGATAAAGTAGCAATAAGATAGAGATAAAGTAGCAATAAGATAGAGATAAAGTAGCAATAAGATAGAGATAAAGTAGCAATAAGATAGAGAAAAAGTAGCAATAAGATAGAGATAAAGTAGCAATAAGATAGAGATAAAGTAGCAATAAGATAGAGATAAAGTAGCAATAAGATAGAGATAAAGTCACAATAAGATAGAGATAAAGTAGCAATAAGATAGAGATAAAGTAGCAATAAGATAGAGATAAAGTAGCAATAAGATAGAGATAAAGTATCAATAAGATAGAGATAAAGTAGCAATAAGATAGAGATAAAGTAGCAATAAGATAGAGATAAAGTAGCAATAAGATAGAGATAAAGTAGCAATAAGATAGAGATAAAGTAGCAATAAGATAGAGATAAAGTAGCAATAAGATAGAGATAAAGTAGCAATAAGATAGAGATAAAGTAGCAATAAGATAGAGATAAAGTAGCAATAAGATAGAGATAAAGTAGCAATAAGATAGAGATAAAGTATCAATAAGATAGAGATAAAGTATCAATAAGATAGAGATAAAGTATCAATAAGATAGAGATAAAGTAGCAATAAGATAGAGATAAAGTAGCAATAAGATAGAGATAAAGTAGCAATAAGATAGAGATAAAGTAGCAATAAGATAGAGATAAAGTAGCAATAAGATAGAGATAAAGTAGCAATAAGATAGAGATAAAGTAGCAATAAGATAGAGATAAAGTAGCAATAAGATAGAGATAAAGTAGCAATAAGATAGAGATAAAGTAGCAATAAGATAGAGATAAAGTAGCAATAAGATAGAGATAAAGTAGCAATAAGATAGAGATAAAGTAGCAATAAGATCGAGATAAAGTAGCAATAAGATAGAGCTAAATTAGCAATAAGATAGAGATAAAGTAGCAATAAGGTAGTGATAAAGTAGTGTTACGGATTCGTCATTTCCGTCATTGTGGTTTTCATCCACTGTAAGCATTTTTGGTTCCATGTACTATTATTGTTATCGTTTGAGTGAAATGGAGATAACTGTTTTCAAAAGGTAAAAAATTAGTGTTTTAAAAGAAACCGGAAACCGGATCGGGAGAAACCGGAATAAGAGGAGGAGGAAGCGAAAAGCGGAGCAAGAGAGGTCGGGAAGAAAAAGCCGAGCTGCTTTGAAGTCTCGATGAGACGCTGGCGAACGTGGGTCACGAGCGAACTTTGGTTTTCCCGGGAAAGGGATTCCTGTGACAGAGTTGTGATCGCTGTGACAGATAAACCTGCGTGACGGGTTTTGCGGTTGATTCCGAAGAGAATCGTTGTTGGAGAGCAGGTACGCCTCCATTACGGGCCCGCCCGCCATTTCGCCTCGCTCCCCGCCATTTCGCATCGCTCCAGCCTTTTCACCTCGCTCCAGCCATTTCACCGCACCCAGCCGTTAGCCTGGTTTGCGTGTGTAACGTGGATTTCGAGTGGGAATTTGCGGTCCTCCGTTTGGGAGCCGTTGAATGGTCATACCCGAAGGTGTGATTTCCCAGTCGCCTTTTGGGTGCTCCTTTGCGCCTCTTTTGCAGCGTTGACTGTCAGCCGACCTGGATTCTGGTCTCGATACGACCTTTTTCTTGCGATCACCGGAGCGTGGATCGACTTTGGCTTGGTGCCGGGACAGAGACTTTGGGGAATGTTCTTTTCGCTCACTTGGAGCACAGTGAGTTATTGAGTAAGAAACTGATGGCACCATTATAGGAATTATATGGTATTTTGGTTGTGCAATTGAAAGTATATTGTACTTGTGCTGTTATTCTTGTGTGACATTAATACAATACTTGTTTTTTGGTAACAATCGATTGGTGTGGTTTCACCATTGGTCATTGACACACATAATAACACATCTTTCTGCCGTGACTCCTTTCGGGGCTCGGAGGTACACCGTGACCGGGGTTTGGGGAGGAGCATGTAACAGTAGCAATAAGATAGAGATAAAGTATCAATAAGATAGAGATAAAGTTGTCATGAATCATTAGTTCCATCTGAGTAATGGCCTTCATTACATACATGCACCTCTTATGATGCTATTCCTGTGTCCACCACGCGGGGAAGGATTTATATACTGTCTGTGCGTAAGGGGGTTTCATTCAGCTGTTCTGTGCCTTCAAGTTGGTAAGATTGCTAAAGGACGTGCTTTATATATTTGCTTATATGCCTGTAATGGCGTAATGTTGATGAAGGTGCTCTGGGATGCTTGCTTATTAGCTTTTGTGTTTTCTTTGTAGATGAGTTGCATTCAAGTGAATAAAAGCTCACGTTAGGAGTTTTCCTGGTGAATCGTTTCATTTCACCACAAAAGTATCAATAAGATAGAGATAAAGTATCAATAAGATAGAGATAAAGTATTAATAAGATAGAGATAAAGTATCAATAAGACAGAGATAATGTAGCAATAAGATAGAGATAAAGTAGCAATAAGATAGAGATAAAGTAGCAATAAGATAGAGATAAAGTAGCAATAAGATAGAGATAAAGTAGCAATAAGATAGAGATAAAGTAGCAATAAGATAGAGATAAAGTAGCAATAAGATAGAGATAAAGTAGCAATAAGATAGAGATAAAGTAGCAATAAGATAGAGATAAAGTAGCAATAAGATAGAGATAAAGTAGCAATAAGATAGAGATAAAGTAGCAATAAGATAGAGATAAAGTAGCAATAAGATAGAGATAAAGTAGCAATAAGATAGAGATAAAGTAGCAATAAGATAGAGATAAAGTAGCAATAAGATAGAGATAAAGTAGCAATAAGATAGAGATAAAGTAGCAATAAGATCGAGATAAAGTATCAATAAGATAGAGATAAAGTAGCAATAAGATAGAGATAAAGTAGCAATAAGGTAGAGATAAAGTAGCAATCAGATAGAGATAAAGTAGCAATAAGATAGAGATAAAGTATCAATAAGATAGAGATAAAGTATCAATAAGATCGAGATAAAGTATCAATAAGATAGAGATAAAGTAGCAATAAGATAGAGATAAAGTAGCAATAAGATAGAGATAAAGTAGCAATAAGATAGAGATAAAGTAGCAATAAGATAGAGATAAAGTATCAATAAGATAGAGATAAAGTATCAATAAGATAGAGATAAAGTAGCAATAAGATAGAGATAAAGTATCAATAAGATAGAGATAAAGTAGCAATAAGATAGAGATAAAGTAGCAATAAGATAGAGATAAAGTCACAATAAGATAGAGATAAAGTAGCAATAAGATAGAGATAAAGTAGCAATAAGATAGAGATAAAGTATCAATAAGATAGAGATAAAGTATCAATAAGATAGAGATAAAGTAGCAATAAGATAGAGATAAAGTAGCAATAAGATAGAGATAAAGTAGCAATAAGATAGAGATAAAGTAGCAATAAGATAGAGATAAAGTATCAATAAGATAGAGATAAAGTAGCAATAAGATAGAGATAAAGTAGCAATAAGATAGAGATAAAGTATCAATAAGATAGAGATAAAGTATCAATAAGATAGAGATAAAGTATCAATAAGATAGAGATAAAGTAGCAATAAGATAGAGATAAAGTATCAATAAGATAGAGATAAAGTAGCAATAAGATAGAGATAAAGTAGCAATAAGATAGAGATAAAGTCACAATAAGATAGAGATAAAGTAGCAATAAGATAGAGATAAAGTAGCAATAAGATAGAGATAAAGTAGCAATAAGATAGAGATAAAGTATCAATAAGATAGAGATAAAGTAGCAATAAGATAGAGATAAAGTAGCAATAAGATAGAGATAAAGTAGCAATAAGATAGAGATAAAGTAGCAATAAGATAGAGATAAAGTAGCAATAAGATAGAGATAAAGTAGCAATAAGATAGAGATAAAGTAGCAATAAGATAGAGATAAAGTAGCAATAAGATAGAGATAAAGTAGCAATAAGATAGAGATAAAGTAGCAATAAGATAGAGATAAAGTAGCAATAAGATAGAGATAAAGTAGCAATAAGATAGAGATAAAGTAGCAATAAGATAGAGATAAAGTAGCAATAAGATAGAGATAAAGTAGCAATAAGATAGAGATAAAGTAGCAATAAGATAGAGATAAAGTAGCAATAAGATAGAGATAAAGTAGCAATAAGATAGAGATAAAGTAGCAATAAGATAGAGATAAAGTAGCAATAAGATAGAGATAAAGTAGCAATAAGATAGAGATAAAGTAGCAATAAGATAGAGATAAAGTAGCAATAAGATAGAGATAAAGTAGCAATAAGATAGAGATAAAGTAGCAATAAGATCGAGATAAAGTATCAATAAGATAGAGATAAAGTAGCAATAAGATAGAGATAAAGTAGCAATAAGGTAGAGATAAAGTAGCAATAAGATAGAGATAAAGTAGCAATAAGATAGAGATAAAGTAGCAATAAGATCGAGATAAAGTAGCAATAAGATAGAGATAAAGTAGCAATAAGATAGAGATAAAGTAGCAATAAGATAGAGATAAAGTAGCAATAAGATAGAGATAAAGTAGCAATAAGATAGAGATAAAGTAGCAATAAGATAGAGATAAAGTAGCAATAAGATCGAGATAAAGTATCAATAAGATAGAGATAAAGTAGCAATAAGATCGAGATAAAGTAGCAATAAGATAGAGATAAAGTATCAATAAGATAGAGATAAAGTAGCAATAAGATCGAGATAAAGTATCAATAAGATAGAGATAAAGTAGCAATAAGATAGAGATAAAGTATCAATAAGGTAGAGATAAAGTAGCAATAAGATAGAGATAAAGTATCAATAAGATAGAGATAAAGTAGCAATAAGATCGAGATAAAGTATCAATAAGATAGAGATAAAGTAGCAATAAGATAGAGATAAAGTAGCAATAAGATAGAGATAAAGTAGCAATAAGATAGAGATAAAGTAGCAATAAGATAGAGATAAAGTATCAATAAGATAGAGATAAAGTATCAATAAGATAGAGATAAAGTAGCAATAAGATAGAGATAAAGTAGCAATAAGATAGAGAAAAAGTAGCAATAAGATAGAGATAAAGTAGCAATAAGATAGAGATAAAGTAGCAATAAGATAGAGATAAAGTAGCAATAAGATAGAGATAAAGTAGCAATAAGATAGAGATAAAGTAGCAATAAGATAGAGATAAAGTAGCAATAAGATAGAGATAAAGTAGCAATAAGATAGAGATAAAGTAGCAATAAGATAGAGATAAAGCAGCAATAAGATAGAGATAAAGTAGCAATAAGATAGAGATAAAGTAGCAATAAGATAGAGATAAAGTAGCAATAAGATAGAGATAAAGTAGCAATAAGATAGAGATAAAGTAGCAATAAGATAGAGATAAAGTAGCAATAAGATCGAGATAAAGTATCAATAAGATAGAGATAAAGTAGCAATAAGATAGAGATAAAGTAGCAATAAGATAGAGATAAAGTAGCAATAAGATAGAGATAAAGTAGCAATAAGATAGAGATAAAGTAGCAATAAGATAGAGATAAAGTATCAATAAGATAGAGATAAAGTAGCAATAAGATAGAGATAAAGTATCAATAAGATAGAGATAAAGTAGCAATAAGATAGAGATAAAGTATCAATAAGATAGAGATAAAGTATCAATAAGATAGAGATAAAGTAGCAATAAGATAGAGATAAAGTAGCAATAAGATAGAGATAAAGTATCAATAAGATAGAGATAAAGTATCAATAAGATCGAGATAAAGTATCAATAAGATAGAGATAAAGTAGCAATAAGATAGAGATAAAGTAGCAATAAGATAGAGATAAAGTAGCAATAAGATAGAGATAAAGTAGCAATAAGATAGAGATAAAGTATCAATAAGATAGAGATAAAGTATCAATAAGATAGAGATAAAGTAGCAATAAGATAGAGATAAAGTATCAATAAGATAGAGATAAAGTAGCAATAAGATAGAGATAAAGTAGCAATAAGATAGAGATAAAGTCACAATAAGATAGAGATAAAGTAGCAATAAGATAGAGATAAAGTAGCAATAAGATAGAGATAAAGTATCAATAAGATAGAGATAAAGTATCAATAAGATAGAGATAAAGTAGCAATAAGATAGAGATAAAGTAGCAATAAGATAGAGATAAAGTAGCAATAAGATAGAGATAAAGTAGCAATAAGATAGAGATAAAGTATCAATAAGATAGAGATAAAGTAGCAATAAGATAGAGATAAAGTAGCAATAAGATAGAGATAAAGTATCAATAAGATAGAGATAAAGTATCAATAAGATAGAGATAAAGTATCAATAAGATAGAGATAAAGTAGCAATAAGATAGAGATAAAGTAGCAATAAGATAGAGATAAAGTAGCAATAAGATAGAGATAAAGTCACAATAAGATAGAGATAAAGTAGCAATAAGATAGAGATAAAGTAGCAATAAGATAGAGATAAAGTAGCAATAAGATAGAGATAAAGTATCAATAAGATAGAGATAAAGTAGCAATAAGATAGAGATAAAGTAGCAATAAGATAGAGATAAAGTAGCAATAAGATAGAGATAAAGTAGCAATAAGATAGAGATAAAGTAGCAATAAGATAGAGATAAAGTAGCAATAAGATAGAGATAAAGTAGCAATAAGATAGAGATAAAGTAGCAATAAGATAGAGATAAAGTAGCAATAAGATAGAGATAAAGTAGCAATAAGATAGAGATAAAGTAGCAATAAGATAGAGATAAAGTAGCAATAAGATAGAGATAAAGTAGCAATAAGATAGAGATAAAGTAGCAATAAGATAGAGATAAAGTAGCAATAAGATAGAGATAAAGTAGCAATAAGATAGAGATAAAGTAGCAATAAGATAGAGATAAAGTAGCAATAAGATAGAGATAAAGTAGCAATAAGATAGAGATAAAGTAGCAATAAGATAGAGATAAAGTAGCAATAAGATAGAGATAAAGTAGCAATAAGATAGAGATAAAGTAGCAATAAGATAGAGATAAAGTAGCAATAAGATAGAGATAAAGTAGCAATAAGATCGAGATAAAGTATCAATAAGATAGAGATAAAGTAGCAATAAGATAGAGATAAAGTAGCAATAAGGTAGAGATAAAGTAGCAATAAGATAGAGATAAAGTAGCAATAAGATAGAGATAAAGTAGCAATAAGATCGAGATAAAGTAGCAATAAGATAGAGATAAAGTAGCAATAAGATAGAGATAAAGTAGCAATAAGATAGAGATAAAGTAGCAATAAGATAGAGATAAAGTAGCAATAAGATAGAGATAAAGTAGCAATAAGATCGAGATAAAGTATCAATAAGATAGAGATAAAGTAGCAATAAGATCGAGATAAAGTAGCAATAAGATAGAGATAAAGTATCAATAAGATAGAGATAAAGTAGCAATAAGATCGAGATAAAGTATCAATAAGATAGAGATAAAGTAGCAATAAGATAGAGATAAAGTATCAATAAGGTAGAGATAAAGTAGCAATAAGATAGAGATAAAGTATCAATAAGATAGAGATAAAGTAGCAATAAGATCGAGATAAAGTATCAATAAGATAGAGATAAAGTAGCAATAAGATAGAGATAAAGTATCAATAAGGTAGAGATAAAGTATCAATAAGGTAGAGATAAAGTAGCAATAAGATAGAGATAAAGTATCAATAAGATAGAGATAAAGTAGCAATAAGATCGAGATAAAGTATCAATAAGGTAGTGATAAAGTAGCAAAATGGTGGAGATAAAGTCGCAATAAGGCTCATTGTAACGAACTCCGCATGGGGAATAAGTGTTATTAACGATAACATCATTGGTTCCTGAATTATGACGTAATTCGACGAGTGCAATGCTTCGTCCGATGAGAGTGACATTTTTTAACGTGATCTTCACGACAATTATATTGGAGAATGTAAATTTATGATGCCATTAGTCACCTGGTCTGACAGCCAAATTTAATCAACGGAAAAAAAATAACCCTAAAAAAAACACAAGAGTTGGCTCGCACCAAGTTGACTGCGTGGGGTAAGTGTTCTGTGAATACCATCGAGTTGATAAATAAAGCAAAGTGACATTTCAAAAGCTAAATATTATTTATCAGATCATTATCAAATATTTCCACTTCGTATCATCACATGCAAAACAACAATGGAAATCATTGTAGACGACACATTCCCCAACTGCAGATATTTACATATATGAATGGTAAGACCACCTGACTGTGTATAGTAAGAACAAGACACAATGGTGGCCCATCACAGCCATTGCTGCCCCAATTTGTGACAAACAAGGGTCGTCTGCCACACAAACGCATTGCATATTGCCTTCGCACATCTCCATTAAGGGGACAGTTTTGCGATTGGGAATACATTACCCATAAGGTTTGATTCCCGATCCGGCTATAATCGATCATCCCGGTTTTTCACAGGCACGGTGATTCGTCAATGTGTGCCATCCCACGGATGGACGTTAAACAAGCGTTCCATCTCCCAGCATTAGTCGGAAGACATTAAAGATCCCATGGTGTCCTTCATGACGAGGAGGTGAGCTATCGCCTGCACTGTAACAAATTCCTCATTCCTGTCCCAACTCCTGCTGGGAAGTCAATGGCAAAGTACCCAGTAGAACACTTCCTCAGGAAGCTGATTTGGCAGTATCAATGCTCTGTGAAGAGTATTCAAACCTTTTATACCCAAATCACACCCAATAAAGGGTTTTAAAACGTCTCAAAAAGGGTATCAAAGTCGATGGGGGTCCAAAGTGACAAAAGGGTATTAAAAGGTTTGAAATGTGTGAATGTCTCAAGGTATTAAAAGGGTCTGCAGGGTTGAAAGGGATTTAAAGGTTCTAAGTATCTGAAGATGTCTAAGGGGTCTGTCTGAAGGGTATAAAGCAATCTCGAGGGTCGAAAAGGTATGTTGCAATAGTACGTAATTCATGGATGTAGTTAATGGAGACATAGTCACGGTCCAATAACACGTAATTAATAGACGTCGTCATGCTCCAATAATACGTAATTAATAGATGTACATATCGTTCAACTCAGGTTTAAGCAATACGTAATTAATAGACGTAGTCACATTTCATTAGTATGTAATTAATAGACGAACTCGCATCGCATTAGTACGTGATTAAAGAACATAATGACGTTCCAATTGTACTTAATTAATAGAAGTACTGCACTGACGTTCCAATAGTACCTAATTAATAGACATACTCACGTACCATTATTTTGATATACCATTATCGTTATCTTTATTATCATCATTTTCAATATTGTCATTATTATCATCATCATCATTATGGATAATTATCATCATTTTTATTATCATTATGTATCATCATTATTATGTATGTCATAGTTTACAACTTTACATAGTTTATTAATAAGTAACTAACAGGAGTACCCTGCATTGCCCAGCACCTCCTTCTGATCCTGTTGGCATTTTGAAGAAATCAATGGGTTTTTTTTTTCTATTTTTTGTAGGTGCCTAAAACACTTTCCTACCTACACCCAATAAGGAAAATTTATATTTAATATGATATTGCACACACACACTAATTGGGAATAATTGAATATTCATATACAGTGCATTCAGAAAGTATTCAGACTCCTTCACTTTTTTCACATTTTGTTATGTTGCAGCCTTATGCTGAAATCGTTTAAATTCATTTTTTCCCTCATCAATCTACACTCAATACCCCATAATGACAAAGAGAAAACAGGATTTTAGAAAGTTTTGCAAATTTATTAAAAAGAAAAAAGGGAAATATCACATTGACATAAGTATTAATACCCTTTGCTATGACACTTTAAATTTAGCTCAGGTGCCTCCCATTTCTCTTGATCATCTTTGAGATGTTTCTACACCTTGATTGGAGTCCACTTGTGGTAAATTCAATTGATTGGACATGATTTGGAAAGGCACACACCTGTCTGTATAAGGACTCACAAATGACAATGCATTTCAGAGCAAAAACCAAGCCATGAGATAGAAGGAACTGCCTACAGAGCTCAGAGACAGGATTGTGTCGAGGCACAGATCTGGGAAACCTACAAAATAATTCTGCTGCATTGAAGGTTCCCAAGAGCACAGTGGCCTCCATAATTCTTAAATGGAAGAAGTTTGGAACAACCAGGACTCTTCCTAGAGCTGGCCGCCCGGCCAAACTGAGCAATCGGGGGAGAAGGGCCTTGGTAAGAGAGGTGACCAGGAACCCGATGGTCACTCTGGCTGAGCTCCAGAGATCCTGTGTGGAGATGGGAGAAACTTCCAGAAGGACAACCATCACTGCAACACTCCACCGATCTGGGCTTTATGGCAGAGTGTCCAGACGGAAGCCAAACAGTTCAATCTTAGTTTCATCAGACCACAGAATCTTGTTTCTCACAGACTGAGAGTCCTTTAGGTGCTTTTTTGCAAACTCCAAGCGGGCTTTCATGTGTCTTTCTCTGAGGAGAGGCCTCCGTCTGGCCACTCTGCCATAAAGCCCAGATCGGTGGAGTGTTGCAGTGATGGTTGTCCTTCTGGAAGTTTCTCCCATCTCCACACAGGATCTCTGGAGCTCAGCCAGAGTGACCATCGGGTTCCTGGTCACCTCTCTTACCAAGGCCCTTCTCCCCCGATTGCTCAGTTTGGCCGGGCGGCCAGCTCTAGGAAGAGTCCTGGTTGTTCCAAACTTCTTCCATTTAAGAATTATGGAGGCCACTGTGCTCTTGGGAACCTTCAATGCAGCAGAAATTTTTTGTGGGCTTCCCCAGATCTGTGCCTCGACACAATCCTGTCTCTGAGCTCTGTAGACAGTTCCTTCGACCTCATGGCTTGGTTTTTGCTCTGATATGCATTGTCAGTTGTGAGACCTTATACAGACAGGTGTGTGCCTTTCCAAATCATGTCCAATCAATTGTATTTACCACAGGTGGACTCCAATCAAGGAGGAGAAACATCTCAAAGATGATCGAGAGAAATGGGAGGCACCTGAGCTCAATTTCAAGTGTCATAGCAAAGGGTATGAATACATATGTCAATGTGATATTTCAGTTTTTTTTTTTTAAATAAATTTCCAAAACTTTCTAAAATCCTGTTTTCTCTTTGTCATTACCATTCCATTACCATTGTCATTTGTATTGAGTGTAGATTGATGAGGGAAAAAATGAATTTAATCGATTTCAGCACAAGGCTGCAACATAACAAAATGTGAAAAAAGTGAAGGGGTCTGAATACTTTCTGGATGCACTGTAGCTACAAAGGCTCAGGCACTACTATAAAGCAAAAAAAATTTAAACTCCAAAAAAAACGAACGATATATGTATATATATATGTATATATATATATATATATGTATATATATATATACATATATATATATATATGCAT
>NC_136261.1:252923045-252925545 GCF_964187855.1 Myxine glutinosa | reverse complement strand
GTATGTATATATGTGTATATATATATATATATATATATATATATATATATATATATATATATATATATATATATATATATATATATATATATATATATATACATATATATAGATATATATATAGATATATAGTTGCTTTTTTGGGGGGGTTTTGCCTAAAACACTCCCAGGCACTCACTGATGAATCTCTGAAAGTTTGACGAAGATCCGTTCAGCCATCTCTGACGAAAATGGCGACACACAGCCAGACACAGACAAACGGCCCTCTTACATTATAGATTGTCATTCGACCAATCACACTTTTGTGTCACCAAACGTGCAAACCTGCGTTGTCCATACTTACTCTAAATATAATAAAACCTCATTTAATTTTCATACCTCACTGCAGATCTCTTCTGATGTCAGAGAAAAGACATTCAGTGTCTGGAGAGGTGATAACGCATTCTTGCCACTGTCCTGCAACTGAAAGTTTCTGATGTTGTACTTTCCTCGCAGAAGTTCCATGCGCCTCTGAATTGAGCGGTCCAAGTTCACAGTAACTGGGTGCAAAATTTCCACGTCACTTGTAGTAAATGGATAGTCTTGATTTAGATGTTTTTCGAAAACCTCAGGGTCACCATCGAGTACAAAGAGTTGATCTAACCCGCTCATGAGAACGCAAAGCTCTTCCATCGACTCCGTGTATATATCCCAAAGGTAACGGTTGCCCTCGATTGATTCCTTATTCGTATTTCTCCTCCTCTCTTTGATGTCTTCCTCGCACTGTAAGACCCAACTGAGTCTGCACGGCCACTGTGTTGAGAGCACCGTCCAAGCCACAATCCTCTCTGGTGTTAAGGGGTTTGGAAGATGACCATATTTGGCGAATAAAAGCCTGATTATAATAGGAACTGAATTGATAATCCGCCGCATCTTTATATAGCTCTGATCGATGTTGCAAAGCATCTGTGTGTCGCTCTGTTTGAGAATGCGGAAAGCTTCTTGGACTAATTTTCCAGCACCTCCTTTATGGTAACCGGCAGACTTTTCTGTGTCTGTCGGTTTGCATTGTGAGTCCATTCCATCAGCCTCTCTCTCTGTCTTCCGCAATAAATCTTTGAGGAAATTTAGCTTGACATCGTCACCCATCTCTGGTATGCTGAATGGCAGATCCACCGTCCGGTTCAGTATCTCATAGCCGTTTTTTTGGGAGGCATGCTCAAAAGAGTCGATGATCACGGTTGGGTCCACAGCCAAGAGAGAAATGAAACGGGACTCGTTATCCGACAGCAAGATGTTCATGGCCTCAAGTACGCTTGTGATCTTTTCTTGAGGACAACGGTCCAGATCTTGGATTTTTAGAACTAGTCTCAGTTTGCATCGTTCAAAAACCTCCATGTAACGAAGGAAGTTGGTTATGATTTGCACTTCCTTTTTGACCATCTGCATGAACCCCAACTGTGTGCTGAAGTCCTGATTATCCATTAGCTTTTCTACTTGAGATTTCTGCGTCATAGCGAAGTTGTAGGCCACCATACCGACATTCTTCATAATTACGATTGTCGAAAGTCCTACAATGCTCGCCCCTATACCTTCAAGCGTTGAAACGATGTCTCCACCAAAATTGCTCGGAAAACCCAAAACCACAATGACGATGACCAATATTATGGCTAGCACAACGATTATAATGGTGGCGATCCAAGCAGGAACGCACAGGTACTTGACGGGTTTCCATTCGTATAAGGAATCTTCAATTACCGGGACTTTTGATTTTCCGAGAGCTCGGTAGATGCTGGTAGGAAGTGGACGGAAGCTATTCCGTACGTGGGCGCACAGAGTGGTCACCATTCCTGCCCACAGTCGGTCACTGCCAGCGAACTCCCAGGCATTGTATGGCACGAATATGAAGCGTACCCTTTTTCGATTGAGCTGTTTGGCAGTGATGATCGGAGAGAAGAATAGCAAACGGAAAAGGAGATGCAGGAAGCCCAGTTTCTTGGCAGTGCGTGGAGTTTCCTGTGATGCGTCCATTTCTTTCTGGTGTGTAATCTCCTCTTGAGTTTTTAGTGATTCTGAAATTGAAGGAAAGATTAATGGTAAAAATAAACATTGTGTGTTCTGAAAACTTCATGCTTTATCAGCAAGTCTTGTAATATCAAAGTAGAAAAATCAAACAAGAGTGATCATTCAGACAAATATTGACATTACATACTAAAATACGCCATTTCGTGTCTGTCTGTCTGCCCGTCTGTCTGATGAATTTTTGACGCCAATACATTCCTTCGTTACTTATCCAATCTCAACCAAACTTGACAGGATGACCAAGGGTTACACAATGAAGGTTGTAGCGCATTCATTTGCCCCCCTCCCAAGGGGGCTTTCTCCCCCGAGCGGGTTTTCCCCGCCATTGCCGTCAATGGGGTTAAGTGTTGAGGTGTATATCAATGTTAAATTAGCTTTATCGTGGCGTTTTTCCAAAGACGCTTTGAATAACAAAATTAATGATAATCACATATTGTTA
>NC_136261.1:252808045-252918045 GCF_964187855.1 Myxine glutinosa | reverse complement strand
TTGGGGTTAAGGGGCTTGATAAGGTTATCATCGTAAGATTTGAAAGTAGGGGTGATTGCCCCCATTATTGTATGGCTCTTTGTGTGTGATTTATAATATATTATTGTTTGTTTATAACCTGGTGTGGTTGCATTATTGATTTGACTGTTTCATTTGCTGGTTCCATTGAGGGTTTCATTATTTGCTGGATTTCAACTAAGGATAACACATCTTTCTGCCAGGGACCCGCTCGGGGTTCGGAGATCTACCGAGACCAGAGGTAAGGGGGGGACCCCGTAACAGAAATTTGGGGCTCGTCCAATTGATATTCGTGGGCTCGCAATTGGGTCTGCATCCGGGATCTATAAAATTCCTAAATTTAGTCCGGCAAAGAATTCCCTAACATTCCCAGAATTCCCAAATTTGGAACTTTTTCCGACATTCCCAAAATTTTTCCAAAAACAAACAACAACAACAAAAAAAAATCTTTTTGTTTTGTTTGTTAAAATTTTCTTGGGTGAAGGTTAACAGGTGTTACCAGTAGTCACTATGGCGTTTGATGCAGAGAAGTTTACAGTGACCCCTAGTGAAGCACAGTTCAGAGCGTTAGTAAAATCGGACCTCTGGAAATTGGCCAAACATTTTAGCTTGGAGGTCCGAACTAATATGAAGAAGGCAGAGTTGCAGACAGTGGTGATACAATCTATGGTGGGATTAGAAGCATGGGAAGAGGTAGCCTGGGATTGGTTACCAGAAGAGCAAGAAAATGTGGAGCTCCGGAAACTGGAGATGCAATTACAGAGCCAGGAAAGGGAAAAAGCACAGGAACGAGAACTCCAGGAAAGGTTAGAAGAGAAAAAAACAGAGGAAAGGAGAGTGGAAAGAGAACTCCAGGAAAGGTTAAAAGTACAGGAAAGAGAACTCCAGGAAAGGTTAAAAGTACAGGAAAGAGAACTACAGGAAAGGTTAGAAGACAAAAAAGCAGAGGAAAGGAGAGCTGCAAGAGAACTCGAAGCAGAGGAGAGAAGAGCCGAAAGGGAGTTAAAGGACCGTGAATTGGCGCGTCAGCAGGAAATTAAAGTCAAGGAGCTGGAGTTAATGAGAGAACGGGGAGAGGTACCATCCCTGCTGACTGGTTCGACACCTAGTCAGAACACCTGGGATGTTGGCAGACATGTGAGGCTGGTCCCACCCTTCAATGAAAAGGAGGTAGCCAAGTTTTTTCCACACTTTGAGAAAGTGGCTCGACAGTTAAACTGGCCTGAGGAGTACTGGTCCATACTAGTGCAAAGTGTTCTGGTGGGTAAAGCTCAAGAGATTTATTCGGCTTTACCGATTGACCAATGGTCAGAATACGAGGTATTGAAGAAACACATTCTCAAAGCTTATGAATTGGTCCCAGAAGCTTACCGGCAAAAATTCCGGAATGCCAAGAGGAGGGAGAGTGAGACCCATGTGGAATTTGCCAGAGTGAAGGAAACCATGTTTGATAGGTGGTGTGATTCAAAAGGAGTTGGGAAAGACTTCAAACTATTGCGACAATTGATCCTGGTGGAGGAATTCCAACAGTGTGTCCACGATGACATTAAAGTTCATCTGGAGGAAAGGAAAGTACCAAAGCTGTATGAGGCAGCCACCATGGCAGATGACTATGCCTTAACACACAGGATGGGGTTCCACAAACAGAACTTCTCGCCCAGACCTAGCCAGGGGAGCTATGGTACATCAGGGGCGAAGAATGAAAATCCATGGGGGCGGCCTCGGGATGGAAATGAGGTCCACTTTAACACCACGACTTCTAGAAATCAGAAGACTGCGGTTCCAAGACAGACCTATCGTCCGGGGGACTCGAGGCAGACCGCCGCCCCCATGCCTTGGCAGACCACGAGGTTCTCCTCCGGGCCTACTTGCACTTTTTGCCATAAACCTGGACACTGGATGTCCAACTGTTATTCTCTGGGAAAGGAAAATCAGGAGCGGAGTACGACTCCAAATGCGATGGCCATTGTGAGAAATTGCCCTCAAAAGGGTTACCAACCATTTATTTCCGAGGGGTTTGTGTCACTGGATGGAGCCTCGACTAACCGGAGACCGGTTAGGATATTGAGGGACACAGGAGCACATCAATCTTTAATGCTTGAAGGCATCTTGCCATGGTCCGAGGAGACGACAACTGGGGATAGTGTTCGTTTACAGGGGATTGGTGGCTGTGTTAGTGCTCCACTTCATGTCATCCATTTGGAGTCCGATTTGGTGTCAGGACCGGTCAATGTCGGTTTACAAGCCACGCTTCCTGTAGAGGGAGTATCGGTTGTTATCGGGAATGATTTGGCCGGTGGTCAAGTTTATGGTAACCCGATGGTTGTTAAAAAGCCCAGTAGGGAAAATAACACCACAACAGTGAGGGATGGCGACAAGTTTAGCAAGTTATTTGTAGGTGGACTGAACTTCAAAACAAAGGAAGATGTTTTGGAGTCTGCCTTCAGCAACTAAGGACCGCTTTTGGAAGTGCTGCTGATAAAAGACAGGGAGACACGAAAGTCAAGAGGGTTTGGCTTTGTCACGTTTGAAAACTCAAAGGACGCCAGAGAGGCAGAAAAGGATCTGAATAGCAAGGAGTTGGAGGGTCGGACCATCACAGTAGGGAATGCATTTCCTAGGGGTCGAGGGGGCTACAGAGGGGGACCACGGAGTAGTAGTGGTGGTGGCCGCAAGCGATATTATTATGGAGGCTTCCAGAGTTATGACCGCTCCCGAAGGAAGGATTATCAGAGCAGTGGCCGAGAAGGAGACCGCTATTCATGTGACTACAGTGACCAGTGGTCCAACCGTGATTGTTAGGAAAGTTAGAAAGAGTTGAAGCACTGAATGGTGCAGAGCCGCCGAGCCAAGATTCCTACACGGACTAACCGTGAACTCCACGTTCCTAAAGGCATCCAGGTAGTGAACTTCCCTGCACGGACTAACCGTGAACTCCACGTTCCTAAAGGCGTCCATGTAGTGAATACTTCCAGGCCTCACCACCCAACCACCATGGAACCTGGCTTTCAGCTCGGCCTCCCGGGGAAAGTGCTATAGATTTGCTGGCCTTTGGTTTTTTTTAATCACAACCCCTTAACCTTCATTCAAGAGAAACTAGAAAAAAATCAGAGGGGCAGGGACAATGTCGTTGTTGACGCTTGGTCCAGAGGGAATGAACTTTGGAAAGCTCTGGGGGTTGTGTAAAATGTTGTTGCTTTATTTTTGGGGAAGGTTGAATATTGTTGCCCACGGGGATTGCTAATTTGGTTTGTGAATTTACTTTTGCTTGTTTAAAGAGGGCATGCAAAGAAAGTTTTCGCGGTGTTCAAACTTTCTTTCTTGAGGGGGGGAAGTGTTACAGATTCGGCCCTAATGATTGTTGTTATGATTATTGTTGTTGGTTCGAAGTATGCTGGTGATTATGGTTGAAGGGAAAGGGTTATTATAGTTAAAAGATTTAAAAGCGCTCCTGGTAAAATGTGGCCGGAAATCCGGATCGTGACCGGAAGAGGTGGAGCGAGAGGAAGAAGAGGCGGGAGGAGATCGTGAAGAGACGTGGTTGTTTTAGCTCCGGACCGAGCGGTCGACGTACAGTGCGAGTGAACTTTGCGTCCTTGAAGGGAAGTTCGGGCGATAAGAGACATCGCCGGAGTGCGTGGAGCCTGTGTCGTCGGGTAACCTCATTGAGGTTCCGGAGGATCCTGGCCTCAAAGCCCGGGTTGGAGTGAAAGCCATCTTCGCCACGCGAGCAACCTGCAGTGAACCGGGTTTGGTCGTGTCGGCTGGGCATTATTCCCCGGTGGTTTGCCGGGGACGGCTGTGCCAGAAAGGGCATGTGAGAATTATACGGAGGCCCGCGGATCGAACCGCAACATGTACGTCGGAGTGTGTCTTTGTGAGGTTCCTTTCCACCGCTGTGTTGCTGGGTGCTGAACAACGTGACCTCGGGGTCGTCTCGCTCACCTACGCCTCAATTGACTTTGATCGGGCCTTGACTCCCCGATCGCGGGAGCGCACAGAGACATTGGGACTTCCCCTTGGAGGGGTGCAGAGACATTGGTGAGGTGCTATGAGTTTGGGGTTAAGGGGCTTGATAAGGTTATCATCGTAAGATTTGAAAGTAGGGGGTGATTGACCCCATTGTTGTATGGCTCTTTGTGTGTGATTTATAATATATTATTGTTTGTTTATAACCTGGTGTGGTTGCATTATTGATTTGACTGTTTCATTTGCTGGTTCCATTGAGGGTTTCATTATTTGCTGGATTTCAACTAAGGATAACACATCTTTCTGCCGGGGACCCTCTCGGGGTTCGGAGGTCTACCCAGACCAGAGGTAAGGGGGGGACCCCGTAACATTATACAATGGACTACAAAATGTAAATGTTTCATGATATTTGTTATATGTATTATATCACCTTTATCTATCAATATTGTTGAAATGAAGATCAAATAGCTGCATGTTGAAATATGTTGAAAAAGTCAAAACTGTACATGGGGTGTACTGACCTTTTCACGTGACTGTATATGTGTAGCGCCACCTGTTGGTGGTGGCAGAGGGCATCACAATGTTTTTTTTTTACCCTGGCAATGCTGAGGATGAAGCACTATTTGCATGGGTAAACCTTTCCTCCTTCCCTCGCTCCATTCCCTCTCTGCCCTCCCCCTCCCCTTTTCCTGCCCCCCCTCACTTTCCCCCATCTCCCCCTTCTCACACTCCTCCCCTTCCCCTCCCCACTTTTCTCCCCCTCCCTTTCCTTCCCTCTACCCCTCTCCCTCCCCCCACATGTCCATCTACCCCACCCCCTAGGGCAGTGCCGGGTACTTCAGCTAATATATATATATATATAGTAGTGGGGTCACCCGTGAGAATCCCAAGGGTATGGACATGTGTGACATTTCGACATATTGAGTTAGATGCTGCACCTGCACATTCAGTTTCACAAAATGGTTCCTGGCAATTCATCAGATCCACAAATAATGTAATCTACACAATGTATTTACTTCTGATAACATGTGAATGCATGTGCGTGCACACCCACACACACATATACACACACATACACACAGACATATATACACCCACAGACATACACACAAACACATCTCGTTTTTTCATTTCTGTTCCTCACAATTCTGTCTCTCTCTTATTCACAGACACACACACATACACACACACACATATATAATTATATATATATATATATATATATATATATATATATATATATATATATATATATATGTATACGTATATATATATATGTATACGTGTGTATATATATATATATATATATATATATATATATATATATATATATATATATATATATATATATATATATATACATACATATATATATATATATACATACATACATACATACAGACTTGGCATTTAATATGGAATATTTTTTTTGGGGGGTGAACTTACTTTTCAAGAGAACCAAAAGTTCATTGGAATTATGTTGAAATTATTCCAGATTTTGTTAATGTGACCTTTAAAAGAAACGAAAACCACATTTGACATTTCGAAGCAAATAAATTGATCCTTGAAAGTGATGTGAACTGATATCGAACTCAATTCACGGACAGTACTGTGTTAAACTTCTGTACGTTTTCCAGAAGTATCTCTTTATTTTGCACATTAGTCAAAAAAAAATTCAACAAAAACAAAAGCTAAATTATGACTTGGATTTACAGACAGTAAAATTACAGTTCAGTACTTCGCGTAACCCCCACGAGCATTCAGGAGAGCACGTACACGTCGAGGCATGCTGTTCACGAGATTTGCCAAGGTTTTGACAGGAATCGCTTGCCATGCAGTGACAATAGTCTGCTGCAATTCACGCACAATGGTGGGCTGCTGGTCCAAGTTGTCGATTTGACACATTAATTCTGCCCACAAGTTCTCTATCGGATTCATATCCGGGGACATGTCAAGCCACTCCATATGCTCTCCACCACGGTCAGCAAGAAAGTGTTGGATCATGCGAGCACGATGAGGCCATGCATTGTCATCCTGGAAGACAAAGTTTCCTCGAAAGGCTGCACGAGCAAATAGAAGCAAGGTTTCTTCCAGAATGACCCTGTACTTGAACTGGTTCAGGTTTCCATTCAGAACAACCAGGTCAGTTTTGCACCCTGCATGAAAAGAAGCCCAAACGGTCACCCCACCACCTCCCGCTTGGACTCTTGGCACGATACAATCTTCGTTGTTGGCGTCATGCACTTGTCTGCGCACTCGGACGCGGCCATCTTGACGATAGACCAGAAATCTAGACTAGTCACTGAAGGTCACGTGATTCCAGTGTCCTGGCTGCCATTGACGGTGCTCTCTGGCCCACTGCAATCGGCGCTGGCTGTGTTGTCTGGTCAGGCGTGGCTTTCTCAGGGGACGCCTGGCACGATAGCCTGCTTGAACCAGTCGTTGGTTGACTAGCCTTCTGGATACAGGCACATTTGTCAGTTGCTGCCACTCAGCCCTAAGCCGATTAGCTGACTTGGTACGGCCATTGCAGACTAACCCGTGCAGCTGGCGATCATCTCTCCTTGTGGTTCTGCGTGGACGTCCTGGCCTCGGTATTGGAGTAGGGACACCCCTCTGAGCATTTCGTTTCAGGATCTTTGACACCTGACCTTGAGTGATGCCATACTGCCGAGCAATAGCACGCTGTTTCATGCAAGAATTTCGTAAAGCCACCACTCCATGACAAACAGCATTGTCAAGTTGACGGACCATCTCCAGAGGACGCGGCAATAACTTTTGTAGATGTGCAGCAGTTGTTTTCCACTAATACAGAACGCAACAACCCTTGTATATCCGATTGTGAAGCCAATCGTCAAATGTACCTGTCCTTACATTTTGTCACGCCACCTGTGATATAATCCTGTTATTGACTTCTTGCTGCGAAAGACAATCGGTGACATGGTTCTTTCAACAAAGACATCACCGAAAGACATATATATAGATATACAACCAAAATATATATATACAGACTTTCTTTTTCTTTCTTTTTTTTTTTTCTTTTTTTTGTATACTGAATCGAGGCTCGTGAAAGAGCTAACATTTATTTCACAAACAAATCAACCAGACAAACATAATATATAAAAAGAGGGAGCGGAAGACAAGATGGGGAGAGAAGGGGAAGCACACAACCACAACATTTTACAGCAATATATATATATTGCTGCGGTTTTGAGATGTGTACAGTAAAGTCAATAAAGTTTAAAGGTTTGCCCCCCATAGATAGTCACACAAGCAACATGTAGCCTCATTTGTCGTATAGTTATGTCTTAGTATATGTGAGAGTAGGCCCCTTCCTGTGTTAATCCTGCATTGTGTAAAGACAGGAGAATCGGTCCTACTTCGGTCAAACCATTCCACCTCTGTGGGCGCAATCCAGTTTGTTAAGCATTGGTTGTTCATTAGTCGATCTAACACGAGGTAGGCCTAAAAAGGTGGGGCCGGTGTTGAGGTCGGGGCGGAGTCGAGACAGAGCGTCAGAGGCGATGACGGTAAGCATGGGTCGCCAATCAGGGCTCAGAGGTGATGGCGTCAGAGGGCGTGGTGAGAAGAGTTTGGTGAGTTCCAGAAGGCTCGTGGGGCGGGGCTATATAACCCGATGCGCAAAGCCCTCAACAGGACTCGCGTGCACACGGCAGTTGCAGAGGACTGGCAGAGGAGAGAGAGGACGTGCAGGAAGAGGACTTGCATCACTCGCACTGTACGAACTTCACTATCGCTAAAGATACGTGGGCGCAGCCAGGGCGTTTATAACAAACTTGCGCGGTTCAGCCAAGCGAGTGAACGAAGCTGCGTAACCGCCCTTCGCCATAAAAGCCGTCCCGCCTTTGCCATGAAAGCCCTCCCTGCCGTTCGCCCCGATATATCGGTTTTGCTCGAGAGACGCGCGGCGTGGCCTTGTCTTCGCCGATCACCATCTTCGCGGACGTGCCGGGGACCGTGGAGAGCCGGACGAGAACCACCCTTGGACGTGCTGGAGAACTCCTGCCCATCTGCAATCCCCGTGTGAGTGTGTCAGACGGGCCCGTTGTCTTTGGGAATTAAGAATAAGACTGTATAAGGATTTACCTGTATCTCTTCATCCTGAACTGTAAATACGTGTGTTAATAATCATTAAACCTATTTGTTCTTCCTTTCTTCTGAATTTGATCGTTCCCGTGATTTCTCCATTGACTAAGCGTGGCACGAATAAGATCGCTCTAATCGGGTTCCATTAGTTATAACTGCGCGGATCATGTGTACGCAAACCGCTCGGCGTATTCCAACCTCACGTGGTTCGTGCGAGGCTTGTTTCCTCGTTTCCGTGGCGGCGCGAGTACTTAGGTACGAGCGAGAATTTGGTCCCAGAACCCTATTTCGCGCTTTCCGGAAGGGACGTAATAAGTCTCGGTTCGCGCCAGGTCAGTAAAGACAAGGGGATTAATCCCCCCTTGATAAGGGGAGAAGGCCGGCGACAGAACCATAACAATTGGTGTCAGGAGTTTGGGATGGGACCCGAAGTGCGCTTAACGCACTCCAAATTACGAGTGATCAAAATTTCGTTTAAAAAAAAAAAAAAAAATTAAATTCGTGCCATGGCTAGCCAAAGCGGTTGAATACCGGTGGGGGTAGAAATAAACGAGGAATTGATAACCCAGGACCCACGGCAAGAATTGGAAGAAGAGGAGGACATTGATGAGGGGCCGGCAGTTGGGGAAGAAAATGGCGGCGAGAGCCGAGCCCGCGGTGCCAGCGGGTTGGGACCTGTATGTACTCGTAGAGCAACTACGTGCATCTATAGAAATGCAGAGGGACGAAGCAAGGCGTAACAGTGACAAATCCACCCAGGAGATGAAAGATGGGTTATTGGGGCTGGAAAACAACATAGGTGGCCAATTGAAGGAAATGGGTGACCAATTGAAAGAAATGGGGGACAAATCCACCTGGGAATTGGAAGAAGTGAAAAAGGGGCTGGAAAGCGAAATGGACACCCAAAAGAACGAATTGGAAAAAAAGAGGGTGGCATCTAAGAGGGAAATAGAAGAGATGGGGGAGGACATAAGGCGCGGTTTGAGCGAAGAGGTCGCATTGGTACGCGACGAGGTAAAGCAGTGCGAGGAGCGCGTGGAGAGGGAGCTGAGGAAGAGTACGGCCAGATTGCATGGGGGTATAGAGGAATTGACTCGGGGGGTAGAGAAGCTGACAGTGGGACAGCAGGAGTTAAGGGGGCAAGTGGGTAAGAACACGGACGTAATAGGGGGGCTGAAAGCAGCACAGGAGGAAATAAGACGGGAGGTGATAGCGACGAAGGAGTGCCAAGTGGTACACAAAGGGCTGACGAAGAGGATCGATGACGTGTTCGAAATGTTGGGGACACGGGAATGAGAAGTCAGGACCCATATAGAGACGACCAGGGTGGTCTTAGAGGAAGAAATTGTGGGGGCGCACCGGGAAATAGAAGGGGTGAAACAAAAGTTAGAGGAAGTAGAAGAAGGGGTGAGTGAAATTAAGAAGAGACGGAAGGAGACAAAAAAAGAAATAAAGGAGGAGGTGATGGAATATGTGCAAGGTCTGTGTTCACATCGTGATGACGTGCTTGCTAACCAAATAAAGAGTTTGCAGGTGGCGGAGGAGAAGCGAGGAGGAAGAAGCGCCGAGGTGAGTGGCGATATGGGCGGAAATGTGTATGGTGCAAGGGGAGGTTCGACGAGCTTGGGGTTTGGAATAGACCCGGGCGTTCGTGAAAGGCCGAATGTAAGGTGTGCGACCGCCACAGAGGGCGTGGAGAGAGAGTGTGCGCATGGGGTGTGCGGAAGGTGTTTGTGAGCCGGGTTGTGCGGGTATGGAATGGGTAGCGGGTTGCGAAGAGGTGGCCCAGGCATCGACACCGACCGGAGTAGTTTTTATTGGGACAAGTAACGCACGCGAGCCCCCGAGGAATAGTGTACTATGGGGGCCCGAACGGTTCAGCCCCGCGTTAACCCCGCAGGGAGTGGCGCACGGGGTCCGACCATCGGGCGGCCATAAGGTCCCGCTCGCGCCGTATAACGGCAAGAGCGATTTGAGGGCGTATCTGGCGCAATTCGACCATGTGTGCAGGGGTAACGGTTGGAACCCGGACGAATGTGGGGTACACCTCGTGGCAGCCCTGCGCGGCGCGGCAGCGGAGATTCTGACGGCCTTACCACCGGGTGCTCTCACCCTGCCAGAACTCCGTGCAGCCTTAATTAAGCGTTTCGGCGTTTAACAGCAGAGCGAGCTTGTTAAAGCTCAGCTCGCGGTGCGAAAGAGGAAACCCCATGAGACCATCGGGGAATTAGTTTATGACATTCGCCATGCAGTGGGGATAGCACACGCAGACATGGCCGCGACCTCCCAGGAAAGCTTGTGCTGGACCATTTCATCCAGGCCTTCCCGGACCCCGAGCTTCGGCAACAGCTCGCCATGTGGCGCCCGTGGACCTCGAGCCAGGCGGCCGATGCTGCGGCCCGTTGGGAAGCAGCGAGGCCCCTGGCCCGGGGGAGCGAACGCCACGCAGTGGCGGTGAGACAGGTAGGGCCCGTGGCTGGTGGCGGCCCTCTGAGAGGGTCCGCCCCCGAAAGGGGCCCTGACCTGGAAAGCATGGTCTGAAGGCTGGTGGACCAGCGCCTGGCGGGATCTGGACCATGGCAGGTGGCTCCGGAGGTGGCACATGGTAGGCCACGATCAAGTGCCCCAATTCGGGACTACAGGGGGGGGGGATTTGGAATTCCGGAGCCAAGCACCTTACCAGGTGAGGTGCTATAATTGTAACCGGGTGGGTCACCGTGCGCGGGAGTGCATAGCCCTGCGCTGGGACAGACCCCGGCAGCCGGGACCATCAACTCCGCCTCGAACGGGTCGGACTAGCCGACCCCAGACATCCCCCCACCAGGGCCCGGGAAACTAATAGGTGCCGAGCATGCAGGGCCGCGTTCGGCAGTAGGGGATGGTGAAGAGCCCTCATTGACGCGACAGGTCATCTATTGTGGCCAGATTGGTACAGGTAGCTTAACAATTCGGTGCAAAATTGCCGGCGTGGGGGTAGACGCCGTAGTGGACACAGGAGCTAGCGCCACGATCATCAGCCCTGTGATCCTTGATTCGAGTGCAGAGGCTGGGATAAAATCCAGCGTCTGGAAAATTATAGTTTGCAGTTGGCTACCGGGTTAACGGCCCCCATCATAGGGCATGGTTTTGTAACCCTCAGGTTGGGGTCGGTAAAGAGGGTGATAGAAGTTTGGGTGGCGGAGGTGTGCGACCCATGCCTAATCGGGTTGGATTTGTTGACTGCCAGCGGTTGTAAAATCGATTTGTGCCGGGGGACCCTGCAAGTGGGAATAGATGAGCTGCCATTGGATGGGGTGAGCACGGCCGAGAGGACGAAGCTGGAGGCTTCTGAGGCCGTGACCATTACCCCAAGGGCCGAGGCAATAGTGCCGGCCCGATGGCTAGCTCACCCAACTTGGCAGGAGGCCTGCGGCCTAGTCGAACCGGTGGCAGCGCAGTCCATCCCGGTTTAGTCGTGGGCTGCACCGTCGTAAAAACGGACGGGCCGGTGGTGGCCGTCCGGGTAATTAATGTTAGTACAGAACCACGCACTATAGGACGGGGCACGAAGATAGCCGGCTGCACCCCAGTTAATGAAGTCGCGGCAGTGAGGGGCGAGAATGTCCAGCCGAGCCGGTCCCGGAGGGAGTCCCAAGAAACTTGTAGGAATTGGCCCGATCCCATTTGTGAGATGGTAAACAGGAGTAGTGTAGAGTTTGTTGGAGACCCAGCGGGAGGCCTTACACAAATTAATTGTGACCCATTTGGATATCTTCTCCTTGTCCGAGGATATTGGATGTATGGGCCTGGTGAAACATCAGATCCACACCGGTGAGGCCCGGCCTATTCGTCAGCCCGCCCGACGGCTCCCTTGGAGCAAGAGGGAGGAAGCTGATGAACAGGTAGAAAATATGCTCAATGCAGGTATCATTGAGTCCTCGGGAAGTCCTTGGATATCACCAGTTGTGTTGGTCAAAAAGAAAGATGGGACCACGCGGTTCTGCGTGGACTATCGCCAACTAAACAACGTGACACTCAAAGACTCATATCCCCTGCCAAGAATTGACGATACCCTCGATGCCGTTGCAGGCTCAAATTGGTTCTCAACCTTGGACCTCAAGAGTGGGTATTGGCAGGTGGAGATGGATAGGGCAGGGAAGGAGAAAACGGCATTTTCCACAGGTTAAGGGGCTGTATCAGTTCACTGTGATGCCGTTTGGTTTGTGTAACGCCCCCGCCACCTTTGAAAGATTGACGGAGCATGTACTGGGCGGCATGTCATGGCAGTCATGCCTGGTGTACCTGGATGACGTCTTGGTGCATGCTAAAACATTTCCCCAAGCAATAGCTAATTTGGACCAGGTGTTTGGGTGCCTTAGACAAACAGGTTGAAATTGAGCCCGAGTAAGTGCACTTTGTTTGCTAACGAGGTGGCCTATCTAGGTCACGTCATTGGTCGCGAGGGGGTAAAAACAGACCCAGGCAAAATTACAGTGGAAGAGGAGTGGCCCGCACCGCGTACCATCAAGGAGGTGCGGGGATTTTTGGGACTCTGCTCTTACTACCGGCGCTTTGTGGCAAAATTTGCAGAGTTGGCCCGGCCCCTTCACCGGCTTACGGAGAAGGGGACGAGAGTTAATTGGACAAGGGAGTGCCAGGAGGCCTTCCTAGCATTGAAGGGGTGTTTGACATCTGCACCCATTCTAGCTTACCCCACTAGTGACAGGACATTTACCCTGGACACGGATGCAAGCCAGGAAGGATTGGGCGTGGTTTTGTCCCAGACACAGGGGGGTGTGGAGAGAGTGATCGCGTATTATAGTCGGGCCATGAGTAGGCCCGAGCGAAATTGTTGCGTCACTCGTAAAAAGTTATTGGCTATGCTGGCTGCCATGAGCCATATCCACTCGTACTTGTTCGGGTGGAAATTTCTGGTTCGAACTGACCATTCCTCCCTGCAATGGCTCCTCCGGTTCAAGGAGCCGGAGGGCCAAATTGCAAGGTGGTTGGAAAAGTTGCAGCAGTACGATTTTAGTGTGACCCATAGGGCTGGGAAGGCCCATGGGAATGCCGATGCACTCTCTCGACGTCCTTGTTTGGGGGAAAATTGTAAATTTTGTGCGAGACACGAGGAGAGGGAGCAATTGGCAGACACTACCCCGACCCTCGTAGTCCGTGCAACCCGGGTGAGAGGGCCAATCTAGCCACTAACCGCCGATGAGGAATTTGGAAGTTTGGCTTGGAGCACGGCCCAGCGGGAGGATCCCGTACTGGGACCGGTGTACGAATGGGTTCGATTGGGAAAAATACCTAATGGGGAAGAGCTCACACCCCTCGGGGCACCAACAAAGGCATATTGGGCTCAGTGGCAAACCCCGCAATTGAAAAGTAACATCTGGTACCGCAAATGGGTAGAGATTCCCTCTGAGAGAACTTCCTGGCTGGTGGTAGTTCCAGACAAATTCAAAAACACCATATTACAGCAGGTGCATGGTACCCGCTCCGGCGGCCATTTGGGCAGGACAAAGACAACATCTCAGGTCCGCCGGAGGTTCTATTGGGTAAATATGGGGCGCGATATACAGGACTGGTGTCGGAGATGCGACACCTGTACTGCTAAAAAGGGACCAGCACGGAGGATGAGGGCCCCCCTTCAATTACACCAGGTGGGGCCCCCCTTGAGCGGGTGGCTATGGATATTCTAGGACCACTACCCTGCACCCGCCAAGGTAATAAGTACATCCTCGTAGTTATGGACTATTTCACCAAGTGGCCAGAGGCCTATGCCCTCCCCAACCAAGAAGCCGGGGTGGTAGCACAGGCCTTCGTGGAAGGATTTGTATGTCGGCATGGGATTCCGGAGGAGCTGCACACTGACCAGGGTCGAAATTTTGAAAGTCAATTACTAAAAGATGTGTGCAGGCTCCTGTCAATTAGGAAGACACGAACAATGCCCTTAAGACATCAATCTGACAGGATGGTGGAAAGGTTCAACCGAACCCTGGTCCAACAATTGGCATTATTTACCACCACCCGTCAGGACGACTGGGATGAACATCTCCTGTATTTGTTGATGGCCTACCGAACCAGCCAGCACGGGGCCACCGCATGCAGTCCGGCGTTGCTTATGTACGGGTGGGAGTTGCGGGCTCCCGCCGACTTGCTATGCGGTACCGTGCCAGAGACCCCTAATAGACCGCCGGGGGAGTGCTACGCACGTCACCTGGAGGAAGGTATGGAGAGGGTCCATGCCTTTGCACGCCGCCAGCTAAAGCTGGCGGGTGCCAAGAAGAAGCGCAGGTACGACCACCGGGGCCAGGGGAGTCAGTACGCTCCGGGGATGAATAATTGGTTCTTCAATCCCCGGAGGCGGAAGGGCAGGTGTCCCAAACTCACCTCACCCTGGCAAGGCCCGGGGGTCGTCCTGGCGCAAATTTGTGACGTGGTTATTTAGATCAAAATGGGGCCACGAGCCCTCCCTCGGATCGTCCATGCCGACCGGATAGGACCCTACACCGGCGAGCAGGCGCCCTCATGGATCGCCTCGGCTTTAGAGGCCGAGGCAGGACCCAGTACCTCCAATGACGGGGGCTCGTAGTTTAGAGGACTGGGGGGTGATAGTGTTGGAGGAATGGTGCCCGGTGTGGAGGGATGGTCGTTTTACCATTCCTCACATTTGGGCACATGAGCACTAGATTATGGGGTGGCAGTGTAAACTAGCCGAGGGCGGGCTAGGATAATTGTTAGGGATTTATTAAATGATGGTAGGGACATCATTTAAGTAGGGACATGGTACAGGTAGAGGGGACGTAGTTAGCTTAGGCTGGATGTTAATGATGAGGGAGTGCTTAGTGTAAGGGAAGATGGGGAAGCACGAGTATTAGGGGGAAAAGCAGCTAGTTAGATGATGCTGTGTGAATGAGACTCACTGTGTGTATTGAGCTTGAGCAAATGAGGCATTGGTTGGGAATAACCAGAAGGGGTGTATTGAGGACAAATGGAGTTGTGTTGAAGTGAATTGACTTGCATGGTGTGCAAGTGGGGAACAGGTGTGTGAGCACAAGAGGTGTGCAAGAGAACTTGGTGTGTGTGAGAATATTTGGTGTGGAATGCTTGGTGGGAGATAGAAGGTGTGGAATGCATGGTGCGAAGGAGTGAATGGGGGGAGATGGACCCCTTCACGAATACCCTTTTGTGGGTAGTTTAAAGTCAGGTAGAGGGCTTAGGTAAATTGTTTGGATATTGACACCTGTGGTGCGGGAAGAGGTAGTGAAGTGCCTGGTTGGGTGCATGAGTATGTGGAATGGCTGGGCGTGTGGGCTTTGTTGGTGCGTATGGTTATTGGAGCACTCCGCCACTGGTAGTTTGTCGGCCAGGCGAGGCCGCAGGTAGGCTCTGAGAGCCAGTTAGAGTTATGAGTAGTGGTCAGTGGGGCCCGAGGATCCCAGGAGAGGACCCGGGTAGCCCAATGCCGAGGAGGGCATCAGGGGGTGAGAGAGCCAGGAGGGGCCTTCCCCAATTTAGGTAGGAGCAAGGTAAGCTCGGGTGGCGACTTCAGTGGCGGAGGTGCGCAGGTAGGTAGACCTGCTAGTGGAGCCACACGACCCAGCCCCGAAATTGTGCAAAGGCACAGTGTGAAAAATTGGGGAGTGAGACCCAAATTTGGAAGGCACCAGGTGGTCAATGGGAATCAGGTTTTTCGAACCGCATAGTTTAAAGATGCCGATTGGCAGGGCATGACCCCGGGTAGTGTAAGTGAGTCAATGTCAGTAGAGTAGTTAGGATTTGAGGAAGTCCCTCCGCACCATCCACATTCATTCACCAGGGTGACAAAGCTCCACACCAGCGCCAAGTGAACGATTTGACTAAGTGAGACGCATCTCGACGTGATGAGACAATGTGTTGGTTCCATCTCTTCCTTCCTGGGAGGGATTGGAAGACGAATTTGGTATAGAGGGGGATATGGGAGACAGGACGTAGTGACAAATTTGTAAATACAGGGAAGGGCAGGGTAGTGCAAGCTGACATGGGGGGGTACGAACGGTTAGGGACGAGCTTGCTCTACTCGCTCCTCCGCGCCCCTCATGCTGCATTGCCTTGTATGGATGTGTACCTTTGCGCCCTTTCTGCTTTGCTGACTGTGCTTTGTCTCTCCTCCCCACCCATGGACCCACTTTGGAGGAGGAGCTGTGCAGCAACCTCGAACTGTGCAGCTGCACCTTGCTACACATGTGCGGCTGCACTTTGCTGCCCCCGTGCAGATGAACTGCGCGGCACTTTGCTGCCGTATTCTTTATTATAACTTTGCTGCGCATGTACAGCATTTGCTGCCACAGACACTTTGCTGCACCACATTACACATGGACCACACGTTTTGTGGCCTTACACTTTGCTGAGCAGTCATTTCTTGCAAACGTACCTTGCATCTTCGGACCACGTATTTTGAGTGGCATCAATGTCACACAGTTGGACCACATAGGGTTGGTTGGCCCTGCTGACAAATAAAAACGAACACGGGTCTTTGTACATTTTATTCTGGTGTGCCAGGAAAGAAGACCTTTAAGTTTTTATTGCACACAGAAGATGAAGCAAGAAGAAGATGCGGCCCAGCAGCAAATGGTGAACTGTGAACTTTTTGAACTGTGAATTTGTATTGTGCATTGCTGTGCTTTTTCTCCCCTCCAATCTTCTTTCCAAAAAGAACAGGTCCTGGGTTATAGAAATGTAAATAATGAGGTTTTGTGGTTGTAAATAAGATGCTACCCACCGGCTTTATGTGTAGTTTGAGAATTAATTCCGCAATTCGGTTAGTTGTGGGTGCGAGTCTGTGAGTTAGTTACACTAGGGCATGCCCGTACTATATATAAGCTAGGACGTGCCCGTACGTGGGTGCCCGTTCCTTGCCAAAAAAAAAAAAAAAATTTGTGTAGGGGTGTGTGTGTGTAAACATCCTAGGGCGTGCCCGTACGTGGGTGCAAAAAAACATGCGTGCAAACAACAACAACAAAAAAAAACTTTGAAACCACGTGGCAGTAACGACCACAGAACCCCCCCCCCCCCCCCTCTATTTACATGAATGGTTTGGTCCATTCGCAATGACCACAGAACCCCCCCCCCTCTATTTACATGCAATGGTTTGGTCCAAAGCGAACGGTTTGGTCCATTCGATGTGATTCGATGATTCGATGTGAATGGTTTGGTCCATTCGCAACGACCACAGAACCCCCCCCTCTATTTACATGAATGGTTTGGTCCATTCGCAAAGCCAAAGCGAACGACCACAGAACCCCCCCCCTCTATTTACATGAATGGTTTGGTCCATTCGCAAAGCCAAAGCGAACGACCACAGAACCCCCCCCCCCCCCCCTCTATTTACATGAATGGTTTGGTCCATTCGCAACGCCAAAGCGAACGGCGAACGGCTAAATCGCCATAGCTCGGTAAGTACTTGTCCGATTAATTTCAAACCTTGAAAAGGCACATCCTCGGGTCCCCAGCAATATACCTGGCAAGTTTCAAGTATATCGGACCGGTAGTTGTCGAGAAACAGCGGTCACAGACAAACAAACAAACGTACAAACGTACAAACGTACAAACAAACACACAGAGATTACTGGAATTATAGATAGATAATGCAGTAGGTGGGACATATCTAGTGTTGTAAAACTATCACATACACGGGTTAGAGTAAATGTTAGGGGGAACCACATCTAAGTGTCACACATAATTAAAAGCTAGTCCCAAGTCTTGCTCAAAACCGGTCATTCCCACTTGGGTAGGTTCGACTCGGGGACGAGTCTGACGAGGGAGGGGGCAGTGCTACGGTTTTGAGATGTGTACAGTGAGCTCAATAAAGGTTAAAGGTTGCCCCCCATAGATAGTCACACAAGCAATATGTAGCCTCATTTGTAGTATAGTTATGTCTTAGTATATGTGAGAGTAGGCCCCTTCCAGTGTTAATCCTGCGTTGTGTAAAGACAGGAGAATAGGTCCTACTTCGGCAAACCATTCCACCTCTGTGGGCGCAATCCAGTTTGTTAAGCATTGGTTGTTAATTAGACGAGCTAACACAAGGTAGGCCTAAAAAGGTGGCGCCGGCGTTGAGGTCGAGGCAGAGCGTCAGAGGCGATGATGGTAAGCATGCGCCGCCAATCAGGGCTCAGAGGTTATGGCGTCAGAGGGCGTGGTGAGAAGAGTCTGGTGGGTTCCAGAAGGCTCGTGGGGCGGGGCTATATAACCCGATGCGCAAAGCCCTCAACAGGACTCGCGTGCACACGGCAGTTGCAGAGGACTGGCAGAGGAGAGAGAGGACGTGCAGGAAGAGGACTTGCATCACTCGCACTGTACGAACTTTACTATTGCTAAAGATACGTGGGCGCAGCCAGGGCGTTTATAACAAACTTGCGCGGTTCAGCCAAGCGAGTGAACGAAGCTGCGTAACCGCCCTTCGCCATAAAAGCCGACCCGCCTTTGCCATAAAAGCCCTCCCTGCCGTTCGCCCCGTTATAATGCCTGTGCTCGAGAGACGCGCGGCGTGGCCTTGTCTTCGCCTATCACCATCTTCGCGGACGTGCCGGGGACCGTGGAGAGCCGGCGAGAACCACCCTTGGACGCGCTGGAGAACTCCTGCCCATCTGCAATCCCCGTGTGAGTGTGTCAGACGGGCCCGTTGTCTTTGGGAATTAAGAATAAGACTATAAGGATTTCCCGGAATTAAGCGGAATTAACAATAAGACTGTATAAGGATTTCCCTGTGTCTCTTCGTCCTGAACTGTAAATGTTGGAACCCATCTGTGGATCGGTCCCATCGGCCGATGGGTCTGACCCGTTTGCGGATCCACAGATGGGCGACCCATCTATGGATCCGCAAACGGGTCAGACCCATCGCTGAGGGCCTCATAGAATCACATAGGGCCTCATAGAATCACACTGAGGGCCTCATAGAATCACATAATGCGTTATTGTGTTTATATAATTGACAATGCCCCGATTACGAAGCCACACCTTCATCTTTAGCTTTGGGGTGATTAAGGCATGCCAGGAATTGCTATATAAACAATGGAGAGCTGAGTCTGCCAGTGCCACCAGCGAAGTAGACCGGCGTTTTTAAATGGAGCGACATTATCTTATTTTTATCTTATCGACAAACGGTTATCGACAAACCACATGTCACGGACTGCTTTATAAACATTTATGACATCAATTGCTTATTTTTAGGTTCAAATAAACATACTCATCCACCATTGATGCATACACATTCCTTCAAGGTGAACAACACATCCGCAGATGGCGCAGACCCATCGGCCGATGGGTCTGCATTGTCATTTCTCGTGCATCCACAGATGGGTCGCCTATCTGCGGATCTGCAAACGGGTCAGACCCATCGGCCGATGCGACCGATCCACAGATGGGTTCCAACATAAATACGGGTGGTAATAATGATTAAACCTATTTTTTCTTCCTTTCTTCTGAATTTGATCGTTCCCGTGATTTCTCCATTGACTAAGCGTGGCACGAATAAGATCGCTCCAATCGGGTTCCATTAGTTATAACTGCGCGGATCACGTGTACGCAAGCGTATTCCAACCTCACGTGGTTCGTACGAGGCTTGTTTCCTCGTTTCCGTGGCGGCGCGAGTACTTAGGTACGAGCGAGAATTTGGTCCCGGAACCCTATTTCGCGCTGTCCGGAAGGGACGTAATAGGTCTCGGTTCACGCCAGGTCAGTAAAGACAAGGGGATTAATCCCCCCTTGATAAGGGCAGAAGGCCGGCGACAGAACCATAACTATATATATATATATATATATATATATATATATATATATATATATATATATATATATATATATATATATATATATATATATATATTGTTACTGATCGCGGTTTAGGATGTTGTTTGCCGAGCGAAGGCTCCGCGACCGAACAGTTGTTCCCCGACTCACCCGATTCACCCAGAACTTTGGCCGTATCGCACCGCAGCTGCCCAATCTGGAAAAGACTAAAACGACGAATGCAAAGAGGAAGACGAAGGCAAAGAAAGGTTTGGAAAGACTACTAAATTTATTTACTATTTACACACATAAGCAAAAGAAAACAGTCACGTTTATTTACCACACATAAGACGCAGGTGACACAGTGCAAATACTAGCTTACCGACAGTCTTAATTAACCCCGGGACAGAACAAACAAAAGACAGACTCACACAGGGAATGATGACAGGAGTTGGCTGGAAGGAGAGGATGGCTTGGAGCTGTATTGTGCAGCACGATTGGCGCGTTTAGCAGCCGCCGTTCCTTCGCGGCCCTGCTCAAAACCGCCGTCCAGGCCCCAAGCGGCTGTTGGGGGTTGTTGCTGCTGTGGCCGCCGCTGCTCTTCCAGGATTACAACAGGCTTTGTGCTTTCTGGGATGTCCTCTCCTTGGATGTTCTCTTGGTCCAATCACTCCTCACCACCGACCACTCAACGCAACCAACGCAACCACTGACCACCACAACGCAACCACTGACGACCAAAACCACACAACTCAGCTCTGCTTCTTGGACCCTCTCTCTTCCCAACTCTTGGGGGAGCGTCGCGCTGTGGGTTATATAGGCCCCGCCCCTCAACCTTTGCGAACCTCCCCGATCGCTCTTCCTCCGCCCTCTCTAGCCAAACCCCTGGCTCATGGTTGGTCGAGTGGGGCTGGCTCACTCCTCCCCTCTATGATGAGGTGGAGACACGCCTTTCTTCTCCGACCCTGCCTCGTGGTCAATGGCGGTTATTGGAGGGGAGGTAATTGCCAAACGACAAAAAGGGGGAATGGAGGTTTTGGGAATGGGAATGAAGGGAATCTATCTCTTTCACTGGTGCAATGGAGTACTTCAATTAATGGGACACACAGCCTTACCCTAAAACACAGAATAAGATATAACTATCGAACAGGGGTATTCTATTATTGGCTGACGTGTATGCTTGTGGACTAATTATGGGATGCCCTTTGACCTTTACACAGCTCCGGAGGCAGGGGGCGCAGAATAAACAATAATAATAATTCACACAATCAAAAAATATATACAGTCCTCATATCCGCAACAATATATATATATATATATATATATATATATATATATATATATATATATGCACATATATACATGTATACATATATATATACACACACACACACACACACATCTCGTTTTTTCATTTTTGTTCCTCACAATTCTATCTCTCTCTTTTATTCACAGACACACACACACACACACACACACTTAATTGTACAGTATCGGTTGTTCCTAAACTTAAATATAAATAATTTAAAGGATTGTTGTAAATGTTGTTAATTTCACAACATCCCATATTCAACTTTATTTAAATTGTAAACCTCAAACATAGTTTCTCCACCTAAAGCAAGAACCTTAACCTGTAAGCAATTGACTAGTTTCCCGACTGCACAGATCATCAGCTGGGCACCGTTCTTCCTCGAGGTTTCGATCCTTTCAGCCCAGGACCTCTCCAAACGGTGGATCCATAACCTCGATCATGGATCCACATCAATTGATGGTAAATCAGTAGATCCACAACCTCGATCATGGATCCACATCAATTGATGGTAAATCAGTAGATCCACAACCTCGATCATGGATCCACATCAATAGATGGTACATCAGTAGATCCACAACCTCAGTTTCGTCCAGGCAGTCAGTCAACCCATCAATGCAACATCACTTATTCCAACTTAACACATTAAATCCTATTGCGAGTAATCATATATTTATAACTTTCCTGACACACTCGATAATATGATAATATCATTAAATCATTCACATCTTACCTTAAATACACCAATCTACCAACCAGCACGACCACATCACCTACCTCTCGATCAAACTGTACTTCGAATGTTCAAACTGTCATTTATAACGGTTTTTTGCATAACACACACACACACGTACACCTACACACATCCCACATGTATATACATGTTTAAAGTGTACGTGCCCTTCCCCCTGCCCGGCAACGCCGGGTACATCTGCTAGTAACTAATAAAATAAAAACGAAGAAATATCCCTCGATAATTTCCTGAAACTCGATGAAATTCGCTCCGTGAATTCACTCGATTTATCGGTGAAAATTTTACTTTGGGCGGTGTATAATCGCTCCGAACGCAATATCTCAGCAATTTCTTGTCTGTTAATTTATTTATTTTACATATGTGAATTTCACGTCCATGCATACGTGAAATGGAGTTTGTTTTTGCACATGTGAAATGAACATGTGAACCTTTACTTCCGGATAATAATGTTGAATGAAATAAGAATGAAGAAATATATGTCGGCATCATTGTTGACGTTTTTGTAACGACTGTCATCAAACGGAAAAGTAATATATCTTAACGGAACAGAAAAAGCGAATTTTTAATATATGTCGACATTTTCCCGTCTTTGTCATGTTGGGCGGTGTATGATACATCGCGGCGCGATTTTTAAAAATATATCTCTGCATTTTCCCGTGTGTGCGTGAATGTTCTCAATTATTGCTGACATCGAGTCTAAAACCATCGATACAAATGAAATCAGAAGGTGAGTTAGATTGGAGATAAAGGCGTGAGAGAGACTCAATGGCCTTGAAATTACAGGCCTTTGAGAATTCATTTCGTTCAATAAATGGAAACTTTAATTGGATTTTATTCCCGTTTTTTTTCCACCGAGTCTAAAACTATGTTAGTGACTGTTAAAAATGAAATGATGTGTCGAATTAGTTGAAATAAACCTGTGAGAGAGAGCAAGACAGCACGGGCCCTGACTAAACAGGCCTCAAAGCTATGCAAGTTAATAAAATGGTGGATATTTGTTTATGAAGGCTCTCCCAGAATGGGTGGAGCTACTCTCTAAACGGAGTAAGCCACACCCCCGGACAGACAGACAGACAAACAGAATCACCTACGGCTATTATAATATATATATATATTGTTACAGATCGCGGATTAAGATGTTATTTACCGAGCGGTGGTATTGCCGCGACCGTTACAGGATCCCTGACTCACCCGATTCACCCAGAACTTTGGCCGTATCGCACCGCAGCTGCTCGATGAGGGAAAAGACTAAAACGACGCAATGCAGAGGAAAAGGAATAAAACGAGAAGACGTACAGACGAGTAATGGGATTTATTATTATCCACACATATAAAAAAAAGGAGCAATCAAGTTTTATTTACAACACAAGACGCAGGTGACACAGTGAAATCTTTAGCTTACCTACACAAGCTTAATTAACCCAGGACAGAACAAACGGAACAAACTCACGTACACAAGAAGGGTGGAAAGGCAGGAGGTGGATGGCTGGAGGGAGAGGGAGGTCCAAGGGGGTCCCGCAGCACAACCGGCGCGTTTAGCAGCCGCCGTTCAGGCCCCACGCTGCTGTTTTGGCTGCTGTGTACGTCGCGTGCTTTGCCAGGCCTTGTCCGACTCGTCTGGTCCAAACCCTCAACTCTTTCTCACCAAGACCAACTCTACTGGCAACCGACTCTTTGTGACCAACTCCTCTGGCAACCGACTCCCCTGACTGGTTCTTCACGACTCTCTTTCTTGACGACCAACTCAGCTCTCTCTCACCAAGACCAGCTCTGCAACCAACTCACGACTCACTTCCGTGCGCGCCTTTTTATAGCGCCTCCAGCGATTAAGCCGCCGGCGTTTTGGACACGCCCATCGGGGTGCTCACCTCGGCCCTGATTGGTCGCGCGACCCTCGGGCTCCGCCCTCGATGACGACGGGCGGGTACGCCCCTCCTCCCCTCTATGACGAGGTGGAGACACGCCTTTCTTCTCCGACTCAAGCACATGGTCAATGGCGGTTATTGGAGGGGAGGTGATTGGGAATCGAGGGCTCAGCAATGACGAGAGGGGATGTAATATGGGCAATCGAGGCTCGGCAATGACGAAAGGGGATGTGAAGGAAATGGGGATTTTGGGGATGGGAATGAAAGGGGATCTATTCTCTTTCACTGGTGCAATGGAGTACTTCAATTAATGGGAGACACAGCCTTACCCTAAAACACAGAATAAGAGATAACTATCAACAGGGGTATTCTATTACTTGGCGGACGTGTATGCTTGTGGACTAATTATGGGATGCCCTTTCACCTTTACACAGCTCCGGAGGTAGGGGGGCGCAGAATAAACAATAATAATAATAATACAGCACACAATCACAAAAAATACAGTCCTCATCTCTGCAACACTGCACCCTCCTCCTCTTAGGCACGTCCCGGGCCTACAACTTTTATTTTTAGTGTGACACGTAGGTGTAGTTCCCTCTATTTTTAACCTGACCCTGAGTGCGACAGTTTTAAAACATAAATAAATGTGTCCCGCTGCTCCATTGCACCCTGCCTAACAGACTTACGCCCACAGTTAACCGAATTGCGGAATGGACTTCAAACTATACACTGACGGTGGGGAGCATTATTTACAATGACTCTGCTTTTATTTACAAAACTAACCCAGGACCTGTGATTGTTCTTTCTGGGGGGGAGACAGTCTGCTCTGCATCGACGCACCATTAAAGCACCCAAAAACGCACCAATACAAGCACCCTCAAGCACCAATCGGTGCACAGTCATCACTGTTCATGAATAAAAATAACCAAACAACCCCTAACCCTGCAGGTGATCTCTTGCTCTTCGGCTCCCTCTGCTGGTGATTATTATTTGTTCTTCCAGATGTTGTCATTCTTTTGCTTTGCTTACTGGCGGCCTATTTGTATTAAAACTTGCACCCAATGTGTCCTTTTTATTTATTTTATTTATGGCCCACAGGGCCGACTAGTGTGGTTCACCTGTGGGGCATCGGTGCCCTGTGGCCAAGGTCCGCCAGCAAGATCTCGGGCCCTCATGGCCGGTTCCAGCAGAGGGGCCATGCCCCAACCCATGGGGTCCATAAGTGGTGCTCGGCCACAGACATGTGGTCCATAATGTGGTGCATCGATGCAGACAGCTGGTTCTGGGAATTTCGGGCGCACAATGGCCGACCCACGCACGCTCCCCTCGGCACCCAATGGCGCACAGGTCATGTGGGAGACAAAAGGGGAAAGACAATTGAGCGAGGGGTAAGGTCACAAGGGTACACATCAATAAGGCAATGCAAGGCGAAATGCGTACGGAGGGCGAAGTGAGAAAGCTCGTCCCTACCGTACGTCACCCCCCTGTCACCTACCCTACCCTTGCCCTTACCCCATATGTACAAAAATCTACACATTTACAAATTCGTCACTACTGTCACGTCTTCCCCATATTTCCCCTATACCAAATTCGTCTCCACAATCCCTCTACTTCAAAATTTGCCATCACCAAATTCATCATCAATCCTCATAAGGAGGCAGAGATGGAACATCAACGCACAATGTCACACCCACGTCATGATGCGTCTCACAATCCAAACATTTGCACAGTAAAAATAATTAAACATGGCATGGTGTGGAGTTCCTGTCACCTCAGGTGAGTGGATGCAGATGGTGCGAGGAGACTTCATCCTAACTACTTTCTAAATGACATTAACACACTTTACACTACCCGGGGTCTTTCCCTGCCAATCCATTGGCCAACTTACACTATGGGTTCTAAAAACCAATTCCCATTGACCAAACTGTGGTGCTTCTCAATTTGGGGTCTCACTCCCCCGATTCATCTCCCGGTGCCCTCGCACAATTTCTGGGCTGCGACGTGTAGCTCTCCCAGCAGGTCTACCCACCTGCACACCTCCACCACTGCAGTTGCCACCCGAGCTTACCTAGCTCCTCACCCTAACCTAACTAACTGGGGAAGGCCCTCTCCTGGCTCTGTCACCCCTTGGTGCCCTCTGGCACTGGGCTACCCGGGTCCGTCCTCCGGATCCTCGGGCCCCATCCACAACTACCGGCTCCCAGAGCCCACCTGCGGCCTCACCTGGCCGACATCCTCACAGTGGTGGAGTGCCCAAACCAACTACACACACTAACAGGCTACACGCCCAGCCATTTCCACACACTAATGCACCCATCCACAGACCATTCTTTCACCCGCACCACAGACGCCAATATCCAACCACAATTTACCTATACCCTCTACCTAACACTTACACTACCCGCCCCGGGTATCCGTGATGGGGGTCCACTCTTCCCCCATTCACACCTTCGCACCATCCACTCCACTCCACAATTTCCACCATACTCACTCCACGACCATCCATTCCAATACTCCAGATATTCCACACTACTATTTATTCCACACAGCCACATACACCTGTTGTTGCACACCTGTGCCCTCACACCTGGTGCCACCTGCACCCTCCTTTCTTCCTGGACCATTTGGTCATCACTATACACAATCACCACTACTATCACTCAAACATTGCTCCACACACCTGTTCAGTTGCACACCTGTGCAATCACACCTGTTCAATCACACCTGTTCAATCCTCACACACACGGCATCATCTCAGCTAACTACTCCCCTCTGAAACTTGCGCTTCCCAGTCGTCCCTTTAAACTATTGCGCTCCCTCGTCATTATCATCCACACTAAACTACCTGCGTCCCCACTACAGGTATCAGTCACTAACTAACCTTAACGTCACCTAATTTCATCTTCGCTAGATCCCTACACACGATATATCCTAACCCACCCGGGCTAGTTTTCACTGCCATACACCCCATAAACTATAGCGCATTTGCCCCACTCTGTGAGGGATGGTGGATTTGCCATCCCACCACATCGGGGGTCTCTCTATCAATTTTGCTCGTCCAAATTCCAACCAATTCAAAAATTCTGCCAATCACTCTACCATCATCAAATTTTGCTTTTTTTTCTAATTTCGGGGCCAAAACACTATCCTCATCACCCGTCTACTTATTACATCCTCTCGGTGCGCCAATTCACATCTACAGCCCGGCTTCGTACAGCCGAGCAATGAACGCGGGTTCTTTTGTGCCAGCGGCTGGATACGTCCTGCATTCGGGGCAGGGACGGGCGCTTACCCGGGCCGAGATCCCACGCACCACCTCGGCGTGGAGCCATCCAATGTCCCGATATCGACCTGCCGGCACGTCTCAATAGAAAGTGGTCGCCATGACGACCCTTCCTATCGGGCTGCCCGCTCCGCCTAGTGGAGCCCGGACGCGGCCGTTCCAAGCGAGGCACAGCGTGGATCGCGTACGGCGGTTCTTTCGAAACCGCCATGGTTCGGATCCCCGCTGGTCCTCGCGGCACGCGAAGCTGCCCGACGCGCACCGAGGGCCCGATCCGGCTATAAGTCGTTCTAACCTCTAACCCGGTTACCGTCGATGCTTTACCTGCATGCTTACATGCATACGCTACCCCTTTCTTGCTCATACCTCCAGCTGTTTCCATGCTCCTCGTACTTTTCCTTACACACCTCGGTACACTCATTCCGCTCACCGACTTGGTCACACACCTGACCACCGAACACTTTGGCACACATTCGTCGCTCGCACACCTCACCAACACACCTCTTCGCGCCCCTTCCTCGGTCACCTCCTCTGTGACCATCACAGGTGTGCTTTCACTCGCACACCCAACCACGTGCCTCACGACCAACTCAAGTGTGCATTCCCACTCACGCTCTACCATTCCAGGTGTGCATCCTTCCATTCCAGGTGTACATCCTCGCTCACCTGTCATAACCAACTCACGCTCCGTTTCACTCTCACTACTTCCACCTCCATCCTTGACAGCGCACTCACCCTTACTCTCGACAGCACACTCTTTCCTCATGCACCTGTCCGTTCCACACCTTTCTCGCGCATCCTCTTGCGCACACTCTTTCGTTACATCCTCTGTAACACTCACCACAGGCGTACACTTTCTCGTTACATCCTCTGTAACACTCACCACAGGTGTACACTCTTTCGTTACTTCCTCCGTAACACTCACCACACCGCGCTTCCATGTACCCCCTCGCACACGCGCTTCGACCAACTCACTCTTGACGGCACACTCACTCCTCGGCGTGCACTTTTTCCTCACACACCCCATGGTCGGACATTCTCGCACACCTCTTGCTTCGCACACCAGACCTGTCGCACACTTCACCAACGGCCTTTCACGAACACCCGGATCCAAACCAATCCCCAAGCCGACTGAAGCTTTCCTCACATCATATACATTGCCACTCACCTCCGTACCTCGTCGTCGCACCTCCTTTGCCACCTGCAAACTCTTTATTTGGTTAGTGAGCATCACATTATGAGTTGAGCACCGACCTTGTACCAATTCCATTACCTCCTCCTGGATTTCTCTCTTAGTTTCTGTCCGTCTCTTCTTAATTTCACTCACCTCTTCTTCCACTTCCTCTAATTTTTGTTTAACCTCTTTTATTTCTCGGTGCGTCTCTTCAGGTTCGTCCTCTAAGGCTACCGTGACCGTCTCTATGTGCATCCTCACCTGCCGGTCCTTTGTCTCCATTATCTCTGTCACCTCGTCCACCCTCATTGTCAGTTCCTCCCGTACCATCTGACATTGCCTCTGCGTCGCTATTAATTCGTTTTTAATTTTTTTTTGTGTCGCCTTTAACCCTCCTAGTACCGCAGTGTTCTTTTGAACCTGCTCCACTAACTCCGTCTGTCCCTCTGTCAGCTGTTCCACCTCCTCCGTCAGATCTTCTATTCCCCCTTGTAACTTTGCCGTATTATTCCTCACCTCTTTCTCCATACGCTTTTCACCTCGCTTTACCTCCTCGCGTAGCCCCGAGACCTCCTCACTTACACCTCGTCGTATCCCCTCCATCTCTTTTGTAGATGCCACCCTCATCTGTCCCAATTCATCCCTCTGAGCATCCAGTTTACTTTCTAACCCGATTTTTACCTCCTCTATCTGCTCTCCCATTTGTTTAATTTCTCGGGCGGATTGCTCCCCTATCTCCCGCAATTTGCCTTCCATCCTGTTTTCTAACCCCTCTAACCCATTTTTCATCCCCTCTATCTGATTCTCCTGGGCAGCCATTCTATTTTCCACCCCCGTTAACCCATGTCTCACCTCTTTTATCCCGTTGTCTAACCCCTCAAAATTATTGTCTAACTTCCCAAATTTCTTGTCTAACTCCTCAAAATTATTGTCTAACTTCCCAAATTTCTTGTCTAACTCCTCAAAATTATTGTCTAACTTCCCAAATTTCTTGTCTAACCCCTCACCGGTACCCCTCGCTTCGTCCCTCATTACCCCCAATTGCTCACTCTGAGCATCCATCCGGTTCCCCATTTGTCCCATTTGGCCCCCTATCCTGTTTTCCATCCCTTTGAAATTATCGTCTGTTTTTACCATAAAGGCCATCATCTGTTTCATAAACAGGTCCAAATTCATTGGCATCTCTGGCTCGGCTGCCGCGACCATGGGCGCGGCTAAATTTGGTGCCGCTACACCCACGTGCGCGAGGATGCCATTTTGTGCATCTGATACTCCCTCAACCACACCTTCTTTACTCTCCTCCACCCTTTCCTCCACATACATTTCCCCGAGGTCCTGGGTCGATTCTACCCCGTCTATCTCTCCCACCGGCATCCCGTCGCCTTGACCAGCCATGGCGCGATTTCAAAATTCGGGCTTTGCTTTAAAACAAAACAAATTTCGTCCGCTCCAAATTTTGACCAAATTTTGTCTAGATGTTTTTTAAAAATTTGGTTCGGGCCCCGAATTCCACTCCCAGACACCAATTGTTACAGATCGCGGATTAAGATGTTATTTACCGAGCGGTGGTATTGCCGCGACCGTTACAGGATCCCTGACTCACCCGATTCACCCAGAACTTTGGCCGTATCGCACCGCAGCTGCTCGATGAGGGAAAAGACTAAAACGACGCAATGCAGAGGAAAAGGAATAAAACGAGAAGACGTACAGACGAGTAATGGGATTTATTATTATCCACACATATAAAAAAAAGGAGCAATCAAGTTTTATTTACAACACAAGACGCAGGTGACACAGTGAAATCTTTAGCTTACCTACACAAGCTTAATTAACCCAGGACAGAACAAACGGAACAAACTCACGTACACAAGAAGGGTGGAAAGGCAGGAGGTGGATGGCTGGAGGGAGAGGGAGGTCCAAGGGAGTCCCGCAGCACAACCGGCGCGTTTAGCAGCCGCCGTTCAGGCCCCACGCTGCTGTTTTGGCTGCTGTGTACGTCGCGTGCTTTGCCAGGCCTTGTCCGACTCGTCTGGTCCAAACCCTCAACTCTTTCTCACCAAGACCAACTCAGACCAACTCTACTGGCAACCGACTCTTTGTGACCAACTCCTCTGGCAACCGACTCCCCTGACTGGTTCTTCACGACTCTCTTTCTTGACGACCAACTCAGCTCTCTCTCACCAAGACCAACTCTGCAACCAACTCACGACTCACTTCCGTGCGCGCCTTTTTATAGCGCCTCCAGCGATTAAGCCGCCGGCGTTTTGGACACGCCCATCGGGGTGCTCACCTCGGCCCTGATTGGTCGCGCGACCATCGGGCTCCGCCCTCGATGACGACGGGCGGGTACGCCCCTCCTCCCCTCTATGACGAGGTGGAGACACGCCTTTCTTCTCCGACTCAAGCACATGGTCAATGGCGGTTATTGGAGGGGAGGTGATTGGGAATCGAGGGCTCAGCAATGACGAGAGGGGATGTAATATGGGCAATCGAGGCTCGGCAATGACGAAAGGGGATGTGAAGGAAATGGGGATTTTGGGGATGGGAATGAAAGGGGATCTATTCTCTTTCATTGGTGCAATGGAGTACTTCAATTAATGGGAGACACAGCCTTACCCTAAAACACAGAATAAGAGATAACTATCAACAGGGGTATTCTATTACTTGGCTGACGTGTATGCTTGTGGACTAATTATGGGATGCCCTTTCACCTTTACACCGCTCCGGAGGTAGGGGGGCGCAGAATAAACAATAATAATAATAATACAGCACACAATCACAAAAAATACAGTCATCTCCGCAACAATATATATATATGTGCAAAATTGCCGGCGTGGGGGTAGACGCCGTTGTGGACACGGGAGCCAGCGCCACGATCATCAGCCCCGTGATCCTTAATTCGAGTGCAGACGGCTGGGGTAAAATCCAGTGCCACGATCATGAGCCCCGTGGTCCTTAATTCGAGTGCAGACGGCTGGGGTAAAATCCAGCGTCTGGAAAATCATAGTTTGCAGTTGGCGACCGGGGCAACGGCTCCGATCATAGGGCGTGGTTTTGTGACCCTCAAGTTGGGATCGGTAAAGCAAGAGATAGAGGTTTGGGTGGCGGAGGTGTGCGACCCATGCTTAATAGGGTTGGATTTGTTGACTGCCAGCGGTTGTAAAATCGACTTGAGTCGGGGGATCCTGCGATGGGGAGTGGAAGAGCTACCATTGGAGGGGGTGAGCACGGCCGAGAGGGTGGAGCTGGAGGCTCCTGAGGCCGTGACCATCCCTCCGGGGGCCGAGGCCATAGTGCTGGCCCGATGGTCAGCTCGCCCGACATGGCAGGAATCCTGCGGCCTGGTCGAACCGGTGGCAGCGCTATCCATACCTGGTTTAATCGTGGGCCGTACCCTTGTAAAAACCGACGGGCCGGTGGTGGCCGTCCGAGTAATTAATATTAGCACAGAACCACGCACTATAGTGAGGGGCACGAAGGTAGCTGGCTGCACCCCAGTTAGAGAAGTCGCGTCAGTGAGGGGCGAGAACGTCCAGCCGAGCCGGCCCCAGGGGCAGCCTTCAATAAGTTATAGGAATTGGCCCGATCCCATTTGCGAGATGGTAAATCGTAGTAGTGTTGAGTTGGGAGGTACCCAGAGGGAGGCCTTACACAAACTGGTTGGGTCCCATTTGGACCTCTTCTCCTTGTCCACCGAGGATATTGGACGTACGGGCCTGGTGAAACATCAGATCCACACCGGTGAGGCCCGGCCTATTCGTCAGGCCGCCCGACGGCTCCCTTGGAGCAAGGGGGCGGAAGCTGACGAGCAGGTTGAAAAAATGCTCGACGCAGGTGTGATCGAGCCCTCGGGAAGTCCTTGGATGTCACCTGTTGTGCTGGTCAAAAAGAAGGATGGGACCATTTTGTGTTAAATGCCCCAACCCATTTGCGTTATTGACGCAAAGATCGCTAGAGGTCTTCTCAGAACAATGACTACGTTAGAAAACATAAACGTCATCCACACTGTCCGTGATGGACCTATAGCTCCATACTTAAATTGAGGTGAAAATATGCCTAAAATTCCCAAAAAATTTCACCTTAAATTATTCAGAATAAAATATTGAAAACGGCATGATTGTTATGTTTTTATGTGACCATAATATCACTTCTCCAGATAATATAGCAATATCATGGGTATATTACACTGTTTTGACGACAACAAACTTGTAATGTGCGAGGTTGTAAAAAAACGGGGGGGGTGCTTAACTTAATTATTTGTGTATATATATATATATATATATATATATAATATATATATATATTATTACGGAATCCAACGTCGGCCTCTCTCCCCTTACCGAGGGGGGATTAATCCCCTCGTTTATGACTGACCGACGTGGTCCCGGGGGTATGACGCCATGCCTGGTCGGCGCTGGGTAGGGTATTAGGCCCAACCGTCCTATGACCTAAATACCAGCGCTTCCCGGTACGCGAGGAAATACTCCCCCACTCACGGCCGCAGCATAATGGATGGATAACGCCGAGCGAAGCGAACTGCGGCGTGAGCCGGTTACCAAAGACTAGACCCGATTTATGTGCGTCGGCCGAATTGCGCCATGTACCCTCAATCTGGAAATCACTAAAGCGACCGAATGTGAAGAAGAGAAGAAGAAGAAGTAGGAAGAACAAATATGATTTATTGCGATCTATTAACAAGACCAAAAATAACCAAGGAGAATGGAAAGGATAAGAAAATAACTGAACAGAAAGGAGCAAGGAGACACAGTGCAATATTAGCTTATATTAAACAGTCTTACTTATAAACCCAGGGACAAGACAAAAGACAGACTACGAGCACACTTACACGGGGGATGATTGCAGGAACGAATGCCGGAGGTGGATAGCTGGAGGGAGAGGAGGGTCCACGGGAACTGGGTCACGGTCGGGCCGCCGTCAACGCCCAGGCTGCGGTCGTGCGAGCCGCCGTGGTACGAGCTCGGCCGGTTCAAGCTGTTGCTGCTGTTCGAGCTCCGTTGGTTCAAGCTATTGCTGCTGTTCGAGCTCCGCTGGTTCAAGCTGCTCCTGCGTACTGCTGCGTCGCGTGCTCTCCAACGGCTTTTGTTCTCTCGTCTCCCCCTGTCCAGGACTCATCTCTCTCGGGGGCGTCCCACCACGGGTTATATATGCCACGCCCTCAAACCTTCGCGAACCTCCGCGACGGTTCTCTCCACGCTCTCTCAAAGCCAAACCCCTCATCCTTGGTTTGTTGGCAAGGGCTGGCTCACTCCTCCCCTCTATGACGAGTTGGAGACACGCCTTTCTTCTCCGAGGTTACCTCGTGGTCAATGGAGGCAATTGCAGCAGACCTGGCAAACCTGGCACTTTGAAGATGCCATGGGGCGTCGGAGGGACCTGTCTTATTTAATTGATGCAACGTAATGAACTAGTGGATCACAGAACCTTATACTGACATTCATTAAGGACATAACTAGAGGGGAACTTAGGATTGGCTACGTGTGTGCGATGGCTTAACTAAGGACGACCTTTGATCTTTCTTTACACTACGGAGGGTGATATTTTCACAACAAAACAACCACAATTCTCAAATCCGTTACACTGCACCCTCCTTCCTTCAGGCACATCCCGTGCCTATAAAAATTTAGCTTACTGTGGCACGTAGGTGTAATTCCCTCCACAATTAACCTGACCCTGAGTGCGACAGTTTTAAAACACAAATAAAGATATCCCACTAATTGCATTGCACCCTGCCTAACAGTTTCACACCCACAGCTAACCGAATTGCGGAATTATTTTCAAAACTAAACATTTACGGTGGGGGAGCATTATTTACATTGGCATTATTTGACTATTTACAAAATGCAACCCAGGACCTGTGATTTTTCTTTTGGGGAGACAAAACAAAGAAATTCCTGTTGGGAGGGAGGAGACAGCACGCATTGCAGCGACACACCAGCACCAAAGCACCAATCACCAAAAGCACCAAAAGCACCATTCGGTGCAACAGTCACCAGTTCATAATAAGCACACACAAAAAAACAACTGGTAGTGGTCTTCCTCTTCTCTGCTGGGCCGATGTTCTTCCTGATGTTTTCTTGCTTCATGCAGCCTACTTGGAAATAAAAAGCACAAAACGTGTCCATTTTTATTTAGGGCCACAGGGGCCAACTAAGGGTGGTCTACCTGTTTGGCATAGGTGCCACCTTACCGAGGTCCGCAAGCAAGACCCTGGGCCATCGTGGCCGGCTCCAGCAGAGGTGCCAGGCCCCAAAACGTGGGGTCCATAAAGTGGTGCTTGGCCGCAAGACGGCGGTCCATAAGTGGTGCATCAATGCAATGCATGCTGGTTGTCGGAGTTCTGGTACACCACGGCGGACTCCCGCACGCTCCCCTCGGTGCCCAGCGAGCACAGTCCTCGGTTGGCAGACAGGGAGACAGAAGACAGGTGAGTGAGGGGTAAGGTCACAAGGGTACACATCAATACAAGGCAATGCAGGACGAGGTGCATACGGAGAGCGAAGTGAGAAAGCTCGTCCCTACCGTACGTCACCCCCCCCCCCCCCCCCCTGTTACCTACTCTACCCTTGCCCTTACCCCATATGTACAAAAATCTACACATTTACAAATTCGTCACTACTGTCACGTCTTCCCCATATTTCCCCTAATGCCAAATTCGTCCCCACAATCCCTCTAACCAAAATTTGCCATCATTCAAATTCATCATCAATCCTCATAAGCAGGGAGAGATGGAACACAAAGCACAATGTCACACCCACGTCATGATGCGTCTCACATTCCAAACATTTGCACCAAAATAATAAAACATGGCATGGTGCGGAGGTACGTCATCTCAGGTGAGTGGATGTAGATGGTGCGAGGAGATTCTTAATCCTAACTGTCTTCTAAATGACTTTAATACACTTTACACTTCCCGGGGTCTTCCCTGCCAATCCATTGGCCATTTTACTCTATGCGGTTTTAAGAACCAAATTCCCATTGACCAAACTGTGGTACTTCCTTAATTTGGGGTCTCACTCCCCCGATTCAACTCCCTGTGCCTTTGCGCAATTTCAGGACTGGGTCGTGTGGCTCTCCCAGCAGGTCTACCCACCTGCACACATCCACCACTGCAGTTGCCTCCGAGCTTACCTGCTCCTTACCCTAACCTATCTACCTGGGGAAGGCCCTCTGGCGCACTCCCCACTCGGTGCCCTCTGGCACTGGGCTACCCGGGTCCGTTCTCCGGATCCTCGGGCCCCATCCACAACTCTACCGGCTCCCAGAGCCCACCTGCGGCCTCACCTGGCCGACATCCTCACAGTGGTGGAGTGCTCAACCAACTACACACACTAACAGGCCACACGCCCAGCCATTTCCACGTCACTAATGCACCCATCCAAACTCCATTCTTCCACACGTACCACAGATGCCAATATCCAACCATAATTTACCTGTACCCTCTACCTAACACTTACACTATCCTCCCCGGGTATTCGTGATGGGGGTCCACTTTTCCCGCATTCACACCTTCGCACCATCCACTCCACTCCACAGTTTCCACCATACTCACTCCACACAATCCATTCCATACTCCATATATTCCATACCATTTATTCCATCCAACCATTCTCCATACACCTTTTCAGTTGCACACCTGTGCAATCACACCTGGTGCCACCTGCACCCTCCTTCCTCCAAAGCTCCTTCAATCACTCAATACAATGCACAACCACAATCGTTCCTCATGCACTGCTCCATACACTTCCACGCTTAATACAACTCACAATCACCTTTCCACAATACACTTCTGAATACACTTTTATACACACACACGGCATCATCTGAACTACCTACTCCCCTCTGAAACTCGCGCTTCCCCGTCGCCCCTTTAAACTATTGCGCTCCCTCGTCATTATCATCCAACTACCCTCTCTATGTCCCCACTACCTGTCCAAAGTCGCTACTTTAACTTACCGTTACCTATGGTCATCTTCTCTAGATCCCTACACACTATCCAAACCCTCCTGGGCTAGTTTTCACTGCCAAACCCCATAAAACTATTGCTCCTTTGCCCCCGCTGTGAGAGATGGCAGAGTTGCCATCCCACCACAACGGGTATCTCTCACTACCAATTTTACTCATCCAATTCCTGCAAATCAAAAATTTGCCAATCACTCTACCAATCATCTGCCAATCATCAAAAAAAATTCCAATCACAAATTTTGCTGTTCAAATTAACTACGGCTATCTCCCTCACCCATCTACTCACTTGAGCCTCTCGGTGCGCCAATTCATGCTCAGAACCTGGCTTCGCCAAGTCGAGCAATGAATGCGGGTGGTTCGTTGCCGGCGGTTGGGCCCGTCCGGCATTCGGTGCAGGGAAGGTTTACTCGGGCCGAGATTCCACGCACCATCTCGGCACGGAGCCGTCCGATGGCCCGATCTCGCCCTGCCGGAACGCCTCAACCACAAAGGGTTGCCGTGACGACCTTTCCTCGGTGTCCTTGAACTGGGCCGCCCGCTCCGCTTAGTGGAGCACGGACGCGGCCGTTCAGAGCGAGGCCCGGCGTGGATCGTGTACGGCGGTTCTTTCCAAACCGCCGTGGTTACGATCCCCGCTGGTTCCCGCGGCACGCAACGCCCGGCACGAACCGAGGGCTCGCTTCGGCTACAAGTCGATCTAACCGCTAACCCAGTCAACATCGATGCTCCACTTGCATGCTCACACCCCACGTTCCATTCCCTGCTCACACATCCAGCTGTCTCCATGCTCCCTGTCATTGCACCTTCTCTTCTACAGCACCCAGGTACACTCATTCCGCTCACCTTTACTCTTACTTTCGACAGCGCACTCTGTACTCATGCACCCGTCCGTTACACACCTTTCTCGCGCATCCTCTTGCGCACACTCTCCCCTTACACCCTCCGTAACACTCACCACAGGTGTGCATTCTTCCGTTACATCCCCTGTAACACTCCCCACTACGCGCTTCCATGTGCCCCCCCCCCCCCCCCGGCATACGCGCTACGACCAACTCACTCTCGACAGCACACTCACTCCTCAGCGCGCACTTTTTCCTCACACACCCCATAGTCGGACCTCCTCGCACACCTCCTCCTTCACACTCTGTACCTGTCGTACACTTCACCAGTGGCCTCTCACGAACACCCGGGTCCAAACCAACCCCCAAGCCGACGGAAATGTATATGGCGTGAGGGGAGATTCAGAGTATTTCGCCACTCACCTTGGCACCTCGTCTCCGCTTCTCCTCCGCCACCTGCAAACTCTTTATTTGGTTAGCAAGCACACCGTCACGATTTGAGCATCGACCTTGTACATATTCCATCACTTCCTCCTTTATCTCTTTCTTAGTTTCCCTCCGTCTCTTCTTAATTTCACTCATCCCCTCTTCCACTTCCTCTAACTTTTGCTTCACCTCTTTTATTTCCCGGTGCGCCCCCTCAATTTCGTCCTCTAAGGCCACCTTGACCGTTTCTATGTGCGTCCTCACCTCCCGGTCCTTTGTCTCCACTGCCTCTGTCACCTCGTCCAACCTCTTTGTCAACCCCTCATGTACCATCCGACGCTCCTTCTTTATGACTGCTACGTCCCTCTTTATTTCCTTCTGGGTCGCCTTCAACCCCTCGATCACAGCCGTATTCTTTTGTACCTGTTCCTTCAACTCCCTTTGTCCCACTGTCAGCTGCCCCACCCCCTGCGTCAACTCCTCTATGCCACCTTGTAACTTTACCGTCCCATTTCTCACCTCTTTCTCCATACGCTTCTCACCTCGCCTTACCTCCTCGCGTACCCCCGAGACCTCCTCGCTTACACCTCGTCTTATCTCCCCCCCCCCCCCATCTCCTCCATCTCTTTAGTAGATGCCGCCCTCATCTGTCCAAATTCATTACTTTGAGCATCCAATTTAGTTTCCAACCCGATTTTCACCTCCTCTATCTGGTTCCCCATTTGTTTGATTTCCCGGGCGGATTGCTCCCCTATTTCCCGCAATTTGCCGTCCATTGTGTTTTCAAACCCCCCTAACCCATTCTTCATCCCTTCCATCTGGTTCTCCTGGGCAGCCATTCTATTTTCCAACCCCATTAACCCATTCTTTACCTCTTTTATCCCATTGTCCAACCCCTCAAATTTATTGTCCAACCCCTTAAATTTATTGTCCAACCCCTTAAATTTATTTCCCATCATTTGTTCCATTTCCCTGCTGGATTTTTCAGCCATTTTTTTCATATACCCCATCATCTGCGCCGCGAAGAGGTTCAATTTCCCCAGCGCTGCAGACTCGGCTGCCGCAGCGCCGCCATTTTGTGCCTCCGCAACCACGTGCGCGAGTGTGCCATCTTGTGCACCTGACCCCCCCCCCCCCCCCCCCACAACCACGTTACCATTGCTCTCCTCCATTTCCCCCATATACATTTCCCCGAGGTCCTGGGTCGACTCTACACCCTCTAATTCCCCCACCGGCATCCGGTCACCTTGATCATCCATGGCGTGACTTTTAAATTTAGGATGTTAAATTAAATTAAATTTTGGCCGCTCGAAATTTGAGCGCGCTATTTGCGCTTCAGGTCCGAATCCGACACTCCTGACACCAATTGTTACGGAATCCAACGTCGGCCTCTCTCCCCTTACCGAGGGGGGATTAATCCCCTCGTTTATGACTGACCGACGTGGTCCCGGGGGTATGACGCCATGCCCGGTCGGCGCTGGGTAGGGTATTAGGCCCAACCGTCCTATGACCTCAATACCAGCGCTTCCCGGTACGCGAGGAAATACTCCCCCGCTCACGGCCGCAGCGTAATGGATGGATAACGCCGAGCGAAGCGAACTGCGGCGTGAGCCGGTTACCAAAGACTAGACCTGATTTATGTGCGTCGGCCGAATCGCGCCACGTACCCTCAATCTGGAAATCACTAAAGCGACCGAATGTGAAGAAGAGAAGAAGAAGAAGTAGGAAGAACAAATATGATTTATTGCGAACTATTAACAAGACCAAAAATAACCAAGGAGAATGGAAAGGATAAGAAAATAACTGAACAGAAAGGAGCAAGGAGACACAGTGCAATATTAGCTTATATTAAACAGTCTTACTTATAAACCCAGGGACAAGACAAAAGACAGACTACGAGCACACTTACACGGGGGGATGATGGCAGGAACGAATGCCGGAGGTGGATAGCTGGAGGGAGAGGAGGGTCCACGGGAACTGGGTCACGGTCGGGCCGCCGTCAACGCCCAAGCTGCGGTCGTGCGAGCCGCCGTGGTACGAGCTCCACGCTCCACCGGTTCAAGCTGTTGCTGCTGTTCGAGCTCCGCTGGTTCAAGCTATTGCTGCTGTTCGAGCTCCGCTGGTTCAAGCTGCTCCTGCGTACCGCTGCGTCGCGTGCTCTCCAACGACTTTTGTTCTCTCGTCTCCCCCTGTCCAGGACTCATCTCTCTCGGGGGCGCCCCACCGCGGGTTATATATGCCACGCCCTCAAACCTTCGCGAACCTCCTCGATGGTTCTCTCCACGCTCTCTCAAAGCCAAACCCCTCATCCTTGGTTGGTCGGCAAGGGCTGGCTCACTCCTCCCCTCTATGACGAGGTGGAGACACGCCTTTCTTCTCCGAGGTTACCTCGTGGTCAATGGAGGCAATTGCAGCAGACCTGGAAAACCGGGCACTTTGAAGATGCTTTGCCTCGTGGTCAATGGAGGCAATTGCAGCAAACCTGGCAAACCTGGCACTTTGAAGATGCCATGGGGCGTCGGAGGGACCTGTCTTATTTAATTGATGCAACGTAATGAACTAGTGGATCACAGAACCTTATACTGACATTCATTAAGGACATAACTAGAGGGGAACTTAGGATTGGCTACGTGTATGCGATGGCTTAACTAAGGACGACCTTTGATCTTTCTTTACACTACGGAGGGTGATATTTACACAACAATATTTACCTCCTAGACTCCTGCCTCACCCCTCCCCTCCAAATCTCCCCCATATCCCATCCCTTTCAAATCCCTCCCCTTGTCCCTTCCCTCCCAAACTCCCCCCTCACCCCTCCCCTTCAAATCTCACCACCCTCATTGCTTCTCAATTTCCCCCCGCTCACTCCCCCTCCTCAAAGCGTCCTCCCCGCTTCTTCCCCCTTCAAACTCTCACCTCCATCTCCCCCAACCTTCTGCCTCGCTCTTCCCCCTCCTCAAATAACACCTCATTGTGGCTCACCCAATCACCATCAAACCTTTTGTCCGCCCCATCCTTCCCTTTCTCCGAGCTATTCTGAAATCTCTGACGCACCTTCAACAGCTCTCCCTACCTCTTCCACCTCTTCCACATCTTACCCTACCCCTCCTCCCCCCTGTTCTGTATCTGATGCTCCCCCTTCCTCTTCATTAACGGTATGGACCTCAAACATCCGGGGCCTTCGTTCAAACTTAACTGATCTCTCCATACAGGTTGCTTCTGTCAAACCAGATGTGATCTGCTTAACAGAAACTTTCCTCCTTTATGATGTCTCTGATTCCATAGTATCTCTCCCGGGCTACTCCCTCCTCCGGTATGATAGACCTGAGCCTCGTCCTGGAGGCGGGGTTGCTATCTTTATCAAAAACTCTCTTCCTCACTCGCCCTGCACTGCACTCTCTCCACCTCACCCCCAGGAATACCTCTGGCTACGGCTTCCCCTTCGCTCCCACCTCTTGTTCATATGTGTGTTGTACCGTCCACCAAACAGTGATGACTCCATCTACATCTCGCTGTCTGATGATATGGACCAACTTCTATCTACTCATCCCAACTCTCTCTTCCTCATATGTGGTGATTTCAACTGTCATCATGCCAGTTGGCTGGGTGTGGGTACCTCTCTCACCAGCCATGGCTCCTCAGCAAAGGACTTCTGCGACTCACTAGGATTGACACAATCTGTCAATTTCCCGACCCGGATCTCAGTCAACGGAACATCTTCTCTTCTGGACTTGGTTATGACTAACTTCCCTGAAAATGTCTGCTGCTCTTCTTCTGCTCCGATCGGATCATCTGATCATGTCCTTGTTAAAGTGGACATCTCTCTGACCATCCTCAGGGAGCCTGCTCAGCGTCGACGAGTCTGGCATTTCACTCAGGCCAACTGGCACGGTCTTCAAGCAGCCATCAATCATCTGGACTGGTCTCCCATCTCTACCACCTCTGACATCAACTCATCCTGGGAATTCTTCCAAAGTAAATTGCTCTCTCTCATGCACAGATTTATCCCATCTCGTCTTCAGTTGTCATACCCTTCCTCCCGTCCATGGTACACGGAATCTTGTGGTGAGGCTGTTGCCCAGAAACAACTTGCCTTCGTCTCCTGGAAAGCAAATCCAACGGAAGGAAATCTCATTTCCTTTCACAAAGCCCGAAACAAGTGTGTGTCCACCCTCAGGAGAGCCAGGAAACAATATCTCTCCGTTCTCAAGACCGAACTCTCTTATCTGTCTCCCTCTTCCAAATCCTGGTGGCGTCTGGTCAAATCCGTTTCTGGTGTTTGTTCCCCCTCCATCCCCTCCCTTACCTCAAACGGCTACACAGCTGACTCCGCACGTGAAAAAGCTGAATGCCTCAACTCTGTGTTTGCCTCTAAATCTTGTGTCCCAAACCCATCCCTCTCTGTACCCACCATACCCAGTCGTACCCTGCTGCTCCTGGACTCCGTGTCCTTTCCTCCTGACAAGGTGGAAAAGTTTCTGTCAACCCTCGACTCTGATTCTGCAACTGGACCCGACGGCATCAGCCCACGGGTCCTAAAATCCTGCTCTGCTGCTCTATCTCACCCTCTCTCTGTTCTCTTCACCCTCTCTTTTGCTCAAGGTCAACTGCCATCTGCTTGGAAATCAGCCAACATCACCGCTTTGCACAAAAAAGGTGCAAAAACAGATCCTAGCAACTACAGACCAATCAGCCTTCTCCCAATTATCAGCAAAGTCATGGAATCCATCATTGCTTCTGATATGAAATCTTTCCTCTTCTCCAATGGCTTGATCTCTGATCATCAATTTGGTTTCAGACCAGGTCACTCTACTCTGGACATGCTGCTTCTGCTGTCTCAACAATGGATGGAGGTCCTCAATGCCAAACAGGAAATTAGAGCTGTCTCCCTCGACATATCACGTGCCTTCGACACGGTCTGGCACCCCGCTCTGCTCACCAAACTCTCCTCCTTTGGTATCCATGGAAATCTCCACGCATGGCTGGCGGACTTCCTCTCTCGTCGTCGTCAACGTGTGGCCCTGAATGGGTTTCTCTCATCTCCTCTTCCTGTTCAGGCTGGAGTTCCCCAAGGCAGTGTTCTGGGCCCCGTGCTTTTTCTGGTCTTCATCAATGATCTCTCTGACTCTCTCGAAAATCCTCTCTATCTCTTTGCTGATGACTCCACTCTCTGCCGCTCCATTCCTCTTCCCTCAGATCGGCAGTCTGCTGCCTCCTCACTCTCTGAAGACCTGGACAAAATCACAGACTGGTCAAACAAGTGGAACATGTCTTTCAATCCTGACAAATCTCACACTCTTACTATGTCTCTCCGAAAAGATCGACTGGACAACCCTCCCATCTACTTTCTCAACAATCCTCTCCAAGAAGTTCTGTCGCTCAAGATTTTGGGTCTCACTATCTGCCATGATCTTTCTTGGGAAAACCACATTTCCAAGCTGGCCTCCAAAGCCAGTCGCCGACTGGGCATCCTCCGTCGTGCGAAGTCCTTCCTCGGCACACCTGAGCTCCTCACCACATACAAGGCTTTCATCCGCAGCTCAATGGAATACTGTTCTCCCCTATGGGCCGGTGCTCCTGCCTCACACCTAGCTCGGCTTCACGCTGTTGAAACCAAAGCTTTCAGAATTATTGGAATCTCCCGCGATGAAGCTATCTCTGAGGGCCTTTCACTCACTCACCGCAGGCAGGTAGGTGGTCTTTCTGTCTTCTACCGACTCCTCTCCGGCCTTGCACCCCCAGCTCTCTCTGTGCTCTGTCCCCCAAATATTCCTACAGGTCGCACAAGATCTGCCAGCAACCCTCTGATGGTTAAACTGCCGAAATCTCGGCTCTCCGCTCACCTTCACTCTTTCATTCCTCTTTTCTCCCGCCTCTGGAACAAACTCCCTCACTCCCTTCAATCCCACTCCTCCCTCCAGGTCTTTAAAACAGCTGTTCACCACCATCTCTTATCTTCCCCCATCCAAAACCTTGATCTTTTCTACCCCCGCTAATTCACCCCAGATCCACCTTGTTTGAAATTCCAACTTCTTTCCTGGAAGTCCTGGCAGTGTCCATATGTTTTATACCTCTCCCACTGCCCCCTTCCCACGCCCCCCCCCCCAAAGCCCTCGCCCTCTCTCAGATCTCTCGATGTCTCCATGTCTCTCGGTCCCTGCTCTCAAATGTTGTGTTTGTGTCCTTCCCCCTCTCTCCCCATCTTGTCTACCGCTCCCTATGTTATGTTTTATGTGTCGGTTTGTCTTTCTGTGTGTTCATGTGATTAATGTTCGCTCTTTCACGAGCCTCGATATTGTATACAAAAAAAAAAAAAAAAAAAAAAAAAAAAAAAAAAAAAAAAAAAAAAAAAAAAACAAAACAACCACAATTCTCAAATCCGTTACAATATATATATATATATATATGTATATATATATATATATATATATATATATATATATATATATATATATATATATAGATAGATATAGATAGATAGATATATATATATATATATATATATATATATATATATATATATATATATATATATACATACATATATACATATATACACACACAAACAAGATTTTCCACCTCGTAATTATATTTTAACAGTTTACGTACCTTCAATCTTTTTGAGGATCACATTCGTGCCGCTCCCCCATGGCGCATACACACCTATAGTGACTGGCGTCTTGACGAAGCTCAACGCCTTCGCCAGGCATTCAGCATAGTGGTCATAAAATATTCTTGGATCTATGACAAAGGTTTACTCCAGTCAGCTTGCATTTATTGGGCATAGTTTTTAATAGATGAAATTTCCAAAACCTTGGATAAATGCAGAGCAGTACGCACAGTAGAGATGTTCATATTACGTGATTGATTAAAATCCTCAAAACGAATTTCCTTCACTGGTGCTTCATATCCAGGGTCTAAATGGTCTTCCGATTATAAAGTCTCCAACGGGTCTGTAAAGGTTCTAAGTGTCTTTGGGTTCTTAAAGGGCCTTACAGTTCTACAGCGTTTGATGTAATTAATATATATACTCACGTTCTGTGTGGACAAACAGACAAACAAACAGACTAACACACATAAACAAACAGACAAACAAACACGAAAAGACAAACAAAGAGACAAACACACATAAACAGACAAAGAAACACAAACAAACAAACACAGAGACGAACAAACACAGACAAACACAAACAGACAAGCACAAACAAACACAAACAGACAAACAAACGGACCCAAATGGAATACCTTCTCCTCTGGCGAGGGTAATAATAATATAATCCTAACAATAACAAGTCATCTTGGAAGCCGATTCAATCTATCTATAATTCCAGTAATCTCTGTACGTCTGTACGTTTGTACGTCTGTTTGTCTGTGACCGCTGTTTCTCGACAACCACGGGTCCGATATACTTTTAACTTGCCAGGTATATTGCTGGGGACCCGAGGATGTGCCTTTTCAAGGTTTCATATTAATCGGACAATTACTTACCGAGCTATGTCCAAAAAACGATTCAACCAATCAGAGAGCAGCGAACTATCGCGTGTGCCGAACGTGGAGGACACACTCTGCCTCGGATGGCACATTTGAGAGCGTATTCATTTATTTCACGTTTGCAAACTATGTTGGCGTTAAACTATGTTTTAAAACTAATAAAACCGAATTTGCGATTCATTCGCTTTCCTGCGCGTTTGTGCACGCGATGGCGATTTCTTTACCAAACTCCGGAAGCCGTTCGCTTTGGACCAAACCATTGCATGTAAATAGAGGGGGGGGGATTGTCACCGTACTCGCAAGCCGTTCGCTTTGGACCAAACCATTGCATGTAAATAGAGGGGGGGGATTGTCACCGTACTCGCAAGCCGTTCGCTTTGGACCAAACCATTTCATGTAAATAGAGGGGGGGGATTGTCACCGTACTCGCAAGCCGTTCGCTTTGGACCAAACCATTTCATGTAAATAGAGGGGGGGGGGGATATAATTTTAGATATAGATATAGTACGGGCAATGCCCTAGTATTTGAAAACAAGTGAGGACCACGTGCCCCAGATAAGACTGAGTAATTATTTAAAAATTAAAAAAGCCACACTGATTAAATCTTCAAACCTTTGCGTTTGATTCTGCTTATGTTCGGCATTATTATTATTTATTTATTTTCTCAACATCTAGATGAGATATTGCCCACTTGCAATTAAAAAGTAGCATGGATTGAAAGACACAGGCATTAGTGTAGTGGTTCTCAACTGGTGGTCCATGGTGACTTTTTTCGGTGGTCCACAGGAACATTGTCCAAAGTCACACGGCGTGAGAAATAAATTTCAAACCAAAATGTTTGTTGTCTGCTCTTTTTTTATGATGTCTCAAAAAGGAGGTGGTCCATGAAATTTTTTTGATTGGTCTGGTGTTCCGTGGACTGAAACGAAATGAGAACCACTGCATTTGTGGTCCATCGGGATTCCGTTACCATTTTTACCACACAACCCTGAGACCAAAACAATGCACACTGAAGTTTGGAACATTAACAAAAAAGCCAAGCCCTGTGAGTACCTGCCAAAATTTGCTTATCATGCTCCAACATGAGCCTTAGATCAAAGTAAAAATTTTTTTTTAAATAAATTACAAACAACTTCACACTTGAGGAACTTCACGATTGCATTTCTGAACAAGTTCAGTTCATTTCTGCAGAAATGTAAGTCAGTTCCAATCGAAGATTAGATCTGCAGGTTCATTAAAGATTTTTGTAAAATGATGTTGGCCAAATGTGAAATGCCGAAAAAAGAAGAGAGTTCTACGTAGGACACCCTGCATATTCAACTGGACTGGTAACGTTTACTATCATTCTATTTTACCAATAGTGCTTTCGTTGTTGGATGCAGTGACGTCATGACTGGAACCAGAAAAAATGGCACATAGGGTCATTCGGGTAATAGTTTTGGGTTATAGTTAGAGAGTCAGGTTCGCATTCAGCACAAGGTTGTGGTTACCGTTCGGGTTTGTGATGATGGCAGGTGAAACTATAACGGCACTCAGGAGAGAGCATACCTCCACCTGGTTGGCCATATTACTCAATGGTGAAGAATCACTTAAAAAATTGTACTATCCGGAACCGGATCTTCACCAAAATTGAATCGATTCTGAACACCCAACCTGTCAGACACCCAACCTGTCCAACAAGTTTCGTCCAAATCCATCCATAACTTTTTGAGATATCCTGCTACGTATCGTTTTTGGCCCGATCTCCCAATGGTGAAGAATCACTTTAAAATTTAAATAATTCTCATATCCGAATCCATATTCAGATCTTCACCAAAATAGAATCGAATCGTCCTTGTCTCACACACAACATGTCCACCAAGTTTCGTCCAAATTCGTCCACAACTTTTTGAGATATCCTGCTATGTATCGTTTTTGGCCCGATCTCTCAATGGTGAAGAAGCACTTGAAAAATTCTAGTAGCTGGATTTTCACCAAAATCTAAAAATTTCGTCCTTGTCACATACGCTACATCTCTGCCAAATTTCGTCCGAATCCGTCCGCAACTTTTTCAGATATTTTGTTCACAAACAGACAGACAGACAGGGGTGAAAACATAACCTCCATCCACCTTTGGTGGCGGAGGTAACAAGAAGAAAAGGACATAAAATGCCGTAGACATAGAATTTTAGTAATTTTGCTGTACGGAGTTAAAAGCCATTAGTCGGCCATCTTGGATCAGATCTTGAAAAGAAATGACGTGCAGTAAGCCATCATTCATTATCTGTGCAAAGTTTGAACAACATCTGTAAATTCATGTCCGAGAGATGGTAGAGGACGTGTTCAACGCTGGCTTTCTTATAACAAAAATGGCTGCCAGTCTACCAGTCGGCCATCTTTGATCAGATCGCAAAATAAAGTCAGGTGCACGTGTGTGCCATCATGTGCTGTGTTTGCGCCAAGTTCGAACAACCTGGACCATGCATGTGTAAGAAATGCGGACGAAACCTGGTGAATGAGTTGCTTAGGCAACAAGAACAAGCCCTGTTATTATTGAATTGCTGAATAACTCTCGAGTGCTATTGTTCTGAAGTATCTTCATAACTATGACGTCATATGTCACCTGGTATGGACACCATCTTGGAAGAAAACGAAAAACGTTTAACCGTTCTATCTCCGAAACCGCTTCATGGAAAAAAGTTGAAACATGGTGCGTTGTCAAGTACACCCCATGCGGGATAACATTTGTTAATGATGATGTCATCAGTACCTTCATTATGACGTCATAATTCGACAACTACAACATTTGATCCTATCAGTATTCGTTTTTCCTCTCTGCAACTATTGGTCCAACCTGCACAAACTTTTCACCATAGGAGCGACTTCCTGTAAAATTTTTATTCATAATTATGATGTCATATGTCACATGGTATGGGAGCCATCTTGGAAAAACCAAAAAACGTTGCACCTCCATATCTCTCAACCCGCTCCATGGAAAAAATTGAAACGTGGCTCAATATGAAGAACTCCGCATGGAGAATAAGTGCTGTTAACAATGACGTCATTGGTGCCTTAATTATGACGTCATAATTCGACAGGACAACGTTTAGTCTGATCAGTTTGAAAATTATTCAGCGTGATACACACAACAATTATATTAGAGAATGTAAATTTAGGATGTCATCACTTACTTGGTCTGGCAGCCATATTGGATAAAAGAAAAAAAAAACCTTTAAAATCAGAAGAGTGAGCCAGCACCAAGTTGACTGCACAGGGTAAGTATTCTATGAATACCATCGAAGTAACATTACTCGTTAACTTCCTATTGTCATAACTATCTTAAATATATATATATATATTTCTGTGTACTTTGCAGACGGCCATACGTTGAGACTGGCCAGTCACGTTTTTCATTCCATATTAAATAAATATAAACCTGTTTACTACCTGACATGTTCTGTGTCATTTGATACCTTTTGCCATCGGTTGCATGTATAACAAGAGTAAGTCGACAGAGGGTATAACGTAATGTGCTGAAGATAATGGACTCATGGAGCAGTAGGATAACATGTGGATACAAATCAAAGAGCTCGGGGATGAATAAACAGGAAGAGAAAGAAAAGGGAAGAAAACATACATGCAACCTGCATTGTAGGTGGGGAGAGATGGGAGTGAGGAAGGGAGATTAATATTAAAAGGTAGAAAAGATCATGAACATGGATGTAGGATCACCAAAGGTGGTGATGAACTGCCAAGTTCAATCACTGGAGGGAGATGTGGAATTGACCAGATTTAGGAATAAAGAGAAGAAAATGATCAAAGTGATGGAGGTAAAGTAATAGTGAACCGACATTCCAAGAATTTGACAGGAAGGGTGTAGATGTGGTAATGGTAAAAATGAAAGGGAATGGTGGGGAGAGGGGAACCATGAGGATGGAGGTTCATAACAAGAGAGACAATGGGACTTTTCCTCTGTTTTTCAAGGTTGGCGGAGGAGGAAGGCAGTGGGTGGTGCTTATTACAGTGGGTGGTGCTTATTACAGTGGGTGGTGCTTATTACAGTGGGTGGTGCTTATTGCAGTGGGTGGTGCTTATTAGTGGGTGGTGCTTATTACAGTGGGTGGTGCTTATTACAGTGGGTGGTGCTTATTACAGTGGGTGGTGCTTATTACAGTGGGTGGTGCTTATTACAGTGGGTGGTGCTTATTACAGTGGGTGGTGCTTATTACAGTGGGTGGTGCTTATTACAGTGGGTGGTGCTTATTGCAGTGGGTGGTGCTTATTACAGTGGGTGGTGCTTATTACTGTGGGTGGTGCTTGAATATTCACAGACCACACATTTAACCCTGACAAGACACACCTTGATACTCCATAAAAAATTTAACATCCAATAAGCAGACCACACACATTCATTCCTCAATTATCTTCCATTTCTGCCAGTCTCTGAACATACACATTCACGTGAAAAAGTAAGTACACCCTATGTAATGTTTTGACTTTTTCAACATATTTCAACAATATTGATAGATAAAGGTGATATAATATAACAAATATCATGAAATATTTACATTTTGTAGTCCATTGTATAATTTAAATAAACATAAATGCAAATTTCGCATGTGGAAAAAGTAAGTACACCCCTGGCTCCAACAGGTGGTATTGCCCCCTTTGGCAGAAACAACCTCAAGTAGGCGTTTCTTATAACTGTCTACCAGTCTCTGACATCGACTGGGAGAAATTTTTGTCTGCTCCTCCATGCAGAATTCTTTCAGCTGTGCGATGTTTGAGGGGTTTCTTGCATGCACAGCTCGTTTCAAATCCCCCCACAACATCTCGATGGGATTTAGATCCGGGCTTTGACTTGGCCATTCCTGAACCCTCCATTTCTTTCTTTTCAGCCATTCCTTGGTGGATTTACTGATATGTTTAGGGTCATTGTCATGTTGCAAGGTCCACCTTCGGTTGAGCATCAACTTTCTGACAGATAGCCTCACATTATCCTCAAGCACCCTCTGGTACAATGAAGAATTCATGGTGGATTATATGATGGTGAGCTGCCCAGGCCCTGATGCAGCAAAGCTGCCGCAAACCATAATATTTCCACCACCATGCTTTACAGTTGGTATCAGGTTCTTGTGGTCAAATGCTGTCTTTGGTTTTCGCCAAACATGTCTTCTGGTACTGTGGCCAAATAGCTCTACCTTTGACTCATCTGTCCAGAGCACATTGTTCCAGAAGTGCTGGTCTTTGCCTCGGTGTTCATTGGCAAACTATAGTCTTGCCCTGATGTTCTTCCTGGACTGCAAAGGTTTCCTCCTGGTACACCTCCCATGTAGATCAAATTTGTGCAGCCTCTTTCTAATGGTAGACTCGTGCACTTTGACATCAACAGTGGCAAGAGTTACCTGTAGGTCACGTGATGACATTCTGGGGTTCTTAGAGACTTCTTTCAGCATCTTTCGGTCTGCTCTCAGGCTGGACTTGCTGGGGCGGCCTGGCCTGAACAAGTTGGCAGTTGTTTGGAATCTTCTCCACTTGTAGATCATCTTCTGGACAGTCGAATGATTGATTTCAAATTGTTTGGAGATCTTTTTTAAATCCCTTTCCAGACTCGTAGGCATCTATAACCTTCTTTCTGAAGGCTTCAGAGAGCTCTTTTGATCTAGGCATGGTGATGCCGCACACTTCAACAACAAAGAGCAAACCAAGCTAAATGTCTGAGGTTTAAATAAGACAGGTTCCTCCAAGATCCTCTCTAACGATGGTCTAATTATTTGCACCTGAGCTGGTTCACCTGATTCTAATTTTAGGTATTTGAAGTAGTGATAAATGTAGGGTTGTACTTACTTTTTCCACATGCGAAATTTGCATTTATGTATATTTAAATTACTAGGGCATTGCCCGTACTATATCTATATCTAAAATTATATCCCCCCCCCCTCTATTTACATGAAATGGTTTGGTCCAAAGCGAACGGCTTGCGAGTACGGTGACAATCCCCCTCCTCTATTTACATGAAATGGTTTGGTCCAAAGCGAACGGCTTGCGAGTACGGTGACAATCCCCCCCCTCTATTTACATGCAATGGTTTGGTCCAAAGCGAACGGCTTGCGAGTACGGTGACAATCCCCCCCCCCCTCTATTTACATGCAATGGTTTGGTCCAAAGCGAACGGCTTCCGGAGTTTGGTAAAGAAATCGCCATCGCGTGCACAAACGCGCAGGAAAGCGAATGAATCGCAAATTCGGTTTTATTAGTTTTAAAACATAGTTTAACGGCAACATAGTTTGCAAACGTGAAATAAATGAATACGCTCTCAAATGTGCCATCCGAGGCAGAGTGTGTCCTCCACGTTCGGCACACGCGATCGTTCGCTGCTCTCTGATTGGTTGAATCGTTTTTTGGACATAGCTCGGTAAGTAATTGTCCGATTAATATGAAACCTTGAAAAGGCACATCCTCGGGTCCCCAGCAATATACCTGGCAAGTTAAAAGTATATCGGACCCGTGGTTGTCGAGAAACAGCGGTCACAGACAAACAGACGTACAAACGTACAGACGTACAGAGATTACTGGAATTATAGATAGATACAATGGACTACAAAATGTAAATGTTTCATGATATTTGTTGTATTATAGCCTGGTGTTGGCTTAGCGGTTAGGGTGCCGGCTTGGGATCCTATGGATCCTGGTGTTCGAATCCCGGTCTGGTCGCTGAATTAACGAACCAGGGGGGTTGACTCAGCCTGGTCATCCTTCCGAGGTCGGCAAATTGAGTACCAGCTTGCTGGGATGAATAATCCCGGTGTGTACCCTGATTTAGAATAGGTACACTGTATCCCTGCGCATCATAAGAGCGTGACCAAGGGTTGGCGTCAGGAAGGGCATCCGGCCATAAAAACATTGCCTCAAACAGGGCACCATGATTGTCATGGGGCCCGCAAGGCTAACCCCTGCTCTAGCAGGGAAAAATGGCCTTAAAACGATCATTCATATTCATATATATATATCACCTTTATCTATCAATATTGTTGAAATGAAGATCAAATAGCTGTATGTTGAAAAAGTCAAAACTTTACATGGGGTGTACTTACTTTTTCACGTGACTGTATATCCCCATTGGTTTATTATATTTCTATTTTACAAGATTGAGGCTCAGGGAAGAGCAAGGTTAAATTGACAGTGAGGAGACATAATTAAATAAATTACATCAACAACTTCAATTTTCAGACAACATTAAATATCATTTCGAGCTACACAAGGAACTTTGACCCAAGAACCCATGTGGCCCATCAAGCCTATAGTTTCATCATCACAATGTACCATGCACTTTACAGAGTATTGTTGTTATCTAGAAGCTTCCTGGAAAGAGTTAAGTTGGTGGTTTGCCATTGCTTTCCCAGCAGAAAATCAGAACAGTAATTTGCAATTTGTTCAGGCTCCCGGCAATAACTCGCCTACTCTTCACAAAAGACACCTTGGGGTCTCTAACTAACTTCCACCTACAAACAGCCAGTGTTGGCAAAAGGGACCTGAGGCTCAATGTCCATTCATTGGCAGCACACACATTTATGACTCTTCCTGTATGTGAAATACCAGGATGACAGTTTATAGCTTGGTCAAGATTCAAACCCAAGCTCAACAGCTCAGAGGTGTGTGCATACCGACAAGATATCCTGCCAGCCCCATTCAGTTTCAAACATCAAATACAGTACTATGAAAAAGTTTGGGTTATTCCAATGATATTCATACTTTAAGGTAAATTCATCAAATTAATCAGTGATAACAGTCGCATTATTGTAAATTAACAGCCTTTATAAATGCGCAAGAAGCATAAAACTTATGTAAACTAGGTGGTATTCATAGAATACTTAGCTCGCGGAGTCTTGAGAAGGACTTGGTGCGAGCCAACTCTTGTTTTCAAAAAATAAAAAAATCTTTGATCCAATATGGCTGCCAGACCACGTGACCGATGCCATCATAAATTTACATTTTCCAATATAATTGTTACATAGATCATGCGCAATAAATTTCAAACTGATCGGACACTCTGGGGTGGCCATTCTAACACCGAGAGCACACCAGCCATAACATTGTTCTCCAAATACTGTTTTAGTATATCGGAAGTGTGTTTTGAATCATTATCTTGTTGGAAAATGAGTCCTCCTCTGATTCAATGATTTCCAGTAGGAACGGCTTGGTGCTGCAGTATCTGCTTGTACTTGTCTTTTGTCATTGGTTTTAACAAGTTTTCCAACATCAAAAGCTGAAATGTAACTCAGACAGTCACAGAGTCCTCCCCGTGTTTAACAGTCAGCTGAGTATCGAACGTTCTCCAGGTCTTCGCCATACAAAGTGGTGTCTCTTAGATCCAAAAAGTTCAAATGTGCGAAGTTCTTTCTGGGGACTTCCGAGCTCCTCACCACATACAAAGCTTTCATCCGCAGCTCAAAGGAATACTGCCCTCCCCTCTGGCCTGGTGCTCCTGCCTCACACCAAGCTCGGCTTCACTCGGTTGAAACCAAAGCTTTCAGAATCATTGGAATCTCCCGCGATGAAGCTAACTCCGAGGGCCTTTCACTCACTCACCGCAGACAGGTTGGTGGTCTTTCTGTCTTCTACCGACTCCTCTCCGGCCTTGCTCCCCCAGCTCTCTCTGTGCTCTGTCCCCCAAATATTCCTACAGGTCGCACAAGATCTTTCAGCAACCCTCTTATGGTTAAACTGCCAAAATCTAGGCTCTCTGCTCACCTTCACGCCTTCATTCCTGTTTTCTCCCACCTCTGGAACAAACTTCCCCACTCCATTCAATCCCACTCCTCCCTCCAGGTCTTTAAAACAGCTTTTCACCACCATCTTCCCCCATCCAAAACCTTCATCTTTTTTACCCCCATTAAAACACCGCAAATCCACCTCTTTCAATCCCCAACTTCTTTCCTGAAATTCCTAGAAGTGTTTATTTGCTTTACACCGTGTACTCCTCCCTCCTCCCCCAGCCCTCTCCCTTCCCCTCTTGTCTCCCACTCCCTTCATTGCATGTTTTATGTGTCTGTGCATGTTTTCATGTTCAATGCGTTAGCTCTTACACGAGCCTCGATTCTGTGTACAAAATAATAACAATAATAAAAAACTTCGATTGATCACACTGGAGTACACGTGTCCATTGTTCAGTCGCCAAATCTTTGTGTCTGCAAATGTTCGTCTTTTCACCTTGATCTTTGGTCATCAGCGGGTTGTTTTTTTTACTGTAACTCTGCTATGGAGACCTGCTGTAATCAGCCGTGTGTGCACAGTGCTGGATGAGATATTAATGTCAGGCCTGCTCTCATTACATTGGTCAGCTGCTGACACTATTTTCTTCCATCGCTAAGCTGAGCAACTTCGGGCTTGTGTTGGGGAGATTCTTCCGAGTCTTCGTGGCCTTTTCTTGTCTTGTACCGACTATACAAGTGTACCTCACACCATTGTAGGAGAGTTTCAGCTTTTCTGCGATTTTCTTCATGGTGTGCCCTTCTTCTCACCGAGTGGATCTTCACACACTGTTCTGTTGAAAGTTGCTTACTTGGTGCCATTCTGAGCCCAATCATAGACTTTCAAGCAAAGGAACATGCTCATGAAAACTAATATCACATATTAACTAATTTGAAACTTTCATTGTGGTTTCTTGTAATTCACATTAATGTAACTGCTGTTGATTACTTCATTATTTTATTACTATTTACAGTACAAAAACCCACAACCTGTTTCCTGCCTGTTTTCTTTGCGGTAAGTGGAGGTTACTTTTTTTAAGCCAGGTGTTGGCTTGATAGTTAATGCCTTAGTCACATATGATGCTGCCGCCGCACGGTTCTGCGGTCTGTAGATGGGATTTTTACAAATCGTACGGCTTTGCGGGCTGCGGCAGCAGTGTTCACAAATGTTACGGGGTCCGCACGGCAATCGTAAAAGTCATGAAATCAAAATGCGTGAGGAGACCGCAAGGCAATCGCAAGGCGCCCGCACGGTTGTTGCGGTTGTCATGGTTGCCGTTAGGCCATCGTACGGCAGCACTAAAGTCACTGCACGGCCACCGTACGATATTTAGAACATCGTACGGCCATCTCACGGAGGCCGCAAGACCTTGCGATACAACATGCGGTGGGGTTGCGGCCTACGGCCTAGCGATTTCCGAAAAAAAGTTTAATGTCAAATTTAAAAAATCGTAAGCCCCTGTGACGAGCAAAAAATCTTGAGATCGCCTCACGGCTGCCGTATCTACCGTGCGGCCACCGCACGGTTATGGCAATTTTGGGGACTTCCGGCCGCCGCCAACACGCCGCGGGCCATTTGTGACCGAGGCATTTAAGGTGGCTGGCTTAAAATTTTAGGGTCTGGAGACCCATTAAATAACACCAAGTGGGTTGACTCAGCCCGTCATCCTTCCGATGTCGGCAAAATGAGTACCAGCTTACTCGTAACAGGGGCACTGCATCAGCGGCACAGCTTCACTTCCAGAAATGATGCAACCAGCAGCCACATGCTGCATAAAATAACAATAGGCTGCGTACCAACAAGTTTCGTCCGGATTATTCCAAGTTTTGAAATATTGTGCTCACAGACAGACAGACAGACAGACAGGGGGTAAAACATCAACTACAGCGGCAGAGGTAAAAACATAACTGAAAAAAGTGATTTTGTGCATTTTTTAATCAAATCACACAAACACACCTTTGAGTACCGTGTTGTAATAAAAGAAGCAAACAAACGTATACCGTACAGGTTAATACACAGGACTATGTTCATAAATAGACACTTACCGCTGCTGTCATCATCACCATCACAAGTGTCGACGGAGACATAGTGACTGAGGCTGGCCATGATTGTTTCCTCTAAACTGAGAACGGAAGCCCAAACCTGTCAAATGTGTGAAAATATTGCAGTTATAAAGTGTGCAAAGAAGGGAACGTTGATGGGTAAAGGTAATTACAAATTTGATGTACCAAACCGAAGTTCCAACAACTTACCAACTCCTTCAAATACAATGAAGTCGGTTTTGTAAGATCATCACCCTCGGCGCCACGTTTGCGAAATGGGGAAACGCGTTGAGTGCATTCAAAATGTCAGAATGTAGGTGGAGAAAGCACCACCCAGTGGGAGGGATGACACACAGGTAAGAATGCTCACCTTTTCTTGTAAGCTTGTTTTACACTGTCGAGTATTTATATTTAACTTCCACTTGCTTCATTGTGAAACTGTTGTTCTTATTGTAAAATATCCTTAAATTGTGCCAGGTATACATATATATATATAACTTGTCCTGGCATGTTTTCAAAGACAGTATGGGGCTTTCCCCTGCTGCAGGTATTGCCATGTTTAAGTGATTCCAGCAATCTTGGGAATGCAAGGACCAATCCAGTTATAAAACTCCACCTGACCATGAAAAAGTAGAGCCTCAGAAGAAGTCATGGAAAATGTCCGAGAGTTCATTACAAACCAACTTCAGGTCATCCAACCCAGAGATGATTATTAAGTTCCTTGAACTAACTTCGTACAAACTCTTGTTAAGTACGAGAAGGTGAATTCTGCCTTTTCAAAATCAGTCTGTTCTAAATTTGCTGGACTCTGGTATCTCAATCAGGAGCTCATTGGTTTGGTGTTCACACCTTCAGAAAGTATTCACACCCCTTGACTTTTTTCACATTTTGTTGTGTTACAGCCTCAATTTAAAATTGATCAACTTGAGATTTTGCCACTGATCTACACATAATCTTCCTACGAGTACCCTACTGCAAAGCCGCAATGAGCCGGCGAAGCCAAAGCCTCTTGCCACTATTTTACCCATCACTACGGCATCAGTAGGTTAGGTAGTTGGTAGTAGGTAGGTGTAGTCGGTACCGTACCTAATTCAAAATGACACCATTTGCATTCTGGATGATATTAAAATTTATAAAATTTCCTTCTTGATTAATTCGGTGAATTCCGTCTCAACTTCGGATATTTCCGGCCGTGAAAAACGATCCCCTACGGCCGCGAGATTTCAAAAAAACAATTCTTCGGCAATTTTAGAATATTTGACGCCGTTTTCAGCCTCCGAAATGTGGTAAAAAGCTTTTTTGAAATATTTTTTCAAATGCTCGAATCTCATTGGTTCTGGTGTTTGGTGACGATTTTCGTTGAAGATAACCAGGGCCCGTGTGGGCCCGGGGAACGAGGTTGGTCTTAAAGTATTTTAATTACAAACTAGAGGTGCATGAGATTGTGAATCAAACAAAGACGGGTGAAACAAACTCCTATTGATCTTGTTTCAATTTGTTATGCATACTTCCGCATCCGCAAGATGGCGGCCTCCAGTGAGCGATTTGTTGCGTCAAAGCTTCGAAATTCTCAAGGGATCCAGCAAAATCTGGCTTTTCAACATAATACGTATGCGTTCATTCACAACACCGGCTTCGCCGGCTATAATTCACCAAATGTGCGTCTGTCTGTCCATTCGAAGGTACAGTAAAAACTGCTGAACCGATCGCGAGGATATTTTGGGTGGGTAATCCTGGGATCTCCAGGAATAAAATAGGCTATTTAGTTTTCCCAATTTCAGGTTTAGTCTCCAGCATTCTCAGGTTTGGACTCCCGCATAACATTCGCGTTTGCATGACGTTCAGTGACGTCTTCTTAAGTCGAACAACGGTACCCGCCCTACGGGCGGGGCTTCAATTTAGAGGCACAAATGAAAAGGCTAAATATCGGAAATTGAAGGATTTTTTTCTTTTAAACGATTTATATAAACAACCGTTAAATCTCGATCGGTGCAGTCGTTTGTGCGGCACCCGGGAAAATAACGTCATGCGGGAGCAAGTATCAGCAGGATGTGGCAGTGTGGGAGTCTACGTTTGCACCGATCGCTGCACCGTGTGCCGCACAAACAGCTGCACCGATCGCTGCACCATGTGCCGCACAAATGACTGCACCGATCGCTGCACCCTGTGCCACACAAACGGCTGCACCGATCGCTGCACCGCGTGCCGCACAAACGACTGCACCGATCGCTGCACAGCTGCATCGATCGGATGTGGCATGAAGGAGGATCAGATCTAAAACCCCCCTCACACCGGCCTTACGGGGTCGTTACGATGTTTACGGCGGCGTTGCAGCAAAAAAATCGTGCACAACCGGGAGCATTCCTTGTGGCACCTGGGACATCCTCAACGCTTCCTGGAGCATTCGTATGGATCCTTAAGCGTCCGGAAGGGGTCGTAATTTCTTACGAGACTTTTGGACCAGACCAAAAGTCTCATAAGAAAATTACGGCAGTGCTACGGAAATCTAGACCGCAACGCTTCCTCAACGCCTCCTCAACGCTTCCGCAACTGCCGTAACACCACCGTAAGACTCCGTAAGGCCATCTTAACCATCCGCAAGGATTCCCCCTCTCCTTGGACTCTCTGGGCAGCGGGTGCTCCGTCCATGGCTCTCCTGGATAGGTCTTGCCCCCTTGGAAGTCAGCAGCAGAATGAGGGGAGAGCGGGGGGGGGGGGGGGCGTTTTTATATTCTGGGCTGGGAACCGTAAGGAATCGCACGCAAGCAAACGTAGAGGCACCATATCTCCGCTGTGTATATCCGCAACGAAGCCGTAGCAGTCCGTACTAAACCGTAATAAACCGCTGTGAATCGGTCACGGTCAAGCAAAATCCTCTCCCGGCTGTTCACGATTTTGCTAAAAAAATCGCACGCTGCCATAGAAAGAACATCCGTGGACGTCCGTGGACGTCCGTAAAAACCATTTTTTGGTGTGAGGTACCTTTAATACCCCCATCACACCAAACTAGTTCTCAATACGTTCGTGAAAATGTTGTCGAACGGGCTCCAACTGTGTATGAACGTAGTGGACGTAGTTGCAACTATTTTGCAGTCTTTCTACGAACTTCATGGACGGGCTCGGACGGGGAGGGTGCTCTAGAACTTTGAGACTGCTCAAAATTTTATCCCGTCCATCCCGTTCTCCAATTAGACGGATTGACAACGTACTTAAAACGAGATAGACGTACTACGAACGGAATTGCCGTACTTCGAACCTACTAGGGACGTGTTACGACGTGGTGCAGTCGGACATAAATTTCAGTACGTGTGCACACCGACCGGGTCCGTTTGTTGCTCGTTCATCCCGTTCGGTGACAGACCCAATTTGACTGCATTACATCCTTAGTCAATCCTTATTCCGTGCAAATACGTTTAAAACCAAATATAAAGTTCTGAAGCAGTTGGCAACACGCTTCTACATGGTTCTAAAAGTTCCCAGTAGGTTCTCATTAAGTTCTCCTAGTTTTGAGTACGTTTATGTAGTTCTCACGCAGTTCTTACTACAACCACCCCGTCTGCAGTACGATAGGACAAGCTAGGGTATAAATACGGCTGTTTCAGGTTCATCAGTTGGGCTTGAGATTTCGGGCAGTGCACATCGTTTCCTGACGTGAAGATTTGCAAGATTTGTGCCCAGAACCATGGATAACTTTGCATACATTAACATGTTGAATGTTGGTTTCATCCAATTTATGTTGGAAGCAGAGGAAGAGTACAATGAGATGGTAGAGGAAGAAAGAAGGAGACAAGTAAGAAGCTGTTGGGTGAGGAGGTGGCTGAAACCTGAGAGGAGAATAGCTGTGGGACATTATCATCAGCTGATGGAGGAGCTCCGTCTGGATGATCAAGAGTCCTTCTACAACTTCCTGAGAATTACCCCACCCATGTTTGACGAACTTCTTGAACGCATCACCCCCTTCATAAAAAAACAAGACACCAACTACAGAAAGGCTCTGGAACCAGGTATGAAGCTTGCCATCACACTGCGTCATCTGGCAACAGGAGATTCCTATGTCACCCTGCAATATGAATTTAGGGTAGCCAGAAACACAATATGCTTGTTGGTGAAACATGTCTGTGAAGCCTTGGTGATGGTCCCCATCTGACTTGGAGGCATCAGAGGCTCCAGGGGATACAGCTCTCTCCGTCTCCCTCTCTTGAATTGGACCTTCATGGGCAGGCTCAATAGTCTCAGCAACTTCAGGGGGATCTGCATGGCCTTCAGCAGGGCTATTTGTGCTTGATTTCGCTCGCCCTGTCTTTCTGAATCGACTTCTCTTTGGAGGCATGATGATCGGAGATTGTATTGTAGATGTGTACAGCTCGGAGCCCTGAACTTGAATGAGGACTGGCTACAACGCGCTCGGTATTCATAGCAGTCGGGCCAGGACGGGCCAGGACGCGAGTACACACGCACTAGGGACGAAATGAGGATGTAGTGCGAACGAGTTGGTCGGGTTAAGAATTAGTTAGAACTGGCTTGGACGTATTGTGACCGAGGTAGATTGAGGTAGAACGAGGTTGAACTGGTTAAGAACGGGTTGAGAACGGCTACGGACGGGCTCGAACTGCTTCGAAACGTTGTCGGCATGAGGTCAACGGGCACTTTTACACGATCTGAACTGGATACAAACGGACTGCAGACTGGCTAAGAACGAGATAAGAACGAGATAGACGTATTGAGGACTGCTTATGAACGAACTAGCATCGTATTTTACGCCAAACTACGCATTCTACCGTGATCACAGCCCGTTCTAGTATTTTTTTTAGAACGGGGTAGAACGGGATAGAACTACTTTGGTGTGATGCTCGCCTAACAGATCGCTGTCTCCATCGATCTTGCCAAGGCCGTAACAGCTATCGGCTCAAAATCCTTTTAACTGTTGATTTTGTGCAGTTACACGTATCGGGAATTTGGTACACGTATCGGGAGTACTTACGACATAGCGATTGTGAACACGATTATCGATCAGATTCACGATCATCACAATCATAGTGTATCGATCGCGATTTGAAACACGATGGTGAAGGAGCTGTGCTCCAACGCGAGTCGAAAGAATTGACGCGACCAAAGACGGAATTCGTCCGAGTTGCTTTATTGAAACAAAACAGCTCAGGTATTCTGACAAGCCCGTTTATCGGGCAGCAATATATATACACATTTATGTCGGGAAGTTTGCCCGGCAAAAGCTATACCGGGCATGCCCGGGTGTCAAGGGCGAGCCTTGGAAAGGCGAGTCTGGACCTGCCCGGGCGTGTTTGGCTGCGGCCTGGCAAGTCGAGGCTGGGCGTGCCCGGGCGCTCTGGGCGAGCCCTGGAAAGGCGATAGCGGGCATGCCCGGACGCTCTGGGTGAGCCCTGGAAAGGCGATAGCGGGCATGCCCGGACGCTCTGGGCGAGCCCGGGAAAGACGAGACCGGGCGTGCCCGGGAGGTTCGGGCGTGCCCGGGAACAGTGAGTCCGGGCATGCCTGGGAGAGGCGCGTCTGGCCGTGTTCTGGCCGGTGCAAGGCGATTGTGTGCATCCAGCGGTAACCGCTACGCACGCCCCTCCAGAATCGACCTGCACCGGCAGGGTCAATTTAAGGGGGGTCCGGATGACCCGGCCGAAGCGACCCCTGGAGGGTCGTGGGGAGGGGTCCGACGTGGTGGTGGGTGGTCGAGCGGGGGGAACTGTGGACGGGGGGCGGCCACCCCGCGGAGTAAGGGCCAACCGTGGTGGTCGGTCGACGTCCATGTGCGCCGGTTTGAGGCGGTCCACAGAAATCCGGTCCGGCCGGCCGCCGAAGTCGATGATGAAAGACTTGTCGCCCTGTCGCAGGACCCGGAAGGGCCCGTCGTACGGCGGCCGGAGTGGCCCCCAGTGCGCGTCATGACGCACAAAGACGTACTCCGCTGTGCGAAGCGCCGGGGGGACGTAGGACTGGGGGCCACCGTGGCGGGACGTCGGCACGGGGGCAAATCGTCGGGCGGCCTCCTGGAGGTCTGAGCGCTGGCGAGCGGCGGACCAGGGACTGGTAGCGTCGGGCACGAATTCGCCCGGGACGCGGAGCGGCTGGCCGTAAACGAGCTCGGCGGCAGACGCCTGGAGGTCTTCCTTGGGGGCCGTGCGAAGGCCCAAAAGGACCCACGGCAGCTGGTCGGCCCAACCGTCGTCCTGAAGGCCGGCCATGAGTGCGGCCTTCATGGAGCGGTGAAACCGCTCGCACAACCCGTTGGCTTGGGGGTGGTAGGCCGTGGTGCGGTGCAGCGTGACCCCCAACGAACGGGTGACCGCGCCCCAAAGCTCAGACGTGAACTGTGGGCCGCGGTCGGACGAGATGTCCGCTGGTGCGCCGAAGCGCACGACCCAGGTGGTGATGAACGCCTGTGCCACGTCGGCGGTGGTGGTGGAGGCGAGGGGCACGGCCTCCGGCCACCTGGTGGTCCTGTCCACCATGGTGAGCAGGTGGGTGAACCCCCGCGAGGGGGGCAGGGGACCCACCAGGTCCACGTGGACGTGGTCGAAACGCCGTTCAGGCACGGCGAAAGGTGCCAGCGGGGCCTGGGTGTGGCGGTGGACCTTGACCCGCTGGCAGGCCGTGCAGGCATTGGCCCAGTCGCGGATGTTTCGTCGAAGGCCGTGCCAGACGAAACGCGCCGACACCAGCTTCTGAGAAGCTTTCCGGCCCGGGTGAGAAAGGCCGTGGATGGAGGCAAAGATGCGGCGCTGCCAGGAAACGGGCACGATGGGGCGAGGCTGGCCCTGGGAGACGTCGCAGAGCAGGACGGTGACCGCAAAGGGAATGTCGGCCAGGCGGAGGCCCGTGTCCGCCGCACGGAGTGCCTGCACCGAGGCGTCGGTGGTCTGGTCGGCCGCCATGAGCGCGAAGTCCACGCCGAGGTGGACCGCGTTCGTGCTGGCCCGAGAAAGACAGTCGGCCACGGCGTTGTCTTTGCCGGCGACGTGCCGGATGTCCGTGGTGAACTCCGACACGGCGGAGAGGTGGCGCTGCTGGCGGGCCGACCACGGCTCCGTGACCTTAGCCATTGCGTAGACCAACGGCTTGTGTTCGACGAAAGCCGTGAACGGGCGGCCCTCCAGGAGGTGTCGGAAATGGCGAACGGCCAGGAATAGCCCGAGCAGCTCGCGGTCGAACGTGCTGTAGTTTAACTCGTTCGGCCGGAGTTGCCGGCTGAAAAAAGCGAGTGGCTGCCAAACCCCGTCCACCCATTGCTCATGGACGGCGCCCACCGCGTAGTTGGAGGCGTCCGTAGTGAGGGCAATGGGCGCGTTGAGCACCGGGTGAGCCAGCAGCGTTGCGTCGGCGAGGGCCCGTTTGGCGCTGGCGAAGGCCGCGTCCATGGCCGCGGACCAAACAATGTCATGCTTGGCCGGCTTGCCCCGGAGGGCCTCGTAAAGGGGCTGCATGAGCTGAGCAGCGCGGGGCACGAATCGGTGATAAAAATTCACCATGCCGAGGAACTCTTGGAGGGCCTTGATGGAACGGGGACGCGGGAACGTGGTGATGGCCTCGACCTTGGTCGGCAGCGGCACGGCCCCGGTCTTGGTGATGCGGTGGCCCAAAAAGTCAACGGTCGTCGCGCCGAAGTGGCATTTGACTGGGTTGACAATTAAGCCGTGCTCGCTGAGGCGACCGAACAGTGTTCGGAGGTGAAGGAGGTGCTCGGCGCGGGACGTGCTGGCGACGAGGATATCGTCCAGATAGACGAAAAGAAACGGCAGGTCGCGCAGCACGCCGTCCATCAAGCGCTGGAACGCCTGGGCCGCATTCTTGAGGCCAAACGGCATCCGCAAAAATATCGAACAGGCCGAAAGGCGTGATGACGGCCGTTTTCGGGACGTCGGCCGCCCGGACAGGTACCTGGTGGTAGCCCCGTATCAGGTCAATTTTCGAAAAGATGACCCGTCCCGCCAAACGGGCGGAAAAGTCCTGAATATGCGGGATCGGGTACCTGTCGGGGGTGGTAGCGTCGTTGAGACGGCGGTAGTCGCCACAGGGGCGCCATCCACCCCCCGGCTTTGGCACGATGTGCAGTGGCGAGGCCCACGCGCTATCGGAGCGCCGCACGATGCCGAGGTGCTCCAACGCGTCGAACTCGGCCTTCGCCACGGCGAGCTTGGCCAGGTCGAGGCGGCGGGCCCTGGCGTAGACCGGCGGGCCCGTAGTGGGTATGTGGTGCTCGATCCCGTGCCGCACCGCGACGGCCGAAAACGTCGGCCGCGTGAGGGCCGGGAATTCCGCGAGCAGGCGAGCGAACTCGTTCTCTGCCGGGAGGGCGCACGCCAGTTCGGTCGGCGCGGAGCTGCTCATCGTGCACGCCAGGGAGCTGAAGGTCTCGGCGTTGACAAGGCGACGACGTTTGACGTCGACCAGCAGCCCGTGCGCGCAGAGGAAGTCGGCGCCCAGCAAAGCCATGGGGACACAGGCGGTCACAAAAGTCCATTGAAAACGCTGGCTGCCGAAGCAGAGGGTGACGACGCGTGGGCCGAAAGTGCGTATGGCCGAGCCATTAGCAGCGACCAAAGAGGGGCCGCAAACGGCGTCCCGCCTGTCCTGCTCGGAGGCGGGTATGACGCTCAGTTGGGCGCCGGTGTCACACAGGAAACGCCGCCCAGACGCTTTGTCCCGAATAAACAGCAAGTTGCCCGAGTGGCCGGCGCTCATGGCTGGGAATGAACGCCGGCCCGGCCGTTTCCCGACCTGCCGAAAGTGCACGGGGGCCGGCACGTCCGAGCCTTGTGTCCGAACCTGGCGTGGTAATAACACCACGCCCGGTCAGGTGGAGGCCCCGGCCGTCGTGTCGGAAGCGGGCGGTGCGGCGTGGCGGCCGCCAGTTGCACCGGCAGTTCGGCCTCCAACCGCGCAGGGCGCTCGGGCGTCGCCTCGGACGGCGGCGGGCTCCAGGTAACCGCGCCGATGTGCTGGCCCGCCAAGGAGATCTTATCGGCTTCCCTGGCGAGGGCGCGGGAATCCGTGATCAACGTGCCAGCCAGGGCGAGGCGTACCGGGTGAGGCAGCTGGCGAAGGAACAGCTCGCGGAACAGAAAATCCGGAGAGTGCTCACCGAGCAACAAGAGCATATAGTCCATGCGCTCTGACGGGCGCGTGTCGCCGAGCTCGGGCAGAGCGAGCAGGCGCCGTGCGCGTGCTGCCGGTGAGAGGGTGAAAGCGTCGAGGAGGAGTGTCTTCAGCGCGTTGTATTTGTCAGCAGCCGGCGGGTGCTCGAGGAGGCTCAAGGCGCGGGCCGCGGTGGCGGAACCGAGCGCCGCCACAACATGGTGGAAGCGGGTGTCGTCCGCGGTGATGCCTCGCAGGGCGAACTGAGAGTCCGCCTGAGCGAACCAAACAGCCGCGTGAGCCTCCCAGAAGGTAGGCAGTTTAAGCGTCACTGCCGTATCCATGTCGGTAGGTCACCAATGAAGGAACTGCGCTCCAACGCGAGTCGAAAGAATTGACGCGACCAAAGACGGAATTCGTCCGAGTTGCTTTATTGAAACAAAACAGCTCAGGTATTCTGACAAGCCCGTTTATCGGGCAGCAATATATATACACATTTATGTCGGGAAGTTTGCCCGGCAAAAGCTATACCGGGCATGCCCGGGTGTCAAGGGCGAGCCTTGGAAAGGCGAGTCTAGACCTGCCCGGGCGTGTTTGGCTGCGGCCTGGCAAGTCGAGGCTGAGCGTGCCCGGGCGCTCTGGGCGAGCCCTGGAAAGGCGTTAGCGGGCATGCCCGGACGCTCTTGGCAAGCCCTGGAAAGGCGATAGCGGGCATGCCCGGACGCTCTGGGCGAGCCCTGAAAAGGCGATAGCGGGCATGCCTGGACGCTCTGGGCGAGCCCTGGAAAGGCGAGAGCGGCATGCCCGGGAAAGACGAGACCGGGCGTGCCCGGGAGGTTCGGGCGTGCCCGGGAACAGTGAGTCCGGGCATGCCCGGGAGAGGCGCGTCTGGCCGTGTTCTGGCCGGTGCAAGGCGATTGTGTGCATCCAGCGGTAACCGCTACAATGGAATAATATTTACCGATATGAACAGTGATGTGGCTTTTATTGAAATTCTAAAGATACTGTTTAGATTTGATGATTTGCGTGGGATATGATTCAACGGATGTTTATATGAATCGTTTGAAATAATAAAAAACCCTTCAATTTCTGATATTTTGCCATCACCATATGCAGATTCGCCATGCACCCACGATCGATGTTTCTATACATGAACGTGCCCGTTTGTTTGCGAACGGGTACGTTTTTCATGGAAGTCCTTCACGAACTTGCTGTCCATGTCTGACGTGCGACTGAAGGTGCTACAGGAATGTGGAATTTATTGGTTTCATGCTTTAGCATTCGCCGTTTCTGCATTGTCTGTTTGCTTCTGGCCTCCCACCCGTGCATAGCACGGGTATTTGTCTTGTACCCCATAATGTCAAAGTGGAAATTTTTAAATTTGATTTTTTTTTTTACATCGTTAAAAATGAAATACTGTACAGAAATATCTAAATTTACACAGTATTCAACATCCTGAGTCAATACTTTGTAGAAGCGCCATTGGCAGCAATTACAGCTTCAAGTCTTCTTGGGTATGTTTGTATCAGCTTTGCATATCTGGATTTGGGGAGTTTCTCCCATTATTACTTGCAGATTTGCTCAAACTCTGTCAAGTTGGATGGGGAGCGTCTGTGAACAGTAATCTTCAAATAGAATGGTTTCTGGAAGTACTGTATTATAAAGGGAGTTGTGTTCCACAGTGTTCATGTATATAATTTAATTTAAAGGTTTAAAGTCGTATAAATAAATTAATACCGGGTTTATCACCGTTTTCCGCAGTCAAGTCCACCACCCTATCTAACACGTTGCATTAGTTCTTCGTTCGTGCCTGTTGTTTGTTTCATTTATAACGTCCTTAAAAACAGTGAGTTTCCTGTTTGGAATGATTTTCAATTTTATTTGACTGCCAATGATGGCAGACAGAGTGAAAAAATTATCGCACTCTTCTTTGAGCGTGAGATCAGGACAAATTCGGAGCTAAGGTACAGTAAAAGGGCAAACATGTCTTCTACTCGTAATTTATGTTCAAAATATAACATTGTGGCGGACATGATGGCTCGCTGGCGTGATGACATTATTCCGCGCACCAGGAGGGTGTCGGCCACGCCCGAGGGGTAGGCGTGGCCTCGGGATATACACGGGGCTCACAGCCCCGAGCACGGCAGTGCTATAGTTTGATCCTTGGAATAAAGACGCTTGTGGTTACATCGTTGTTGCTTCCTTTATTGGCAAGACAAGTCGTGCGCATAGCACCGCACTACATTGGTGACCTCGACTGGTTCAGCCGACGCTGACCTACAGAACGCGCCATGACGAGCAGCAACGCGGTAGCTGTGAAACTCCCTGAGTTTTGGGAAGCTAAGGCGGAGATATGGTTTATGCAGGCCGAAGCCCAGTTTCAGCTTCGTGGCATAAAGGCGGACGAGACGCGCTATTTCGACGTCATCGCCGCCCTCGGGCCCGGCACAGCCGCCCGAGTCATGTCCGTCCTGCGGAACCCACCGGCCGACCACAGGTACGAGGCGCTCAAGCGTCGCCTCATCGCCACGTTCGGCCTCACAGAGGACGAACGGGCCGACCGTCTCCTGGACCTTCCCGACCTCTGCGACACGTGACCATCGGTCCGAATGGACCACATGTTGTCGCTACTGGGGGACAAAGCACCGGATTTTTTATTCCGGGCGCTCTTTTTACGCCAGCTGCCGGCACAGGTACGCCTCGCGTTGGCCGGTTCCAAGATAAAGGAACCCCGCGCGCTGGCCGTCGAGGCCGACAAGTTTTTTGCGGCGTGTGACACGCGTGCGAGCTTCGGTGCGGCCGTCGCGGATCCCGGGGCTGACGCTGATGCTGATGCACCACACCTCGTGGATCTCGAGGCTGATGCACACCGCGTGGCCGCCGCCACGCCCCGCCCACCACCACCGCAAAAAACCACGGCCTCCGCCTTCGCCGCAAACCTGGTGCCATTTCCACGCCAGGTTTGGCCACAAGGCGAGGAATTGTTGCCCGCCGTGCTCGTTCGGCAAGTCGGGAAACTACAAAGCCGGCGCTCGGTAGCGGCCCTGCGCGTCAGCCATTCCGGCAGCCTCCTGTTTGTCATGGACACCTTGTCCGGGTGTCGCTTCCTCTGCGACACGGGCGCACAGGTGAGCGTTATCCCCGCCTCCACATCCGACAAGCGAGCTGCAGGCCGGGGCCCCGCGCTGCTTGCACCCAACGGTACGCTCATACGCACATTCGGGAAGCACTGCCTCTCCCTGCGGTTCGGAGGGCAACGCTTTCAATGGACGTTCGTAACCGCCAGCGTGCCCATGGCATTGCTCGGTGCGGATTTCCTGTGTGCAAATGGGCTGTTGTTGGATGTAAAGAACAGGCGCCTCGTCCAGGCGGAAACGTTCAGCTCGCTTGCTTGCACGCTGAGCAGTTCGTTGGGCAGTTCCCTGAGCGGCTCACCGAGCGGCTCGCCAAGCGGCTTGCTGAGCGGTCCGATCCCGGCGAGGTTGGTTTGTATGCTCCCGGCAGCGGACGTGTTCACCCGCCTCCTCGCCAGCTTCCCGCCCCTCACGCGGCCCACCTTCTCGGCGGTGGCCGTCAAGCACGGGGTGGAACATCACATACCCACCGTCGGGCCACCGGTCTACGCCCGGGCCCGTCGCCTCGAACCGACGAAGCTCGCGGTGGCGAGAGCGGAGTTCGCTATGCTGGAGCGGCTGGGCATCGTGCGGCACTCCAAGAGTGCTTGGGCGTCGCCGCTACACATCATGCCGAAGCCTGGCAGGGGATGGCGGCCGTGCGGAGACTACCGCCGCCTCAACGATGCCACCACCCCCGACCGTTACCCGGTCCCTCACATCCAGGACTTTTCCCCCTGGTTGGCGAAAATGTCCTGCTTTTCGAAGGTGGACCTCATACGCGGCTACCACCAGGTCCCCGTCTGGCCGGAGGACATCCCGAAGACGGCCGTCATTACGCCATTCGGCCTTTTCGAGTTCCTTTGGATGCCCTTCGGTTTGAAGAATGCGGCTCAGGCGTTCCAACGTCTGATGGACAGCGTCTTGCGCGACCTGGATTTCGTCTATGTCTACCTGGACGACATCCTCGTCGCAAGCGCGTCCCGTGAAGAGCACCTCCGCCATCTCCGCACGCTCTTCGAATGCCTGGTCCAGCATGGCCTGATCGTGAACTCCGCCAAGTGCCAGTTCGGCATCGCCGAGATTGACTTTTTGGGGCACCGCGTCACCAGGCACGGGGCCATCCCCTTACCAGCAAAGGTGGAGGCGGTCAAGGGGTTTCTGCGCCCCCGCACGATCAGGGGGCTCCAGGAGTTCCTGGGCATGGTGAACCTTTACCACCGTTTCCTGCCCCGCATCGCCCAGCTCCTGCGCCCCCTGCACGAGGCCCTCCGGGGGAAGCCGGGCAAAGGTGACGTCGTTTGGACCGAGCAGATGAACGCGGCGTTCGCGGGCGCGAAGCTCGCCCTGGTTAACGCCACCATGCTCACGCACCAGGCGCCCGATGCACCGATCGCCCTCACCACCGACGCTTCGGACTACGCGGTGGGTGCGGTGCACGAGCAATGGGTGCGTGGAGCTTGGCAACCGCTGGCGTTTTTCAGCCGGCAGCTTCGCCCGCATGAACGCCGGTACAGTACCTTCGACCGCGAGTTGCTCGGGCTTCACCTGGCGGTCAGGCACTTTCGCCATCTGCTCGAGGGCCGTTCGTTCACGGCCTTCGTCGACCACAAGCCCCTGGTCTTCGCGATGGCCAAGGTCGCCGAGCCGTGGTCGGCCCGGCAGCAGCGTCACCTCTCGGCCATGTCCGAGTACACGACGGACATCCGGCACGTCGCGGGGAAGGACAACCCGGTGGCGGATTGCCTTTCCCGGTCCGTCGCCCACGCGGTCCACCTCGGCATCGACTATGCCCGGATGGCGGCGTACCAGACCACCGACCCAGACGTCCAGGCCTTGCGGACCGCCGTCACGGGCCTCCGCGTCACCGAGGTGCTGTTCGACGGCGCGGGCACGGCCCTCTTGTGCGACGTCTCCCTCGGGCGGCCTCGCCCCATCGTGCCCGCGGGCCGGGTTTTTGACGCCGTCCACGGCCTGTCCCACCCGGGCACGAAGGCCTCCCAGAGGCTGGTCGCTGACAAGTTCGTCTGGCATGGCCTCCGGAAGGTCGTCCGCGATTGGACCAGGACGTGCCTCGCGTGCCAGCGCGCGAAGGTGCACCGCCACACCCAGGCCCCGTTGGCCCCGTTCACGGTCCCCAAACGTCGGTTCGACCACGTTCACGTGGACTTGGTGGGACCTCTGCCCCCCTCGCGGGGTTTCACCCACGTCCTCACCATGGTGGACCGCACCACCCGGCGGCCGGAGGCCGTGCCTTTGGCGGCGACGACGGCGGCGGACGTCGCGCAGGCGTTCATCGCCACCTGGGTTGCCCGGTTCGGCGCCCCCTCGGACATCTCGTCCGACCGCGGCCCCCAGTTCACCTCAGAGCTCTGGGGGGTGGTCGCGCGGGGGCTCGGTGTCCAACTGCACCGTACCACAGCCTATCATCCCCAGGCCAACGGCCTGTGCGAGCGTTTCCACCGCTCCTTAAAGGCCGCGCTCCGGGCCACCCTCCGCGACGGCGGCTGGGTCGACAGGCTCCCCTGGGTCCTGCTGGGCCTCCGGACGGCGCCCAAGGACGACCTGCGCGCATCCGCGGCGGAGTTGGTCTTCGGACAACCGTTGCGGGTGCCGGGCGAGTTCCTCCCCGACTCCACGGCACCATGGTCCGCGGCGCAGCAGCGCTCCGTGCTGCAGGAGACCGCCCAGAGGTTCGCCCCGGTGCCGACGGCGCACCACGGGCGCCCGCCAACGCACGTCGCCCCGGAGCTTCGCACGGCGGAGTACGTGTTCGTCCGACACGACGCCCACCGGACACCGCTGCGGCCCCCGTACGACGGGCCCTTTCGCATGCTGGAGACCGGGGCGAAGCACTTCACCCTGGACATCGGCGGTACTCCTGACCGCGTGTCCGTGGACCGCCTCAAACCGGCCCACCTCGATGTGGACCACCCCCCGCCAGTGGCTCAGCCCCCGCGTCGCCCCCCCGCGGGCGGACCCCCGGCCCGCCCAACCCCGCCGGCACGCCGCCCCCCGGTCCCGCACCCATCCCAGGGGCAGCCGGTGGCATCCCGGCATCCCAGACGCTGCCAGCCGCCAGAGGGCGCTTCGGCCGGGTCATCCGTTTGCCCCGCAAACTGACCCTTCAGGTGCGCGGGAATTCTGGGGGGGGGGGGGGGGGCGCGTGTGGCGGACACGATGGCTCGCTGGCACGATGACATCCTTCCGCGCACCAGGAGGGTGTCGGCCACGCCCGAGGGGTAGGCGTGGCCTCGGGATATACACGGGGCTCACAGCCCCGAGCACGGCAGTGCTCTCGTTTGATCCTTGGAATAAAGACGCTTGTGGTTACGTCGTTGTTGCTTCCTTTATTTTCAAGACAAGTCGTGCGCATAGCACCACACTACAACATTAAATTTAAACAAGTTGTTCCTCGATCACAAGCTAATAGGACGGACAGATGGACATGAACAAATAAATTAACCCCGCTTTTCGCTTTGCATGCTCAGGATAATAAAGAAAGAAGACTAGTCGTGTAATATCTAGAGCGTCAGCTCCGAGCCTGGGACCTTGGCTGTTCAAACCCCCAGCCCATCACACGTCAAAAAAGAAGAAGTCTGTGCTGCTTTGTTGCTTGACGTGGAGCATTAAAAAAGATGGAGCATGAACAATCCCCATAGGATGGCATTGATGGTGAGGACCAGGAAGAAATTCCTCTTTCGGAAATGCCCTGCTCTTGTTGCCATCGCTGGTACCCAGAGTGCCCCAGGAAGTGACGTCACTTTCCCCAAGCTCAGTGGCTGTGTTTATCTCATCTGTATATATCCATGTGTGCGCGTAAGATCTGTGAGTGGCAGCTCCATTGCAAGCCTTAGATGTTGCATAAACAATTCCACCTTAAAGTTGCGCAGGACCATAGAAACAGAAGCTGCTTTCCCAAGAGTAAAAAGGAAACGATATCAATGCTAAATGCGACTAACTATGCCAGGTCACAGGTGATCTTGGTACCAGGCCACTGCAGGTCAGAACTTCAACCTCATTTAGCAACCTCTAAATATGGTCCAAAATGGTTGAAATTAAACTTCTTTTTTTTACACTGAAACAAAGTGAGGTGACAGCTTCAAAAAATTTCATGCCTCTGCCCCCGAAGGTGGCCAGAGGCATTTTGTTTTTGGGTTGGCCGGACGGACACACCGTCCGTCTGTACTAAACCTTGTTTTTCTCAGCGACCACATGTCCAATTCAGACGAAACTTTCAGGGTAGGAGCAACACCCATGTATAATGTTTTTATGACAATTGTGACATCATAGGCCACGTGCTATGGCAGCCATCTTGGTTTAAACGCAATTAATTAAAAATATATTTCTCGGAAACCCTTGAATGGAAAAATTTGAAACTTTGTTCATTGTCAAGTACTCCCAATGGGGAACAACAGCATGATGATGATGACATCATCGGTGAAGTGGTATATCAGCCATAAATGTTTTAATCAAATGACATCCTAAAAATCTGAAATTGCATGCACATGACCTTTGACGCATTTGCATTGAAATATTAAATTTATGACATCATAGGTCACATAGTTTGGTAGCCATATTGGATTTAACCTGAAACCTAAAAAAAACCCATCTCCCAAACCACCGAAGTGATCGACTCGAAACTTTGTGTCATCGACTAGACATGGCGATTAAAATTTGTTCACAAAAACATCGGTCACATGGTGTAGCAGCCATATTGGATTGAAGGAAAACATTAAATCATTATATCTCAGAAACTGCTTACCCTATCGATGCGAAAGTTTACAAATGTCATCGAACACCATTGCTGTATATAGTTTGAAAATGATGACGTCGTTGGTCACGTGGTTTGGCAGCCATCTTGGATATAAAAACGAACCTTATCCGATCAACACGAAACTTCAGAAACGTGATCCCCTACCCATACATATGCAGAGTGTACCTTTTTGATGTCATATGTCACGTGGTTTGTCAGCCATATTAGCTTGAAAGTCGATATTTAAAAACATGCCTTCTCTGAAACCATTTCATCAATCGATGTGAGCCCCGTCATGTCTGGTAAAAATGTGATACTTGAGAACAGCTGAAGGGATTAAAACCAGACTTGTTTATTTTTTAGGACAACCAACGAGGGCATCTACCTGTTGTCATGGGCAGGGACTACGTGGAGGTATATTGGCGATGCAGTGAAATTGTTCTAGTTCATGGCGACCATGACGTCACGCCCAGTATCAGGCAGCACTGTGCGAGACGGAAAATGTTATTGTGCCTCAGCTGACATGTCACAAGATCGAGAGATTCTTCTTCTTCAGATCCTGCCGTGTTCGCACGCAACATTGCGACTTTCACCGCGAAAGTGAAGTCCCTGCATCGAACGGTTAAAGTTCAAGATTAGGAGAGATAATACCACCACGAGAAGAACGAGGGGTAGTCCGTCAAGTATTTCCTTGACAACTTGGACCGTGTGGGTCAGCTGCATCGAAGTCCTTTCCAAGGGTGTGGTGCTGACCGGGCCGCCGTGGTGTTCGCATTACAGCCCAACCGAATATTGTCGCTTCGTGGCTGCTTTCCACCGCCGAAATCCTGTGCGGCTTGGGCGATTCTGCCCCTGTTTGGAGAACACCCAGCGAGGCCTTCATCGGGGCCGAGCGAGCAAGGCTTCCGCTGCTGAAATCCAGCGTGGCTTGGGCGATTTTGCCCCTGTTTGGAGAACACCCAGCGAGGCCTTCATCGGGGCCGAGCGAGCAAGGCTTCCGCTGCCGAAATCCAGCGCGGCTTTGGGGATTTTGCCCCTGTTTGGAGAACACCCAGCGAGGGCAAGCGAGCAAGGGCGTGTCGGGACCTGGTTCGCACCATTGACCAAGTGGTTCGCACCAACCGGAGCTGTTTTCGGATGACGTGCTGATGGCCTTGGACTTCGCGCCAGGCTCTGGGCCGACGTGGTGTGGTGCTGACCGGGCAAACGTGGTGTGGTGCTGACCGGGCTAATGTGGTGTGGTGCTGACCGGGCCACCATGGTGTGGTGCTGACCGGGCCAACGTGGTGTGGTGCTGACCGGGCCGCCGTGGCGTGGTGCTGATGGGGCCCCCGCAGCCGTGATGCTGACGCCGACCCCCTTCCCCCCACCCCCTCCAGAATTTCCATGTTTTAAACGTTTCCCAGTGTGTACCCTGGATTCGAATAGGTACACCGTATCCCTGCGTGTCGTAAGAGATGACTAAGAGGGGCGGCGTCAGGAAGGGCATCCGGCCATAAAAACATTGCCTCAAAAAGAGAACCATGACAATTACAACTACATATGGGCAGGGAACAGCCCAAAGTGGAGATCGGTTTCTGAGGTTTGGGACGTGGAATGTAGGGACAATGACAGGGAGATCAGGAGAAGTGGTGGAAGTATTGGTCAGAAGAAGAGTGGACATATGTTGTGTGCAAGAGATGAGATGGAAGGGAAGTGGTGTGAGAATGGTGAAGGGTAGGCAGGGACAGAAATACAAGTTTGTGTGGCAAGGGTGCCTGGAGGGCATGAATGGTGTTGGTGTCCTGTTTTCTGAGGAGTTTCCAGACAGTGTGGTGAGTGTGACTAGAGTGAGTGATAGGTTGGTGATGGTGAAAATGATGATTGGAAAGCTCTTGGTGAATGTCATCTCAGGATATGCTCCGCAGGTTGGTTGGAGCGATGAAGAGAAGGACATGTTCTGGTGTGCGATAGAGAAGCTGATGGAAAACATGAAAGATGAGGAAGTTGTTGTGGTAGGAGGAGACCTAAATGGACATGTGGGAAGGAGTATGGATGGTTTTGAGGGAGTTCATGGGGGTTACGGATATGGTGTGAGAAATGGAGAAGGTGAAAGGATTTTGGAGTTTGCTGATGGAGCTGATTTGTAATACTCAGTTCCAGAAAGAGGATAATAAGCTTGTTACATACACGTCAGGTGGGTCGACGAAAACCGTTGACTACCTGATGGTGCGTAGGCGAGATAGGGGGCACCTCCGGGACACAAATGTGATCCCGGGGGAGGAGGCCGTTTCCCAGCACCACTTGGTTGTCTGCGACATAAAGGTGAAAGGTGCGAGGGGAGCTCGGCGGGTAAAGTACCAACCGAGAATGAAGGTGTGGAGGTTTAAAGAGGTGACAGTAAGGGAGGCATTAAAAGAGAGGCTGAGTATGGTCGAGGATGATGTGGTTGAGCTTGAAAGTGGTTGGATGTCAATGAAAGCTAGTCTGTTGGGAGCCGTTGGTGAGGTATGTGGATGGACAAAAGGACCACCGAGGCACCCGGAAACATGGTGGTGGGATGATGAAGTTGGAAAGAGGATTGCCGAGAAGAGGAAGAAGTTCAAGGAGTGGCAGAAGGCGAAGGGTACGGGAGCAGAAACAGCAGAGCATGAAAATTATAAGGCAGCCAAGAAGGCTGCAAAGAAAGAGGTAGCAAAGGCGCAGGAGGCATGTAGGAAAATGTTCGGAGAACGCTTGGATTCGGAAGAGGGTCAGAGAGCCGTATTCAGGATTGCAAAGCAGATAGCGAAAGAGAGGTGTGATGTGATGGGGGTGAGTTACTTGAAGGATGAAGTGGGACAAATCGTTGTGGACCCAGATGGAATTAAAGGAAGATGGAAAAGATATATGGAAATGCTGTTGAATTCAGAGAATGAATGGGATGGCAACATCGAGAGTAACCTAGTTTTCGGACCGGCAGAGAAGATGTCTGAGAAGGAAGTTGAGGAAGCGATAAAAGAAATGAAGAGTAGAAAAGGGGGAGGGCCGAAGGGAGTTGTGGGAGATATGTTGAAGGCAGCAGGAAGTTGGGGTGTGAAGAGAATGACAGAGATCGGTAATCTGGTGGTGAAAGAAGGCCGCATTCCAGTGGCTTGGGAACTGAGTACCCTCGTCCCTCTATACAAGGGGAAAGATGAACCTCTGGAGTGTGGCTCGTACCGAGCGATAAAGTTATTGGAGCATGAAATGAAGGTATTGGAAAGGGTGTTGGAGAGGAGGATAAGGAAGAAAGTGAAGATCGACGAAATGCAGTTTGGATTTATGCCAGGAAGAGGAACGACCGACGCACTTTTCATTGTGAGGCAGTTGCAGGAGAAGTACATGGAGAAGAGGAAGAAGTTGTTTCTTGGGTTTGTTGATCTGGAGAAAGCATTCGATAGGGGTCCACGCAAAGTATTGACATGGGCATTGAGGAATTTAGGAGTGGAGGAATGGTTGATCAGAGCAGTGATGGCAATGGACAAAAGAGCGCGCACAGCTGTAAGGACGAAGGACGGGAACAGTGGTGAGTTTGAGGTGGTGGGAGTGCATCAGGGGTCGGTCCTAAGTCCACTACTATTTGTAGCTATGATGGAGGTGCTGGCTCAGAACGTAAAGGAGGGTTTACCGTGGGAGTTGTTGTATGCAGATGATCTGGTGTTGATTGCGGAAAGTATGGATAGACTGAAGGAAAAGATGAAAAAGTGGAAGGAATGTATTGAGACAAAAGGTCTGAAGGTGAATATCGGAAAGACGAAGGTGATGGCAAGTGGTAAAGCATGTGGTGAGGTGGAAAGAACTGGGAAGTGGCCCTGTGCTGTGTGCAGGAAGGGTGTCGGAGTGAACTCCATTCAATGTACAATGTGCGCTGAGTGGGTTCATCAAAAATGTAGTGGTCTGAGAGGGTCATTAACCAGTGTGGCAGCTACATTCAAATGTAAGGTGTGCACAGAGGGAGCTGCAGATGGAGGAAATGTTGAGTTGGATCTTGGAGACGGCGTGAAGCTGGAAGGTGTGAAAACATTTTGCTACCTCGGAGACATGCTGAATGGAGAAGGTGGATCAGACTCGGCAATGGTTGCTGGAGTGAGATGTGCATGGAAGAGGTTTCGGGAGCTGAGTGGCATGCTGATGAGGAGGGGAGTGTCGTTGAAGCTGAAGGGAAAGGTGTATGCTGCATGTGTGAGAAGTGTTATGATTTATGGGAGCGAGACATGGGTAATAAACGTAGAGCAGCAACGAAGGCTGGAAAGGGTGGAAATGCAAATGGTTCGGTGGATGTGCGGAGTATCGTTGAGAGAGAGGAAGACAAATGATGAATTGCGAAAGATGATGGGAATAGAGCCTGTGATTGATGCTGCGAAGAGGAACAGGTTGAGATGGTTTGGTCATGTGTTGAGGAAGGATGAAAGTGACTGGTTGAGAAGAGTGATGGAAATGAATGTAGAAGGAAGTAGAGGGCGGGGAACACCGAGAAAGACTTGGCTAAAGATGGTGGAAGAAGAAATGCGGGCGAGGCGGTTAACAAGGGGAGATGCAGAAAATAGGGCAAAATGGAGAAGATTGTCATGGGTACCGCAAGGCTAACCCCCGCTCTAGCAGGGAAAATGGCCTTAAAATGCATGTTGTTGTTGTTGTCTTTAAATTTTACTTGGAATTAAGGGGTGTCCACAAAATAAAGAAAACATTGGCCATAGAAAAACTTGAAAAAGAAGAAACCACTCCTTCCACGTCATCAGACACATCGGGCTGGCCAAAGCAACTCTTCCTTGGCTGGAATGCACAATCTCAGATGGGTGACCACTCCAATTCAGGATACTCGAATGGCTCATTCTTCCAAATAAACTGGTACACATGTCACCAACCTCGGAAGGATGATAGGCTGAGTCAACCCATGTGATGTTATGTTAATGGCAGGACAGGGGCTAATACTGAGGACCCAAAGATCTTAAGCCAGCCATCTTAACTATTAAGCCAAAACCAGGCTACAGAGCAACTTGCAAACTATAGAAATGGCCAGTGATATCCATTCTCGCACAATATCTTGAGAGGATAAACCAAAGGTGGCGCTATTCAAACCAACTACAACAGCGAGGAAGTATACCCCATATTTCCCGCTGGGCGAAGGAGACCCTAACCCCGCTAAAACCTTTTACCTCTGTGACAAATTTGGTCCAATTCCGTCCAGAGGTGTAGGTGCGTATATGTAACAGACAGACAGATCAACATTTATAGTTATACCTTATCACCAATCTGCAAGACTTTTTATTTTAGTTTTTTTTTTTAAAGCAGATCTCTTAGATAAAGCATTTTGTTTTGGGAAGAAAAAAAACTTGCAAGACTTGCGACAAGGACAGTGACAATTCCTGTTTAGCAACTTGCATGTCGGAACATGTTGAGTCTGGCTTAGAGAAATAAATACCTTAAATAAAACATCACATCTCCGCAGTGTCACTTTTAAATACACTTCACTTTAATTGTCATAAACAATCAATGGTCTTCAAAGACTGGCTTCAGCAGTCAAATTCTGATTCAAAAAGTCTTCATGACGGTCCTGAAATGTTGCAGTTATTATGTTGTCCATTTCACTCGTAGGTTGTTAGCTCTTACAGTAAAATCTGGCATGATAGATTGATAGCCTGGAGGTACGCACACTCTCCTTGAATGTCGGTCTTGCTATAAACTCATCCTGGTGTCATGCTGAAAGAGAGGTATCAATGTATGATTGGGATGTTAACGCAGAGGACTCGTCTACCAGCACAAGTCATTGGTATACATTAAAGATCCCTTGGCATCTTTCACGAAGAGGAGAATTATCCCTGACATCCCAAACAAATTTCAAATTCCTACCCTGAGTGCTGGGAAGGCAAGGTGACCAGTTTGTGAAAGACTTGGGCCAAAAAAATTCACCTTGCTGAGCCCACATGGTGGGAACAATTGGGGCTCTTCAAGTACTAGTTGTAGTACTAGTCGATGCAAATCCTCCAATTCCCATAAGCGAAGCGTACAAGACATAGTTTGTCCATTACTTTTTAAACTTCCCACAGAGATGAGATAAAAGCACAAACAAGTGAAGATCAAAAGGATTTGGTTGTTTTATTATCAATGTCCCAGGATTTAACATATTCGGCAAAATAACCTGAGCAAAATGGACATTTTGGACGAAACATCCAAAATTAACCATTATTGTTTCTCCTGTTATATAATAAAACAACGAACAAGATAAAAATTGCTTGATCAAAAGGTTTTGTTAACCATTGAAACGAATCGGCTCATAAAACTACCCACGGAAAAATACACTCGTCTCAGCCAAATGTCAATCAGACGCAATTTAGAAAATTGTAAACAGCACAAAAAAAGAAAATGGCACCTACAAACACACCAGCCCATACGAAGCATCTGATTAACCCACGTCAAACAAAACAAGCAAGCAGCACCAGTGGCAAGCGTTTAGCCAATGATGCCAGAGCACATGGCAGATAAATCTAAACAAAAACAAAACGGCACATCTATACATTCTTATCAATACAAAATTCAACAAGAGCCACTTGGAACGAAAAGAATGAAATGAACCATCCAATAGCTGAGGATCTTAGGCTTTGACCCTTGCCAGTCCGTGGGCACCTCTATGCGTTCTTCCTGACACGAAGCACAGTGATAGAACCAGCAGTTGACATGAACCGCATTCCTTTCAGTAATTTACAAACACCGGCAGGTAGACGGGTGCCCTTGAACACCAACCCTTCCAAATTCTTCCCCTACCCCTCCCCCCACTCCTCCGCCCCATCCTGAGCCCCTTTTACCCTCAGCAGTCAGCATAAGTCAAGTTTAAACACGCAATGAAACAGAGACAGAAACGCGCACATGTGCATGCAGGCACACACACACACACAACCAAAAAAACCACACACACACACACAACCAAAAAAACCACACACACACACACACACACGCAAACAAACATACACACACACAAACAAACACACAAACAAATACACACACTCCCACTCACTCACTCATTCACTCTTTAAATGAAAAAGCACAATACACTTTAAATGTAATAAACAATAAACAGGTTGCTGGAGAAAATTAAGATTTCTGGTCCCGTGGAAGGACGGTTGTGAACAATGTCACGGAGACGAAATAAGTATCATCGGTTTACAAAAATACGAAGCCTCTTTGCGGAGAAAGGAGGGTAAAGAATGCGGGATAAGCAAACATTCAGTAAAGTCCTTCAATGTTCAGTCCAGGTTCGACTTCAAACACCTGTTGGCCCATCGGACGACAATCCTTCCCTGGCAAGACCACGAAGATTATTTTATGTTCCACTTCTGTTTGGTACCAGAGGGCCCCCTAGAGAAGGTCTCTGCAAGTTCCCCCTTACAATTCCCCGTTCAAAAAGAAAAAACGAGGACCTAAGCAGTGGTTTACCAACACCACCATCGCCAGAACCACAAGTGCTGTTTGAGGCTGATAACATGGCGTTGACGTGATGTTCCAACATGCTTCACTCTGTGCACACCACGGCTGCTCTTCCAAGGACCCGTTTAACCTTAGACTCCGGAAACAATGGAAAATGATGAGCTGACCTTGTGTCCGCTCTCTCAGCAGCAGCCAATGAAAGGAAACCACCACAGGCAGGAAGGGTGGTCGATTACGATGGGAAAGGGTCGAGTGGGGATGGGGGTAGAGGGAATAAAACGTGATGTACCAGTCTAACTAGGATGTGCTTGAAAAGTGTTGAACAGAATGAAACTCAAAAAAACAAAAGTTTAATATAAAACACCGTCATGTTATATAAAACAAAATAACATAATGAAAGTGGAAGTTGGGCTTCTATGGCCTGCTGGAAGGCAAACTGCAGCAAGTGGATGGGGACTCGCTCTCCTAAGACAACCATCGGTGAATGAAGAGCGTAGTGAATAGAGTGGATGTCACAATGTGCTGAAGGATTTCAACAAATATTGACCTTCAGTGGTCTGATGGCAACAAAGCCACAACCCATTTTGAAAGTGCATCTTCTGCTTTCACTTGTACACCTCGATAGCTCCAGGCATCTCCTGAGGAGATGCAGGCGGACAGATGGATTGGTGGGGGAAATGGGGGAGAGGTTGATGGGTTTGTGCAAGCCTTTCAGATATTCTGTCCGGATGAGAAACGGTATTCCTTCCAAGCCCATCCATACATCTTGCCAGTCACTTGGATAGGTCATTGAGCTAACAGAGGTGCAGCCAACTATGGAACTGAGAGCCAGTGGTTATGACTCAAGTCGTGTTCGTTTGGCTGGAGCAGCTTCAGGAGATTCTGTCTCTTCATCCTCGTCATCTTCATCATCGGGATAGTCAACAAGACCAACAGAACCTCTCTAGGATGGGATGGTGGAAACAAAGACAGCCGAACCATTTGATTAGTACATTATTATCATGGCGATGTTACGCCAGTGTCACAACAGCAATCTTCCCAAAACATAATGTGATAGACAGGTTTTCTGTAGCTTTGTACACAATGTGCATCGAGACCACAAAGCAACTAACAAACACTAACCTGCATAAAAAACATGATGCTCTTGAGGCTCAGGAAATGTGGATAAAACATAAATGCTGAGAGGTCAATCAAGCCTTTCATTCAATTCGCAAAGGCAAAAACAACATTAGAATAAATGATGTCATAAATGGTAAGTCAGAATGGATTGGTGGGATGTATGGATTGGTAGCATGTCCTTCGGCTCACTGCACCACCCTCTCTCAAGAAGCTTGGCAATTAAAAAAAAAAAAAAAAAAAACTGCAACAATTATTTTATTACCTCCACCACCAAAGGTAGACGGAGATTATGTTTTCACCTCTGTCTGTCTGCTAGCAGGATAACTTGAAAAGATATGGACACATTAGGACGAACTTTGGTGGACAGATTGGGTGTGTGATAAGGACTAATCTTATATATAAATCTGAGTTTATGTCTTTGGATCATAAGCGCCACGCATTCTTCGGGCCACTCCCTCACGCCTCCTCCCCCCCGCCCCCCTCCCGAGTCACAAACACCGCCCATTAGCCAGGCGATGCCAGTGGGCCAGAAATCGCCACCATTTTTCTCTCCATGTAGCTCTTTGGCTTCATAGGCCTCTGGTGTACAATTGAAGACTGAAAAATGTGTGTTCTATCATTAAATGAAGTAATTCTATTATTAACTATCTGCCATGATCTTTCCTGGGAAAACTACATTTCAAATCTGGCCTCCAAAGCCAGTCGCCGACTGGGCATCCTCCATTGTGTGAGGTCCTTCCTTGGCACACCTGAGGTCCTCACCACATACAAGGCTTTCATCCGCAGCTCAATGGAGTACTGCTCCCCCCTCTGGGCTGGTGCTCCTGCTTCACACCTAGCTCGCCTTCACGCTGTTGAAACCAAAGCTTTCAGAATCATTGGAATCTCCCGCGATGAAGCTAACTCCGAGGGCCTTTCACTCACTCACCGCAGGCAGGTTGGTGGTCTTTCTGTCTTCTACCGACTCCTCTCCGGCCTTGCTCCCCCAGCTCTCTCTGGGCTCTGTCCCCAAAATATTCCTACAGGTCGCACAAGATCTGCCAGCAACCCTCTTATGGTTAAACTGCCAAAATCAAGACTCTTTGCTCACCTTCACTCCTTCATTCCTCTTTTCTCCTGCCTCTGGAACAAACTCCCTCACTCTCTTCAATCGCACTCCTCCCTCCAGGTCTTTAAAACAGCTGTTCACCACCATCTCTTATCTTCCCCCATCCAAAACCTTGATCTTTTCTACCCCCATTAATCCACCCCAAACCCATCTCCTTCAAATTCCCTGTTTTCTTTCCTGAAAGTCCATCTTGTTATTCCCGTGAATCCCGCCCCAGCCCTCTCTCTTCCACAGATGTCCCTGTTCCCCACTTTTGTTGCACTTCCCTCTCTATTCCCCCCTTTTCTCCCATTCCCTTTATTATACGTTGCATGTGTTAGTTCTTATACGAACCTAGACCAAGCATACAACACAATTTCTTCTGTACAAAACTGTTCAAGCTCGGTCACGTTGCATGCGGAGCGTTGATGGACAGCAATCTTCAAGTCATGCCACAGATTTTCGATTGGATTTAGGTCTGGGCTCTGATGAGGCCTGTCAACTACCGTACTCAAGGGCCATTTATCTTTTTGTTCCTTAGCCACTCCAGTGGAGCTTTGGCTGTGTGCTTTGGGTCGTCATGCTTAAATGTGAACTTCCGTCCCAATTCAGCTTTCTTGCAGAGGGCAGCACGTTTTCCTCCAGGAATTTTCTGTATTTTGCTCCATCTATTTTCCTTTCTATCTTGAAAAGTGCCACAGTCCTTTGCTGATGAGAAACATCCCCATAACATGATGCTTCCACAACTCTGCTTTACAGTAGGGATGGTGTTCTTTGGGTAATATGCTGTGTTTGGTTTGCGCCAAACGTAATGTTTTGCATTTAGGCCAAAAGGTTCCATCTTGGTTCTGTCAGACCAAAAAACTTTTTGCAACATGGCTTCAGAATCTCTAGTGTTTTTTTGCATACCTCAAACGGGACTCAAGGTGGACTTTTATAAGTAATGCCTTCCTTCTTGCCACCCTACCGTACAAGCCAGACATGTGGAGTAATTGGGATATTGTTGTCACATGCACACAGTGACCAGTCTTTGCCATATAGGCCTTTAGCTCTTTCAAAGTTGCCATTTTCCTCTTCGTGGCCTCTCTGATCAGCCTGTCCCTTGCTTGGTCATCCAGTTTGGAAGGGTGGCATGATCTAAGCAGGGTCTTGGTGGTACCATATGCCTTCCACTTGTTAATGATTGTCCTGACTGTGCTCCAAGGGATATTCAAGGCCTTTGAAATATTTTATGTCCATATCCATCCCCTGATCTGTGCCTTTCCACAACTTTATCCTGGAGATCTTTTGAAAGCTCCTTGGTGCTCATGGTTTTCCATGTTTTAAACGTTTCCCAGTGTGTACCCTGGATAAGAATAGGTACACCGTATCCCTGCGTGTCGTAAGAGGCGACTAAGAGGGTTGGCGTCAGGAAGGGCATCCGGCCATAAAAACATTGCCTCAAAAAGAGAACCATGACAATTACAACGACATGTGGGCAGGGTACAGCCCGAAGTGGAGATCGGTTTCTGAGGTTTGGGACATGGAATGTAGGGACAATGACAGGGAGATCAGGAGAAGTGGTGGAAGTATTGGTCAGAAGAAGAGTGGACATATGTTGTGTGCAAGAGACGAGATGGAAGGGAAGTGGTGTGAGAATGGTGAAGGGTAGGCAGGGACAGAAATACAAGTTTGTGTGGCAAGGGTGCCTGGAGGGCGTGAATGGTGTTGGTGTCCTGTTTTCTGAGGAGTTTGTAGACAGTGTGGTGAGTGTGACTAGAGTGAGTGATAGGTTGATGATGGTGAAAATGATGATTGGAAAGCTCTTGGTGAACGTCATCTCGGGATATGCTCCGCAGGTTGGTCGAAGCGATGAAGAGAAGGACAAGTTCTGGTGTGCGATAGAGAAGCTGATGGAAAACGTGAAATATGAGGAAGTTGTTGTGGTAGGAGGAGACCTAAATGGACATGTGGGAAGGAGTAAGGACGGTTTTGAGGGAGTTCATGGGGGTTACGGATATGGTGTGAGAAATAGGGAAGGTGAAAGGATTTTGGAGTTTGCTGATGGAGCTGATTTGTTGATTTGTAATACTCAGTTGCAGAAAGAGGATAATAAGCTTGTTACATACACGTCAGGTGGGTCGACGACAACCGTTGACTACCTGATGGTGCGTAGGTGAGATAGGGGGCACCTCTGGGACACAAAGGTGATCCCGGGGGAGGAGGCTGTTTCACAGCACCACTTGGTTGTCTGCTACGTAAGGGTGAAAGGTGCGAGGAGAGCTCGGCGGGTGAAGTACCAACCAAGAATGAAGGTGTGGAGGTTGAAAGAGGTGACAGTAAGGGAGGCATTAAAAGAGAGGCTGACTAGGGTCGAGGATGATGTGGTTGAGCTTCAAAGTGGTTGGATGTCAATGAAAGCTAGTCTGTTGGGAGCCGTTGGTGAGGTATGTGGATGGACAAAAGGACCACCGAGGCACTCGGAAACATGGTGGTGGGATGATGAAGTTGGAAAGAGGATTGACGAGAAGAGGAAGAAGTTCAAGGAGTGGCAGAAGGCGAAGGGTACGGGAGCAGAAACAGCAGAGCATGAAAGTTATAAGGCAGCCAGGAAGGCTGCAAAGAAAGAGGTAGCAAAGGCGCAGGAGGCATGTAGGAAAATGTTCGGAGAACGCTTGGATTCGGAAGAGGGTCAGAAAGCAGTATTCAGGATTGCAAAGCAGATAGCGAAAGAGAGGTGTGATGTGATGGGGGTGAGTTGCTTGAAGGATGAAGTGGGACAAATCGTTGTCGACCCAGATGGAATTAAAGGAAGATGGAAAAGATATATGGAAATGCTGTTGAATACAGAGAATGAATGGGATGGCAACATAGAGAGTAACCCAGTTTTAGGACCGGTAGAGAAGCTAACTGAGAAGGAAGTTGAGGAAGCGATAAAAGCAATGAAGGGTAGAAAAGCGGGAGGGCCGACGGGAGTTGTGGGAGATATGTTGAAGGCAGCAGGAAGTTGGGGTGTGAAGAGAATGACAGAGATCTGTAATCTGGTGGTGAAAGAAGGCCGCATTCCAGTGGTTTGGGAACTGAGTACCCTCGTCCCTCTATACAAGGGGAAAGGTGACCCTCTGGAGTGTGGCTCATACCGAGCGATAAAGTTATTGGAGCATGGAATGAAGGTATTGGAAAGGGTGTTGGAGAGGAGGATAAGGAAGAAAGTGAAGATCGACGAAATGCAGTTTGGATTCATGCCAGGAAGAGGAATGACAGACGCGCTTTTCATTGTGAGGCAGTTGCAGGAGAAGTACATGGAGAAGAGGAAGAAGTTGTTTCTTGGGTTTGTTGATCTGGAGAAAGCATTCGATCGGGTTCCACGCAAAGTATTGACATGGGCATTGAGGAAGTTAGGAGTGGAGGAATGGTTGATCAGAGTAGTGATGGCAATGTACAAAAGAGCGCGCACAGCTGTAAGGACGAAGGACGGGAACAGTGGTGAGTTTGAGGTGAAGGTGGGAGTGCATCAGGGGTCGGTACTAAGTCCACTACTATTTGTAGCTGTGATGGAGGTGCTGGCTCAGAACGTAAAGGAGGGTTTACCGTGGGAGTTGTTGTATGCAGATGATCTGGTGTTGATTGCGGAAAGTATGGATGGACTGAAGGAAAAGATGAACACGTGGAAGGAATGTATGGAGACAAAAGGTCTGAAGGTGAATATCGGAAAGACGAAGGTGATGGCAAGTGGTAAAGCATGTGGTGAGGTGGAAAGAACTGGGAAGTGGTCCTGTGCTGTGTGTAGGAAGGGTGTCGGAGTGAACTCCATTCAGTGTACAATGTGCGCTGAGTGGGTTCATCAAAAATGTAGTGGTCTGAGAGGGTCATTAACCAGTGTGGCAGCTACATTCAAATGTAAGGTGTGCACAGAGGGAGCTGCAGATGGAGGAAATGTTGAGTTGGATCTTGGAGACGGCGTGAAGCTGGAAGGTGTGAAAACATTTTGCTACCTAGGAGACATGCTGAATGGAGAAGGTGGATCAGACTCGGCAACGGTTGCTCGAGTGAGATGTGCATGGAAGAAGTTTCGGGAATTGAGTGGCGTGCTGATGATGAGGGGAGTGTCGTTGAAGCTGAAGGGAAAGGTGTATGCTGCATGTGTGAGAAGTGTTATGATTTATGGGAGCGAGACATGGGTAATGAACGTAGAGCAGCAACGAAGGTTGGAAATGGTGTAAATGCGAATGGTTCGACGGATGTGCGGAGTATCGTTGAGAGAGAGGAAGACAAATGATGAATTGCGAAAGATAATGGGAATTTAGAGCCTGTGATTGATGCTGTGAAGAGGAACAGGTTGAGATGGTTTGGTCATGTGTTGAGGAAGGATGAAAGTGACTGGTTGAGAAGAGTGATGGAAATGAATGTAGAAGGAAGTAGAAGACGGGGAAGACCGAGAAAGACTTGGCTAAAGATGGTGGAAGAAGAAATGCAGGCAAGGGGGTTAACAAGGAGAGATGCAGAAAATAGGGCAAAATGGAGAAGATTGTCATGGGGACCGCAAGGCTAACCCCCGCTCTAGCAGGGAAAATGGCCTTTAAAATGCATGTTGTTGTTGTTGTTGTTGTTGGTGCTCATGGTTGAGTCTTTACTGTGTAATGCACTACCCAGCAGAGGAAACCTACAGGAACAGCTGATTTTGCTCAGAAATAAGCAAAATCACTGCAATTTAACACAGGTGGAGGCCAAGTAACTTGATATGGGACTTTGAAGGCGATTGGTTACACCTGAGCCTGAGCTAATTCCCCTCGCCAGAGGAGAGGGTATTGCATTTGAGTCCATTTGTCTGTACAGAATAAATATGATTTTCTCTGCAACCGTTGGTCTGATTGACAGGAAATTTTCACCATAGGTGCACCTCCTCCTGTATCTTATAACATCATAGGTATGGGCACCATCTTGGAAAAACCGAAAAACTTTGCACCTCCATATCTCCGACAGTGCTGCATAGAAAATATTGAGACATGGCTCATTGTAAAGAACCCTCCATGGGGAAGAACATATTTTAATGACGATGTCATAGGTGCCTCCATTATGACGTCATAATTCAACAAGTACAAAACTATCCGATCAAGATGAAATTTGTTGAGCATCATCTAGGGATACATTGGTGGAGAATTTTTTAAAATAATGATGTCATCGGTCACGTGGTTTGGCCGCCATATTTGTTTTAACACAAAAGCCTTAAAAAAGGCTCCCCTAAAAAAAACAAAAAAACATCCTGGCAAGGATCTGCAATCTCTGATTGCTCTTTCTTGTTTCTTTAGAAGTCGTGTTACCTAACAATTATCCAACCAAGGTATTCTAGTTTTGTATTTTAAATTAATTTTCTGAAATTTGTAGAATTTGTTTTTCACCTGGAAGTTGTGCATTACGATGTGTAAAAAAAGGTGGAAAAAGTCTGATTTAATGCATTTTCATTCCAGGCTATGAGGCAACAAAAGGTGAAAAAACTTAAAGGTGGTGTAGACTTTCTATAGGCACTGCATATTTGAGAATGTCTTATTTACTGTCAGAAAAATAAATTAACCTTATTGCTGCCTGCATCTGCATGACATATTTTTCCAGGTTATCTTTCCCTTCGTCTGTGTTTCTAAGTCTGGTGAGGGAGCGCTCCATTTAGGACTTTATTTATCGTTGCGCATTTCTTTGTTTTTCCTGCAATAGCGAGGCTCATGGAAGAGCAAGTGAAATTGACAGTGGGGTAATAGGGAAACAATTTAGTACAACTAACACATGACTAAATGAACAGGAAAGGAAGGGAGGAGGGGAAAAAAAATCTACTGAAATCAGCAAGTAAGAGGGTTGGGTTAGGAAGGATTAATGGAGGTAATAAAGACCATGGGTCAGGATTTGGGATGACGAGGTGGCATTGCACCGCCTGCTTGAAGCTCTGGAATGAAAAGTGGTAAAGAACAGTCAATGGAAGGCAGTTCCATAAACGGAGGAAACGAGGAACAAGGGAGGTGAGGTGTGCAGTCAGCCTGGATTTGGAACTTCAACCACAGCTCGGTTACCGGAATAACATGTGCATCCTGGAGTTGCTGGGGAACGTGCTTCATCCTCACATTCATTCTATAGGATCCAAGAGACATTTTATGCCAGCCCATAGGGGAGAGCATTACTACATTGAGCTACAGACAACTACTTCTGATTTTCCGAGGAAAGACTTGGATCGACGGAGGATTCCCAGTCTGTGGCTGGCTTTGGAGGCCTGCTTTGATATGTGGTTGGCTGAGAAGAGGTCATGGCTGATGGTGTGGCTTCAAAGGTCAAATATTCTTCCAGTGACAAAAGACAAGACTTCTTCCAGCGGCTGACCAAGGAAATAGACAGGTGGGTTATTTTGACAGTCCTTCCAGAGTGAAGGGTGAGACAGGGAAATTTTCTGGGATAGAAGGTAGGGTTGGCCGATTCCTAAAATTTGAGAATTTATTCTGAACTGTCTCAATTCCAAAAGGAATTGACTGATTCTTCATCAAAATCTAATCAATTAATCCTTGTCTCACATCCAAACTGCTCAACTAATTTTGTCTGAATCTATTTTTGCCACAGAGAAAAAGCTAAAATCGTCGTCGGTCTCTGCCCCTCCGTGAAACACAGAAATGCTTTTGGGAGAGAAAAGGAAGTAAAAGTTGCTTCAAATTAATCCAAATCTCCGCGAAAATTGTCATTTATTTTTTTCAATGAGATAAAACAAATGAAACCCGGTTTACCCGGCAGTGTGTATAAGGCAACAGACTGCTCCTCGGTCGCTCCCGACTTTTTTTTTTTAGAACAGGTGTTAATAAATATGCCGCAATATATTTGCTGTTAAGAAATTTGATGGTTTTGGAACTTCACAATACTCCATACAGATATAATAGGCTAATGCTGTCCGTCGGATCCCTGAAGGAGAAGTCCGACACACGTGAACACGGTTCGCTTCAATGCAATTTTCTGAACTAACAAACGGATTATTGATGGATGAAGTGAGACAAGGTATAGTAGGAATCGGCCCGGAGACTTGGAACCGTTACAGGTGGGTAATCAGGTCTGTAGAATTTAAAGTTTGATCCCCGGTTCTGATGGAGGTAATCTATTCTTTCGCCCAAGCCTAAATGCAGGAAATCTTCCATTTATCAGATGACTAGTAATTTCAGAGATTAGCAGAGGGTGGCAAAGCTGCATTCTACCTAGCAGTGGGATTGAATACTATATGACACAATGTAGAGTCACGAGTAAAAATGAAGAGGGTTTTACAGAGCATTTAAGGGATTATTAATATAAATGAGGCACAATATTGGGCCCAAAACACTGCCTTGGGCAACTTCCATTGGGAGAAGGGAGGAGAAGGTTCCAATGGTGCAAAAATAGACTAAAATTCCAATATTGTGTTGATATGACCAACCATTTTTTGTGCATGTTAATGATGTAAAAGTGCACTGATGCCTTAAAATATCCTTTTCCTAAATGTGCCACAATACATACCTGCAATTGTTATGTCAAAATTTATCTCACAGACCATTGAATTGATACTCAACTGCATATTCATGTACAGGCTCCTCCATTAGCTTTCAAATGTAGGGGGGAAATGGCATCAACACGGACAACTACGGACTTCATGGAGCCGAAAGCCTACCTTTGCTGTGATTGCAAGTGTTGCTACGCTGCTGCTGATGGGAACAGATGGAACTGCGGAGCTTATAGGTGATGACACTGCTTGGCCGAGGGGTGACATGGATTTGTCCAGTGTCAAGCTGCAAGGGGGCAGCGTGTTTACTGCTAAAGACAGTTTGAACATTGGTGCCTCTGCTTTGGTTCCGAGGCTGGGCTTGGGAAGGACTTCTGTATCGTCAGTATCTCGTGCTGCTTGGGTGGTGAGAACAGGGGGGTGGGGGGGGGAGGAGAAGAAAGGAAGGGGAAGGTTCAATATGTAGTTGATCAATGTTTAGCACAGAGTTCCAGTTCCCTTTTAAAATAAATTTCATTGTTCACCATAAAAAGCCTCACTAATCCAATAACAACGGCTACCAATTTATCGAACAAATAAGGGCCAAATGCAAATAATCGCATCCCGAGTTGCTTTGGCACTGTTGTGCCAGCTTACGGCAGGTGAAGAGGCTACACCTAGATGTTAAGCTGGGGGTACATCTGCTAGCATTTCTCGTGGACATAAAAATATCCCACAGTGTCTATTGCAAGAGTACGCCATTGTGTGCCGTCACCCAGGCGAAATTAAAAATTGTCCTGATATGACATTTGTGACATTGGTGAGGTCATTGGAATCATATACACACATTGCTACCAAAGGCTTCCGTTACCCAGATCGTGCAATGACACACGTGTGCAATGATGGGAACTGAAGACAAAGTTGGAACATGGTCTAAAGGGAGAAGATAAGTATTGCATTTCTCTGCAAGAGCAAAGAGTCAATACTTCTGTAATGTTCAACCGATAGAGTCAATTGATAGACCGCCCAGAAATTACATAAGCACATTATGAAAGAACATGATTGATAAATGACTTTTGTTGGATTTTAAACATTTCTTTCAGAACTGTGGAATAAGCGGATACAAATCCGACCTTCGGTGATGCAATCCAGGAAGTTGCCAAGTATGAATACAAATTTGAACCATCATGCAGAGACAACATGAGAAGATCTTCAGTAACAGTTTTTCTCCAAGCAGTATTGATTAACTGGAAGAACAAGCCACAATACCCTAACAGCTCAAAGGTGACCATCAAAATCACACCACTTGCAAGTGCAGGTTTTCCAATGACAGTTTGGGGAAGGACTGTTTGGATAGTGAATGTTCCTACATTTAATATAAATCTCTTCAGCTGTTCTCAAGCATTGGTTCACGAGTTATCAAACAGAGTGACCACTATATTCGTCATGGGTGTGTGTCTGTCTGTCTGTCCGCAGCATAACTACCCGATGATATCATCCGATCTTGATGAAACTTGGGTGGGAGGTTGATATCATAATCTAGTTGTATCCTGCCTATAGTGGGCGTATTGCGCCCATTGTGGGCGGAGCGACGCCCGAAAAAGATGTCTTTAGGGGGTAATCGAGTTCAAGCTACATCTTCTCCGAGGGAGTTGGTGGAATCCGACAGGGGTTTCAGTATTTGGTTAGGCCAATGTCATGTGTCTGACCCCACAGAGCTCGATTTTTCATTTTCGCCCCAAGGTCAAGGTCACATGGTCACGAAATTTAGACAAGCGATTTTTGATGGTTTTATTACATTATTCGCTTCCTGATAGGGCGAAATGTTGTACATGTTTTTATATTATCACATACATCATGAAATACAAGTTTTCCAACAAATTTCAGAATCTTCGACCTTTGAAGGTCACAAAGGTCAAATTTTCAAAGTTGTCGGAATCGAACCGAATTTTCGGTATAGTGTAGCTAACTAACCTCATAACTGATTATACATTATTTTATATCTCATTTCAAGGTCAGTAACATTTCAAGGTCACAAAGGTCATATATTCAAAGTTGTCAGAATTGAACCAAATTTTCGGTATTGTGTAGCTAACTAGTCTCATAACAGATAATACATTCCTATTTATATATTTTCAATGTCGGTTTTGACCTTTGTCATTGAATACCGCTCGCTTGTGAACCATCGTCGTCTCCTGACTTGTCATATTTTTACCTGATATGATCTCTGACCTTTGACGTCGAAATCTAATCAGTTCATCTTTGAATCAAAATGTATACTTATACCAAGTTTGGTCAAAATTCCCTCATTCATTAACAAGTTAGCGCAGTAACAGATTTTTTTTTCCCTATGGAACCTCTGACCTTTGACGACATAAGCTAATTAGTTTATCTTTGCATCAATATACATACTTGTACCAAATTTGACTTGGATCCCTTCAGCCATTCTTAAGCTATCATGGTAAAGAATACCTATCACGGACGCAAGGACAGATGGACAACCCGAAAACATAATTCTTACGGTGACTTTGTCAGTGGAGTCATAAAAATATGGGGCAATACCCCTGGGTGCTCATCTGGTAGAATAAAGCAGTATATCAAGCCTATTAAAGGAATTTTAAACAGTATCATGGTTTTTTGAAACCAACTTCAATGGTTGCTCGGAGACAGGACAGCATGTAGAATCATACTTAATGTAATCATAAGACCTTAAACAACCAAATAAAAACCTATTTTGATTTTGAGGAGCAACCCACCCCCCCCCCCCCCCCCCATAGACCCCCTCACAACCTGATTTTTCTAATGCTCCAATCTTTGGTACATCACGGGTGATGAAGGTTGTGCTCAAGTTTCATCAAAAGTGTGTATGTAGTTTCTGAGAGGAAAGCAAATACCTATTTTGGGGGGCAATCCTCCTCACCCCCTCCCCCCCCATAGACCCCTAAATTTTAATGCTGTGAACAAACTTGAGTTGCATTATACCAAATATAATTTTTGCCAAGTTTGGTCACTATCCCCTCAGCAGTTTTAGAGAAGTTGTTGCAAGTGTTTATAGACTGACAGACGGACGACGTGCCATCCCATTAGCTCCCCGGAACTATGTTCATGTAGAAAGCCCGTCCAACCTCCACTTTGTACTCGTACTAAACCTGACGAAAACAACAGCTAAAAACAACGTTATGTTTATTAATTAGTGTTCTCTTTATTCTCGTAATAAAAGTTTATTGAAATTTTGATGAAAAAAACCTCAAAAGGTAAATAAAGAAACACAAAAGCAACTAGAACGCCACTCAGTAGAGCGCATACTCCCGCCGTGGGTCAAGTTGAAATAGTACGATTTCACAAAAGTTTGAGGGAGTAGTTCAGAGACAACACAAGACAGACACTGCACAGATATATATTTAGAATATATAGAAAATAATGTTAAAAAAAAACAAGGCAATTTCACTTACATTTTCGGATTCAGCGTTCAATTCTATATAAGTGAGTGTATTTTGAGGCATGTGTGACTTCAAATAAAATTGTAAGCCAAGAAAAACGTTCGTTTCATTTCTTAGGGATACAACATGTAAAACTGGCCCAAACGTGAAAACAAAACTCGCTCATTTTAAGTCGTACAAGCTAATGCAACCACTTATTCTTCTGGGAAGAATCCCGTGCACATGCTTGTCGCACTTATAACTCACCTAAGTCTTTATAAGTTCATCAAATACTGACACCGCAATTGACATTCGCTGAGGTAAATGTTGATATCTCTTCTGAGGTAAAAAAAAAAGAAAGAAAAAAAAAGTTTTAAAGCATTATACGTATCAAACGATCCATGTTATGAAACGGGGAAACCGAATACACACTTTGGTGGTTTTAAAATGACAGAATATGTCTTTATTAGAAAAAAAAAAAAAAGAACCTTGAAGACGACGCTGCTAACAAAATACACCGCTCTAACGCATAACCACGAGTTTAAACTACATTTATAACAAATATGAAAACTATTTTCATATCACAATGTTAAATATAGAATATATAGAAGATAATGTTTAAAAAAAATGAGCCCCATCTTCCAATGGTAAACAATCCTTCAAAAAATTCCTGGATCCGGAATAATATCCTGAGCTTCACCAAAAATTAATCAATTCTTCCGTATCCCAAGGGCAATCATCCCACCAACTTTCATCCAAATCCGTTCAGAACTTTTCCAGATATCTTGTTCACAAACACACGAACACACGAACACACACGGACACGATTGAATGCATTATTCCCTGGCGGGAGTAATTACAAAACTCGACCGTCTTGCGCTGCAGATAGGCGAATAAGGCCTATTTGTAGTACCCGAGACCTTGCCCTTTGACATATTGACACAATTATGAAATAGTCTTCTCCAAATTCTCATAATAAAGGCTTCTTGCCTCCGGCACCACCTTTGGTGGTGGAGGTTATGTTTTCACCCATGTCTGCGTTTGTGAACAGGATATTTCAAAAAGTTATGGATGGATTCGGATGAAACTTGACCAGACAGGTTAGGTGTGCGACAAAGATGCATCAATGCAATTTTGCTGAAGAGAAATTAACAAGTGATTCTTCATCATTGAGAGATGGGACCAAATACGATACATAGCATGGTACTTCAAAAAGTTGTGGACGATTTATGACAAAATTAGATGGAAGAGTTGGTTAGGTGACAAGAACAAGAGATTATATTTTGGTTCAGGTCCGAATCCAGTTCTGGCCTATCAGTGGGATATAAAAACAAACTGTTCAGCCTGGCGGTCGTATTTGCTCTATCGTGTGCAGTTCTCGTTGAAAATTTGATGACTAAAATTGAAATGTTAAAAAGCGTCCTGACCAGACAACACACTGAGAAACACGCACGATTGCAAAACCCCGTGTCCCTCTGCACAAAGGACGGGTTAACAAGCCCCTGAAATGTAAAGTGGGTGACTCTACACGATAACTTTTGATGGATAGGGATGCAAAATTCAGGTTCCATTTAGAATTCCATTCAACTCCCATTGAACAATGAATGATCAGGGGATTCAAACTAAAATTCCATCAACATTAAAAGTGTACTGACCATGAAAGATTTATTTGATGCACTGTACTCAATTTGGCCCAAAACTTTGGAGAGCCCAGTTTACTTCATAAGGGCTAAAATAGATCCATGTCAACTGGTTAATAAACCAAAAAACACAATACAGATAATTTTTGAGAATAAAATGAACCAGGAGTACCCTTCTTTCTATCGATAAATTTCCCAAGGTTATCGATGAAATCGTCCTCCGCCTTGCTCTTTTCAGAAGGAGGGACGACTGCCTCTTCTTCCTCCACTTCCTCCTCATCCTCGAACCAGATCTCCTCCTCTTCCTCTAATGAGCGCACATCCCGTCGGTATCGGTGGTTTCGTAGCAATGGTGTTGTACTGCGGAAAAAAAAAAACCCCAGTCCACACCAGATAGGCCATTAATTCATGTATGACGACAACTCTTCAGATGAGAACCTTCTCACAGAAAAAAAATCAAAAGGAACTACATCTTGCTCCGTCATCATGCATTTTTCACATTCATGCATACTCGTTCACAATTAAAGCTACAGATATAGAAACATTTCCTTTTTTATTCACCTGTCCACTTTTGGTGTTTCCTGTCTATCCTTTTCCTGCTCATAGCGCAGCTTCAGGCCTTTGAACGTCGTCACGTAATCAATGTTTTCAAAGCCTTTGTAGAAGTTCTCCACGATATGCATTATCAGTGACTTTACATCCTCCTGATGAGACAAAAATCAAATGTATGAAAGGTCTTGTGCAATAAACCCAATGATGTAAATTTACACAATTGTCTTTAAACCATTTAATTTCAGGTAAACTTGAAAATTCATGACATAGTGTGATATTTAATGTAAAAAAGGCTGAGAGACTAAATCAAAGGAGGTCGATTTGACATTGAATGACCTATAAAATGGCCAATTATGATTAGGAGTAATATCGCTTTTTGAAGCTGAAATTCCGAAGCTTTTTGTCTTGAACTCGGTAGGGCACACACAAGAATACCAGATGTACAAAAACAAAATGTATTTGTTCAGAGAATTGTGTATTGCCTCTTAGGACTGCTGCTGACATAAATATACACGTCAAGGCAACGAGGTAGCGAGAAAACCAAATATTTTGCATAAGGCCAAGTAAAAAAAAAAAAATGTTTCTCGTCCCCGCCCGCTTCCTTTTTGGTCGCCGCCTACTTTTATTTACTATTTAATACTATTTTTAAAAAATATATACTTGTTTGTGCTAAAGACGGTCAATTCTCGCAGCGGTTGTGCACTGGGCAAGGGCAATTTACGTGTAAAAATCTTGCATTTTATACTTTTAATGGTACAAATTTGAGTAGGGAATATGACGATATTCGTGTGTGTAAGCATATGTTCGTCGACAAAAGTTTTGAAGTCTTGGTTCGCGAGATCAGTTGTAGATGAGAAGCGAACGTGGAACGATCTCTTCGCTAAATTTGCCAGTGGAGAATTTGACGATGGAGATGACATTGGTGATGGATACCAAACAACGAAAGTAAGTTGGCGTCGTGATATAGCGTAAATATTTAAGCCATATCAAGACATACATTTTCTAGTGTACTTGTTTTTAAATACTTGGTGCATTAAAAAATCCATATGTAGCTGTAACGCTATACTTAGATGGCCGAGGACTAGTTGTAGTTTCGTGTATTCTGAAGTGTGAATACAGTCAGGCCATAGTCCTACCCTATGATGTAGGTTTAATGGTGGGAGGTGGGAGTACAACGCGGGTCTCTGAGTGAGAAGCTAGGTATCTAGGCCCTGTTGTAGTTAATAAAGTAGGCCTAGATTGATTATTCAAATATAGTTTGTCTGGTGTAACACATGACATGTTCCATTGATTGATTCTATTCATATGCCATTTCAGTTAAAACATATATTTATTTGCTAATTTGGAAATGAAATTGCAGGCCTTTCGGTAATAATCAACACTGGCATGTTTCACATTACATTGGACAAACTATAGTCTTTAAGTCAGCCACAGTGGTCATTCAATTAATGGCAGCCATCTTGGAAAAAAAAAGCAAAAAAAAAAGAAAATAGTAAATAGTAAGGGCCTCCCTCCTCCTTTTTTCAAAAAAGCCCGGACGAGAAACATTTTTTTTTTATTACTTGGCCTAATAACAGAGCAAGGTTAGACATTAAGTGGAGTGTTTGCACAAACACTTTTTGTTTACAAAGAACAAGAGCTTGTGTGTGTATAAATGTGGCTACAAGAATATGCAAATGTGCTTCGGTACATGTACGTGCAACAATCTGAAACCGTTCAGCGTGATAGTCGGTCATCTGAATATTGAGGATTGTTAAGGAGGTGCTGACCAGTGATAGTTAAATCACTTTTTGAGCAGGCATTCTTTTTGGGTTCTTGCATGCACGATTCGGTTGTGTATGAACAGTATCCAATATATTATGGATTACTAATAAGATGTGCTGCTTAATCGGGTCCCCTAGACAGAGGGATATACGGTCTACGCATCCGGCCTCACATTGGCACTTTAATTATTAAATAACATTCAATTTTGTGGTAGGGAGCACATATTTCTGGAATGAGGGGAGCAGTTCGTGGGTGCTAAATATCAGTCTTGTTGCAACAGAGTTGCAGCACCGTGAAACCGCCTGGTTCACCTGTTGAAATTTTTGAGAGATTTTACCTCTCTATGGCAGCTCAAGGTCAGCCTGGATTTGGTCAAAAAAAAAATCCTTGGACCGATTGATGATTTCACGATGTATGCACCTGCAGATGAGTCGCTCGGGGTATCTATCCGGTGTCACGCAGAATGGATTTGATGTTTTCAATTTCACCAGCAAGCTGACAAGTTGAGCATATGATCAAAGCTCTGCTCATAAGGATGTTGCGATTCATTGTCGTCAATAATAATCCATGCCCAGTTTTCTCGACAAACACGTCTAGAAAGGGGAGTACATTTGATTGTTCCATTTCAAAAGTGAACTTCAGAGTGGGATAGATTGCGTGGAGATGTGCAAGGAAGTCAGTACAGGCAGTAATGGTGTAAAAAAAGTTTGAATTTCAGTGCTGGTGTGATGCCAGGTATGTTGATCATACATCCAAACTGGAGGACCGGATCAAGCAGCACATCCCATTGGCGATCCGCAACACCTTAGAATTTTAGATACTGTTGGCATACAACCAACTCACGCATGAAAGGACCCAACAAGAATGCCTGCTCCAAAAAGCGATTCTGACTTTATTCAGAACCAACTGAACAATTCTAAATGTGCCAGACGACTATCACGATGAAAGGTTCCAAATTGTGGCACGTGTACGTACTGAAGCAGATTTGTGTATCCTTGAAGCCACATTGGTACACAATGGATGGAGGATGGAGGATTTGTGTATCTGTCTTCTACCAACTCCTCTCCGGCCTTGCTCCCCCAGCTCTCTCTGTGCTCTGTCCCCCAAATATTCCTACAGGTCACACAAGATCTGCCAGCAACCCTCTGATGGTTAAACTGCCGAAATCTCGGCTTTCTGCTCACCTTCACTCTTTCATTCCTCTTTTCTCCCGCCTCTGGAACAAACTCCCACACTCCCTTCAATCCCACTCCTCCCTCCAGGTCTTTAAAACAGCTGTTCACCACCATCTCTTATCTTCCCCCATCCAAAACCTTGATCTTTTCTACCCCCACTAATTCACCCCAGATCCACCTTGTTTGAAATTCCAACTTCTTTCCTGGAAGTCCTGGCAGTGTCCATATGTTTATACCTCTCCCACCCCCCCCCCCTTCACATGCCTCCCCCCCAAAGCCCTCTCCCTCCCACAGATCTCTCGATGTCTCCATGTCTCTCGGTCCCTGCTCTCAAATGTTGTGTTTGTGTCCTGCCCCCTCTCTCCCCATCTTGTCTACCGCTCCCGATGTTATTTGTTTTATGTGTCTGTTTGTCTTTCTGTGTGATTAATGTTCGCTCTTTCACGAGCCTCGATCTTGTATACAAAACAAAACAAAAAAAATAAAATAAAATAAAATGGTACACCCGTGCTCACACACGCAAAAAAAACACACACACACGCACACACACACACACACACACACACACACACACACACACACACACACACACACACACACACACACACACACACACACACACACACACACACGTCCTAAGCTTGCTCTGTTGTAATAGGAATTCTAGTTTCTTTGCTACCGTATTACCATGACGTATATAATTGTCAGTAGCAGTCCTAAGAGACAAACCACAACTGTCTGAACAAATAATTTGCCTTGTGTCTGCATATCTGGTATTCTTGCATCTGACGAGTTCAAAATAAAGTTTTTTTTTTCATATGTACATGTGTGTGAATATACAATATATATATATATATATATATATATATATATATATATATATATATATATATATATACATATATATATATACATACATATATATACATACAGACTTGGCATTTAACATGGAATATATTTTTTTTTTCTTGACTTGGGGGTTTACTTTCTGAACTCGGTATATCAATCTGGTGAGTTTATTTTATGCTTCGGTGATTTCTTTGTTAAAAGAACCACATCACTGATTGTCTGTCGCAGCAAGAAGTCAATAACAGGATTATATCACAGGTGGCGTGACAAAATGTACGGACAGGTACATTTGACGATTGGCTTCACAATCGGGTATATAAGGGTTGTTGCGTTCTGTATTAGTGGAAAACAACTGCTGCACGCCTACAAAAGTTATTGCCGCTTCCCCTGGAGATGGTCCGTCAACTCGACAATGCTGTTTGTCATTTAGTGGTGGCTTTACGAAATTCGGGCATGAAACAGCATGCTATTGCTTGGCAGTATGGCATCACTCAAGGTCAGGTGTCAAAGATCCTGAAACGAAATTCTCAGAGGGGTGTCCCTACTCCAATACCGAGGTCAGGACGTCCCCACAGAACCACAAGGTGGGATGATCGCCAGCTGCACCGGTTAGTCCGCAATGGCCATACCAATTCAGCTAATCGGCTTAGGGCTGAGTGGCAGCAACTGACAAATGTGCCTGTATCCAGAAGGCCAGTCAACCAACGACTGGTTCAAGCAGGCTATCCTGCCAGGCGTCCCCTGAGAAAGCCACGTCTGACCAGACAACACCGCCAGCGCCGATTGCAGTGGGTCAGAGAGCACCGTCAATGGCAGCCAGGACACTGGAATCACGTGATCTTCAGTGACAAGTCTAGATTTCTGGTCTATCGTCAATATGACCGCGTCCGAGTGCGCAGACAAGTGCATGAAGCCTACAACGAAGATTGTATAGTGCCAAGAGTCCAAGCTGGAGGTGGTGGGGTGACTGTTTGGGCTGCTTTTCATGCAGGGGGCAAAACTGACCTGGTTCTTCTGAATGGAAACCTGAACCAGTTCAAGCACAGGGCCATTCTGGAAGAAACATTGCTTCCATTTGTTCATGCAGCCTTTCGAGGAAACATTGTCTTCCAAGATGACAATGCACGGCCTCATCGTACTCGCATGATCCAACACTTTCTTGCTGACCGTGGTGTAGAGCATGTGGAGTGGCCTGCCATGTCCCCGGATATGAATCCGATCGAGAACTTGTAGGCAGAATTAACGCGTCAAATCGACAACTTGGACCAGCAGCCTGCCTCTGTGCGTGAATTGCAGCAGGCCATTGTAACTGCATGGCAAGCGATTCCTGTCCAAACCTTGACAAATCTCGTGAACAGCATGCCTCAACGTGTACGTGCTCTCCTGAATGCTCGTGGGGGTTACACGAAGTACTGAACTGTAATTTTACTGTCCGTAATCCCAGTCGTAATTTAACTTTTGTTTTTGTTAAAAAAATTTTTTGGCTCATGTGCAAAATAAAGAGATACTTCTGGAAAAAGCACAGAAGTTTAACACAGTACTGTCCGTTAATTTAGTTCGATATCAGTTTACATCACTTTCAAGGATCAATTTATTTGCTTCGAAATGTCAAATGTGGTTTTTGTTTCTTTTAAAGGTCACATTAACAAAATCTCGAATAATTTCAACATAATTCCAATGAACTTTTGGTTCGAAGACATCTTGAAAAGTAAGTTCACCCCGAGGAAAAAAATATTCCATATTAAATGCCAAGTCTGTGTGTGTGTGTGTGTGTATATATATATGTATGTATGTATGTATGTATGTATGTATGTATGTATGTATGTATGTATGTATGTATGTATATATATATATATATATATATATATATATATATATATATATGTATATATGTATGTGTATGTATGTATGTATGTATGTATGTATGTATGTATGTATGTATGTATGTATGTATGTATATATATATATATATATATATATATATATATATATATATATATATATATATATACATATACATATATATATATACATATATATATACATACATACAACATGCATTTTAAGGCCATTTTCCCTGCTAGAGCGGGGGTTAGCCTAGAGCGGGGGTTAGCGTTATATATATATATATATATATATATATATATATAGTGTTGCGGATTTGAGAATCCTGTTTGTAAATATCACCCTGTGTAAATGTAATGATTCTTGTAAATACCTCCGTTTTGTGTGTAAAGGTCAAAGGTCATCCCCTTAGTTAATCCATTGCATGCACATAGAAAATCATATACCCTTCTAAATAGTTATTTCTTATTCTATGTTGGTTTAAGGCTCTGTTTCCCACTAGTTGACTCTGCATTGCACCAAATGACATAAGATAGTTCCCTTTTCAAGTTTCCCCCAATCATCTCTTCGAAGTGCCAGTGCATTGGGCGGTTTTCTTCACCCCAAACTCCATTATGCACGCGGTCAGCTCGGAGAAGAAAGGCGTGTCTCCACCTCGTCATGAGAAGGAGGAGTGAGCCAGCCCCCGATCAACCAACCAAGGATGAGGGGTTTGGCCTGAGAGGGCGGAGAGAGAGCGTTCGAGGAGGTTCGCGAAAGTTCCATGGGCGTGGTTATATAACCCGTCGCCCGGAGCCTCCCACCGCAGTCCACCGGAGCCCAGTTGAGAGAGTTCAGTTGAGGAGAGAGTGAGTTCTGGAGAGGAAAGCGAATGAGAATCGGCATGCCCTGCTCGCGATACCAACCAGCACTCTGAAGAACAACCAGTGCGGGCACGCGAACCTCGACGTGCCGCGGTCCTCGGATCTCCCTGTCGCCCGTTCTGTGAACCAGAGTGCGAGGAGTCGGAGCTGTCACCTCCAGCCCTGCCGTTTGCACGAACCTGAACCTTCTCATCCCTCCACCCATTCCTGCCATTCCATCCTTTTGTGTACGTGAGTTTGTTTTGTGTGTCTTGTCCCTGGGGTATAAGTAAGCCTGTATAGATAAGTAGAATTGCACTGTGTCTTCTCCTTCTGTCATTATTTTCGTTTCTTTCCTCCTCCTTGGTTTCTTTGGTTTTGTACAATAATAGTTAGTAATAAATTCCTGTTCTTCCTTACTCTGCCTTCTTTTCTTCACATCCGTTCGTCCTTGTCTTTTCCATCATTGTATACCTGTGGCACGATTTGGCCAACGCATAGGAATCGGGTTTAGTATTGCTAATGGTTCGAGCCGCGGGCTGCAAATCCGCTCGGCAAATAACATCTTGTCCGCGGTCTCGAACGAGGTTTCCCCCCTGCCTCTCTGGAGGGAGCGGGGTGGCTTCAGGAGCGGAGGCGGCCAGTGAGAATAAAAGGGGGATTAACCCCCCTCTTGCTAAGGGGAAGAGCCGTACTCCGTTTCCGCAACAATATATATATATATATATATATATATATATATATATATATATATATATATATATATATATATATATATATATATATATATATATATATATATATATTGTTGCGGATATGGGATTTGGCCTCCATCCATATCCGCTTGTAAATATTCCCCTATTTCCCCAATACTTCCCAACTATCCCCAATCCCCCATTCCCTAGTCCCATTTTCTGTAAACAACACTCTGTAGAACCGACCTTCCCCTATTTCCCCCATTAAATGTCGCACCCAGGTTCACCGCATCTCACGTAGACAACTATAGGACATCTTGCTAGTTATTCTTAGTCTATGTCAGTTAAGGACTCGTTTCCATTAATTCTGACTCTTCGTTGCACCAGAATGTGATTGTATGGCACCGTTAGAAAGTTTAGGACCTCCCAATACCTCCCCGCAGCTCTTCCTTATGGTACAACAACAACTACAACAACAGCGGCGGCGGCGCAGGGAGTGTGCGTCCTCACTCCGGCTTGGTTAGCCGCCATTGAGCATGTGCTCCGACGGGGTTACCACGCAGGGGCTCGCTGTCAGCCCCTCGTCAAGGGCGGAGCCCGGTAACCCCCCGCACCCAATAGAAACGGCGGACCGATTCCATCTGGGGCGGAGACAACGAGCCGAGGGCGTGTCACTCCCCGCTGGACATGCGCAGGAAGAGGGAGGTGACGTCAGATGCGCCCACACCACGGAGAGAGAAGACGCCACCTCCAAGCGCTGAATACCTCCCCGCATCTCTGGACCGGACCGCGTTTGATTCTGCCCCTGAGCCAAGGTGCACCTTGAGCTATCGACTGCCTGCCCTTCCTTGCCATCAATCCCCGTGTAAGACCGTCTTGTCCCGTTTGTCTGTAGTCTGTCGGGGATAGATAAGACTGTGTCTAAGTGCCCATCTTGCTGTGCTTTACCTCTTACCGTGTAATCTACCCGTTTCTGCATCACCAATATTATATCCTCCTCCGGAGGTCTTGAGAACTGTACCCCTTGTGTCGTTGCATTAATCCCAGCCGTTGTGTCCTTTCCTTCATTGATTTAGCGTAGCGCGATTCGGCCAACGTTCGAGTGTAATCGGGTAAACTGTGCGAACACGGCGGCCATTCCGCTCGGTCAAGCAACATCTAAGTCGTGTCCGTAACAATTGGTTGTCAGGAGTTGGATTCGGACCTGGGACTAAATTTGTTAGGCCCAAATTTTGGAACACCAATTGTACTATTAGAGTAACAATTGGTGTCGAGGAGTGAGATTGGACCCGAAGCGCGTTTCACGCGCTCGAAATTATAACGGCGAAATTTGATTGTGTTTTACAAAAATAAAAACCCGAATTTTGAAAGTCGCGCTATGGCAGATCAAGACGGCTGGGTTCCGGTAGAGGAGAGTGAGGCAGGTTCGATCCAGGACCAAATTGAGGGACAAGAGGAGAGCGAAGCAGTGAGGGTGGCAGGCTCGCAAAATAGCGTCGTCGCGCACGAGGTTATGGGCGCGCAAAATGGCGCCTCGCACATGGCCACGGCGACCGCGCCCGCGACCGTAGTAGCGCCACCGGTGGATTTGAACCTTTTTATGATGCAAATGAAGGCCCTTATGGAAAAGAATAGTGAGCAATTGGGAGACCAAATTAGAGGTTTGAAAAGCAGTATGGGACAAATGGGGAACCGGATGGATGCTCAGGGTAGCGATTGGAGGGCCAAATGGGGTCCAATAGCGAGAAATTGAGGGAGGACATGGGGGTCAATAGCCAACGGTTAGAACAAAGGATGGGGTCCAATAGCGAGAAATTGAGGGAGGACATGGGGGCCCAGATCGGAGGGTTAGGGAGTAGAATAGAGGGATTAGACAATAGATTAGGGGAAATACAGGAGGGGTTAATGGGGGTAGAAAACAGAATGGCCGTTCAGGAGAATCAAATGGAAGGGATGAAAAATGGGTTAGAGGGGTTAGAAAACAGTATGGAAGGCAAATTGAGGGACATGAGGGACCAAGCGGAAAGGGAAGTTAAACAAATGGGGCAGCAGATAGAGGGGGTCAGAATGGGGGTAGAAACTAAATTGGATACTCACAGGGAGGAAATGGAGCAGATGAGGGTGGCATCTGGGCAGGAGATGCAAGTGATGGGAGAGGAGATCAGAAGAGGTGTGAGTGAGGAGGTCGGAGGAGTGCGCGAGGAGGTGAGGCACTGTAAGGAGCGCATGGAGAAGGAGGTGAGAAAGGGGACTGTAAAATTGCAAGGTGGTATAGAGGAGTTGACGCTGGGAGTAGAACAACTGACAGTGGGACAAAAGGAGTTGGGGGACCAGGTAAAGAAGAACACAGCGGTAATAGAGGGTTTAAAATCGACACAGAAGGAGATGAAAAAGGACGTAGGGGTAATTAAAAAAGAGTGTCAGACGGTACATGAGGACCTGACGAGGAAAATGGACAAGGTGGTAGAGGTGATGGAGGTTAAAGAGCGGGAGGTGCGGGAGCACATAGAAAAAAATAAAGTGGAGTTAGAGGAAGAACTTAAAGGGGCGCACGAGGAGATGAAGGAGGTGAAGCAGAAATTAGAAGAAGTGGAAGAAGGGGTGAGCGAAATTAAGAAGCGACGGAGAGAGGATAAGAAAGAGATAAAAGAGGAGATAAAAGAATTGGTCCAAAGTCTGTGTTCGGATCGTGATGATGTGCTCATTAACCGGATGAGGGATTCGCAGGTGATGGAGGAGAAGCGAAGAGAAAGAGGACCCGGTGTAAGTGGTGACCAATATGGTCGTGCGTATGATGCGCCAGGTGATTTAATAAGCTTGGGGGTCGAGATAGACCCGGATGTTCGTGAGAGGCCAAGAGTGAGGTGTATGGCTGGTCCGGAGGGTATGGAACGAGAGGTGCGAGGTGTGGGTGAGCAAGGTTGTGGTGGTATGGAATGGGTAGCGGGTTGCGGAAGTGTGACCCATGCATCGACACCAACAGGGGTAGTTTTTAGAGGGACAGGGGAGGCACGAGAGCCCCTTGGGGGTAATGTACTGTGGGGGCCCGGCCGGTTCGGCCCCGCGCTGACCCCGCAAGGGGCGACGCACGGGGTCCGGCAGGCGGGCAACGACTCGCATACGAGGTGGTCCCACAAGGTCCCACTCGCGCCGTATGACGGTGGGTAAGGGTGGCATCCCTGCCACCCTTCCCATACGTGGGGCAAATGCGCAATAGCTTATGGGGTGTATGGCAGTGAAAACTAGCCCGGGTGGGTTAGGATATTGATAGGGCCCTAGAAGATGACATTAGGTGACGTTAAGGTTAGTTAGTGACTGATACCTGTAGTGGGGACGCAGGTAGATTAGTGTGGATTATAATGACGAGGGAGCGCAATAGTGTAAAGGGACGACTGGGAAGCGCAAGTTTCAGAGGGGAGTAGTTAGATGAGATGATGCTGTGTGAGAACTGGACAGGTGTGTGGAGCAGTGAGTGTTGTGGATCAGCGCGAATGCGCTTCGGGGAGAGAAGGGTGCAGGTGGCACCAGGTGTGAGAGCACAGGTGTGCAAGTACAGGTGTGTGGAGAGGGTTGGAGTAAGTGGTACGGAGTGGTGTGCATGGTGCGAAGGAGTGGATGGGGGAAGAGTGGACCCCTTTCACGAGTACCCGGGGCGGGTAGTGTAAGTGTTAGGTAGAGGGTATAGGTAAATTGTGGTTGGATATTGGCATTTGTGGTGCGGTTGCAGAATGGTATTGTGGATGGGCGCATTAGTGTTGTGGAAATGGCTGGGCGTGTAGCCTGTTAGTGTGTGTAGTTGGTTTGGACACTCCACCACTGTGAGGATGTCGGCCAGGTGAGGCCGCAGGTGGGCTCTGGGAGCCGGTAGTAGTTGTTGTGGATGGGGCCCGAGGATCCGGAGGACAGACCCGGGTAGCCCGTGCCAGAGAGGGCACTGAGGGGGTGAGAGTGCGAGAGGGCCTTCCCCAGTTAGTTAGGTTAGGGTGAGGAGCAGGTAAGCTCGGGTGGCAACTACAGTGGTGGAGGTGTGCAGGTGGGTAGACCTGCTGGGAGAGCTACACGTCACAGCCCAGAAATTGTGCGAGGGCACCGAGTGATGAATCGGGGGAGTGAGACCCGAAATTGAGAAGCACCACAGTTTGGTCAATGGGAATTGGTTTTTAGAACCCATAGTGTAAGTTGGCCAATGGATTGGCAGGGAAAGACCCCGGGTAATGTAAAGTTGTTAAAGTCATTTAGGAAATAGTTAGGATTGATGAACCTGTCGCACCATACGCAGCCACTTACCTGAGGTGATGATGATGACTCCACACCTGTGTTTTCTTTGTTCTGTGTTGCAGGAAATGAGAATTGCTGTTTGGATTTGTGAGACGCATCACGACGTGGATGAGACATTGGGGTGATTCCATCTCTCCCTCCCTAGGAGGGACTGATGATGAATTGGTGATGGCAAATTTTGATGTTGAGTTGGAGATGGCAAATTTTGATGAGAGTTGGAAATGGCAAATTTGATTGGTTAGGAGGGAGAGAAGACGAATTTGGTTTATGGGAGGAACGGGGAAGACAGTAGGGGCGTTTGTTGATTTGTAAAGTAGATGTTTATGGGTAGTGTTGTGTTTTGTGGATACAGTAAGGGGTAAGGGAGGGGCAATGTAGGTTACCTGGTGGGGGGTGGGGCGTCCGGTAGGAACGTACCTGTCTCACCTGGTTCCCATGTGCCCCCAGTGTGCATTACCTTATATTGCGTGCACTTTTGCGCCCTTACCACCTTACTCACTTGTCTTCTTCTTTTGTCTCCCACCTCCGAGGATCTGGCTTTGGGGCAGAGAGAGAGGAGAGAGAGGTGCTGGCTCCGCAGTTGTGGGCCTGTACTTTCGCTGCTTGCTGCCTGGATCGATACACCATATGGACCGCAATTTTTGTGGCCGCCCACCATGGACCGCAGTTCTTTTGCGGTCAAGCACCACCCGTGGATGGACCTATGGGTCAACGTGGCACCTATGCCATACAGGTGAACCACTTTTAGTTGGCCCCCTGACGGCCACAATTCAGAAATGGACGCGGTTGGCGCCTTTCTTTATTTTTTAAGGAAGCTAGAAGGCCAAGTGCTTCAAGAAGGCAAGACCAGCGGCAGAACATCGGCCGGCTGCGACACCACCGGTGACTATGAACATTTTATTGGTGCACCGGATGGTGCTGACTGTGTTATGGGGTGGTGCTTTTGGTGCTTGGACGGGGTGCTCTGCACATTATTAAAGGCCGTAGGGCCACAGGGCACTCGTGGGTTGGTGTATCGATGCTGGCATGCGTGCTGTCTCTATGCATAACATCTGCATGTGTTCCTCAAAGAGCAGGTCCTGGATCGTAGTGTAAATATCAGTGTAGTCTTGTGTAAATAATGCTCCCTACCAGCTGTATGTTTAGTTTGAGGATTCTTTCCGCGATTCGGTTATCCTGTGGGTGTGTTTCTGTGAGGAGAAGGGTGCAACGTCGCAGGGGGACATATTTACTCATTTGTGAACATCTGTAAAACTGTCGCACTCAGGGTTGAGTTAATAGTAGAGGGAACTACATCTGAGTGCCACACTAAAGTAAGTAAAAATTTATCGGGTCGGGACGCCCCGAGGTAGAGAAGGGTGCAATGTTGCGGATATGGGATTTGGCCTCCATCCATATCCGCTTGTAAATATTCCCCTATTTCCCCAATACTTCCCAACTATCCCCAATCCCCCATTCCCTAGTCCCATTTTCTGTAAACAACACTCTGTAGAACCGACCTTCCCCTATTTCCCCCATTAAATGTCGCACCCAGGTTCACCGCATCTCACGTAGACAACTATAGGACATCTTGCTAGTTATTCTTAGTCTATGTCAGTTAAGGACTCGTTTCCATTAATTCTGACTCTTCGTTGCACCAGAATGTGATTGTATGGCACCGTTAGAAAGTTTAGGACCTCCCAATACCTCCCCGCAGCTCTTCCTTATGGTACAACAACAACTACAACAACAGCGGCGGCGGCGCGGGGAGTGTGCGTCCTCACTCCGGCTTGGTTAGCCGCCATTGAGCATGTGCTCCGACGGGGTTACCACGCAGGGGCTCGCTGTCAGCCCCTCGTCAAGGGCGGAGCCCGGTAACCCCCCGCACCCAATAGAAACGGCGGACCGATTCCATCTGGGGCGGAGACAACGAGCCGAGGGCGTGTCACTCCCCGCTGGACATGCGCAGGAAGAGGGAGGTGACGTCAGATGCGCCCACACCACGGAGAGAGAAGACGCCACCTCCAAGCGCTGAATACCTCCCCGCATCTCTGGACCGGACCGCGTTTGATTCTGCCCCTGAGCCAAGGTGCACCTTGAGCTATCGACTGCCTGCCCTTCCTTGCCATCAATCCCCGTGTAAGTCCGTCTTGTCCCGTTTGTCTGTAGTCTGTCGGGGATAGATAAGACTGTGTCTAAGTGCCCATCTTGCTGTGCTTTACCTCTTACCGTGTAATCTACCCGTTTCTGCATCACCAATATTATATCCTCCTCCGGAGGTCTTGAGAACTGTACCCCTTGTGTCGTTGCATTTATCCCAGCCGTTGTGTCCTTTCCTTCATTGATTTAGCATAGCGCGATTCGGCCAACGTTCGAGTGTAATCGGGTAAACTGTGCGAACACGGCGGCCATTCCGCTCGGTCAAGCAACATCTAAGTCGTGTCCGTAACAATATATATATATATATATATATATATATATATATATATATATATATATATATATATATATATATATATATATATATATATATATATATTGTTGCGGAAACGGATATATATATACAGTGAAACCTTGACTTACGAGTGCACCAACTTACGAGTTTTCCGAGATACGAGCCGTCGCTCGGGCGGTTTATTGCTTTGAGATGCGAGCCGAGATCTGAGTTACGAGCTTACGCCACCCGCCACCAGGTGGGTTCCGGTCACGTGGTTATCTTGCCGTGCAAGCATTTCTGCCGTATATCACTGCTGCTTTGTTTTCGCATGTTGGTTATTTTGGAAAATTTCTTAGTTTTAACCATGGGTCCTAAGAAATTGAGTGCCAAGGGCAGTACTGAGAAGAAGAAGAGGATGATGTGCTTGGATATAAAACACGCAATCGTCGAAAAACATGAGCGAGGTGTGCGTGTTGTCGACTTGGTGAGGCGGATGTGAAGGCAGCTGAAGATTATTATAACTTTTGCCGAACTGATAGAAGCCGAACGATACATCCCCCAGCAAATCTTCAACTGTGACGAGACAGGGCTCTTCTGGAAAAAGATGCCGAGGAGGACGTATATAATGGCAGAGGAGAAGAGCATGCCAGGCCACAACTTGTTCAGAGTGCCGGCGATAGCTCGCCTTCTCTTTGTGGAAAACACGGTGAGATCCTTAACATCCAACAA
>NC_136261.1:252653045-252803045 GCF_964187855.1 Myxine glutinosa | reverse complement strand
GTAGCGCACCTGCAGAAAGTGTCCGTGGTTGCCACATTAGGCTGCCTCGCTCAAAAAATGCAAAGGTCACTGGAACCGCAGACTTCTCATGAAGAAAGGGTCATCATCAAAAGCTGCTGGGAAACAGCAGAGATAAAACATGTAAAGTAACTTTTACGGCACTTTAAGGGCAACTGGTCGTAGTGTTTTATTTATTAATTTTTCAAATCAAAATAAAATACGACTTTTGCGCACTGCTCCTTTCCTATTCCATCTCCAGGTGCTGTATAACGCGTGCTGAAAGGGAGTACTCAGTTTTCATTCTGGTTTCTTTTGTTTTCTTGTTTGTCCGGGCGATATCTCAGCCATCCTTTGAGCTAGAGCTGAAATTTTGGCACAATAGTGAGCAAGTACTTTGTCAAAAACGGTATTTTTTGTTTTTTGATTAATCAATTAATTTATTAGTTACATAATTATTATCGATTAATTAAGTACTTATTTATTTTCTTTCTCATCTGAGCAATATCGCAGGCACCTTTTGAGCTAGGAAGCTAATATTCGGACATGACAGTAACCAAGTGATACAGCAATAAAGGATATTTTTTGATTTATTGATTAATGAATTAATCTGTTTATTATTTATTAATTAATCAATTATTTATTTATTTATTTTCGATTAAAGACTTATTTAATTAATTTTCAAAAAGTTACAGCTTCGGATGAAACACTGGTGGTTGAGGTATGCTATTACCAATTGATTAAGAAATTGTTTTACGATTATCATTTATTGATTTTAATTACGCAATTAATCAATCATTTTTTGTACACTTCTCCCTCCCATTACCGTCTCTATGCGCTGCACGACAGTATCGCCGGGCGCCCCGGCAATACCGTGCTGGAGGATATTTATTTATTTGACATTAGTCAGGTTCACTATGTTTTTTCGTTCAAAATCATGGTAGATTAGCAAACCTATACATTTTTGGAAACGTTATTACATGGAAAATCTGAAAATCAATGTTTACATTTGCCAATTCCGACCAATTCGATTCGACCAATTCGACCAATCGACCAATTCCATTCGACCAATTCGACCAATCGCTTCGATCGACCATTTGACCATTCGACCAATTCGATTCGATTCATCGAATTCGATTCGATCGACCATTCGACCAATTCGATTTGCCAATCAATTTGACCGACCTTTGCTTGTGTGGAACGGTCTGTGAAAACGATGCGGAATATATTGTCGGATACGACACACAGGACAGTGATGACGAACTCTAAATGGCATATTCTGTAATCGTGTATGTTTGATGCCATTGACTGCCTGTGTATATTTTGTCATTGACTGCCTGTGTAGATGTGAAGTTATACTGACTGCATGTGTATATATGATTTTGCTGACTGCCTGTGTATGTTTGGTGATATGAATTATTGTGACACATTTTGATGTTATTAACTGCCTGTACAAAATGATAACATGTATTTGATTATGCAACTTATCGCGAATATAAAGACAGTATTTTGCAATTCAAAACCTTCGATTCGTGTCTTACCATTCCCCATAGCACTAATTTGATACTTTCATTGGATTCCTTGTCCCTGAAAATATAGGTTTAGTATATTTTAAAAAGTTTTTAGGGTAATTAGAGGCAGAAATAGAACAAAATATGTATTTTACAGTGGCCATTTTGAAAATCCAAAATGGCCGCCATACAGGTATCTCTCCAAATGTAAACATTGATTTTTAGTTTCCTTATGCTATAACCTTTCCAAAAATGTATAGGTTTGCTAATCTACCATGATGATTTTGAACGAAATATAATTTATTGACATAGTGAACCTGACTACATGGGGGTGGTGTACTTTGAATGTATCTGTACTTGTTTCATCTTTATTCTCGTCTTTGAAGATGAAAAAGAGTGAGTTTTTTTTTTTTGCCAAATTAAGTAGCACTGCAATGCATATACAACATTCAAAAATGCCAACTTGAATTTCAATTCTGCAAGAAAAGGGTTTGAGGTAAGCAGAATAGCTCAGTTGACCATGAGTTTCCTGAAGAAATGACCAGTTCTGGGTTTGATTCCCAATGCAAGATTAACATTTTTGACGAGTCAGAGCAAAAAAATAACCCCGTGGAGGACTGACAGTTATTTCCCCATGGTTTCTGAGAAGATTTTAAAATAAATCACCTGAATTTGAGGCAAAACCTCTTTTACCCCTTTAAATGGGCGGATCCAGATGGGTGAGCACAACCCCACGAGACCTCACTGTCCTGGTGCATTGTACCAAATTTGGTCCATATCACTCAGTTAGTTGTGGAGAATAATGTTTCAGTGAAGATGAGGGATTTGGGGAGGGGACCCGTTTCGCCCTTTCCGGGGGAAATATGACAATTAGAGCCAAAATGTTAGGGCATGGTCCCGATGCCTCTTGGCGAGTTTTGTCTAGATCTGTCTGGTGGTTTCTGAGAAGAATATTTTTGAATGAAATACCAATATTTGGGGCAAAACCCCACTTTCACCCACATAATAGAGGACACATTTGGATGGGGAGCACAATACCATGAGACCTTGCTGTCCTGATGCAACATACCAAATTTGGTCCATAATCGGTCAGGTAGTTTGTGGGAAGATGTTTTAGTGAAATGTTAGCGGATGTACGTAAGTTGGGATGGACGGACAGGACGGGCCGACACCGGAAACCACTCTATATGGTTATTCCAGAGAAATAACCAAAAAATACCACAAGCCAGCTATTCATCTGTGATTATGTTGATTCTATAGTACAGGGGGCAGCAACCTTTTTGTGCAGGTTGTACAGCGGCAACCTTTATGTGCAGAAGAGCGAAACTAAATTAAAACCCACAGCAATTGGTGCACAAAGAGCCAATCGGACAATTTAAACACAATTAACGCAGCCTACTTCATGGTGGAAATGTAATTGAAGACCCGAGTGGAAGAAGTACTTAGGTCACAAAATAACAATATACAAAATTATTACAGACATGGATTGTTATCATACTGTAGATGGGGTTCCTGGTTCTAACTCACTTTGCCCAAAAGGTTGAATGTTCAAAGTACTTCTCTCACTCATGTATTCAATTATGAAATGCAGCAGTAGAAAAATGAAAGTTTATATTGTACGTCCATTGCCGTTTTCTGTTCAAGCAAAGCTCAAACGATGTACAACTCTTTATTAAAGATTTGGAATTCTGGAAAACTTTCAGTACCAACCAAGATGAAATTATTCAATTCCAATGTCAAATCTGTGTTATTATATGTTGCAGAAAAGAAAAAAAACGAGCAGGGAAATGGAACGCAAAATGATGGTTTTCTATCTGATTGGTAATGGAACACACCCCAAGGGTGTGCTCAGTTACCAAGTTTCTTGTAGAGCGCTCGCCAAGTGGCTCAAAAGGACTTAAGCAAGCAGTCATTTGAAACCGCTGATATGGACCACTTGGCTGGCTTAGCAAGCACTAGCTAGCTGCTTCATAACTGAACACACTCCAGTTGTGCAGCTTTGCAAATTCTATTCTTACACAGATGGACTGATTGAAAGATGTATTGATGAATCAAAACTCAACACAACAACAACAACAAAAAACAGGCATTTTAAGGCCATTTTCCCTGCTAGAGCGGGTTAGCCTTGCGGGCCCCATGACAATCTTCTCCATTTTGCCTATTTTCTGCATCTCCCCTTGTTAATCCCCTTGCCCGCATTTCTTCTTCCACCACCTTGAGCCAAGTCTTTCTCGGTCTTCCCCGTCCTCTACTTCCTTCTACATTCATTTCCATCACTTTTCTCAACCAGTCACTTTCATCCTTCCTCAACACATAACCAAACCATCTCAACCTGTTTCTCTTCACAGCATCCATCACAGGCTCTATTCCCATCATATTTCGCAATTCATCATTTGTCTTCCTCTCTCTCAACGATACTCCACACATCCACCGAACCATTCGCATTTCCACCCTTCGTTGCTGCTCTCCGTTCATTACCCATGTCTCGCTCCCATAAATCATAACACTTCTCACACATGCAGCATGCACCTTTCCCTTCAGCTTCAACGACACTCCCCCTCCTCATCAGTACGCCACTCAGTTCCCGAAACTTCTTCCATGCACATCTCACTCTAGCAACTGTTGCCGAGTCTCATCAACCTTCTCCATTGAGCATGTCTCCTTGGTCGCAAAATGTTTTCACACCTTCCAGCTTCACACCGTCTCCAAGATCCAACTCAACATTTCCTCCATCTGCAGCTCCTTGTGTGGAATCCACTGGAATGCGGCCTTCTTTCACCACCAGATTACAGATCTCTGTCATTCTCTTCACACCCCAACTTCCCGCTGCCTTCAACCTATCTCCCACAACTACCGTCGGCCCTCCTGCTTTTCTACTCTTCATTGCTGTTATCGCTTCCTCAACTTCCTTCTCAGTTATCTTCTCTGCCCGTCCTAAAACTGGGTTGCTCTCTATGTTGCCATCCCATTCATTCTCTGCATTCAACAGCATTTCCATGTATCTCTTCCATCTTCCTTTAATTCCATCTGGGTCCACAACGATTTGTCCCACTTCATCCTTCAAGCAACTCACCCCCATCACATCACACCTCTCTTTTGGTATCTGCTTTGCAATCCTGAATGCCGCTCTCTGACCCTCTTCCGAATCCAAGCGTTCTCCGAACATTTTCCAACATTACTAACAAGTGGAAACATGCCTGCAAGCGTTCTCCGAACATTTTCCAACATGCCTGCTGCGCCTTTGCTACCTCTTTCTTTGCAGCCTTCTTGGCTGCCTCATAACTTTCATGTTCTGCCTTTTCTGCCCCCGTACCCTTCGCCTTCTGCCACTCCTTGAACTTCTTCCTCGTCTCGTCAATCCTCTTTCCAACTTCATCATCCCACCACCATGTTTCCGAGTGTCTCGGTGGTCCTTTTGTCCATCCACATACCTCACCAACGGCTCCCAACAGACTATCTTTCATTGACTTCCAACCACTTTCAAACTCAACCACATCATCCTCTACCATACTCAGCCTCTCTTTTAATGCCTCCCTCACTGTCCCCTCTTTCACCCTCCACACCTTCATTCTTGGTTGGTACTTCACCCACCGAGATCTCCTTGCACCTTTCACCCTTATGCCGCAGACAACCAAGTGGTGCTATGAAACAGCCTCCTCCCCCGGGATCACCTTTGTGTCCCTGAGGTGCCCCCTATCTCGCCTACGCACCATCAGGTAGTCAACGGTTGTCGTCGACCCACCTGACGTGTATGTAACAAGCTTATTATCCTCTTTCTGGAGCTGAGTATTACAAATCAACAAACCAGCTACATCAGCAAACTCCAAACAATAATTGATCAGTCATTGTATCTGAATGATGGAGCGCATACAGATGCAAGAACTAATTAATTATGGTAACTACTGCACAATAAAACCTGTGTATTAAAACAGTTTAGAAACGAATTCTTTACTGAGGAAGGGTAAAGTGACTGTCAGGCCACCTTGTACAAGACAATCATTGAGAGAGTAAAATAAAAGACCAGAGAGGTAACGAAACAACAGACCGAGGCCCCAAGGAAAGTCATTATACTGCCACACATGACTAAACCCCTGCTTTATGAAGGAAGATATCAGTATTTCGAATACCTATATTAAAAACATGTCAAACTTAAATGCAAAAACGTAGCCAATGAATTGAGCAGCCAACATACAGAGGGCAAGGAATGCGTGATTGGAGTTCATCAACACAAGGACACGGCGCAGGAGGTCCTTATTCATTATGTAGTTCTTTATGTGGTATGTGTGGTGCTCCACGCAGAATGTCAGCAGCTCCAGGATGAGTGCCAGCAGCTGCCCTGTCTGGAAATCATCTGTGAATGACAAGTCCAGAATCACAAACAAATTAGTTGAATCATGATGAGTTCAAGGAAGCCATACGTGCAATGTTGGAATATTCAAAATGGAGATTAGTGTTATGTTTGTGAGGGGGTAGGCAATGGATTACCTTAGGGCCAGGTAGGATTGTGTCGGGTAGTGTGCTCCGTATGTCGTGTCGGCACCTTGATGTACATAAGTCAGGCCGGATGTTGTGTAAGGTCGTATCTTTGGCCCCACGGCGAGGGGTGTGGTTATGTTAATTAGGTAGGGGTTAAGGGTAAATCCTCTGTATGTAAATGGCCTCTGTGATTTCTCCTTTGTTCGTTATGACACACCCCACACCCGCTATGCACTCCACACCAAAAAATAACACCAAATAAAAGTACCCGGAACCAGGACATTCAACTACCGCTGGCGCCGTCAGCCGCCACATCACAAAGGCCGGCAAGTGGCCATGCCCCGAAGAACGATTTGTCAGGACGGCCATAGAGCGATGTGATGGCACTCGCTGATAGGAGCATGCGCATACGTCGTCGGATGACGTAAGAACCCTGGGAACAAAAGACTTGTCTCGGCATTTTGCTCACTTGAGCCAGGGACATTGATCGCGTGCAGTTGGCATTTTCTTTCTTCTTCTTGTGCTGGGTTATCATTGCGAACAGACACATTCTTTCTTTCTTTTGGTCTGGCCGATTGGTGTGAGCGGGCGGATCCTTTTCCTGGTTCGTTGGTGCTGACTCCGTGACGACTATGTGCCATGCCATGTGAGCTTGGAGAGACCGCATGCTTTGTGGAGCAAGGGACTCGGGGATCCGTGCTGCGGCTGGCGGGTGAACGAACTGCGCGCCAAGGCGTGTTTTCCTGCGCATGGACGCGGAGCCTGTGACTATCTCCGAAGGGGTTCAAGAGCCGCTCAAAGCTGAGTGCCCTACATTTTACTTTCGTTTATTTTATCATCGCCTTGTGTTGTATACGAGTCTGTGGGGGGCACTCCATTTAGGAATCTTGGTTTTATTGTGCTTTTCTTTGTCCATGGCATTCCTTTTTATTAAACCAGTTTTATTTTTGCATTCGAAATCCGTGTCGGTTTGAGTTGATTACCAGGGTCGAAGACCTCCAGTGGGATCCGTACAGGTAAGAGCTTCACTACCCTTCACTGCCCTCACCCCCCGCGTGTATTCGCACCGCCATTGGATTGAACGCCTCGGAGTGTAAAGCTCGATCGGCTATTCGTCCCCAGGGGTGTTCACCCCCAAGAACACGACTTGTTCTTGTACTTCAATACTGAATTGGGGCGTTCTCACGCAATTTTGTGGAGGTAATCAGGGCATCCTAACCTTTACAAACACTTACATCACTGGTGCGACATTGACGAAAGAATGTTGAATCTGTGCATGATACCATTTAAAAAAACGATCTGACATGAAATGGCAGTTTATTTGCCAATTTTAATCACCAACGATGATTCATCTTCTGAGCGGACTGCCATTGTCTACAACGTAAACATGTACCATTTGTCATGGTTTACATCATCACTTTACGTTGAATATCACATTACATTGAATTCCCATTTCTACCAATACACATTCCAAAAAATAAAAATAAAATCTTTTGAGGTGAGACATCTACGAACATGTCGGAGACCTCTACCCTGCTAGTTATTGTTATTGTTATTATTATTACTACTCAAATCTCATCTTTTAGATTCCTCTTTGGGATAAATCATTTTACTTTCACATCAAATTAGCAATTCAGATTTTTGGTCATTTTCAGAGATATTTATATGGGCGCGATTCTCCGTTATTCCCAATTGCTGCTGCTTGAATGCACACCCACTTTTCACCTTGCCATAATTTGAACAATAAAAGTAGAAATATTCCTCCCAAAACAGAATCAATGGCAGCTATGTAGCAAATGGCTGCCCAGGCAGAGAATTTCTGCAAAAGACCGCTTTCAACTTTTCCTTGCAAAAAAGGGGACAAATTGAACTAACCTTGAGACTTTGTAATCGAGACTTCAGACAAATTGAGATTAAATTGAGACTTTGTAATTAAATGCTTCAAATAAATTGTAAATACTGTAGTGTATTTTTAGGTAGTAGATTGAAGACAGCAACCGCTCAAGGCAATACCACCGTTCAGACTTAGGAGCGTTAAAGTGGTGCCCGGAAGCATCTTACACTCATCTTACATGTCAGGATTGCTGGTCTTAGTTTCTGTTTCACTCAAACTATCGCTAACGGGCTAGCTTTAATCTCTCTTTCTTACACACAAACATCATACACTTTTAATCATACACCTTCCTTCTCTTTTATTTAAAGCCTGGCCTGGATGAGGGTTATATAGTTCGTGACTGAAGCCTTCAACATTAAAAAAAAAGGGCACTGTGGTATATTTTCCAAGCATTCCATCCCAAAGTTTTGAAAGTTTTAGAATTATTGGAGATAAAATCAAAGCCACTCTTAATCAAGAATGTCGACAAAAACAGTTTGTGTGATGGCATCAATTGCAGCCAAAAGTGAAAATAAAGTTAAAAAAAAAAAAAAAAACTTTTTAAAGTAAAAAAAAAATCAACGTTGAAGCTAACATCACTGTGAGTGTGATTAGAACCAATTTTAAGACTGAAATTGACGACTCCACATAACAATTGCAAAACACCAACAAAGAGCAAGTTAGCAGTTGAAGAAAAGCAAAAAGCCAGAGTGAATAGGAACAAGAGAATGGCAGTGGCACAGGGAGTTAAAATGTATATGGAAGCTCGCCTCAGCAATGCAGTGGTGGTGGCATAATATAGTTTCCCTGCAAATATATATTTTGTTAAAAAAAAAACATTCCACTGAATTTAATTAATCAGCAAAGCAAAGATGAAAATGTGCTTTGGGTAGATTTATAACAATAAATGTTATAATGAGTTCAATGAGTAATGTATTTTTTCCAACGCTGGACACTGGGAACGGGTATTTGACACAACAGATGTCAACAAGTCACTTTAGCCAAGTCTGAAATCTTTGAGAACAAGTCTCAAGTCTTTCACAGCAAGTCTCACGTCGAGAGTCAAGTCATCGTAGAATTACTTCAACTTGTGTCAACTCCTACATTTACTTATAAAACTAGTTGGATCAAAAGCTGTCAAGGAAATGAGACACAGTGCTTCATTTATTGCAATGTATATTATGAAAAGCTGTTTAACTCGTTATTATTTCACAACTCCGTACAGTAGGAATTTTTTGTTTTGTTCACAGGAAAAATCAAATTTTGTAAATTTACTTCTCATGTATAGTGTACCAACTTGAACAAATGTACATGAGACTTTTTTTTTTTGTATACAGGATCGAGGCTCGTGAAAGCTAACATTTCTCACACAGAAAATCAAACAGACACACAAAACATATAATAAGGGTAGGGGAAGACAAGATGGGGAGAGAAGGAGAAGCACAAACACAACATTTGAGAGCAGGGACATCGGGAGATCTGTGGGAGGAAGAGGGCTTGGGAGAGGAGGCGTGGGAAGGGGGGTGGGGGGAGGGGGGTGGGAGAAGTATAAAACACAAGGACACTGCAAGGACTTCCAGGAAAGAAGTTGGTATTTCAAAAAAGTGGATCTGGGGTGAAATTAGCGGGGGTAGAAAAGTTCAAGATTTTGGATGGGGGAAGATAAGAGATGGTGGTGAACAGCTGTTTTAAAGACCTGGAGGGAGGAGTGAGATTGAAGAGAGTGAGGGAGTTTGTTCCAGAGGTGGGAGAAAAGAGGAATGAAGGAGTGAAGGTGAGCAGAGAGTCTTGATTTTGGCAGTTTAACCATAAGAGGGATGCAGGCAGATCTTGTGCGACCTGTAGGAATATTTGGGGGAGAGAGCCCAGAGAGAGCTGGGGGAGCAAGGCCGGAGAGGAGTCTGTAGAAGACAGAAAGACCACCAACCTGCCTGAGGTGAGTAAGTGAAAGACCCTCGGAGTGAGCTTCATCGCGGGAGATTCCAATGATTCTGAAAGCTTTGGTTTCAACAGCGTGAAGCCGAGCTCGGTGTGAAGCAGGCATACCGGGCCCAGAGGGGTGAACAGTATTCCATTGAGCTGCGGATGAAAGCCTTGTATGTGGTGAGGAGCTCAGGTGTGCCAAGGAAGGACTTCGCACGACGGAGGATGCCCAGTCGACGACTGGCTTTGGAGGCCAGATCGGAAATGTGGTTTTCCGAGGAAAGATCATGGCAGATAGTGAGACCCAAAGCTTGAGTGACAGAACTTCTTGGAGAGGATTGTTCAGAAAGTAGATGGGAGGGTTGTTCAGTCGGTCTTTTCGGAGAGACATAGTAAGAGTGTGAGATCTATCAGGATGGAAAGACATGTTCCACTTGTTTGACCAGTCTGTGATTTTGTCCAGGTCTGCAGAGAGTGAGGAGGCTGCAGACTGCCGATCTGAGGGATGAGGAATGGAGCGGCAGAGAGTGGTGTCATCAGCAAAGAGGGAGAGAGGATTTTCAAGAGAGTCAGAGAGATCATTGATGAACACCAGAAAAAGCACAGGGCCCAGAACACTGCCTTGGGGAACTCCAGCCTGAACAGGAAGGGGAGATGAGAGAAACCCATTCAGGGCCACATGTTGACAACGACTAGAGAGGAAGTCCGCAAGCCATGTGTGGAGATTTCCAGGGATACCATAGGAGGAGAGTTCGGTGAGCAGAGAGGGGTGCCAGACCGTATCGAAGGCACGTGATATGTCAAGGGAGACAGCTCTAATTTCCTGTTTGGCATTGAGGACCTCCATCCATTGTTGAGACAGCAGAAGCAGCATGTCCAGAGTAGAGTGACCTGGTCTGAAACCAGATTGATGGTCAGAGATCAAGCCATTGGAGAAGAGGAAAGATTTGATATCCAAAGCAATGATGGATTCCATGACTTTGCTGATAATTGGGAGAAGGCTGATTGGTCTGTAGTTGCAAGGATCTGTTTTTGCACCTTTTTGTGTAAAGCGGTGATGTTGGCTGATTTCCAAGCTGATGGCAGATGACCTTGAGGAAAAGCGAGGGTGAAGAGAACAGAGAGAGGGAGTGAAAGAGCGGCAGAGCAGGATTTTAGAACCCGTGGGCTGATGCCATCAGGTCCAGTTGCAGAATCAGAGTCGAGGGATGACAGAAACTTCTTCACGTTGTCAGGAGAAAAGGACACAGAGTCCAGGAGCAGCTGGGTACGACTGGTACAGAGAGGGATGGATTTGGGACACAAGATTCAGAGGCAAACACAGAGTTGAGGCATTCAGCTTTTTCACAAGCGGAGTCAGCTGTGTAGCCATTTGAGGTAAGGGAGGGGATGGAGGGGGAACAAACACCAGAAACAGATTTGACCAGACGCCACCAGGATTTGGAAGAGGGAGACAGGTTTGAGAGTTCAGTCTTGAGAGAGGAGAGATATCGTTTCCTGGCTCTCCTGAGGGTGGACACACACTTGTTTCGGGCTTTGTGAAAGGAAATAAGATTTCCTTCCATTGGATTTGCTTTCCAGGAGGCGAAGGCAAGTTGTTTCTGGGCAACTGCCTCACCACAAGAATCCATGAACCATGGACGGGAGGAAGGGTATGACAACTGAAGACGAGATGGGATAAATCTGTGCATGAGAGAGAGCAATTTACTTTGGAAGAATTCCCAGGATGAGTTGATGTCAGAGGCGGTGGAGATGGGAGACCAGTCCAGATGATTGATGGCTGCTTGAAGGCCAGTTGGCCTGAGTGAAATGGCAGACTCATCAGCGTTGATGAGGCTCTCTGAGAATGATCAGAGAGATGTCCACTTTAACAAGCACATGATCAGATGAGCCGATTGGAGTAGAAGAAGAGCAGCAGACATTTGCAGGGAAGTTAGTCATAACCAAGTCGAGATGAGAATATGCTCCGTTGACTAGGATCCGGGTCGGAAAATTGACAGATTGTGTCAGTCCCAGTGAGTCGCAGAAGTCCTTTGCTGAGGAGCCATGGCTGGTGAGAGCAGTACCCACACCCAGCCAACTGGCATGGTGACAATTGAAATCACCACATATGAGGAAGAGAGAGTTGGGATGAGTCGATAGAAGTTGGTCCATATTCTCAGACAGCGAGATGTAGATGGAGTCATCACTGTTTGGTGGACGGTACAACACACATATCAACAAAAGGTGGGAGCGAAGGAGAAGCCGTAGCCAGAGGTACTCCTGGGGGTGAGGTGGAGAGAGGGCAGTGCAGGGCTTGTGAGGAAGAGAGTTTTTGATAAAGATAGCAACCCCACCTCCAGGACGAGGCTCAGGTCTATCATACCGGAGGAGGGAGTAACCCGGGAGTGATATTAAGGAATCAGAGACATCCTGAAGGAGGAAAGTTTCTGTTAAGCAGATCAAGTCTGGTTTGTCAGAAGCAACCTGCATGGAGAGATCAGTCAAGTTTGAGCAAAGGCCCCGGATGTTTGAGGTCCATACCGTTAATGAAGAGGAAGGGGGAGCATCGGATACAGAACGAGAAGGGGGGGGGGGGGGTGGGTAGGGGTAGGGTAAGATGTGGAAGAGGAGGAAGAGGTATGGAGAGCTGTTGAGAGGGGGGAAATTGAGAAAAAATGAGTGTGGGTTGATTTTAAGAGGAGGGGTGATGGAGGAGTTTATAGGGGGAGGGATTAGGGGGAAGTTTAGGAGGGAAGGGGCAGGGGGGGGGGATTTGAAAGGGATGGGAGATGGGGGAGATTTGGAGGGGAGGGGTGGGGGGGGAGTTTAGGAGGGGAGGGGCAAGGGGGAGTCTAGGAGGGGAGGGGTGAGGGGGAAGTTTAGGAGGGAAGGGGCAAGGGGGGAGATTTGAAAGGGATGGGTGATGGGGAAGATTTGGAGGGGAGGAGTGAGTTTGGATTTTAGAAAGTGTTGTACGATTAAAGGGAAACGAACATTTATTGCAAAATGAGTTTCTTGTGACCTTAGAGTCAGAGATACGTTTAAGGATGCAGGAGAGGGGTGGATGGGGGGGGGGGGGGGGGGATGGAGTGCTGGTGAGTTTAGGGAATGTAGAAAGGAGGAACTGTAAGAGATGGAATTTTTTTTTGGAATGAATACATTTGGTGAGCAAGTCGGAAGCAGCCTTTTAATGAAGAAGAAGAAAAAAGTGTTATAATATACGACAGAATACAGCACTTCAGGGGGAAGTTTAAACATTTTTTAATTGAACAGTGAAAACTATCTGGGGGGATTGGGGTGAAAATGGGGGTGGAATGGGGGTGAAACACGTGGTCGAAGAAAGAACGAACGGAAAGTACAAAGAAGGAAATGTTTTTGTTTTTGTTTTTTTGGAGTTAAGATTTTAAACAATGAAGTATTGGGTGAAAAGACTGGGAAAAACTGAGAGAAAGAAAGTAGAAGGACCACAATCGACCGCTGAGAGAAAACAAAGCCTCAAGGTAGGAAGCTTAAAGAACTAGGCAGCAAATTAAGCGGCACGAAATACTCGACTATTTTATACAGGTATGAAATATTAACACCGAGATTCTTCCTAGGGACACACTATAGGTACACACACGTAAGATAAATACAGTTTCGACAAAAATACAATTGTGAACAATTACTTAACTTCGAGCGTGCGTGAGCATGGACAGCTTCGAAAAGCCGTGACCTCCCCGGCAAGATCTCGCAAGATCTCAAATCGGTAACCTCAGCTTATGTTTTTATATTTTCCTTTTAAAAACATGTCATCATATAATTTACAATTATTGACAAAGTTTAAATAATCCAAGTCAAATTACTTTTAATCATCACAAAATATTTTTTTCGGGTCAGGACATGCCCGGGGCTACCAATCAGGGGCCAAGTTTCCCCGATTCGATACGAATGTTCGTGACATGATTTGACTGAAGTTGTGCTTTTCCAACGTTGGTAAGACTGCTGTTTGCCACTTGGATGATATGGTGTGCTCTGTGAATGTGCTGTCTGAAGAGTAGATACTGTTGCGGTTTTAGAACCCTCACTTGTAAATAACTCTTGTATATAAATTTTCATCATTAAAGGTTAAAGGTAGCACCCCTAGTTAGTCCACAAGCAACACGTAGGCCACCGTAGGAACTCAGTTATTTCATTATTATGTGTTTCAGATAAGGCCGTGTTTCCAATAGTTGAATCTGCGTTGCGTCAATCAAATAAGATTAGGCCCATTCAGTCCATTTTACAACCTCCCTCTCCAAGCGACGCCATTACGCGCCCCCACAGTCGGTGCCTTAGCGTTCGCTCAAGCGCCGCCATAAACCATGCGGTCAGGCCCGAGGAAAAAGGAGGCGGAACGCCAAGCAGAATGTGTGGCCTGTCAACCAGCCGTCAAAGGCGTGGCCGGTAAGCCCTCACCAGCCAAGCAGGGCTAATGTAACATCACCGACAGGCGTGGCCTTGAGGCCCGCGTAGTGATCGCGTGGCGCGTTATATAAGGGCGAACGCAAAGCCCTTTCACGGACTGCGCACAGGGACTTCTTTTAATGAGAGAGCGCTGGTTGGACTTCTTTGGAGAGAGATACGGCAGCACTCGAGTGGAAGGTTGGCGGTAAAAAGGACTCGGGTTGGAGACGCGCTTATACGAGTCTGATTGGGAAATGCGCACGAGTTTGGTTGGAGACGCGCTTATACGAGTCTGATTGGGAAATGCGCACGAGTTTGGTTGGAGACGCGCTTATTAACGGACTTGTCCAGGAGCGCACATGTAGGGGACACCAGCCTCCCCCCCCCCCCCCCCCCCCCCCGCCATATGTAAGGTCCGGTCGTGTTTCCAATATACGCGGAGCTGCCTGCCGGGTTTTCGCCCGCTGAACCGGAGCCTGGACTGGAGCCTCACCTGGAGCCTGGACCCCATCACCGGACCCTCTACCTGACCACCTACCAGCTACAATCCCCGTGTGAGTGTGTATGTTTGTCTGGGGTATAGAATAAGACTGCTTTAAGACTGCCCTGTGTCCTGCTTCTTCTTCTTCTTCCTTTCTTGTACATTCTTTCCTTTCCTCTTTTTTTGTTTGTAATAAATTCACCTGTTCTTTCTGGTTTCGTCTTAATCCCTTCGCTTTCATCTTTTCTCAATTGAGTACCTGTGGCACGATTAGGAACCGCTACAATGGGGTTTAGTCTCATTGTTAACAGCTCGGATCGCGGATTGCTCAACGCTCGGCATTTTCCAACATATCCGTGGTTCGAGCGGGAGTTATTCCCTCGTTTCCAGCCGGCGTTGGTACTTAGGTAGTAGTGAACCCCTAGGCCTAACAAACCCTATCTAACGCCGCGCCGGGAAGGACGTTATAACCCCCAGGACTCGGGACGGCCAGCTAAAAAGACAAGGGGATTAACCCCCACCCCCTTGATAAGGGGAGCGCCGACCCCCGAGATCCGTAACAATACTCTCGTTAACCTTAGTGGAGAACGGTATACGACCCGGCGGCCATAAACTCTGGGGCGCTGCACATACACACGTATACGGTATATGTCATCATTCACTGAACCACACACACCTCACTTAAAATGATTTACAATATATTTTAAACCCCGTTTTAATTCGATGTTTATTCAATGATTATTTTACGAACATTATCAACAACTCAATATAAACCCAAGTTGCATGTAAGTTGCAAGCAAGTTGCTCGTCTCCAGACACCAAGTCCCAAGTCAATTTTGTCAAGTCCGAGTTAAGTCTCAAATTGCAAAATTTTGCGTCTCGAGTCACCCACTCTGACACATTATTCATGCTCGAACTGCACATCCCAGGAAAAGACAGCGGAACCACATTGACCTCTTTATCAACATGTTTTTTCTGCCCAATGCTTGATTGACTAGTGTGAAGTCAAAATACACACATGGTGGGTCTGATTAACCCATTGCTGGTATATTTTGCTGTACAGAGGATTATGGAACATTTATCCACTAATATATGCAAGTTTTGAGGTCTAGCATTATTGAGGCTCATGGAAAAGCTGAATAACAGATGGATGATGCTGACAGTGATGGAGCAGAAGGAATTGGCATACAAGGAGGGATGGAGATATAGGAAAGGGATGAACACGAAGGCAACATAAGTAAGGACATTCAGATGAGACAAGGGAGCCGAGTAGACAACATGTAAGCAGACAGGAAAAACTGGCAAAAGGGTATATATGGAAAAGTGCAGCTGGACAGGAGCGGAGATTCAGTGAGATTAGAGATACGTCAAATCGAAAATTAAACGTCTGTATTTTCCCCTGAACCCAAAGAAAGTAGCAAGAATTCAATATGTAACTTTAGCAGCAATTTACATTTTACATATTAAACAAAAAAGCCAACAAAGGGAATTTGATAAACTACCAATGCCACCAGCCACTATTATTCAAAATAAGCTATATCTACACACGTGTGTCTGCCATTACTCTGAGGTCTTCCCCCAACATATTTTCCTGTTCCTGCCTCATCCAAAAAAAAAAAAAAAAAGGTCAGAAAGGTTTAAAAAAAAAAAAAATGTGGGTGTCGGCCTGTAGGAGTACACAGAAGGAGCTGGAAAAAAAAATCACACCTTTGCCTGGTTTATCTTCCGTGGTGTTGGCCAGCAATGGAGCAGTCAGCACATGCATGCAGTGTTTGTAAAAAAAGCTCAGGAATTCAGTCTTCTCCGTTTTCTGCAAAAACAAATCATGATTTTTCCCAATGTAATATTCATTAAAGGTCATGTGAAATGATTTGCTTTTTTCCCCACGTTTATGCAAACTGATGGGTGCATGCATTATGAAACAATTTACATCAAATTCAGTGCGATAGTAACAGACAAACAAATAACAGACTTGCAGTCGGAATTTTAATCAGTCAACTGACTTGACAAACAATTCTCACTTTGCGGCTTAATCGAGAAAGTGACGCGTTACGAGCATGTTACGCCAACATTAAGCATCCGCATGTGTTATTTCCTTTGCTTGCTTAAGATCTTGTCATGCCCGATGGTAAATGGAACCTCTTGAAGAACTCACGCAACGTTCGTCTGTCCTGGGCCCACTGACTGATTGCCGTCCAAATCGTTTCTAGATCCCTCAGCTCCTTTTCCACCATGTCTCTCTATGTCTTCCAACCCTCCTCAAACCAGGCCTCCAGTGCATCACCTTTTGTGATTCTGTTGTTTTTCCATATGCAGTAACGTGTCCAATCCATTTCCACCTCTTTGTTTAAAATTCCTCCATGATATTTTTCCTTCCAATCCTTCTTCCTCAATCGATCTGCCCAGAGAATTCGTAAAATATTTTTGTAAAAGCTGTAAATAAAGGAATTAGTTTCTATGCAATGACTTTGTTCATTTCCATTGCTTCATATGCAAATAGTAGAGCTGATTTTACATTGGTGTCAAAACTGGACACTTCTTTCTTATGTTGTATTTTTTTGATTTCCAGATTGCTTACATTCTCATAAATGCTACTCTTGCTTTTTGGATTCTGTTTAGAACATATGAGTCCCCTCCCCTCCTCTTGTCACAGTGACTATAGACAATTTATGTATTGAAACTTCTCAACATCTCACATGGGCAAGTCACTGCACACGACAGCGTTGTTGTCTGATGTATGTAGTCTCAAACTCTCTGTTTTGTTGTTGTTGATGTTCAGTCGTACTTGTAGGGTATACTCCTGGAGCCAATTTATTTCCTCTTGCAAACTTAGCTTGGTGTCTGATAACAAACATGTATCATCTGCAAAGCCAAACTCCTCCAGGTGGTCATCTTGACCCAGTCTAATTCACATACAAAATGCTCTATAGTCTTCCTTAATACCTAGTCCAATAAAAGTAGAAACTAGAAAGCATCTCAAAATGCAAAGCCCATCCGCATATTCTTTGTACTCAAACTAAACATGACGAAAACAACAGCTACAAATAAAGGAAAATCTAAATATATTAATTAGTCTCCTCCATGTTCTCTTAATGAAGGTTTGTTGAAAACTTGATGACAAAATCACAAATGGTGAAATATTATGGCTTGGACAGAGATACGCACGCATGCACAACCCCGTATCCCACCATGGCGGATGGGATAACCAGATTCGGTGGCATAAATGGTTAGCGCATCTGCTCTGTCTGCGAGGTCGGTGGTTCAAACCCTGGCCGTGTCATACCACAGACTTTCTTTACAATGGTACATGCTGCATCCTTTCTCGATGGTCAACATTTAAAGGATAGAGTATGGTAAATACCAAAAAAGTTGGTATCAATTGGGAGGACAAAATTGGTCCTAGATTGCCCCGCTGAGCATGGAGAGAAAAGCAACGTCATAAAGATGACTTCGTTGGTACCCAGAGTGCTCTGGGAAATGATGTCATTTGCCCGAATCTCAGCAGCTGTTTGTGTTTAAAGTCAAGTCTGGTGTTGTCTCATCTCTCTGCATGTGTGCATGATTTGATTTGCAGCTCCTCCATGAGCCTTAGAGCCAGTAAAAACAAGTGTTACGCCTAGGTCCCCCGTCGGGGAAGTGATGTGAGTTGACAAAGTGGAACACGCAGAAAACATGCTACGATATGATATTTCGCTCACAAGGTTCAGACATACATGGAGGCAGCCATCTTGGATTTTGACGTGGCGACCCAATTTTCAATAGCGTTCTTCCTTATGCCTAGATACACCCACACACCAAATTAGAAGTTGGTACTTCGCTTATTTTTCAGGATATTCATCTCACAAGGTTCAGACATACATGGCGGTGGCCATCTTGGATTTTGACGTGGCGACCCAATTTACAATAGCGGTCTTCCTTATGCCGAGATACACCCACACACCAAATTAGAAGTTGGTACTTCGCTTATTTTTCAGGATATTCATCTCACAAGGTTCGGACATACATGGCGGTGGCCATCTTGGATTTTGACGTGGCGACCCAATAGATACACCCACACACCAGATTAGACGTTGGTACTTCACTTATTGTTCAAGATATTTCGCTCACAAGTTTCAGACATATATAAGGTGGCGGTCATCTTGGATTTTGACGTGGCGACCCAATTTTCAATAGCGTTCATCCTTATGCCGAGATACACCCACACACCAAATTAGAAGTTGGTACTTCGCTTATTTTTCAAGATATTCATCTCACAAGGTTCAGACATACATGGCGGTGGCCATCTTGGATTTTGGCGTGGCGACCCAATTTTCAATAGCGTTCTTCCTTATGCCTAGATACACCCACACACCAGATTAGAAGTTGGTACTTCACTTATTTTTCAAGATATGCAGGTTACAAGGTTCAGACATACATGGCGGCGGCCATCTTGGATTTTGACGTGGGTTGCACCCACACACCAAATTCGAATGCGGTCCTACGCTTACGCACGCACACACACACGCACGCCCGCACGGACGGACGGACACATGGACGGACGGACACACGGACGGAGGGGAAAGCCATAGTCCCCCTTTCGCTCCGCTGTGCGACGGGGGACAAAAAAAAAAAAGAAAAAAAAAATTGTGGAGACATCAAGCATCTCGATTCAACTCCTGTTGAAACTTCAAAATCGGGTGACTTATTTCCATTATGGATTGTACTGCATGTGGTATCCATTGTATATGTTTAAAAAAAATTATTCTGATGAACTTTCCCAATATTCCATATCCTACCAATTTATTCCACATTGCCTCCCTCTTATTGCTATATCCTTCCACTGCCTTCCACATTCACACTGTTGAATACTTTTTCAAAGTCGATGAAAGTCATTACAAGACTTGAATTCCATTTGTTACATTGCTTTATTATTGTTCTTCAAGTAAACATTTGGTCCTCGTGTCCTCTATTCCTTCTAAATGCAGTCGAAACTTTTGTCAATACTTCAACAACAGCCTTCTGCATTTTATTTACCATTATCTTGCAGAGCACCTTGCTTGTGATATGCAGAAGAGTTTCACCTCTCTAGGTACCCCATTCAGTAAGGTATAGTTTCTTTGGCCGTTTAATGATCAGCCCAAATTTCCATACTCCTGGTACATCTTATCGACATATTTACCTTGTTCGCCGAAGGTGGATGGAGGTTACGTTAACACCCCTGTTTGTTTGTTTGTCTGTTTGTTTAGCTGTGAACAAGATATCTCAAAAAGTTGTGGACGGATTCGGACAAAACTTGGTGGAAAGGTCGTTTGTATGACGAGATAAAATCGATTCGATTTTGGTGAAGATCTGAATATGGATTTGGATACGAGAATTATTTAATTATTAAGTGATTCTTCACCATTGAGAGATTGGGCGAAACACGATATATAACATGATATTTCAAAAAGTTATGGACGCGTTATGACTAAACGAGGGAGAGGAGTTGGTTGGGTGACAAGAACAAGTCGATTAGATTTTGGTTCAGGTCCAAATCCATATCCGGCCTATCAGTGGGATACAAAACGTAAACTGTTCAGCCTGGCGGAGGTATGCACTTGACCGAGTGCCGTTCTAGAATTTGTGTACCGTAATTTTCCAATTTTAAACCACGGTTTATTCACAAATTTTGTAATCAAAACCATCCAGTGCAGTTAATACATGAGTGTGGCTTACACTTCGCCAGGTGGTGTTAATTTTTTTTCTAGTTCTCCTCTACCACTGTGCTACAATGGAATCCTTGCTAACAGAATATGTCTTCGACAACCTACATCGTCTAGAGTAGCTTTATCTGCACTAAAGTGACCAGCAGTTTAGTATGTCCGATTGCAATTTCATATGGTCATCTTTATTTCACAGCTGCAGTTTATATTCGAGTGTAGTTTATACACGAGTTTGTTTTTCAAAAAGTTTTCATACTTAGGGAATGCGGCTTACACACAATGTGATGTATAATTGGAAAATTAGGTTTTACTATTGAAGAAGTCTCAACAGTGCAATTGTACAGTTCAGCATTTATATGATCCGTCCCTGGTGCCTTTCTATTCTTAATACCTTTCTGGCTTCAGTCACTTCAGCTTCTTTGATCGTACCAGTATACATGTGTAAATCTGTTCTTGCCATTCCTGCATTATCAATTTGTCTTCCTACTCTATCCACAGCTGTCAGCATCCCAATTCACATTATACTGTATAGCATCCTGCTATCAATATGCAGAAGAATTACAGAACATGTCGGTGGTCTCTCTGCTTTCTACCTCCTCTTCGCTGATATTACTCCCTCTGCTCTGTCCTCCAACTCTCCATGCAACTCCAGGATGCACGCATTCTTCCAGTTACCCAATCATGGTTAAACTTAAAAAATCCAGGCTGAATGTACACCTCAACTCCTTTGGTCCTCGCTTCTCCCATCTATGGAACTGCCTTCCGGAGGCTGTTCTTTCCCATTCTTCCTCCAAGGCTTCAAGCAGGCCACACACCACCACCTCGTGTTATCTCCCATCTTGATCCATCATCTATGTTACCCCCATTAACCCTTCCTTACCCAACCCTCGTAATTGCCAATTTCAGTGTTTTCTTCCCTGCTCTCTCTCTTCCTTTCCGATTCATTTATTATCCTCGCCAGAGGAGAGGGTATTGCATTTGAGTCCGTTTTGCGTTTTAGAGCGTTGGTGAGGTATGTAGATGGACAAAAGGACCACCGAGGCACTCGGAAACATGGTGGTGGGATGATGAAGTTGGAAAGAGGATTGACGAGAAGAGGAAGAAGTTCAAGGAGTGGCAGAAGGTGAAGGGTATGGGGGCAGAAAAGGCAGAGCATGAAAGTTATAAGGCAGCCAAGAAGGCTGCAAAGAAAGAGGGAGCAAAGGCGCAGGAGGTATGTAGGAAAATGTTCGGAGAACGCTTGGATTCGGAAGAGGGTAGGAGAGCGGTATTCAGGATTGCAAAGCAGACAGCGAAAGAGAGGTCCGATGTGATGGGGGTGAGTTGCTTGAAAGATGAAGTGGGACAAATAGTTGTGGACCCAGATGGAATTAAAGGAAGATGGAAGAGACATATGGAAATGCTGTTGAATGCAGAGAATGAATGGGATGGCAACATAGAGAGTAACCCAGTTTTAGGACCGGCAGAGAAGATAACTGAGAAGGAAGTTGAGGAAGCGATAACAGCAGTGAAGAGTAGAAAAGCGGGAGGGCCGACAGGAGTTGTGGGAGATATGTCGAAGGCAGCAGGAAGTTGGGGTGTGAAGAGAATGACAGAGATCTGTAATCTGGTGGTGAAAGAAGGCCGCATTCCAGTGGATTGGGAACTGAGTACCCTCGTCCCTCTATACAAGGGGAAAGGTGACCATCTGGACTGTGGCTCGTATTGAGCGATAAAGTTATTGGAGCATGGAATGAAGGTATTGGAAAGGGTGTTGGAGAAGAGGATAAGGAAGAAAGTGAAGATCGACGAAATGCAGTTTGGATTTATGCCAGGAAGAGGAATGACAGATGTGCTTTTTATTTTAAGGCAGTTGCAGGAGAAGTACATGGAGAAGAGGAAAAAGTTGTTTCTTGGGTTTGTTGATCTGGAGAAAGCATTTGATAGGGTTCCACACAAAGTAGTGACATGGGCATTGAGGATGTTAGGAGTGGAGGAATGGTTGATCAGAGCAGTGATGGCAATGTATGAGAGAGCGCGCACAGCTGTAAGGATGAAGGACGGGAACAGTGGTGAGTTTGAGGTGAAGGTGGGAGTGCATCATGGTTCAGTACTAAGTCCACTACTATTTGTAGCTGTGATTGAGGTGCTGGCTCGGAATGTAGAGGAGGGTTTACCGTGGGAGTTGTTTTATGCAGATGATCTGGTGTTGATTGCGGAAAGTATGGATGGACTGAAGGAGAAAATGAACAGGTGGAAGGAATGCATGGAGACAAAAGGTCTGAAGGTGAATATCGGAAAAACAAAGATGATGGCAAGTGGTAAAGCATGTGGTAAGGTGGAAAGAACTGGGAAGTGGCCGTGTGCAGGAAGGGTGTCGGAGTGAACTCCATTCAATGTACAGTGTGTGCGCGCAGAGTGGGTTCATCAAAAATGTGGTCTGAGAGGGTCATTAACCAGTGTGGCAGCTACATTCAAGTGTAAGGTGTGAACAGAGGGACCTGCATATAGAGGAAATGTTGAGTTGGATCTTGGAGATGGTGTGAAGCTGGAAGGTGTGTAAACATTTTGTTACCTAGGAGACATGTTGAATGGAGAAGGTGGATCAGTCTCGGCAACGGATGCTTGAGTGAGATGTGCATGGAAGAAGTTTCGGGAACTGAGTGGCATGCTGACGAGGAGGGGAGTGTCGTTGAAGCTGAATGGAAAGGTGTATGCTGCATGTGTGAGAAGTGTTATGATTTATGGGAGCGAGACATGGGTAATGAACGTAGAGCAACAATGAAGGCTGGAAAGGGTGGAAATGCGAATGGTTTGGTGGATGTGTGGAGTATCGTTGAGAGAGAGGACGACAAATGATGAATTGCGAAAGATGATGGGAATAGAGCCTGTGATGGATGCTGTGAAAAGAAACAGGTTGAGATGGTTTGGTCATGTGTTGAGGAAGGATGAAAGTGACTTGTTGAGAAGAATGATGAAAATTAATGTAGAAGGAAGTGGAGGACGGGGAAGCCCAAGACCAAGAAAGACTTGGCTCAAGGTGGTGGAAGAAGAAATGCGGGCAAGGGGCTTAACAAGAGGAGATGCAGAAAATAGGGCAAAATGGAGAAGATTGTCATGGGGCCCGCAAGGCTAACCCCCGCTCTAGCAGGGAAAATGGCCTTAAAATGCCTGTTGTTGTTGTTGTTGTTGTGGTTTGCCTGTCTGTCTGTCTGCTTGTTTGTCCGTACAGAATAAATGATTTTCTCTGCAACCGTTGGTCCGATTGACGGGAAATTTCACCATAGGTGCACCTCCTCCTGTATAATTTTTAATGATAATTATGATGCCATAGGTCACGTGGTGCAGGCACCATCTTGGAAAAACTGAAAAACTTTGCACCTCCATATCTCCAAAAGCGCTGCATAGAAAAAAAGGAGAGATGGCACATTGTAAAGAACTCTCCATGTGGAATAACATTTGTTAACTAGATGGTATGCATAGAATAGTTATCCTGCGCAGTCAACTTGTTGCGAGCCAACTCTTCTGTTTTTGAACATTTTTTCCCCTTTGATTCAATATGGCTGCCAGACCATGTGAGCGATGACGTCATAAATTTATATTCTCTCATATAATTGTTGCATAGATCATGCTCAATACATTTCAAAACTGATTAGACGAAGCATTTTTCCTGTTGAATTATGACATCAATGACATCATCATTAACATATCTTATTCCCCATGTGGAGTAGTTGACAATGAGCCACGTCTCAATTTTTTCCATGTAGTGGTTTCAGAGATATAGAGGTGTGAAGTTTTTCCAAGATGGCGTCTGTACCACGTGACCTTTGACGTCATAATAATCATATAATATTCCACAAGAGGAGGCCCTCCCATGGTGAAAATTTCATGTCAATCGGACCAACGGTTGCCAAGAAAATGATTTTTTTAAATGCACACACGTACGGCACACGGCATACATACGACACACACACGTACGTAGATGAATGCTTAACCCCGCTTTTCGCTTCGCGAGCGCAGGGTAATGATGATGTCATAGGTTCCTCCGTTATGACATCATAATGCGACAAGTACAAAACTTTATCCGATCAAGATGAAATTTCTTGAGCATCATCTATGGATAAATTGGGGAAGAAAAAAATAATGATGACGTCATTGGTCACGTGGTTCGGCCACATTTGTTTTAACAAAAAAAACGCAAGAAAAAAAACACTAAAAAAAACGTCCTGGTGAGGGTTTATAATCTCCGATTGCTCTTTCTTGTTTCTTTAGAAGTCGTGCCCAATTGTTGCCATGCTACCCCAATGCCAATTTAAGGGTGTCGTACTGGTGAACAGGTGATTTTTTTTTTTTTTTTTTTTAGCTGAACAGTTTCCTTATAGTCTTATAAACAAGATTCATGCTATTAGAGGTCATAGAAGTACCCCTAATTATTGAAAAATTCAAATTTCAATTCAATTCAATAGAATATTTTGCATGAAATTTGTTATAACTTGGGAAATGCATCATTCTTTTGGGCTGAAATTTGGACAGGATATTCAGAATATCACTTCCTTTAAAATGATGAAGGCTTTTGTTTATAGGAGTAGCCATTGTGGATTTATTGAAGGACAACCAAGTTTTATCTGGTAATTGGCATAATTAGCTAATTAGTGAACATTTGACATAATTTCACAAAATCCTCTCATCAGGTAGTAGAGCGTCCGGCATTTATTCTGTACACATGTATAATACATGTACCAAGTTTTGTGTGAAAAGAATGATAGGTGACATAGAAGATAGAAGTAGAAATGTGTTCTTTGTTTTTCCTTGTTTTTTATAGACGGTCTAATTTATGCAAATTATATGCATGTAATATGACAAAGAAGCGTTGAAACTGGTCTGAGTTAAAGTCAAGATTATATCTTTCAAGAAAAACTGAAAATTAGATATTAACTTGCCTTTGTTTTTGTGTAAAGGCCTCTCAAAGGTACCTATGTAGTTTTCTCAATTTTTCACCAGTAGTACACCCTTAACCTTTCTCTTCCATGAGCCTCACTCTTGAGGTTACAGCAAAAAAAGTTATACCTCTCCAGTTACCACAATCAGCAAGGCCCTTTTTTATTTGGAAGTTTAATGATCAGTGCATCTTTCCACAATTGTGATACTTCATGCCACCATATTTCACTAATTAATTTGTATAGAACTGTTGTTGATGTCTTAACAGTACACTTGCATGGTGGTTTACAACATTTATGTTATCGACCAGTATCTATGCATAAATCTCTTCTTGCCATATCATTTTTGTCTCCCACCATCCCTCTGTTAAGTATCTTTAAGTGTTAAGTATTCAAGTGTTAAGTCATGAACATTTTTACCATTTGAGCTATTGTCATCAAATTTTAAATAAACGCTGATGAGAATATGGAGAAGATTACTTAACAAATGAGTCAAAGGGCAAAGTCACAGTAAGTATAAATAGGCTTCAATAACCCATCTGCCGTGCCAGCGCAAGATGGTGGGGCTGTTTTAACTGCTTCCGTGTTTCTTTATTCACCATTTGAGCTTTAGTGTGTCTGTCCAAGACATAACTTTATTACCATTTAAGCTAATGGTATCAAATTTTGGCAACAAACCTTTATTATGAGAAGATGGAAATCGCAAATTATTAAACTTGACATTATATATTTTTTCGCTTTTTTGCGTCAACTTTAGTTTGATTACAAAGCGAAGTTTGATGAAAAAGCTGAATGCCTCAACTCTGTGTTTGCCTCTAAATCTTGTGTCCCAAACCCATCCCTCTCTGTACCCACAATACCCAGTCGTACCCAGCTGCTCCTGGACTCTGTGTCCTTTCCTCCTGACAAGGTGGAAAAGTTTCTGTCAACCCTCGACTGATTCTGCAACTGGACCTGACGGCATCAGCCCACGGGTCCTAAAATCCTGTTCTGCTGCTCTTTCACTCCCTCTCTCTGTTCTCTTCACCCTCTGTTTTGCTCAAGGTCATCTGCCATCAGCTTGGAAATCAGCCAACATCACCGCTTTACACAAAAAGGTGCAAAACAGATCCTTGCAAAGACAGACCAATCAGCCTTCCCCCAATTATCAGCAAAGTCATGGAATCCATCATTGCTTCAGACATGAAATCTTTCCTCTTCTCCAATGGCTTGATCTCTGATCATCAATTTGGTTTCAGATCTGGTCACTCTACTCTGGACATGCTGCTTCTGCTGTGTCAACTGTTACGTGGTCCTCCCGGGGACTACCTGGTCTCGGTGACCCCCGGACCGTGAGAGGAACCCCGCCAGAAAGATATATGATTTATACGCTTTCGTAACGCAATCAATATGAATTCCAGTCAATAAGAAACCCCACACCAAGGATCCGGATTAATCAATAATATATTCCCAATCAATCAACAACAATCAACAATCAATCAACAATATTACTAAGATGGCCATCTCATATATTTCCCCCCTTGACCCCACTCACTGCACCCTCAATGGTCACTGTCCCTCACAATGTCTCTGGGCCCCTCCAGACCAAGGTGAAGGTCGACTTCTCCGCACACGGGCGGTTGAACGGACCCCTGGCTGACGTGCTCCAAACGTGCACGTCCCGTACCGGGAACGGCTGCTGCAGCGGACACCTCCTCGGGACGCCACCGGGGTTGGAGCCCGTGATCGCGGCCTCTGGACTGTGAACGGCTCGCAAAGCGCGCGAGGCCCAAGGTGCGACCCGTACACGCACTCGTAGGCGTCGAGGCGAACAGTGCCGGACGCTTGGTTCCTTCCAGGAACCCACGGCAACCTGACACGTAACAGGCAATCACCCCGCGCAGATAACTCCTCTCGCCAGACGGGCTTTTCAAACGCAGCGTTCCAACGCAGATAAAGATCGACTCGGCTCGCGTCGGAGCTGGTCGAGGATCAATATGGCCGCTTCTCTCCCGACCTTGTCTTTTTTCTTCTTCCGGCTCACCATCCCGTTTCCGGTCTCCTGTTATCAGGAGCGCTTCTAACCATTTAACCACAACAACCTTTAATGGAATAAACATTAATAAGCAATGACCTGAATAGTAATTCACATAAATCCGGAATCCGTAACACTCCCCCCCTTCAAGAAAGAAAGTTTGAACCCAGCGAAAACTTTCTTTGCAGGCCAACTTTGATAAACAAACAAGATAACTCACACCCCAAATCATCAGTTCCCCCGGGCACAATTATCACATCTCAAAAAACAAAGCAACAAAATTTCACAAAACCCCCAGAGATTCCAAAGGTAATTCACTCTGGACCAAGCGTCAACACTTCTAGTTTCTCTTGAATGCCGGTTAAGGGGTGGTGACCAAAACCCCAAAGTTAAACAACTCGATAGCACTTTTTCGGGAGGCCAAGCTGAGTATACACTACAGGGACGCCTTAAGGAATGTGGAGTTCACGGTTAGTCCAGGGAGGAAAGTTCATTACATGGACGCCTTTAAGAACGTGGAGTTCACGGTTAGTCCGTGCAGGAAAGTTCATTACATGGACGCCTTTAAGAACGTGGCGTTCACGGTTAGTCCGTGTAGGAGCCCAGGCTCGGCGGCTCCGCCGTATATAGTGCTTCAACTTCTCCGGACTCCTAACAGTTACGGTGGGACCACTTGACACAGTAGTCACCTGACTGGCGGTCTCCGTCTCGGCCAGTGCTCTGACAATCATTCTTTCGGGGGATGCCGTAACTCTGGGAGCCTCCATAGTAATATCGGCTGCTGCCAACACCAAAACTACCGCCAAGTTGTCCTCTTCTGTAGACCTCTCGACGCCTACGAAATGCCTTCCCTACTGTTATGGTCCGACCCTCCAAATCCTTACCATTCCAATTCTTCTCTGCCTCTCTGGCGTCTTTTGTGCTTGCAAACGTGACAAAGCCGAACCCTCTTGACTGTTGCGTTTCCCTGTCTTTTACCAACCGCACTTCCACCAGCAGCCCATATCTGTTGAAGTCAGAGGTCAGAACTTCTTCCTCTGTTGTGAAGTTCAGTCCCCCTACAAATAACTTGGTACTTTTGTCGCCCTCCCGAGCTGGTGTGGTGTTATTTTCCCTGCTGGGCTCTTTACCAACCCTCGGGTTACCATAAACTTGACCCCCGGCCAAATCATTCCCGATAACCACAGATACTCCCTCTACAGGAAGCGTGGCTTGTAAACCGACGGTGACTGGTCCTGACACCAAATCGGATTCCAAATGGATGACATGAAGTGGGGCACTAACACAGCCACCAATCCCTTGTAACCGAACACTATCACCAGTTGCTGTACTCTTTGACAATGGCAAAATGCCTTCAAGCATTAAGGATTGATGGGCTCCTGTGTCCCTCAATACCCTAACAGGTCTTGGGTTAGTCAAGTCTCCCTCTAGTGAGACAAACCCCTCATAAATAAATGGTTGGTAACTCTTCTGTGGGCGATTTCTTACGTTTGCCATCGCATTCGGAGTTGTACTAGTCGGACTCCGCTCTGGGTTGTCCCTTTTCATGAGGTAACAACTGGACATTAAGTGTCCAGGTTTTTTGCAAAAGGCGCAAGTAGGCCCGGAGGAAAAACTCGTGGTCTGCCTCGGGCCCCCCGGGAAATAAGTTTGTCTTGGGCCCATAGCCCCCTGATTTCGAACAGTTGGGGTATCAGAGTTGTCCCCATAATCCTCTCGAGGCCGCCGCCATGTATTGTCGTTCTCCGCACCGGGTGTTCCATAACTCCCCTGCTGAAGTCTAGGCGAGGAGTTAGGTTTGTGGACCCCTATCCGGTGTGTTAAGGCATAATCATCTGCCATGGTGGCTGCGTCCCACAACTTTGGTACTTTCTTTTCCTGCAGGTACACTTTGATGTCCTCGTGGACACACTGTTGAAATTCCTCCACCAGGATCAAGTCACGCAATGCTTCGAAGTCTTTCCCGACTCCTTTTGACTCACACCACCGATCAAACATGTTTTCTTTCACTCTGGCAAACTCCACATGGGTCTCACTCTCCCTCTTCCTGGCATTCCTGAATTTTTGCCAGTAAGCTTCAGGAACCAACTCATAGGCTTTGAGAATGTGCTTCTTCAATACCTCATAATCTGCACATTGGTCCATTGGTAGCGCCGAATAAATATCTTGAGCTTTACCCACCAGCACACTTTGCACTAGTATGGTCCAGGCCTCCTCCGGCCAGTTTAACTGTCGAGCCACTTTCTCAAAGTGTGGAAAAAATTTAGCGACTTCCTTTTCACTGAAGGGTGGAACCAGCCTCACATGTCTGCCCACATCCCAGGTGTTCTGGCTAGGTGTCAGCCCAGTCAGCAAGGGTGGTACCTCTCCCCGTTCTCTCATTAACTCCAGCTCCTTTAATTTAATTTCTTGCTGAAGCGCCATGTCACGTTCCTTTAATTCCCTTTCGGCTTTTCTCTCCTCTGCTTCGAGTTCCCTTGCAGCTCTCCTCTCCTCTGCTTTTCTCCCTTCTAACCTTTCCTGGAGTTCTCGTTCCACTCTCCTTTCCTCTGCTTGTTTCTCTTCTCTCCTCTCTTCTGCTTTCCTTTCCTCTGTTTTCATCCTTTCTAACCTTTCCTGGAGTTCTCGTTCCACTCTCCTTTCTTCTTCTGCTCTTTCCTTTTCTGCTTTCCTTTCTTCTTCTGCTCTTTCCTTTTCTGCGTTCCTTTCTTCTTCTTTGATCCGTTCCTAGCTCCGTAATTGCAACTCCAGTTTCCGGAGCACAACGTCTTCTGGTTCTTCGGGTAGCCACTAGCAGGCTAACTCGTCCCATGTTCCTAATCCCACCATAGACTGTATCACCGCGGTCTGCAAGTCTGCCTTCCTCAAATTAGTTCGGACCTCCAAGTTAAAATGTTTGGCCAATTTCAAGAGGTCCGATTTTAGTAACGCTCGGAACTGTGCCTCACTCGGGGTTACCGCAAAGTTCTGTGCCACAAACGCCATGGTGACTATCGTTAACACCTGTTAACCTTCACCCAAGACTTTACCACAATTTCCCAAAAATTTACCAATTAATAATTAATTAATTAATTTTAATTAATAAAAATATTATTTCATTATTTTATACAATTTTATATCCCGGACGAGCCCCCAATTCTGTTACGTGGTCCTCCCGGGGACTACCTGGTCTCGGTGACCCCCGGACCGTGAGAGGAACCCCGCCAGAAAGATATATGATTTATACGCTTTCGTAACACAATCAATATGAATTCCAGTCAATAAGAAACCCCACACCAAGGATCCGGATTAATCAATAATATATTCCCAATCAATCAACAACAATCAACAATATTACTAAGATGGCCATCTCATATATTTCCCCCCTTGACCCCACTCACTGCACCCTCAATGGTCACTGTCCCTCACAATGTCTCTGGGCCCCTCCAGACCAAGGTGAAGGTCGACTTCTCCGCACACGAGCGGTTGAACGGACCCCTGGCTGACGTGCTCCAAACGTGCACGTCCCGTACCGGGAACGGCTGCTGCAGCGGACACCTCCTCGGGACGCCACCGGGGTCGGAGCCCGTGATCGCGGCCTCTGGGCTGTGAACGGCTCGCAAAGCGCGCGAGGCCCAAGGTGCGACCCGTACACGCACTCGTAGGCGTCGAGGCGAACAGTGCCGGACGCTTGGTTCCTTCCAGGAACCCACGGCAACCTGACACGTAACAGGCAATCACCCCGCGCAGGTAACTCCTCTCGCCAGACGGGCTTTTCAAACGCAGCGTTCCAAAGCAGATAAAGATCGACTCGGCTCGCGTCGGAGCTGGTCGAGGATCAAGATGGCCGCTTCTCTCCCGACCTTGTCTTTTTTCTTCTTCCGGCTCAGCATCCCGTTTCCGGGCTCCTGTTATCAGGAGCGCTTCTAACCATTTAACCACAACAACCTTTAATGGAATAAACATTAATAAGCAATGACCTGAATAGTAATTCACATAAATCCGGAATCCGTAACACAACAATGGATGGAGGTCCTCAATGCCAAACAGGAAATTAGAGCCGTCTCCCTTGACATATCACGTGCCTTCGATACGGTCTGGCACCCCGCTCTGCTCACCAAACTCTGCTCCTATGGTATCCATGGAAATCTCCACGCATGGCTGGCGGACGTCCTCTCTAGTCGTAGTCAACGTGTGGCCCTGAATGAGTTTCTCTCATCTCCCCTTCCTGTTCAGGCTGGAGTTCCCCAAGGCAGTGTTCTGGGCCCTGTGCTTTTTCTGGTCTTCATCAATGATCTCTCTGACTCTCTTAAAAATCCTCTCTATCTCTTTGCTGATGACTCCACTCTCTGCCGCTCCATTCCTCATCCCTCAGATCGGCGCAGCCTCCTCACTCTCTGCAGACCTGGACAAAATCACAGACTGGTCAAACATGTGGAACATGTCTTTCAATTCTGACAAATCTCACACTCTTACTATGTCTCTCTGAAAAGACCGACTGGACAACCCTCCCATCCACTTTCTGAATAATCCTCTCCAAGAAGTTCTGTCACTCAAGCTTTTGGGTCTCACTATCAGCCATGATCTTTCCTGGGAAAACCACTTTTCAAATCTAGCCTCCAAAGCCAGTCGTTGACTGGGCATCCTCTGTCGTGCGAAGTCCTTCCTTGGCACACCTGAGCTCCTCACCACATGCAAGGCTTTCATCCGCAGCTCAATGCAATACTGTTCTCCCCTCTGGGCCGGTGCTCCTGCCTCTCAACGAGTTCGGCTTCACGCTGTTGAAACCAAAGCTTTCAGAATCATTGGAGTCTCCCGCGATGAAGCTAACTGCGAGGGCCTTTCACTTACTCACCGCAGGCAGGTTGGTGGTCTTTCCGTCTTCTACCGACTCCTCTCTGGCCTTGCTCCCCCAGCTCTCTCTGTGCTCTGTCCCCCCCAATATTCCTTCAGGTCGCACAAGATCTGCCTGCAACCCTCTTATGGTTAAACAGCCAAAATCAAGACTCTCTGCTCACCTTCACTCTTTCATTCCTCTTTTTTCCCCCGCCTCTGGAACAAACTCCCTCACTCTATTCAATCTCACTCCTCCCTCCAGGTCTTTAAAACAGCTGTTCACCACCATCTCTTATCTTCCCCCATCCAAAACCTAGATCTTTTCTACCCCTATTAATCCACCCCACACCCACCTCCTTCAAATTCCGTTCTCATTCCTGAAAGCCCTGAAAGTCCATCTTGTTTATCCTGTGTACCCCACCCCAGCCCTCTCTCTTCCATAGATGGCCCTGTTCCCTACTGTTATTGTACTTCCCTTTCTCTCCCCCTCTCCTTCTGTGACAAGCATGAATTGAGTAGATTTTGGTGAAGATCCAGATCCAGATATGAATTTTTTTTTTTTTAAATTGTGAATCTACACTATAAAAAGATAGGGCCAAAAATATATTTCAAAAAACTATATCAGCACGATATTTCAAAAAGTTGTGGATGGGTTATGACAAAACTAGGTAGAGGAGCTGGTTATGTGACTAGAACAAGCTGATTAGATCTTGCTTCAGGTCCAGATCCAGTTCTGGCCTATCAGTGGGATACAAACGTAAACTGTTCAGCCTGGCGGAGAAATGCTCTCTACCTAGTGCCATTCTAATTACTCACTGTTATTTTAATGTCGTGTATATTTTGCTTTTTCTTTCCTATCACTAATATCACCAATTTGCAAAACATAATGAAGCGTTGCACTTCAATTCTTCAGAAAAGAGCTAATTTTCAAGGCATCATCATCCTTTCTGGCCCTGATACTGTAACCACCTGTGTATGTAACAATAATGATGTAATAAACAAAACTCTGTCATCAACGAAAGGAAGTGTTTTCCTGCTGGAATATCTCTGGCCGAGTTCTTGCAAAGCGATTCAATACTTGTATTACTCTTTAATTCACCATTCCTCTGATTTCCAGTTAATGTTGATAGTTCACTCTTCCTTCTGAGAATTTCAATTTTGCCCTCACTTTCAAACATCACCCAAACAGGGAAAGGGGAGGGGTGAGGGGAATGGAGTGGGGGAGGGGAGTTGGATTTAGAATGTTATGGAAATCAATGAGCATTTTGTGGTGTTGACTCGTACAAAGGTGACAATTAAACAATGAAGGAGCCTTTCATTATTTATCTCACGGCAAACTCCACCAACCAAACTCACATTTGCTGTGGCCAGCATGTTCTCTGGATCTATCAATGTGCGTAGCAGTCCCACCAATTGTACAGCCCCACCGAGTTCCGGATCTGCATCGCAGATCATCTGCTCAATTATCAGGTTGATCAACAGGATGTCCTAAATAGACAATGGTCAAGTAGAGGGTTGGGGGCAGGGATGTGGATATAGCAGAGGGAAGAAGGAAAGGGTCAAGCAAGTATTTATGGGAGTCAAAATGTCAAATCACAGTGGGAATGCAAGTTGCTTTTCAACCAGTAACTTTAGGTCATTAATATATATATATTGTTGCGGTTTTTAGAACCTTCACATGTAAATTTAGTAGTAAATTCCCTTATAAATAACCCCTGTGTACATTTCCCCTTAATTGGCTGTTAATTGAAATAATTGCACCTTAGTTAGTCCACATTGCAACACGTAGCGAATCATAGGCCCTTTTCGTAGTTATATCATTATTATGTGTTTCAGGTAAGGCTGTGTTTCCAATAGTTGACTCTCCGTTGCATCAAACAAATAAGATAGTTCCCCTTTCAATTTTCCCCAATCATCTCCACTCTGCAAGGCAGTGTTCGCTGCCAGTAACAGTTGGGCTGTTTTCTTCGCGCCAAAACTCCATTGCCCACGAGGCCAGGATCGGAGAAGAAGGGCGTGGCCCCACCTCGTCATAAAAGGTGGAGCCAGGGAGCCCTCGTCATCAAAGGTGGAGTCAGCGAGCCCTGGCCGACCAACCAGAGCTCGGTGGGCATGGATTGAGAGGGCGTGGCAGGAAAGATCTGGCAAGTTCAAGAAAGTTCCACGGGCGTGGGTATAAAACCCTTGGTGCGAGGCCCCCCGAGAGAGACGCGGGAGGAGGTGCAAGAGAACGCATGAGGAGGCAGAGAGGCATGAGAAAGCAGATGGTGAGAAGGCAGGAGAGACGAGCTGCGCGGAGCTCCTGCTGGTGTAAAGCCGAATACGTGGAGCTGCCGGCTCCTCGCTTCCAGCCAGGAGAGGACCTGCTTGCTGTAACCTGCCAAACCTTCCAGCCCTGTTGTCCCACCTGAACCTTCTCCTTCCAGCCATTCATTCCTGCCTGCAATTCCCCATTCGTGTACGTAAGTTTGTGCTGTCTGTGTTGTCTGGAGTTCCATAATTAAGCTTGTATAAGGATTTGCGCTGTGTCTTCTTCCTCTTCACTGTAAATTACTTTCGTTCCTTTTTCCTTTGGTTTCTTTGGTTTTGTACATAATTAATAATAAATACCTGTTCCTCCTTATACTTTGGTTTTCATTATCGTCCGATCATCTTTGTCTTTTCCCAATTGAGTATCTGTGGCACGATTTCAGCAGAACCGCTTTATAATAGGGTTTAGTCCATTGCTAACGGCTCGGATTCCGGATTGCTAAACCGCTTGGCAAATACCATCTTGTCCGGGATTCGAGCGGTACTTGTCTCCCTGTTTTGCGGAGGGATTGATAAAGGTATTCGGGCTAATACCTGGACCAATAACCCTGATCAATCCCACCCCGCAAAAGAGCGTTACAAGTACCAGGACCGGTCGGACGGCCAGCTTAAAAAGACGAGGGGATTAAACCCCCCTCGGTAATGGGAGTGCCGTCCCCCGGATCCGTAACAATTGGTGTCAGGGAGTGGGATTTGGACCCGAACCAAAATTTTTAATTCATCTAAAAATTTGGTCAAAATTTGGAGCGGCCGAAATTTTATTTAATATTCCAAATTGAGTCGTGCCATGGATGATCAAGGTGATCGGGTGCCGGTAGGGGAGAATGAGGGGTTCGAGGCAACCCAGGACCCCAGGGAGGAGGAGAGCGACGAGGATGTGGTGGAGGGGATTTCAGGCACACAAAATGGCGGCCTCTCGCACATGGCGGCGATAGCTGGACCCGCAGTGCCAATGGACTGGGGCCTTTTTATGATGCATTTCAGTGCATCTATGAAGGGTGACAGTAAGGGATTGGATGCAATGATGGCTACCCAGTGGATCGACATGGAAAAAAGGAGGAACGAAGCAAGGGCCAACCCGGAGGGATATCGGGAGCAAATAAACGCCAACATAAAAAAGATGAGGAGGGACATAGACCGCATGTCAAGCGGGAGGGGCACATCGGGACATGATGGGGTAGCGCGAGTCGAGGAGCGCGGATTGAGCGAGTTAAGAGCAAAGCGCAGGTAACTGGACCGGGGTAGAAATCACAACCCGGGGTGTGGGGAAGCCGGTGACCGCTGAGGTGGAAGAGGGAATTTTAATAAAGCCAGCGGTCGTCGAGGTGAATAAAGAAAAAGAAAGTGGAAATCGGGCTTGTAGAGACGGCAGAATTAGAAGAGCACCAGCAGAAGGAAGAAATGGAAAATGCACAAAATCTGGATTCGCATCATGATGCTGTGCTTATTAACACCAATGAAGATTTGCAGGTGGTGTTGGAGCGAAGGAGAAGAAGCGCCCAGGTGAGTCGTGCTGTATATTGTGCGGGGAGGTTTTGCAGGAGGATGTTTGGCGCGAAAATTCTTTTCGCGCGCTTGGGATCCCAGCGTACCGCGGGCGTTTGTGGGAGGTCCATTGGGCGCTGTGTGAGAGAAAATGGCACGCGTGTGAGGAAAAAGTGAGCATCGAAGAGTGAGTGTGTTACAAAGTGTGGGAGTGATACTGGGTGCGAGAGCGAATGCACGTCGGAGGGTATGTGTGAAACAGAGTGTACGGAGTGTGACACGGAGAGTGAGTTGGTGGTGGAGCGGGTGCGAGAATGCACGCTTGGAATGGTTGAGTGTGCGCGAGAACGCACACCTGAGTTGGTTGTGGCGTGGGTGCGGGAGAGCACATCGGAGCGCGTGAGTGGGTGGATGCAAGAGTGCACCCCCATGAGTGGTACGGAGTACGTACCGGGAGAATGCGCGCAAGAAGGTGCGCGAGAGGAGTGGTGTGTAACAGGGTGTGCGAATGGTGGAATGGATGCGCAAGAAGGTGCGCGAGAAGGGTGTGTAACAGAGGAGTGCATGATAACAGAGTGTGCTGTCGAAAGTGAGGATGAGTGCACAAAAGAGTATGTGAGCGTTATGAGTAGACCGGAGTATGGAGCGAAAGAGAACGCACGAGCGAGTAAAGTGGTAGGATGTGTGGGATGTATGAATAAGGAACGGAACGCGTGGTGTGAGAATGCAAAGCGAGCATCGACGTTAAACGGGTTAGCGTCTAGCCCGACATTTAGCCAACGCGAGCACTCGGTGCGCGGTGCGCTTTGTTTGCTGTGAGGACCGGCCGGGACCGTAAACGCGTCGCTCCTGTTCGGGGCGTCGTGCACGATTCGGGCCGGGCCCCGCACTGAATGGTCGGTGCCGCGTCAGAGCGGCGATCGACGCGATTCCGGGGGAGGGGGGCCGGGTCGGACATTCGCCCCCTGGCGGAGGCGGGGTTTTGACCGGGAGAGCTTCGGTCGTCGGGCCGGAGGCCGCAAGACTCTGCGCCGTGGAATCTCGGCCCGAGCATGCCACCTCCCCTGAACCGAATGCCGGACGGACGGACTCAACCTGCAGGAGACCAAACCACCCTGAATTAATTGCTCGGCTTTGCGAAGCTGAGTTTTAATGATGTAATGACGCACCGAGGCTCAAGTGAGTGGACTGTGATGATGATAGTGTTTCGATCCGAAATTGGGAATAGTGAATAGGATTGGCAGTAATGATTGGCAAATTTGATTGGTAAATTTGATTGGCAAAGATGATTGGCAAATTTTGATTGGCAGAAAATTGGATGGGCAAAATGAATAGTGAGGGATGCCCGATGTGGAGGAATGGCAACTCTGCCATCCCTCACATCCATCTGGGCACCTGAGCTATAGTTTATGGGGTTATGGCGGTGAAAACCAAGCCAGTGAGGGTTTGGATAATGGATTAGGGACTTAGAAATGACCATAGGTAACATGAGAATTAAGTAGCGACATGTACCTGTAGAGGGGATGTAGAATAGATTAGGTGGATTATAACGACGAGGGAGCACAATAGTATAAGGGGCGACGGGGAAGCGCGAGTTTCAGAAGGGGGGGTCAGGTCAGGTGATGCAGTGTATGAGTGAATAATTGCGATTGTGAGTTGTATTGAGCGTGAAAGTGATGGAGCAGCGTATTGTGAAAAGTGTGAGGTGATTGTGAGTTGTATTGAGCGTGAAAGTGTATGGAGCAGTGTATGAGTGAATAATTGTGACTGTGAGTTGTATTGAGTGAATGGTCCCGGAGGAAGGAGGGTGCAGGTGGCACCAGGTGTGTGGGTACAGGTGTGCAAATCCAGGTGAGAATGGTTGTGGGGAATAAATGGTCTGGAGTAAATGGAGTATGGAATGGATGGGGTGGAGTGAGTAGTGTGGAGAACGTGGAGTGGAGTGGTTGGTGCGAAGGGAGTGGATGGGGAAGATGGACCCCTATCATGAATACCCGGGGAGGGTAGTTTAAGAGTTAGGTAGAGGGTATAGGCAAATTGTGGTGGATATTGGCATCTGTGGTGCGTGTGGTAGAATGGTGTTTGGATGGTGCATTAGTGACGTGGAAATGGCTGGGCGTGTGGCCTGTTAGTGTGTGGGGTTGGTTGGGCACTCCGCCACTGTGAGGATGTCGGCTAGGTGAGGCCGCAGGTGGGCACTGGGAGCCGGTAGAGTTGTGGATGGGGCCCGAGGATCCGGAGGACGGACCCGGGTAGCCCAGTGCCAGAGAGGGCACCGAGGGGGTAGGTGCCAGGGAGGGCCTTCCCCAGGTAGATAGGTTAGGGTAAGGAGCAGGTAAGCTCAGAGGCAACTGCAGTGGCGGAGGTATGCAGGTGAGTAGACCTGCTAGGGGAGCCACACGACTCAGTCCTGAAATTGTGCAAAGGCACAGGGAGTTGAATCGGGGGAGTGAGACCCCAAAGTGGAGAGCGCCACAGTATGTGCAATGGGAGTTCGGTTTTTAGAACCGCATAGTGTAAGACGGCCAATGGTTTTGCAGAGGAAGACCCCGGGTAGAGTAAAAGTGTTAAAGCCATTTAGAGGATAGTTAGGATTGAAATCTCCTCGCACCATCTACATCCACTCACCGGAGGTGACGACAGTGCTCCACACCATGCCATGGTTATCTTTTTGTGCAAATGTTTTTGGAATGTGAGATGCATCATGACGTGGGTGAGACATTGTGCTCGGTATTCCATCTCTTCTTCCTTAAAAGGGATTGATGATGAATTGGATGATGGCAAATTTGGTTAGACATTGGGATTGTAACGAATTAGGTATTAGGGGAGATATGGGGAAGACGTGACAATAGACGAATTGTAAATTGTTTTGTAAATACGGGGTAAGGGGCAAGGGTAGAGTAGGTGACAGGTGGGGTGGCGTACGTTAGGGACGAGCTTTTTGCCGCTCGCTCTCCGTGCGCACCTCACTCTGCATTGCCTTTGTTGATGTGTACCCTTGCGCCCTTGCCCTCGCTGACTCTGCTTTGTCTCCCCCCCCCCCCCCCCCCCCCCCCCCATGGAGCGTGTTCTCTGGGCACAGAGGGAGAGCGTGCGGGAGCCGCATTTGTGTGCCCGAGCCCCCGCTGCCAGGTGCCTGGATCGATGCACCACTTATGGACCGCACGTCTTGCGACCATGCACCACCATATGGACCACGGTTCTGTGGCCGAGCACTACTTATGGACCACACGTTTGTGGCATGGCCCCTCTGCTGGGACCGGCCATGATGGCCCAGGAATATCTTGCTTGCGGACCACGGAGAGGTGGCCCCCCTTTTGCCCTACAGGTGGACCACCCATAGTTGGCCCCTGTGGGCCATAAATAAAAACAATGGACGTGTTTTGTGCCTTTTTATTATGTGTAAATAGGCAGCAAGCAAGAACAACAAGCCAGAAGAAAGAACGACAACATCGAGAGGAACATCGGCCAGCAGAGGGAGCAGAACAAGAACAAGACCAGCAGGTTGTTTTTATTGTATGTGCAATGTAGCACCGGATGGTGCTTGACTGGTGCTTGCTTTGATTGGTGCTTATGATTGGTGCTTTGGTGCTTGCATGCTCGGGGATGCATTACAATAAAATTCTGCATCCCCGGGCATGTGAGGTGGTGTATCGATGCAGTGCACGCTCTTTCCTCCCTCCTACAGGATTCTCTTTGTTTCCAAGAAAATGACAGGTCCTGGGTTTGCGTGTAAATACAAATAGTGTCACATGTAAATAATGCTCCCCACCGTTCATGTTTAGTTTGCGAATTAATTCCGCAATTCGGTTAATTGTGGGTGTGACTGTTAGGTAGGATGCAACGTAATAGGGGGACATATTTCATTGTGTTTTAAAACTGTCGCACTCAGGGTAAGGTTAATTGTAGAGGGATATTACACCTACGTGTCACATTAAGTTAAAGTTTTTTTTTTCGGCCCGAGCCGTGCCGTGAGGAATGAGGGTGCTGTGTTGCGGTTTTTAGAACCTTCACATGTAAATTTAGTAGTAAATTCCCTCATAAATAACCCCTGTGTACATTTCCCCTTAATTGGCTGTTAATTGAAATAATTGCACCTTAGTTAGTCCACATTGCAACACGTAGCGAATCATAGGCCCTTTTCGTAGTTATATCATTATTATGTGTTTCAGGTAAGGCTGTGTTTCCAATAGTTGACTCTCCGTTGCATCAAACAAATAAGATAGTTCCCCTTTCAATTTTCCCAAATCATCTCCTCTCTGCAAGGCAGCCTTCGCTGCCAGTAACAGTTGGGCTGTTTTCTTCGCGCCAAAATTGCCCACGAGGCCAGGATCGGAGAAGAAGGGCGTGGCCCCACCTCGTCATAAAAGGTGGAGCCAGGGAGCCCTCGTCATCAAAGGTGGAGTCAGCGAGCCCTTGCCGACCAACCAGATCTCGGTGGGCATGGCTTGAGAGGGCGTGGCAGGAAAGATCTGGCAAGTTCGCGAGGGTTCCAAGGGCGGGGTTATAAAACCCTTGGTGCGAGGCCCCCACCTGAGAGAGGAGAGAGCTTCAGAGACACGCGCGCAGATGAGAGAAGAGATACGTCCCGCCACGCAACAGATTGGCAAGCAGCTTTTGAGGCAGACGGAAGGGAGAGTCGGTACGAGGCAGACGAGTAAGGAGAGACGAGCTGCTGCAGAAAGCCCTGCCGTGTGAAGCCGAGTACGTGGAGCCGCCGGCTGCTCTCTTCCAAACTGTGAACCTGGAGCGGACCTCTCTGCTGTGCATTTTGCCCGGACCTTCCTGCCCTGTGTCCCACCTGAACCTTCTCCTTCCAGCCATTCGTTCCTGCCTGCAATTCCCCATTCGTGTACGTGAGTTTGTGCTGTCTGTGTTGCCTGGGCTTTCCATAATTAAGCTTGTATAAGGATTTGCGCTGTGTCTTCTTCCTCTTCACTGTAAATTACTTTCGTTCCTTTTTCCTTTGGGTTTCTTTGGTTTTGTACATAATTAATAATAAATACCTGTTCCTCCTTGTACTTTGGTTTTCATTCTCGTCCGATCGTCTTTGTCTTTTCCCAATTGAGTATCTGTGGCACGATTTCGGCAGAACCGCTTTATAATCGGGTTTAGTCCATTGCTAACGGCTCGGATTCCGGATTGCTAAACCGCTCGGCAAATACCATCTTGTCCGGGATTCGAGCGGTACTTGTCTCCGTTTTGCGGAGGGATTGATAAAGGTATTCGGGCTAATACCTGGACCAATAACCCTGATCAATCCCACCCCGCAAAAGAGCGTTAAAAGTACCAGGACCGGTCGGACGGCCAGCTTAAAAAGGCGAGGGGATTAAACCACCCTCGGTAAGGGGAGTGCCGTCCCCCGGATCCATAACAATATATATATATATATATATATATATATATATATATATGTGTATATACATATATATATATATATATATATATATATCTATATATATATATATATATATATATATATATATATATATATATATATATATATATATATATATATACAGACTTGGCATTTAATATGGAATTTTTTTTTTTTCTTGACTTGGGTTTACTTTCTTAACTCAGTATATCAATCTGGTGAGTTTCTTTTACACTTTGGTGATTTATTTGTTAAAAGAACCATGTCACTGATTGTCTGTCGCAGCAAGAAGTCAACAACAGGATTATATCACAGGTGGCGTGGCAAAATGTACGGACAGGTTCATTTGATGATTGGCTTCACAGTCGGGTATACAAGGGTTGTTGCGTTCTGTATTAGTGGAAAACAACTGCTGCACGTCTCCAAAAGTTATTGCCGCTTCCTCTGGAGATGGTCCGTCAACTCGACAATGCTGTTTGTCATGGAGTGGTGGCTTTACGAAATTACGGCATGAAACAGCGTGCTATTGCTCAGCAGTATGGCATCACTCAAGTTCAGGTGTCAAAGACCCTGAGACGAAATGCTCAGAGGGGTGTCCCTACTCCAATACCGAGGCCAGGACGTCCACGAAGAACCACAAGGAGAGATGATCGCCAGCTGCACCGGTTAGTCTGCAATAGCCGTACCAAGTCAGCTAATCGGCTTAGGGCTGAGTGGCAGCAACTGACAAATGTGCCTGTATCCAGAAGGCTATTCAACCAACGACTGGTTCAAGCAGGCTATCGTGCCAGGCGTCCCCTGAGAAAGCCACGCCTGACCAGACAACACCGCCAGCGCCGATTGCAGTGGGCCACAGAGCACCGTCAATGGCAGCCAGGACACTGGAATCACGTGATCTTCAGTGACGAGTCTAGATTCCTGGTCTATCGTCAAGATGGCCGCGTCCGAGTGCGCAGACAAGTGCATGAAGCCTACAACAAAGATTGTATAGTGCCAAGAGTCCAAGCTGGAGGTGGTGGGGTGACCGTTTGGGCTGCTTTTCATGCAGGGGGCAAAACTGACCTGGTTGTTCTGAATGGAAACCTGAACCAGTTCAAGTACAGGGCCATTCTGGAAGAAAAATTGCTTCCATTTGCTTGTGCAGCCTTTCAAGGAAACTTTGTCTTCCAAGATTACAATGCACGGCCTCATCGTGCTCGCATGATCCAACACTTTCTTGCTGACCGTGGTGTAGAGCATACGGAGTGGCCTGCCATGTCCCCGGATATGAATCCGATAGAGAACTTGTGGGCAGAATTAATGCGTCAAATCGACCACTTGGACCACCAGCCTACCTCTGTGTGTGAATTGCAGCAGGCTATTGTCACTGCATGGCAAGCGATTCCTGTCTAAACCTTGGCAAATCTCGTGAACAGCATGCCTCAACGTGTATGTGCTCTCCTGAATGCTCGTGGGGGTTACACGAAGTACTGAACTGTAATTTTACTGTCCGCAATCCCAGTCGTAATTTAACTTTTGTTTTTGTTTCAAAAAAATTTGGCTAATGTGCAAAATAAAGAGATAGTTCTGGAAAACGTACAGAAGTTTAACACAGTACTGTCCATGAATTGAGTTCGATATCAGTTTACATCACTTTCAAGGATCAATTTATTCGTTTCGAAATGTCAAATGTGGTTTTTGTTTCTTTTATAGGTCACATTAACAAAATCTAGAATAATTTCAACATAATTCCAATGAACTTTTGGTTCTAAGACATCTTGAAAAGTAAGTTCACCCCCACAAAAAAAATATTCCATATTAAATGCCAAGTCTGTATATATATATATATATATATATATATATATATATATATATATATATATATATATATATATATATATATATATATATATATATATATATATATATATATATATATATATATATATATATATATAGTGTTGCGGTCGTGCCATAAAGGCAAACCCCCTATAGTTTGTTGCACGACAACATGTAGCCTGCAGAAGTCAGTTATGTCCTATTGAATGTAAAGATTAGCCCTTTCCCATTGTGTAGTAATAAAGACCAAATATGCGTTGAGTTAGGCAGGATGTCAAACCTTTGTGTGGTTAAAGGAAGCCATGAAGATATGCAGGAAGGCGTGGCCAAAAGCACGGCCCAGGCGACGAATGGCGAGCCGGGAACCCGTCGCCATGGTGCGACAAGCCTCAGCCAATGGGAGGCTCTGGAACATTTTGAAGGGTGTGAGCAGGTCTGATAATATCCCAGTCCAGCGCATGATCATTCTTTTTTTGCCTGGGATTTCGCTGCACGCAAGACGACCTCCTGCTATGTTCTCTTGACTTTGGATTTTCGTTGCGCACAGAACGACCTCCTGCACTGTTCTCTCTTTGCCTCGTGGACGACACGATTCTCCTTGCCTTGGATTTTGCCCCGTAGACGACACCCTGCTCTGGACTCTCTTGATTTAGCTCCAACGACACATGTTTTGGCCTTTGTTCTTCGTCGACACCATCGTTTCTGCGCCGAACTTTTGCGCCATCCGGCTGACCTGCAGGCGTTGGCCTTTCGACACGACTCACCTGAGCTGAAGTTGTCTGCCTGCATGGCAGCTCGTCCCACCTGCGCTGAATCTAGCTCAACCTGCGCTGGAGTTCGTCCTTCGGACCTGACCTCATCGAGCCGCGAACTGCGCACACCAGACCACGTGGCCAATTGCGAGGAATCCCAGCACGTACATCGGTACGCCCTTAACCAGTGTCTTTTTCCCTGTGAGTGTGTGTGTGTGTGTGTGTGTGTGTGTGTGTCAGAGTGTGAAGGCACCAAGTCGGGGTTATTTGTAGGTAAGAGTTGGTAAGCTGTATCTTCGTCTGTTTCTCTGTGCCTTCTAAATAAAAGGCTGTACATTTTGTTGTTACTTTCCAACCTGTTCGGTACGTCTTTTCTCCATTGGCTTAGCATCATCCGGGAATGAATTTGGCTAGACTCAGGTCCATAAATCTTGTGGGGTAACACCGCTTTCCACACCGTGCAAATCCGCACGGCACCCATAAGGTGTGGGAAAGTGAGGGTTCGATCGCGCGGTTCTTCGGCACGCGCGTGCACCTTGATCCGTGCACCTTGAAGGTATTCGTGATTCTCCGGTATTAACCGAGGGGAATCACGCAACAAAAATTGTTGTCAAAAAGGGGGATTTTTGAACCCGGCCCCCGCAACAAATCATTGTCAGGAGTGGGGATTTGAACCACCGCAACAAATTGGTGTCCGGGAGTGGGATTGGACCTGCAGTACGTTTCACGTACTGAAAAATTACGAGCGAGTGGAAATTTAGTTTAAAACAAATTTAAAACAAAATTAAAATTAAATTCGGATGATGTCGGGCCAAAACGAGGAGATTCCGGTGGGAATAGAGCATGTAGAGGATGAAGGTGAATTAATGGCCCAGGACGTAAATGAAGAGATTGACCTTGGAGGTAATCACGGCACGGCAGGGAGTGAAGACAATGGTGGCGCTTCGCACGCGGGGCCGGCGGCGGAGGCCGAGCCCGCTGTGCAAGCGGGGTTTATAAACATGCAGTTATTCATGACTCAGATAAGAGCATGCTTTGAGGTGGGAATGAATAGAATGGGTGATGGGATGAATAGAATGAGTGATGGGATGGATAGAATGAGTGATGGGATGGATAGAATGAGGGAAGAAAGAAGATGTGGAATTAAGAAAATGAGTAATCGGATGGACACCATGGGAGCGGAAGTTGGGCGTAAGATGGGCGAGGAGGTCGCGGGTGTGTGCGACGAGGTAAAGCGGTGTGAGATGCGCGTCCAGTGAGGGCTGAAGGACAGCACGGAAAAACTGACTGGGGCAATGGAAGTATTGACGCGGGAGGTAGAGGAACCGACGAAGGTAACCTTCGAGCAGGAAATAGTGGAGGCGCAGCGGGAAATAACAGAGCTAAAACAGAAGCTGGAGGAGGTAACTTTAGAAGAAGGAATAATTGAAATTAAAAAGACAGAAGGAGAGACGGAGAATGAATTAGGGAAGGAATTGAGAGAATGTATGCAAGAGTGGTGCTCGCATAGATGAAGAATTTGCTAATCAAATAGAAAGATTGCAGGTTCTTGAAGAGTGCCGGGAGAAGGTGAGTCCCGAGGTGAGTAGCGATATCGGGAATGTGTTTGGTGCGATGGGGTGTTCGGCGAGCTTGGGGGTCGGGATAGACCCGGGATTTCGTGCAGGGCCCATTGTGAGGGTTACGAATGGAACGGAGTGGGTGGAGAGTCCGCGCACCGGTGGGTGCGGGTATGGAGTGTGTGAAAGAAGTGTGCGCACCGGTGTGTGCGAGTACGAAATGGAGTGCGAGAAATGATCAGGCTCAGGCATCGACGCCGACCGGGGTAGTGCTTCGTGAGACGGGTAGAATACGCGAGCCCCCGATGGGTGGTGCACCGTGGGGACTGGAGGGAATCGGTGCTGCGTCGGTCTCACAAGGACCGGCGTGCACGATTCGTACCTCCGGCACCCGCGGTATTGTTGGCGCCATACCGCGGCAAGAGCGATCGGCGGGTTTCGAGGGGTAATTCGGATTGTCGAAGGAACGCACCTTACCAGGTGAAGTGCTCTAACCGTGGCCGATTGGGTCATCGTGCGTGGGACCGCAAGGCCCCGTGCAGGGATGGACCCTGGCACCTGGGACCACCAACTCCACGCACCTCAGATCGTCTCTGCCGGCCGGATAAAACCCGATACAGGCGAGCAGGCACCCTCATGGATCGCTCGGCCCTTAGAGGCCGAGCCGCGACCAAGTACCTCTATAGATGGGGGCTCATAGCTTAGAAGACTGGGGGGAGTTTTGTACCCCCCACGTGGGGGTATGGTGGTGTGACCATTCCCCACGATGTAGGGGGCCCATGAGCACTAGTTTAGGGGGATAGCATTGTTAGGCCCATGGAGGGGCCAGCAGTGGTTGCTCCAAGGGGGCACCGATGCACTACCTGAGGGAGGGCTAGGATAATGGTTAGGGATCAAGAGAGACAATAGGGACAGAGATTTAAGTAGTGACAATGAACTGTAGTGGGGACGTAGAGTTTAGCTGGTTGTTAACAAAGAGTGTGCATAGTTTAAAGGGACGACAAGGAAGGCATGTGTTATAGGGGAAAATAGTTAGATTAATGATGCTGTGTGTAAGAATAAATGGAATTGTGTTGGTGTGAAAATAATTGGTGTGGAATGCATGGTGTGAAAATAATTGGTGTGGAATGCATGGTGCGAAGGATTGAATGGGGGGAATTGAACCAATTCACAGAGACCCGGCGGGGTAGATTAAAGTTAGATAGAGGTACAGGTAAATTGCATGGATATTGACACCTGTGGTGCTGATTGTGGAGATGGTTTTTTTGTGAGGTGCATGAGGTGGTGGAATGGCTGGGCGTGTGGCTTAATTAGTAGAAATAGTTATTGGGACACTCCGTCACTGGGAGCTCGTTGGCCAGGTAAGGACGCAGGGAGGCTCAGGGAGCCAGTTAGGTTAGAGTGAGTGGGGCCCGAGGATCCAAGGAGGGACCCGGGTTGCCCAATGCCAAGGTGGGCATCAGGGGGTAAGCGCCAGGGAGGGCCTTCCCCAGATAGGGTAGAGTGAGGAGCAGGCAAGCTCGGGGAGGCGGCTCCAGTGAACAGAGGGGTGCAGGTAGGTCGACCTGCTGGTAAGAGCCACACGACCAAGCCCCAAAATTGTGCGAGGGCACAGGTTGAAAAATGGTGGAGTTAGACCCAAATCCAGGAGGGCACCACAGTGTGGGCAATGGGAATTCGGGTTCTTAGAACCACATAGTTTAGAGAAGGCCGATTGGCAGGGTAAGACCCAGGGAGATTAAATGTGTAATGATGTTAGTGTAGTTAGGATTTTGTGAAGACCCCTTCGCACCATCCACAACCATCCACAAGGGGATAGATTTCACACCACGGGACTCAATGTTTGATTGGTAAGATGCATCACAACATGAGTATGAAACATTGTGTTGATTCCGCCTTTCCTTCCTGGGAGAACCTGGGGGGAGTTGGGGACCAATTTGGAATAAAGAGGGGACGTGGGAGACAAAACGTAGAGACGAATTGTGAATACAAGGAGGGCTAGGGTAGTGTAGTTAACGGTGGGGGGCACGAACGGGTAGGGCCAGGCTCTAGTTCACTCTGCCGGCGTTTCTCTCACCCGCTTGTCATACCTGTGTTTTGCATGTGCCACCGTGTCTTTTCCTGTTTTGCTAGTTGCGTCTTCTCTTCCTCCCCGATCCAGGGCCATCACGAGGACTTACCTTGCTGTCGCAGCATCTTGCTGCCATCCATAACTCACATCCATCCATCCATCACCTTATGGACCACTGGCTCTGTGGCCACACCCATCTCCATGGTTACACCTCCTGGCTACCCCCATCATATTGCTGCCTATGGACCACCTGTTGGGTGGCATTGACGCCACACATGGATCACCTGTTGGGTGGCACTGACGCCACAGATTTGGACCACTTGTCAAGTGGCCCCGCTAACAAAAAAAAAAAAGTGATCCATGTGTGCAAGTATGAAGATTTAGATGGCCCTGATCTTCAAATGGCCTGTATGACGGTCAGGGCCAGCCAGTTTTTGTTAGCCCGCCTACCAAGGCAAGAAGCATGACGATGACTCCAGCAACAAGTGCTCCAAGTTTTATTCCTCAAGTCCAGGTCCTGGGTCATAGTTTTTGGTAAAATAAATTGTGTGTAGTGTAAAATGTAAAAATGTTGCCTACCGGTTATGTGTTTAGTTTCAAAATTCCGGCAATACGTGAACAGTATAAGGTTGTGGGTGTGAATCTGTTAGGTAGTTTCTCAACGCATTACGAGGGACATATTTAGTTTTAAAATGTACATTTAAATGTAAAAAAACAAACAAAAAAAAAAATGTCGCACACACTGTGATTAGAGTTTAAAATGTGAGGGGAATCACATCTACATGACACACTAAAAGTAATGTTAAATGAATGCCAGCTCACCCCAGCCGCTCCATGTAGACGACTCGGGTCGAGTCTTGGTGAGAGAAGGGGGTAGTGTTGCGGTTGTGCCATAAAGGCAAACCCCCTATAGTTCGTTGCACGACAATATGTAGCCTGCAGAAGTCAGTTATGTCTTATTGAATGTAAAGATTAGCCCTTTCCCATTGTGTAGTAATAAAGACCAAATATGCGTTGAGTTAGGCAGGATGTCAAACCTTTGTGTGGTTAAAGGAAGCCATTAAGATATGCAGGAAGGCGCGGCCAAAAGCACGGCCCACGTGATCAATGGCGAGCCGGGAACCCGTCGCCATGATGTGACAAGCCTCAGCCAATGGGAGGCTCTGGAACATTATGAAGGGTGCGGGCAGGTCTGATAATATCAGAGTCCAGCGCATGATCATTCTTTTTTTGCCTGGGATTTCGCTGCGCGCAGGACGACCTCCTGTTCTGTTCTCTTGGTTTTGGATTTTCGCTGCGCACAGGACGACCTCCTGCTCCGTTCTCTGTTTGCCTCGTGGACGACACGATTCTCCTTGCCTTGGATTTTACCACGTGGACGACACCCTGCTCTGGACTCTCTTGTTTTAGCTCCAGCGACACGTGTTTTGGCCTTGGTTCTTCGTCGACACCATCGTTTCTGCGCCGATCTTTTGCGCCATCCGGCTGACCTGCAGGCGTTGGCCTTTCGACACGACTCACCTGAGCTGAAGTTGTCTGCCTGCATGGCAGCTCGTCCCACCTGCGCTGAATCTAGCTCAACCTGCGCTGGAGTTTGTCCTTCGGACCTGACCTCATCGAGCCGTGAACTGCGCACACCAGACCACGTGGCCAATTGTGAGGAATCCCAGCACGTACATCGGTACGCCCTTCACCAGTCTTTTTCCCTATGAGTGTGTGTGTGTGTGTGTGTCAGAGTGTGAAGGCGCCAAGTCGGGGTTATTAGTAGGTAAGAGTTGGTAAGCTGTATCTTCGTCTGTTTCTCTGTGCCTTCTAAATAAAAGGCTGTACATTTTGTTGTTACTTTCCAACCTGTTCGGTACGTCTTTTCTCCATTGGCCTATCATCTGGGACCGAATTTGGCTTGACTCAGGTCCATAAATCTCGTGGGGTAATGTCGCTTTCCACACGGTGCAAATCCGCTCGGCACCCATGAGGCGTGGGAAAGTGAGGGTTCGATCGCACGGTTCTGCGGCACGCGCGTGCGCCGTGCACTTTGATCCGTGCACCTTGAAGTTATTCGTGATTCTCCGGTATTAACCGAGGGGAATCACGCAACAAAAATTGTTGTCAAAGAGGGGGATTTTTGAACCCGGCCACCACAACAAATTGTCAGGAGTGGGGATTTGAACCACCGCAACAATATATATATATATATATATATATATATTGTTACAGTTTTTAGAACCTTCACATGTAAATTTAGTAGTAAATTCCCTTATAAATGACCCCTGTGTACATTTCCCCTTAATTGGCTGTTAATTGAAATAATTGCACCTTAGTTAGTCCATGTACAACACGTAGCAAACCATAGGACCTCTCAATAGTTATGTCATTAGTATGTGTTTCAGGTAAGGCTGTGTTTCCAATAGTTGACTCTACGTTGCATCAATCAAATAAGATAGTTCCCCTTTCAGATCCCCAATCGCCTCTGCCAAGTGCCAGTGACAGTTGGGCCGTTTCGTTGGCATTACACCGCCAAAACTCCATTGCCCACGAGGCCAGGATCGGAGAAGAAGGGCGTGGCCCCACCTCGTCATCAAAGGTGGAGCCGGAGAGCCCTTAACGACCAACCAGGGCTCGGTGGGCATGGCTTGATAGGGTGTGGCAAGAAACATCTAGGGAGTTCGAGAGGGTTCCAAGGGCGTGGCAAGAAACGTCTGGTAGGTTCGAGAGGGTTCCAAGGGCGTGGATATAAAAACCCTTGGCGCGAGGCCCCCACCAGAGACGCGGGAGAGGCTCATGAGTGAGGGGGCACGAACAGAGTTGGACATAGAAGGTACGAGTTGGAGAGTCGGTGATAAGGCAGGAGAGACGAGCTGCGCGGAGCTGCTGCAGGAAGCCCCTGCCGTGTAAGCTGTATACGTGGGGCCGCCGGCTGCTCGCTCCGAACTGTGAACCTGGAGCGGACCTCTCTACTGCGCATTTGCCCGGACCTTCCTGCCCTGTTGTCCCACCTGAACCTTCTCCTTCCAGCCATTCATTCCTGCCTGCAATTCCCTATTCATGTGAGTCTGTCTGTATTGTCCTGTGGGTATAAGTAAGCCTGTTTAAGAAGTGCGCTGTGTCTTCTTCTTCTTCTGTAAATTGCTTTCGTTTCTCCTTTGGTTGCTTTGGTTTTGTACAGTAGTTAATAAATCCCTGTTCCTTCTTATTCTCTGGTTTCTTTCTCGTCCGATCGCTTTAGTGATTTCCCCATTGAGTACCTGTGGCGTGATTTCGGCTGAACCTCTTACAATCGGGTTTAGTCTATTGTTAACGGCCCGCGTCGCGGCTTGCTTCGCTCGGCGCAATCCATCAATTACGCTGTGGCCCGGGCGGGAGAATTTCCTTGCATACCGGAAGGCGCTGGAACTTAGGTCATAGGACGAATCGGCCTACTACCCTATTCAGCGCTGACCGGGCGTGACGTCATACCCCCAGGACCGGTCGGACGACCAGCTTAACAAGACAAGGGGATTAAACCCCCCTTGCTAACGGGATTGCCGTCCCCGGATGCGTAACAATTGGTGTCGGGGAGTGGGATTTGACCCGAAGTGCGCTTAACGCACTCGAAATTTTGAGCAGCCGAAATTGTAGTAATATTCCAAATTAAAGTCGTACCATGGATGATCAAGGTGATCGGATGCCGGTAGGGGAGTTAGAAGAGGGTTTGGAGGTAACCCAGGACCCCAGGGAGGAATTGGAAGAGGAGAGCAATACGAATGCGGCAGAGGGGATTTCAGGCGCACGAGATGGCGGCGCCTCGCACGAGGTTAGAGGGGCACAAGATGGCGCCTCGCACGTGGTGGCGGGAGCCGCGCCCTTTGTACCAACGGTGACAGACATGCAATCATTTATGGCTGAAATGAGGGCCCTTATGGTCGAGTCGGGGGACAAATCAAGGGCAGAAATGAGGGCCAAAAATGAGCAATTGAGAAATGGCTTGGGTAACCAAATTGCGAAGTTAGACAGCAAATTGGGGCAGTTAGACTATAAATTTGAGCAGTTAGACAACAAATTTGAGGGTTTAGACAAAAAATGTGAGGGATTAAACAGCAAATTGGGAGGAGTAGGAAACAAGTTAGGAAGCAAATTGGAGGGATTCAGAAGCAGATTAGGGGACAAACTGGGGGGGCATAATTGGCCAAGCCAAATAAATTAATAAGGGGTTGGTAAGGGGGCAAGCCACGTATGAGGAGAAGGAATTGGAGAGGGAGGTTGACCGCAGGTTGAGCGGGAGGGGCACACGGGTACGCGACGAGGTAACGCGAGTCGAGGAGCGCGGATTGAGCGAGTTGGGGCAAAGCGCAGGTAACTGGACCGGGGTAGAAATCGCGACCCGGGGTATGGGAAAGCTGGCGACCGCTGAGGTGGAAGAGGGAATTTTAATAAAGCCAGCGGTCGTCGAGGTGAATAAAGAAAAAGAAATAGTTGAAATCAAGCTTGTAGAGACGGCAGAATTAGAAGAGCACCAGCAGAAGGAAGTGATGGATAATGTACAAAGTCTGAATTCACATCCTGATGCCGTACTTGCTAATCCTTATAAAGATTTGCAGGTGCTCATGGAGAGGAAGATCCCAAAGGTGAGTGAGGTGGTATATGGTGCTAAGAGGTTTTAGTCAGGGCCCTTAGGGATATTTTGGGGCCGTTTGGTTCAAATTCTTCCAAAAGCACCAAATTTGGCCCAGATGTTGCCCATGCCATACTCTTTCGATTTTTGACGGGTGCGTGAGTGGGCGGATGCGAGAGTGCACCCCCATTAGTGGTACGGAGTACGTACCGGGAGAGTGTGTGCAGGAAGGTGCGCGAGAGGTGTGGTGTGTGATGACAGAGTGTGCGAATGGTGGAATGGGTGCGCGAGTCGAATGCATGGGATGCACGAGAGGCGCTGAGACGCCGAGATGGGCGAGTGGAAGATGGAACGAGTGGTGTGAGAATGCAAAGCGAGCATCGACGTTAAACGGGATAGCGGTTAGACCGACGTTTAACCGACGCGAGTTATCGGTCCGTGCCGGGCTGTGGGTATTGCGGGAGCCGCGGGGATCGGTGCAGCGTCGCTTCTCTTCGGAGCGTCGTGCACGATCCGGGCCTGGCCCCGCCCCGCACGGTCGAGTCCGGGCTTTGCCGGGCAAGGCGACCGGTCCGATTCGAGGGAAGATATGAGGGATCGGAACGGCGCACCCTTGTGGTGGCGGCGTTCCACCCGGGCCAGGTGGCCCATCGCGCTTGGGAGAGAGAGGCCCCGCGTAGGGATGGTGTTTTGAACCTGGGCCCAACCATGCCGCCTCCCCAGAATCGTCAATGCCGGACGGACCCAACCTACGGTAGACGAACCACCCGCATTCATTGCTCGGCTTTGCGAAGCCGAGCTTTGAGAATGTAATGACGCACCGAGGCTCGCAGTGTAATGGACGGTGGTAGGGATAGTGTTTTTATTCGAAATTGGGAATAGGGAATATGATGGGCAAAAAAAAATGATTGGCAGTAATGATTGGCAAATTTTGGATTGGCAAAAATTGGATGGGCCAAATTAATAGTGAGAGATAGCCGATGTGGAAGGATGGCAAATCCACCATCCCTCCCATCCGGGCACATGAGCATTAGTTATGGGGTTTGGCAGGGTAAGCTCGCCAAGGGCGGGTTAGGATAAAATGATAGGGATTTAGAAATGACTTTAGGTAACTGTAGAATTAAGTAGCGACATTGTACCTGTAGAGGGGACGTAGCAGATTAGTGGATTATAATAACGATTGAGCGCAATAGTATAAGGGAAGACGGGGAGCGCGTGTTTCAGAAGGGAGTAGTTAGATCAGATGATGCTGTGTGTGTGTGTAGAAAAAGTATTGAGCAGAGTATTGTGAGTGTGGGTGAATGGCATTGTAGTGAATGAAGAAGCCTGGGAGGAAAGGAGGGTGCAAGAGCCACCAGGTGTGTGTGAGCACAGGTGTGCAAGTGAACAGGTGTATGGGGAATGGTTGTGTGAAATAGTTAGTATGGAATGGAGTATGGAATGGATGGTGTGGAGTGAGTAGTGTGGAAAACGTGGAGTGGAGTGGTTTGGTGCGAAGGGGGTGGATGGGGAAGATGGACCCCTATCACGAATACCCGGGGAGGGTAGTTTAAAAGTAGGTAGAGGGTGTAGGTAAATTGTGGTTGGATATTGGCATCTGTGGTGCGTGTGGTAGAATGGTGTTTGGATGGGTGCATTAGTGACGTGGAAATGGCTGGGCGTGTGGCCTGTTAGTGTGTATGGTTAAATGGGCACTCCGCCACTGTGAGGATGTCGACCAGGTGAGGCCGCAGGTGGGCTCTGGGAGCCGGTAGAGTTGTGAATGGGGCCCGAGGATCCGGAGGACGGACCCGGGTAGCCCAGTGCCAGAGAGGCCACCGAGGGGGTAAGTGCCAGGGAGGGCCTTCCCCAGTTAGATAGGTTAGGATAAGGAGCAGGGAAGCTCGGAGGCAACTGCAGTGGCGGAGGTGTGCAGGTGAGTAGACCTGCTAGGGGAGCAACACGACCCAGTCCTGAAATTGTGCAAAGGCACAGGGAGTTGAATCGGGGGAGTGAGACCCCAAATTGATGAGCACCACAGTTTGGTCAATGGGAGTTCGGTTGTTAGAACCGCATAGTGTAAGATGGCCAATGGTTTTGCAGGGAAAGACTGGTAGAGTAAAAGTGTTAATGTCATTTGGAAAGTAGTTAGGATTAAAAATCTCCTCGCACCATCTGCATCCACTCACCTGAGGTGACGATAGTGCTCCACGCCATGCCATGGTTTATTTATTTTTGTGCAAATGTTTTGGAGTGTAAGACGCATCATGACGTGGGTGAGACATTGTGCTTGGTATTCCATCTCTTCCTCCTAAAGAGGGATTGATGATGAATTGGGTGATGGCAAATTTGGTTTCATTGGGATTGGTACGAATTTGGATTAGGGGAGATATGGGGGAGACGAGACGATAGTGACGGAATTTGTAAATGTAAATTGTTGTGTGAATACGGGGTAAGGGGCGAGGGTAGAGTAGGTGACAGGGGGGTGGGGGGGTGACGTACGTTAGGGACGAGCTTTCTCCGCTCGATCTCCAGGCGCACCTCACCTCTGCATTGCCTTTATTGATGTGTACCCTTGCCCATCGCTGACTTTGCTTTGTCTTCCTCCCCACCCATGGACCGTGCTCTCTGGGCACTGAGGGAGAGTGTGAGGGAGCCGCATCTGTGTGCCCGAGCCGCCGCTGCCAGCTGCCTGGATCGATGCACCACCTTATGGACCACACGTTTGTGGCTAAGCACCACACCCCTATGGACCACGGTACTGTGGCCGAGCACCACTGATGGACCCCACGTGTTGGGGCCTGGCCCCTCTGCTGGGACCGGCCACGATGGCCAGGGAAGAGTTGGCTTGCGGACCACGGCGAGGTGGGCCCCTTTTTCCCTACAGGTGGACCACCCATTGTTGGCCCCTGTGGGCTATAAAAAAAAAATGGACGCGTTTTGTGCCTTTTATTATATTGCAAATAGGCAGCAAGCCACAAGAACGTCAACATAGAAGAGTCAACATCAAGGAACATCGGGCCAGCAGAGCAGGAGCTGACAAGAAGAAGACCATCAGTTTGTTTTTATTGATTGTGTGCAATGTCGCACTGGATGGTGCTTGATGGTGCTTATTGGTGCTTTGGTGCTCGCATGCTTGGGGATGCATTGCAATATCAATCCTGCATCCCCGGGCATGTAGAGGTGGTGTATCGGTGCAGTGCATGCTTTTTCCTCTCTCCCACAGGGTTCTTTTTGTTTCCCAAAACAAATGACAGGTCCTGGGTTGCAGTTTTGTAAATACAAATAGTGTCGTGTAAATAATGCTCCCCACCGTAAATGTGTAGCTTGAAAATAATTCCGCAATTCGGTTATCCTGTGGGTGTGAATCTGTTAGGCAGGGTGCAACGTAGCAAGCGGGACATACTTAATTGTGTTTTAAAACTGTCGCACTCAAGGGCAAGGTTAATAGTAGAGCGGTATTACACCTGCGTGTCACATTAAGTTAAAGTTTTTTTCGGCCCGAGCCGTGCCGTGAGGAATGAGGGTGCTGTGTTACGGTTTTTAGAACCTTCACATGTAAATTTAGTAGTAAATTCCCTTATAAATGACCCCTGTGTACATTTCCCCTTAATTGGCTGTTAATTAAAGATTGCACCTTAGTTAGTCCATGTACAACACATAGCGAACCAAAGGACCTCTCAATAGTTATGTCATTAGTATGTGTTTCAGGTAAGGCTGTGTTTCCAATAGTTGACTCTACGTTGCATCAATCAAATAAGATAGTTCCCCTTTCAGATCCCCAATCGCCTCTACCAAGTGCCAGTGACAGTTGGGCTGTTTCGTTGGCATTACACCGCCAAAACTCCATTGCCCACGAGGCCAGGATCGGAGAAGAAGGGCGTGGCCCCACCTCGTCATCAAAGGTGGAGCCAGAGAGCCCTTAACGACCAACCAGGGCTCGGTGGGCATGGCTTGATAGGGCGTGGCAAGAAACATCTAGAGAGTGCGAGAGGGTTCCAAGGGCGTGGCAAGAAACGTCTGGTAGGTTTGAGAGAGTTCCAAGGGCGTGGATATAAAAACCCTTGGCGCGAGGCCCCCACCAGAGACGTGGGAGAGGTTCATGAGTGAGGGGGCACGAACAGAGTTGGACAGAGAAGGTACGAGTTGGAGAGTCGGTGAGAAGGCAGGAGAGACGAGCTGCGCGGAGCTGCTGCAGGAAGCCCCTGCCGTGTTAGCTGTATATGTGAGGCCGTCGGCTGCTCGCTCCGAACTGTGAACCTGGAGCGGACCTCTCTGCTGCACATTTGCCCGGACCTTCCTGCCCTGTTGTCCCACCTGAACCTTCTCCTTCCAGCCATTCATTCCTGCCTGCAATTCCCTATTAGTGTGAGTCTGTATGTATTGTCCTGTGGGTATAAGTAAGCCTGTTTAAGAAGTGCGCTGTCTTCATCTTCTTCTTCTTCTTCTGTAAATTGCTTTCGTTTCTCCTTTGGTTGCTTTGGTTTTGTATAGTAGTTAATAAATCCCTGTTCCTTCTTATTCTCTGGTTTCTTTCTCGTCCGATCGCTTTATTGATTTCCCCATTGAGTACCTGTGGCACGATTTCGGCCGAACCGCTTACAATCAGGTTTAGTCTTTTGTAAACGGCCTGTGTCGTGGCTCGCTTCGCTCGGCGCAATCCATCAATTACGCTGCGGCCCGGTTGGGAGTATTTCCTTGCCTACCGGAAGGCGCTCGTACTTAGGTCACAGGACGAATCGGCCTACTACCCTATTCAGCGCTGACCGGGCGTGACGTCATACCCCCAGGACCAGTCGGACGACCAGCTTAACAAGACAAGGGGATTAAACCCCCCTTGCTAACGTGAGTGCCGTCCCCCAGATCCGTATATATATATATATATATATATATATATATATATATATATATATATATATATATATACACATCAGCGCTGCGCTGAATAGGGTAGTGTATATATATATATATATACATATATATATATATATATATATATATATATATATATATATATATATATATATATATATATATATATATAGATATATATATATAGATATATATGTACATACATATACATACACAGTCACGAGAAAAAGTAAGTACACCCCATGTAAAGTTTTGACTTTTTCAACATATAGCTATTTGATCTTCATTTCAACAATATTGATAGATAAAGGTGATATAATATAACAAATATCATGAAACATTTACATTTTGTAGTCCATTGTGTAATTTAAATATACAAAATGCAAATTTCGCATGTGGAAAAAGTAAGTACACCCCTACATTTATCACTACTTCAAATACCTAAAATAAGAATCAGGTGCACCAGCTCAGGTGCAAATGATTAGAACATTGTCAGAGAGGATCTTGGAGGAACCTGTCTTATTTTAACCTCAGACATTTAGTTTGGTTTGCTCTTTGTTGTTGAAGTGTGTGGCATCACCATGCCTAGATCAAAAGAGCTCTCTGAGGCCTTCAGAAAGAAGGTTATAGATGCCTACGAGTCTGGGAATGGATTTAAAAAGATCTCCAAACAATTTGAAATCAATCATTCGACTGTCCAGAAGATCATCTACAAGTGGAGAAGACTCCAAACAACTGCCAACTTTTTCAGGCAGGCCGCCCCAGCAAGTTCAGCCCGAGAGCAGACCGCAAGATGCTGAAAGAAGTCTCGAAGAACCCCAGAATGTCATCACAGGACCTACAGGTAGCTCTTGCCACTCTTGATGTCAAAGTGCATGAGTCTACCATTAGAAAGAGGCTGCACAAATTTGATCTACATGGGAGGTGTGCCAGGAGGAAACCTTTGCTTTCCAGAAAGAACATCAGGGCAAGACTAAAGTTTGCCAATGAACACCTAGGCAAAGACCAGCACTTCTGGAACAATGTGCTCTCGACAGATGAGTCAAAGGTAGAGCTATTTGGCCACAGTACCAGAAGACATGTTTGGCGAAAACCAAAGACAGCATTTGACCACAAGAACCTGATACCAACTGTAAAGCATGGTGGTGGAAATATTATGGTTTGGGGCAGCTTTGCTGCATCAGGGCCTGGGCAGCTCACCATCATAGAATCCACTATGAATTCTTCATTGCACCAGAGGGTACTTGAGGATAATGTGAGGCCATCTGTCGGATAGTTGAAGCTCAACCGAAGGTGGACCTTGCAACATGACAATGACCCTCAACATACCAGTAAATCCACCAAGGAATGGCTGAAGAGAAAGAAATGGAGGGTTCTGGAATGGCCAAGTCAAAGCCCGGATCTAAATCCCATCGAGATGTTGTGGGGGGATTTGAAACGAGCTGTGCATGCAAGAAACCCCTCAAACATCACACAGCTGAAAGAATTCTGCATGGAGGAGTGGGCAAAAATTTCTCCCAGTCGATGTCAAGAGACTGGTAGACAGTAATAAGAAATGCCTACTTGAGGTTGTTTCTGCCAAAGGGGGCAATACCACCTATTAGAGCCAAGGGTGTACTTACTTTTTCCACATGCGAAATTTGCATTTATGTTTATTTAAATTATACCATGGACTACAAAATGTAAATGTTTCATGATATTTGTTATATTGTATCACCTTTGTCTAACAATATTGTTGAAATGAAGATCAAATAGCTGTATGTTGAAATATGTTGAAAAAGTCAAAACTTTACATGGGGTGTACTTATTTTTTCACGTGACTGTATATATACATATATATTAATCATTATTGAATACTTATTGACTCAAGACATTCAGCTTTTCATTTTTAATTACTTTGTAAAGAGTTCTAAAAAAAAAAAACCACTGACATTATGGGGTATTATGTGCAGATTCGTGACAAAAAATCTCAATTTAATCAATTTTAAATTCAGGCTGTAACACAACAAAATGTGAAAAAGTCACGTGGTATGAATACTTTCTGAAGGCACTGTGTGATGAACTACCCCGTATCATCTGACTACCCCGTATCATCCGCAAGGTAATGGTAAGGTAGAGAAACTTAATGGGATTGTCTGGAAGGCGGTGGAGATGGGTCTGAGGACCCAGTCGCTGAGCCATAACCAATGGAGTCTGGTCTTGCCAGAGGCTCTACACGCGATTCGTACCTTGTTATGTATGGCCACGAATGAAATGCCCCACGATCGGATGTTCCGTTACCAGAGACGCAGCTCGAGTGGTCAATCGTTGCCTGGGTGGCTAGCCGAGCCGGGGCCTGCGTATTTGAAACGAATGATTCGTCAGAGTAAATACGAGCCGGTGGTTGACCGAGTAGAGGTCCTTGAGGCCAACCCGGATTATGCGCACGTACGGATGGGCGATGGACGTTTGGTCACCGTGTCGGGGTCGCATCTAGCTCTGTGTGGGGAGAGTCCCGACGCCGGGCCAAGTGACGAGCGGGGTACAGGGGAGCTGAATACTCTGTCCTCGTCGGAACCGAGCCTGCCTTCCGTGCCCAGGGTTTTGGAACCGGTGGCGGAGGGGATTCTGGGTAGGACGTTCGGCATAGCTCCGGACAACCAGGGAACCAGTGAATCGGTTCCCTATAGGACTCGGGCCGGTCGTGAAAGTCGCAGGCCGCAGCGGTTGGGATGGTAGGCCGTTCCCTCGCTATCATGTTCTTGATTGCATGTTATTGATCTATGTTATACGCTAGAGAGCTTGCTGGCCTTTAATAGATAGACCAATGTTATATGCATGTGGGCTTGCTGGAAATTGAATTGGTGGGTGAATGTGATGAAATTATGGAATTACATCTGATGCAGTTCTCTCTCTAGTGGTCATGCCTTTATAAGTAAGTTGGATTGAGGGTGAGGGGACTGTCTGCTTGAGACTGGGTTCGAGTTGGTAAGTTTCGTATGCTTCTTTGCTCGTGGCTCATTTGCATAATAATACTTTATATTACTGCCTGCTTACTGTACGCCATTCTTTTGTAGAAGAGTGGAGACTTGATTGAATAAAAGCTCACGCTTGGAGTTCGAGGGATGATTATTTCACCACACACTGTATATTTATATACATATTGTTATTGTTACGTGGAAGGGGGTGGGATCCATAGCTAGACTGTGGCAGTGTAGTATGGTCCACATGTTTCGGGTATGTTAGATTGACATGTAACAGAGGCCTAGCAGAGCAAGTTGTTTGTTACCTGTGACGCTATACCTTGTTTGTGGGTCGAGCTAAGTGAGGACTTCCCATCACAGAAGCACATCATGAATGATTGCAATTATTGCCGAGAAGAAGAGTGCACTCACATCATCATTCTGCTGTGCCTCCTGCACCACAAATTCCCGTACCATCGACGGGCTGTACTCGACGATGTATGAAAAGATGTCTGTCGCTGCTGCTCGCACCTGCGCATCATCCATTCCCTGCAAAAAAAAAGAACCATTGTGGATGGTCCAGATATACATCCCAATTGTTTAGATAACCATGAAGAATCAAAAATGCCCTATTTATTCCATGTGCAAAATATATTGGAAGGGCTGGTAAGGTGGAAAAAAAATGACTCCCTCATTTTCCTAATGACTAAGGAAAATAAGAGGGGGAATTGCTTTGCAATCGAGTACATGACCCCAAAAACTAGTTCCGTAACTTATCATAATAAAGCCATGTACAAATTTTCAGTTGGTTCGTCTGGAAAACTGATCCATGTATAATAAGTGATATTTTATAGTCCATGAAGTGCAAAACTCCATGGACAAATGGCGAAATGCTCCGAAACTCAAACTTCTGTAATTTATCATAATAAACCCAAGTACCAAGTTTCAGTTGAATATGTTAAAGGGTATGGAAAAAAAGCAGAAAAATATAGGTGGGACGAACAGACGGATGGACAGACAGACAGGCGAAGAGCAAACCTATAGTCAGTCCCATCTGGGTAGGAGACTAATTGCAAGAATTAATCTATAATGACCAATCAAGGCACTGACAACATCATTGGTTAAAGAGGGGGAGGGGGGAGGGGGGAGGCATTCCCCCCCTCCCCCTCCCCCCGCCCCTCCCCCATTCCCCCCTCCCCATCCCTCCTCTTCTCCCCTCTCCTCCTCTTCTCCACCTCACCCCCTCCCCCTCCCCCTCTTCTCCCCTCCCCCCCTCTTCTCCCCTCCCCTCCCCCCCTCTTCTCCCCTCCCTTCCCCCCTCCCCTCCCCTCCCCGCCCGGCAATGCCGGGTACTTCTGCTAGTAATCTATAATGACCAATCAAGTCACTGACAACATCATTGGTTAAAGTCTGCATTCATTTCCATAATTTATCATTATCTCTCTTCATAATCTGTATTTATTATGTCAGACTCATACGTAAACCTAACCAATAGTGGTTAGAGACAACCCGCTCCCAGTCTGGGAGGTCGGCGGTTCAAAACCTGGCCGAGTCGTAACAAAAACTAACTAAAACGGCACTCAGTAGAGAGCATACTTCCGCCTGGTTGGCCATATCACTCAACGGTGAAGATTCACTTAAAAAAATATACTATGTGGATCCAGATCTTCACCAAAACTGAATGGAATAGTCCTTGTGAGACACCAAACCGGTCCACCAAGTTTCGTCCAAATCCGTCCCCAACTTTTGGAGATATCCTGCTATGTATCGTTTTTTGCCCTATCTCCCAATGGTGAAGAATCACTAAGAATTGTATTAGCCAGATCCGAATCCGGATCTTCACCAAAATCAAATCATTTCGTCCTTGTCACATACGCTATATCTCTGCCAAATTTCGTCCGAATCTGTCCACAACTTTGAAATATTTTGTTCACAAACGGACAGACAAACAAACAAACAGAAAGACAGGGGTGAAAACATAACCTCCATCCACCTTTGGTGGTGGAGGTAAAAAAATGGTACGTGCTGCTTCCTTGCTCAGCATTTCAGAGATAGAACAGGGGAAAAAACTGGCATAGTTTGGAATCCTTGGAAAGGAGGAAATTCATCCTTGATTGCCTCCCTGAGTGCAGATAGAAAAGCGACGAAATAAAGATGACATTGCTGGCACAGAGTGCTCTTGGAAATGACATCACTTCTCAGCAGCTATGTGACATCTCAACATCTCAGCAGCTGTGTTTGTGTGAAAGTCAAGTCTGATGTTTTGTCCATGTATCTATCTGTATGTGTGCGTAATTTAAGTTGGAGCTCCTCCACGAGCCTTAGAGCCTGTAAAAAAAAAGTTAATTGTTGTTAATGACACAAAAGAGGATTTTATATGTAAATGGAAGCCAATGAAGCTATAACACAAAATTAATAAACCAGTATTTCATAAATGCCTTCAAGTGAGTGCAACATTTTAAGTTCTACAAATAATGGTATTTCAAAGGGTGAAAATGCATTTACTAAGAAAAGTGGCATCAGTAAAACTCTGCACACATCAGGTAGCTGTCATGTCATCAATAACCACTCAAAACATCAAATAATTGCCGCCATATCTCAATGGCAAAACTTACCAAAACAACTTCCAATGCCGGAAGAATTCCAAAACTAGACAGGGATTTAAAAAAGCTGTCTCTGTCTTGAGGTTGAAGAGTTTGAGAAAATGCACAAAATTCTTTCAAAAAGCTTACCTGTGAAGCACAAAGAAAAAAAAAAAAGAATAAGTATTTAATAATAATATACACAGTGCTGAACACATGAATGTTTTTCATTTATCTTTTTATTTTTTTTGCACACATCATATTGTGTTTTCCATTTAGCTTTTACTGGAAAGAAATACTAATAATTGAGGCCAACTGTTTTACATATGCACAAAGTGAATTATATTTTGGGGGAGGAGAGAGGTAGTGGAAAGGGAGAGGGAAATGGAGAAGACAAAAAAAAGAAAAGACGATAGGAAAGGTTAGAGGAGTTATATGAGTGGGGATGAAGGGAAAACGCTTAGATGTAGATCGAGGTAAAAAAAAAAAAAAAGTACACTACTGTATTTGTATAAAGAAGGATTTGGGAAGGAAGAGTGAGGGGATCAAACATTCCACCATTATTTTGAATACACGAGTGTAGTATGGCCCTCAGGCATACACCAGAAATTTCACATAAATCAAAATGCATAAGCGAATGAGTCCAAATCAGAATGAACTAGAAAGAGCAATCAGAGATTGCAGACCCTCACCAGGACTTGTTCTGTGTGCTAAATACATAGAAAAGGATTTACGACAACAAAGGTCATTGTTTGCAAATGAAAGATCTAAATGGTCTAAAGGGCAAAGGTTTGAAATGGTGTAAAGGTCTGAAAAGGTGTAAAGGTCTGAAAATGGTGTGAAAAGGTCTGAAAAGGTGTAATAGTCTGTGAAGGTGTAAAGGTCTGAAAAGGTGTAAAGGTCTGAAAAGGTGTAAAGGTCTGAAAAGGTGTAAAGGTCTGAAAAGGTGTAAAGGTCTGAAATGGCGTAAAGGTCTGCAAAGGTGTAAAAGGTCTGCAAAGGTGTAAAAGGTCTGCAAAGGTGTAATGGTCTGCAAAGGTGTAACGGTCTGCAAAGGTGTAAAGGTCTGCAAAGATGTAAAGGTCTGCAAAGGTGTAACGGTCTGCAAAGGTGTAAAGGTCTGCAAAGGTGTAAAGGTCTGCAAAGGTGTAAAGGTCTGCAAAGGTGTAAAGGTCTGCAAAGGTGTAAAGGTCTGCAAAGGTGTAAAGGTCTGCAAAGGTGTAAAAGGTCTGCAAAGGTGTAACGGTCTGCAAAGGTGTAACGGTCTGCAAAGGTGTAACGGTCTGCAAAGGTGTAACGGTCTGCAAAGGTGTAACGGTCTGCAAAGGTGTAACGGTCTGCAAAGGTGTAAAGGTCTGCAAAGGTGTAAAGGTCTGCAAAGGTGTAAAGGTCTGCAAAGGTGTAAAGGTCTGCAAAGATGTAAAGGTATAAAAAGGTGTAAAGGTATAAAAAGGTGTAACAGTCTATAAAGGTCTGAAATGGTGTAAAGGTCTGAAATGGTGTGAAGGTCTGAAATGGTGTGAAGGTCTGAAATGGTGTGAAGGTCTGAAATGGTGTGAAGGTCTGAAATGGTGTGAAGGTCTGAAATGGTGTGAAGGTCTGAAATGGTGTGAAGGTCTGAAATGGTGTGAAGGTCTGAAATGGTGTGAAGGTCTGAAATGGTGTGAAGGTCTGAAATGGTGTGAAGGTCTGAAATGGTGTGAAGGTCTGAAATGGTGTGAAGGTCTGAAATGGTGTGAAGGTCTGAAATGGTGTGAAGGTCTGAAATGGTGTGAAGGTCTGAAATGGTGTGAAGGTCTGAAATGGTGTGAAGGTCTGAAATGGTGTGAAGGTCTGAAATGGTGTCAAGCTCTGAAATGGTGTGAAGCTCTGAAATGGTGTGAAGGTCTGAAATGGTGTGAAGGTCTGAAATGGTGTGAAGGTCTGAAATGGTGTGAAGGTCTGAAATGGTGTGAAGGTCTGAAATGGTGTGAAGGTCTGAAATGGTGTGAAGCTATGAAATGGTGTGAAGCTCTGAAATGGTGTGAAGGTCTGAAATGGTGTGAAGGTCTGAAATGGTGTGAAGCTCTGAAATGGTGTGAAGCTCTGAAATGGTGTGAAGCTCTGAAATGGTGTGAAGCTCTGAAATGGTGTGAAGCTCTGAAATGGTGTGAAGCTCTGAAATGGTGTGAAGCTCTGAAATGGTGTGAAGCTCTGAAATGGTGTGAAGCTCTGAAATGGTGTGAAGCTCTGAAATGGTGTGAAGCTCTGAAATGGTGTGAAGCTCTGAAATGGTGTGAAGCTCTGAAATGGTGTGAAGCTCTGACATGGTGTGAAGCTCTGAAATGGTGTGAAGCTCTGAAATGGTGTGAAGCTCTGAAATGGTGTGAAGCTCTGAAATGGTGTGAAGGTCTGAAATGGTGTGAAGGTCTGAAATGGTGTGAAGGTCTGAAATGGTGTGAAGGTCTGAAATGGTGTGAAGGTCTGAAATGGTGTGAAGGTCTGAAATGGTGTGAAGGTCTGAAATGGTGTGAAGGTCTGAAATGGTGTGAAGGTCTGAAATGGTGTGAAGGTCTGAAAAGATGTAAATAAGTCAAAATATGTAAAGATGTGAAAAGGTGTAAAGGTCTGAAATGGCGTAAAGATGTGAAATGGTGTAAATGTCTGAAACGGTGTAAATATGTGAAAAGGTCTAAAGGTGAAGAGATGTGAAAATATTTAAAGGTCTGAAATGGTGTAAAGATGTGAAATGTGTAAAGATCTGAAATGGTGTAAAGATGTGAAATGTGTAAAGATCTGAAATGGTGTAAATATGTGAAAAGGTGTAAATATGTGAAAAGGTGTAAATGTCTGCAACGGTGTAAATATGTGAAAAGGTCTACAGGCGTAGAGATGTGAAAACATTTAAAGGTCTGAAATTGTGTAAAGATGTGAAAAGGTGTAAGGGTGTAGAGGTTCAGCAACATAATACTTACAAGTTCTCTTCTTTTATCATCATCTGTAGCCTCCTCAGTCAATTGTGCAAAAAGCTCTGTGAGAAACCTGTCATCTTCCTGGCAAAAAGGTTATAAAGAACGATAAAAAAAAATACTGATAGCAAACCAAAACCAGCTGATCCATGATTCACAACATACAAAATTAAAGCAATGTAAAGAGCATGAACATATGAATAATTATTTTTTCATTTTATTAAAGTTTTTTTTTCTTTCTTTACTCGAGCATGTCCTGCAACAGCATAATATCGTTAAATAGTTATCACAATATATAATATGATGGTTAAAACTAAGCAGGAGTATTTACCACGAAGTGAAAATTGATCAACGTCATAAACTATGAGCCAAATAAATAATATGCAATTCAAATCAATGCATTTCAACCTTACTTCTGTATCTCAGTCCAAATGCCACCATCAAATCACATTATATCGTCTCCTCCATCTAAATCATAAAGTAAAATCAACACAGAAAATCACAACTAGGATATAATGCATTTTTCCTATGACTCTACTCAACCGATTGGACATGCTCCACAAAAATAACAAAGCGAAGAATATTACAATGTAAACCTGTACCACTTAAAGTAGAATGAAGACAGGTAGAACTAGAAAGGCACTCAATAGAGCGCAAACCTCCACCAGGCTGAAAAGTTTACGTTTTGTATCCTACTGATAGGACGGATCTGGATCCGGACCTCCAAAATCCAATCAGCTTGTTATTGTCATCTATCCAACTCATCCACCAAGTTTTGTCCAAATCCATCCACAACTTTTTGATACATTGTGCTATATATAATTTTGGCCCCATCTCTCAATGGTGAGTAATCACTTTAAAATTATCATATCCAGATTCGGATCTGATGCTGATGGCGTGCTGATGAGGAGGAGAGTGTCGCTGAAGCTGAAGGGAAAGGTGTATGCTGCATGTGTGAGAAGTGTTATGATTTATGGGAGCGAGACATGGGTAATGAACGTAGAGCAGCAACGAAGGCTGGAAAGGGTGGAAATGCGAATGGTTCGATGGATGTGCGGAGTATCGTTGAGAGAGAGGAAGACAAATGATGAATTGCGAAAGATGATGGGAATATTGCCTGTGATTGATGCTGTGAAGAGGCACAGGTTGAGATGGTTTGGTCATGTATTGAGGAAGGATGAAAGTGACTGGTTGAGAAGAGTGATGGAAGTTAATGTAGAAGGAAGTAGAGGACGGGGAAGACCGAGAAAGACTTGGCTAAAGATGGTGGAAGAAGAAATGCGGGCAAGGGGGTTAACAAGGAGGGATGCAGAAAATAGGGCAAAATGGAGAAAATTGTCATGGGGACCGCAAGGCTAACCCCCGCTCTAGCAGGGAACATGGCCTTAAAATGCATGTTGTTGTTGTTGTTGTATATCCAGATTCGGATCATCAGCCTGGTGTTGGCTCAGCGGTTAGGGTGCTGGATTGGGATCCTGAGTTCAAATCCCGGTCGTTTCCTGAATTAACGCCAGGGAGGTTGACTCAGCCTGTCATCCTTCCGAGGTCGGCAAATTGAGTACCAGCTTGCTGGGATGAATGTGCCGGTGTGTGCCCCGGTTTAGAATAGGTACACCGTATCCCTGCGTGTCGTAAGAGGCAACGAAAGGGTTGGCGTCAGGAAGGGCATCCTGCCATAAAAACATTGCCTCAAAAAGGGAACCATGATGATTGTCATGGGGCCTGCAAGGCTAACCACCACTCTAGCAGGGAAAATGGCCTTCAAAAGGGAATTTTTAAAAATATCCAGATTCGGATCATGACCATAATTGAATTGATCAGTCCTTGTCATACACACAATCTGTCCACAACTTTCGTCCAAATCAGTCCATAACTTCATGAGACATCGTATTATATACCGTTTTTAGCCCAATCACTCAATGGTGAAGAATCACTAAAAATTCTCAGATCCAGATCTTCTCCAAAATCGAATCATTTCGTCCACGTCACATACCCAACCTCAACACCAAATTTAGGCCGAATCCGTCCACTTTTTGAGATAGCCTGTTCACACACAGACAGACAGACATACAGGGGTGAAGACATAACCATGAAAACAACGGATGGAATTGAGGGAATGCTGATTGACGTTTGCCAACCACGGTGTGAAGCAAGAAGCTGATGATTTGGACGTTAACTCTTCATCGGAGAAAAAAGACTCTGCTTTTTAATCCTGGAGTGTCGGCTTCTCCTCATTTCCCAAAGCAGTTAACAAACTTCGATCAACATTCTGTTAAATTCCATCCATTTATTTACCACTTAAGTCACATTTACAATGAAGTTACCAGTATTTACATCAGTGTTACCAGTAGAAGTATTTACACCAGTGCTGTGAATTTTCATTTCAGTTATTAAAGATTTAAATGCTAAATATTTAACATTGGAATACCTGAAAAACGATGATTATTAGCAATTTAAAATGTTTTTTAGAATAGTCCAAGATTGGTTCTTAGTAGGAGCCACTGGTAGCCAGCAGTTTGCATTCAGCTAGGTTGCATATCACTGCAGGGTGTTATAAAAAAAACGATACATTTTGTGGATTGAACACTAACGCAGCAGTGAAACTTGGCTTTCCCACTCAGCACATCCCAGCCATCACTTTTCCAAATGTGTTTTACCTCTATAATGTATCAGATATGGCATGTTATATTCTATATCTAGTATACAGTGTATATACAGTGCCTTCAGAATATATTCACACCCCTTGAATTTTTCACATTTTGTTGTGTTACAGGATTGTCACTAATCTACACATAATACCCCGTATTGTCAAAGTATAATTTGTTTTTCAAAATTTTTACAAATGAATTTTTAAAATGAAAGGATGAAATGTCTTGAGTCAATACGTATTCACCTTCTTTGCTATGACACTTCAAATTGAGCTCTGGTGCATCCAATTTCCTTTGATTTGAGTCCATCGTTGAGATGTCTCGAACTTGATTTGAGTCCACCTGTGGCCAATTGAATTGATTGGATACGAGTTAGAAAAGAAACACCTTTCTATATAAGGTCCCACAGTTGACAGTGCATGTCAGAGCAGAAACTATACCACGAAGTCCAAGGAACTGTCCATAGAACTCTGAGATTGAATATTGAGGAAGCATAGATCTGAGGAAGGGTACAAAACGATTTCAAGTGTTGAAATTCCCAAGAGGACACTGAGCTCCATCATTAGGAAATGAACCAGAAGAACCTTGGTCAGAGTGGTGACAAATAATCCAATGACCACGCTGACAGACCAACAGAGATCCTTGGTTGACATGGAAGAACCTGCCAGAAGGACACCAGTTTCTGCAGCACTTGACAAATCTAGGCTTTATGGGAGAGTGGCCAGACGGAAACCATTCCTGAGAAAAAGGGACATGACAGCACACCTGGAGTTTGAAAAAAGGAATGTGAAAGACTCTGAGAGGGAAAATATTATGTGCTGCGACAAAACTAAAATTGAACTCTTTGGCCTGAATGCAAAGCGCTATGTCTGGCAGAAACCGAGCACAGCTAATCACCATGGCGGTGGCAGCATCATGATATGGGGATGCTTTTCAGCGGCATGGACTGGTAGAGGGAACAAGCAATGGAGCCAAATACAGGCAAATTCTTGAGGAGAAACTGATTCAGAGTGCTAAAGATGTTAGACTGTGACGAAGACTTGCATTCCAAGAAGACAATGACCTCAAGCATACAGCTAAAACAAAACTGAAGACTTGAATCACATTGAGAATCTGTGGATAGACTTGAAGATTGCTGTTCACTGACACTCCCCATCCAACGTGACAAGAGCTTGAGCACAACTGCAAGAAAGAATGGGAGAAACTCCCCAAATCCAGATGTGTAAAGCTGATAGACATACCCAAGACGACTCGAAGCAGTTATCAGTTCCAAAGGCGCTTCTACGAAGTATTGACTCAGGAGGCTGAATACTTATATAAATTAGATATTTATGTATTTAATTTTCAATTAATTTAAAAAAAATTCTAAACACATGTTTTCACTTTGTCATTATGGGGTATTTTGTGTACATTGGTGACAAATATTAAAATTTACTCAATTTTAAATTCAGGCTGTAACACAACAAAATGTGAAAAAGTCAAGGGGTGTGAATACTTTATAAAGGGGCTGCATTTTTTTTGGTGGTGCACGTTTATTTGTGTTTGTTTGACTTCTATGCACTGCTGAACCATGGACAAAATGAGTTAAAAACTGGTAGTTGCACACGGGAAGTACCCACAAAAGCTTTCGGTGGCAATAAAATTGTAGTCCCGGGGATTCAAAGTGGGGAAGAAAAAAAAAGAACCACCTTTAGAGGCCATTTTTCCCTGCAGAGCAGGGGGAAGGCCTTTTTTGGGCACCGTGTTCCCCTTTTTGAAGCAATGTTTTATGGCCGGATGCCCTTCCTGCCGCCAACCCTGTTAGTCGCCTCTTGCGACAAACAGGGAATTACCAGTGAACTGGTGCTCAATTTGCCGACCTCGGAAGGATGACAGGCTGAGTCAACCCTCCTGGTGTTAATTCAGTGATGGACCAGGATTCAAACCCAGGATCCGAGGATCCAAAGCCGGCACCCTAACCGCTAAGCCAACACCAGGCTTCAAAGTGGGGGCGGCTTCCAATTCTCTCTATGTGAATGTGCATCACATAGCACCGCCTGAATCAACGGTGGCTGATCTTGGGGTATGCACAGGGAGGTTTTAGGCAATTTAAAAAAACTGCCGGAAATTTGAACTGTCAAACTTGTGTTACCAGTGATTATACTTGGCGGTACATGGGAAGATTGGAGGCAAGAAAAAAAAAATTCAGTCCCAGGGGTTCAGGGTTGGAGAAGCACCACAATTCTCTCGAAGTAAATATGCATTTCTAAAATATGCTAATTCTGGGGGAATGATCTCGTCAATAATCGTGGGGGAATTAACCCGACCATTATTCTGGTGGAATTAACTTAGCTGTAAAGATGGGTATTTATGTATTTAATTTTATTACCAAAAAAATCTTCATAGCAATAAGGGTTAAGTGATCTTCCTTCTGGAAGCGGTTGCACTTATTTTAAAGATGCTTTTCATTTATTTTTGAATTGAACACAGGCAATGCATACGAGTAGTAGAATAATCATTTTGTTTGTTTATGATGCGATAAAATACACTTGCAAATTGATTTTAACTTTTGGCTAATATCTAGGTGCGTGTACACAGAAGATTATGCATTTGATTAAAGGATGAACTTAAATATGGGAAGTGCTCGGTAACAATATTTTGTGTTAGTAGTTCTACATCGTCTTGGAATATGCAGTGCTACTTGCATTGCAATTTCACGAAATGAAGTCACTGGCTCTCTGGTTTAAATTGATATTGGCATGCATCACAGTGGGTTGACTGGTGATTTTCTTATCTGAGCACATAGTTCATGATGTTAGAATCTCACTTGATATTTCATAAGAATTTGTTCAAGACGATTCATTTTAATAATGCTCTTTACAAAATTCTAATTAGATGTCCTCATCGTTGCTAGATGTATTGGAAAAGATCAATGTTTAGCCTGTGTTGAAACAATTAGGAATCAATCCAGAAAGCTTTCCAAATGCAACCAGTCCATATTTGCATATATAACAAAAATTGCACATACACTGCCCTATATACATTTTGGTTTGCACACCTGTAACAACTTGACAATGTCCACTTTATTGAAGAATATATAAGAGCTGAGGGAAGAAAGCAAGTTCTCCTCAAAGAGAGAAGGAGTGGGCAAGATGACATCCTGGATGTACTGCGCCCGGTAAGTTTGGTGGATCTTCTGCCTGAGCTCAGAGTCTGTTATCGGAATGACTTCCTTGAAACGGGCGGTGTTCGTGAGGAACTCACGATGCCTCGTTGGCTCTGGTAGAGCCGGGTCATACTCAAGGCACCCCACAACGTCCATCACACAGCTGTCCGATAGCATGATCTCAAATAAAGCAGTGCTGTTGAGCAAGAAAACACCTTTGAAGATCTGAAACAGATGATGCAAGCCTTCGGCGTTCTCCAGGTCCTCACAAACGTGAAAGAGCTCAAGAAGCTTCTTCACAAAGTTGTCCGATTCCAGTGCCAAAGCTAGCTTTTCTCGACGGATTGGTGATGGTAGAGCAGCCGTCACTATTTCCATGATCTCCCCAAGCTTTGAAAGCTCGCAAGGCGGAAGCTCCACAGCCGGAACAGCCTCTGGTAACTCCTCAAAACGCTCTTCCTCGGACTCATCCAAGAGGTCCTGCGTGATGTCCACCGAAGGATCTTTTCCTTGTACCTATGTGGTGAATATGCAGCACACCATCAAGATATTAAAACAACAATTTTGTCTGACACATTTTTCAAATACATTTTATCAAAATTCTCAACAAATATGATGGCTAAATAATCTGTTTCATGTGTGGATTTTGAACGCAACAAAAATCATAAATATGAAAGCAAACTAAATTTGACAGTACCAACGGATGTACATAGGGGACATCCACAATCGAGGGTGATTGTCAGGGAGTATGATGATGTTTTCGGAATGTAATATTTCATTTATATGTTCCAATACATATATACACCCTAGGAAGGCAATGGCAAACCACCCAGTAAACTCTTGACAAGAAACTACTTCGGTAGTAGTGAACATGCCTTCGGGCACAACACCAGAATATGAACATACATGTACACCCTCGTGAAAACACAATCACATACAACAAAAAATAATCAGAACGAGAACAACACTTCGACATTCCATTTTTACATGACATGACCTTTGATCTTTGACCACGGGACCCCATAATCGAATCGATTCATCTTTATATCATTATACATAATTACATATCTGTACCAAGTTTGAATTACATCCCTTTAGCCCTTCTCAAGTTATAGACTTATTACAGACATTGACCTTTGACCGCTTGGCCCCAAAATTTAAACAGTGAATCCTTACATCATTATACATATGTGTACCAAGTTTGAATTGGATCACATCAGCCGTTCTCAAGTTATATACCTACAACAGAGTTTGACCTATGACCTCTTGGCCCCAAATAATCAATTAACCGTTACATCATCATCCATACCTGTACCAAGTTTGAATTAGATCACTTCAGCCGTTCTCAGGTTATAGACCGATAACAGACTTTGACCTCTTGACCCCAAAATCTAATCAGTTCATCTTTACATCATTCTACATAAGTATACCAAATTTGGTCAGAATCCCATCACTGGTTCACAAGTTATCGTGGTAACAGTATTTTTACCTTTGAACGGATTGTCCAGTCGGTCTAACCTAACATGACCTCTGACCTTTGACCTCATGACCCCAAAATATAATCAGTTCATCTTTACCTCATTATACATACCTGCACCAAGTTTGACTAAGATCCCTTCACCCATTCTCAAGTAATTGTGGCAACGAAAACCTATTACGGATGGACGGATGGACAGACACCTTGAAAACATAATGCCTCCGGCGACTTCGTCGGCGGAGGCATGAAATTAAAAAAAAATCCAAAACATCAATGTCGTGACCAAACTCGTATTAAAACAACTAGGGGATTAAAACGATTTCGCTTTTTTCTGAGTTATCATTTCACATCAACTGGCTCTTTCTTTTTGTTGCTTTATTTATTTTCATTTTGATTCAAACATGCATAGGGTCTTAAGCTGGCAGCATGACCACAATTATCCTATTTTACTTGTGCACAAAACAATACGAAGCAAATCTGATCATCTCATGAATTAGATATGCCTCTCCAAAGCATGCTTGTGGGTTTATGTCAACGGTTTTTTTTTTTGGTTTTTTTGGGGATACAAACGAGGCTCGTGTCAGAGCTAACATTAATCACAAAAAAAAACCGGACAAATAAAAAACATATAATAAAGGGAGCGGAAGACAAGATGGGGAGAGAGAGGGTGGGGAGAGAGAGGGAAGCACACAAGTACAACAGTAGAGAACAGGGACATCGGGAGATCTGTGGGAGGGAGAGGGCTTGGGGGGAAGATGCATGGGAAGGGGGGTGGGGGGGAGGAGAGGTATAAAACACATGGACACTGCTAGGACTTCAAGGAAAAAAGTTGGTATTTCAAAAACGTGGATCTGGGGTGAAATAAATAGGGCTAGAAAAGATCAAGGTTTTGGATGGGGGAAGATAAGAGATGGTGGTGAACAGCTGTTCTAAAGACCTGGAGGGAAGAGTGGGATTGAAGAGAGTAAGGGAGTTTGTTCCAGAGGTGGGAGAATATAGGAATTAAAGAGTGAAGGTGAGCAGAGAGTCTTGATGTTGGCAGTTTCACCAGAAGAGGGTAGCAGGAAGATCTTGTGCGACCTGAAGGAATATTTGGGGGACAGAGCACAGACAGAGCTGGGGGAGCTAGGCCGGAGAGGAGTCGGAAGAATACATAAAGACCACCAACCTGTCTGCGGTGAGTGAGTGAAAGGCCCTCGGAGTTAGCTTCATCGCGGGAGATTCCAATGATCCTGAAAGCTTTGGTTTCAACAGCGTGAAGTCGAGCTATGTTTTGAGGCAGGAGCACCAGCCCAGAGGGGAGGGCAGTATTCCATTGAGCTTTGGGTGAAAGCCTTGTATGTGGTGAGGAGCTCAGGTGTGCCAAGGAAGGAATTCGCACGACGGAGGATGCCCAGTCGGTGACTGGCTTTGGAAGCCAACTTGGAAATGTGGTTTTCCCAGGAAAGATCATGGCAGATAGTGAGACCCAAAAGCTTGAGTGACAGAACTTCTTGGAGAGGATTGTTAAGAAAGTAGATGGGAGGGTTGTCCAGTCGGTCTTTTCGGAGAGACATCGTAAGAGTATGAGATTTGTCAGGATTGAACGACATGTTCCACTTGTTTGACCAGTCTGTGATTTGTGTCAAGGTCTGCAGAGAGTGAGGAGGCTGCAGACTGCCGATCTGAGGGATGAGGTATGGAGCGGCAGAGAGTGGAGTCATCAGCAAAAAATAGAGAGAATTTTCCAGAGAGTCGGAGAGATCATTGATGAAGACCAGAAAAAGCACAGGGCCCAGAACACTGTCTTGGGGAACTCCAGACAACGGTGTATGCAAACAGTAAGCTGGGCTAGTTGTTTGAGGGATTTCGCTAAACTCCAAGGATGGAGCAAGTTTTTAGGATGAAAACTTAATGATGAATGTAAACAAGTGCACAAATGCTGGTTATGTGCAGATACTTGGTATAATCATCAATTGTACATCATTTGATAGGAGGTGCATATTAACTGAAAGGGTAGATACAGCAGAGTCTACTACATTTAATCATAGCCTTTTCTCCAAATTTCTACTATTACAAGAACTATTGCATCGATTCAGAATCTATTATTACTACCACATTGTAAAGTATCACTTTACAATTGGGAAATTTACTCTTATGGACAGGCAATTATGGGTGAAAACGAATCAAACTAGAACGGCACTCAGTAGAGAGCATACCTCCGCCAGGCGAACAGTTTACGTTTTGTATCGTAGAGTAGACCAGAAAATCACAATACAAAATCACATTTAATCAAAATCATCTGTCCACAACTTTTTGAGATATCCTGCTATGTATCGTTTTTGGCCCTATCTCCCAATGGTGAAGAATCACTTTAAAAATTCTACAAGCCGGATCCGGATCCGGATCTTCAAAATCCAATCAGCTTGTTATTGTCACCTATCCAACTCATCCACCAAGTTTCGTCCAAATCCATCCATAACTTTTTGAGATATCCTGCTATGTATCGTTTTTGCCCCATCTCCCGATGGTGAAGAATAACTTTAAAAACTCTAGTAGCTGGATCCGAATCCAGATCTTCACCAAAATCTAATCATTTCGTCGGTGTCACATAGGCTACATCTCTGCCAAATTTCGTCCGAATCCGTCCACAACTTTTATATATATTTTGTTCACAAACGGACAGACAAACAAACAAACAGACAGGGGTGAAAACATAACCTCCATCCACATTTGGGGGCAGAGGTAAAAATGGTACGTGCTGCTCAGCATTTCAGACAGAACAGGGGAAAAGACCCACATCGGGTGGAATCCTTAGAAAGGAGGAAATTCATCCTTGATTGCCTCCCTGAGTGCAAATAGAAAAGTGACGTCATGAAGAGGACATTGCTGGCACACATAGTGCTCTTGAAAATGACGTCACTTCCACAAATCTCAGCAGCTGTGTTTGTGTGAAAGTCAAATCTGGTGTTTTGTCTATTGTTACGGATTCGTCACTTCCGTTGTTGTGGTTTACATCCACTGTAAACATTTTTGATTCCATGTACTATTATTGTTTTCAAAAGGTTTATTGTTTATGAACTGTTTTCAAAAGGTGAAAACGTTAGTGTTAAAAGAAACAGGAAACCGGATCGGGAACCGGACGACGACGAAGAGGAAGAGGAAAAAAAGAAGACGGAGCGAGTGGAGTCGGACAAGAAGCATAGTTGCTTTGCGGTCCGGAGCGAACGTTGGCGAGCAAGAGTCACGAGTGAACTTTAGGTTTCCCAGGAAAGGGATTCCTGCGACAGAGTGGTTATCGCTGTGACAGATTAACCTGCGTGTCAGGTTTTGCGATCGATTCCCGGAGAGAATCGTCGTCGGGCCGTTACGTCTCGAGAACGGGCCGTCGGCCATTTTGACTCGCGCGCTTTGTGCGTCGGGCAAGGTTTCTTTGCTTCGCTTCAGCCTTTGCGCGTCGCACAAGGTTTTACGTTGCTTCACGTCAGCTGTTCTCACCGCATTCAGACGTATCTGGTGTGTGTGTGTGTGCAACGCGGATTTTGAAGGTAAATCTGAGGTTTGCCGACTGCGAGCTGTGGAACGTCCATACCCGAGGGTGTGATTTCCAAGTCGCCTAGAGGGCGCCTTTGGATTTCCCAGTCGCCTGGAGGGCGCCTTTGCACAGCTTTGGCAGCAGGACTGTAACTGCCAACACAACGGGATTCTGGTCTCGATTGGACATTGATCTGACGATCGCTGGAGCGCATCCACTTTGGCTTGAAGCCGGGAATAAGAGACATTGGGAATCTTCTTGGTTCACTCACTTGGAGCACAGTAAGTTATATGTTACGAAACTGATGGTACCATCATAGGACACATATTGATTGTACTTTTGACTACTATTATTGTTGTACTGTTATTCTTGTGTGATCTTAATACAATATTTGTTTGTGAGTAACAATTGGTGCGGCTTCTCCATTGATCTTTGACATACAGAATAACACATTTTTCTGCCGTGACTCCTCTCGGGGCTCTGAGGTATACCGTGACCAGGGGGTCGGGGAGGAGCACGTAACAATCGTAACACTATGTATCTATTTTTTTTGGTATCTATTCCATGTATCGATTTCACAACTTTTTGAGATATTTTGTTCACAAACGGACAGACAGACAGGGGTGAAAACATAACCTCCATCACCTTTGGTGTCGGAGGTAAAAAATAAACCCGCTAATAAATAAGCATGCTGATTACTAAACTGTATTTTGATAATTACTCCCGCCAGGGAGTAATGCATTCGATCGTGTCCGTGTGTGTGTGTGTGCATGTGTGTTCGTGTGTTTGTGAACAAGATATCTGGAAAAGTTCTGAACGGATTTGGATGAAAGTTGGTGGGATTATTGCCCTTGGGATAAGGAAGAATTGATTAATTTTTGGTGAAGCTCAGGATATTATTCCGGATCCAGGAATTTTTTGAAGGATTGTTTACCATTGGAAGATAGGGTTCATTTTTTTTTAACATTATCTTCTATATATTCTATATTTAACATTGTGAAATGAAATAGTTTTCATATTTGTTGTAAATGTAGTTTAAACTCGTGGTTATGCGTTAGAGCGGTGTATTTTGTTAGCAGCATCGTCTTCAAGGTTCTTTTTTTTCTTTTCTAATAAAGACATATTCTGTCATTTTAAAACCACCAAAGTGTGGATTCGGTTTCCCCGTTTCATAAAATGTATCGTTTGATACGTATTACGTATCCTCTTGGTAAGCCGTGACGTAATGCGCCGCGTCATAATTCTGTTTCCGGGTCCAAACACGAAAATGGAGCCTGTGACACTTTTCACTCTGACCAACTTATTTTCTAATATGTAGTATGTAGTATGAAGGCAGTATGTAGTATGAAGGTAGTAAGTATGTAGATAGTAAGTATGTAGATAGTAAGTATGTAGATAGTAAGTATGAAGATAGTAAGTATGTAGATAGTAAGTATGTAGATAGTAAGTATGTAGATAGTAAGTATGTAGATAGTAAGTATGTAGATAGTAAGTATGTAGTGGTAATATGTTAGTAGCAAGTATGTAGTTGTAGTAGTTGTATGCAGCTAATATGTATCTTGGTAGTATGTATGTCGGTAGTACGTATGTAGGTAGTATGTATGTAGGTTGTATGTATGTCGTGGTAGTAGTAGTATGGAGGTAGTATGTATGTAGGTAGTATGTATGTAGTGGTAGTAGTAGTTTGGAAGTAGTATGTATGTAGGTAGTATGCATGTAGTGGTAGTAGTAGTATTTATGTAGGTAGTATTTATGTAGGTAGTATTTATGTAGGTAGTATGTATGTAGGTAGTATGTATGTAGGTAGTATGTATGTAGGTAGTATGTATGTTGGTAGTATTTATGTAGGTAGTATGTATGTAGGTAGTATGTATGTAGGTAGTATGTATGTAGGTAGTATGTATGTTGGTAGTATTTATGTAGGTAGTATGTATGTAGGTAGTATGTATGTAGGTAGTATGTATGTAGGTAGTAAGTATTATGTAGCAAGTATGCAAGTAGTATTAAGTAGTGGTATTAGTGGTATGTAGGTATTATGTATGTAGATAGTAAGTATGTAGGTATTATGTATGTAGGTAGTATGTATGTAGGTAGTATGTAGGTAGTATGTATGTAGGTAGTATGTATGTAGGTAGTATGTATGTAGGTAGTAGTAGTATGTTGTGGTAGTATGAAGTGGTAGTATGAAGTGGTAGTAGTATGTAGTGGTAGTAGTAGTAGTTGTAGTGCCAAGTTGTCATAGTAGTATGTAGTAGTAGTAGTAGTAGTAGTAGTAGTAGTAGTAGTAGTAGTAGTAGTAGTAGTAGTAGTAGTAGTTGTAGTAGTATGTTATAGTAGTTGTAGTATGTTATAGTAGTTGTAGTATGTTGTAGTAGTAGTAGTATGTTGTAGTGGTAGTATGTTGTAGTAGTAGTAGTAGTAGTATGTAGTATGTTGCAGTAGTAGTATGTTGTAGTAGTATGTTGTAGTTGTAGTAGTATGTAGTATGTTGTAGTAGTAGTATGTTGTAGTAATAGTATGTTGTAGTAGTAGTATGTTGTAGTAGTAGTATGTTGTAGTAGTATAAGCATGTTGTAGTAGTATTAGTATGTTGTGGTAGTATTAGTATGTTGTAGTATGTTGTAGTCGTATTAGTATGTTGTAGTCGTATTAGTATGTTGTAGTAGTAGTATGTTGTAGTAGTATAAGTATGTTGTAGTAGTATAAGTATGTTGTAGTAGTATTAGTATGTTGTAGTAGTATTAGTAGTATGTAGTAGTTGCTTCTGACAATACAGGTTGCTTCATACAGGTTGCTTCTGACAATCCAGACTTGATCTGCTTAACAGAGACTTTCATCCTTCAAGATGTCTCTGATTCCTCAATATCTCTTCCTGGTTACTCCCTCTTCCGGTATGATAGACCTGAGCCTCGTCCTGGTGGTGGGGTGGCTATCTTTATCAAAAACTCTCTTCCTCACTCTCCTTGCACTGCCCTCTCTCCTCCTCACCCCCAGGAGTACCTCTGGCTACGGCTTCCTCTCCGCTCCCACCTTTTGTTCATATGTGTTCTGTACCGTCCCCCAAACAGTGATGACTCAATTTACATTTCACTCTCTGACAACATGGACCAACTTCTATCCACTCATCCCAACTCTCTCTTCCTCATATGTGGTGACTTCAACTGTCATCATGCCACCTGGTTGAGTGTGGGTTCCTCTCTCACCAGTCATGGCACCTCAGCAAAGGACTTCTGTGACTCACTGGGATTGACACAATCTGTCAATTTCCCGACCCGGATCTCAGCCAATGGAGTTTCTTCTCTTCTATACTTGTTATGACAAACTTCCCTGCTAATGTCTGCTGCTCTTCTTCTGCTCCAATCGGTTCTTCTGATCATGTGCTTGTTAAAGTGGACATCTCTCTGGCCATTCTCAGAGAGCCTCCTCAGCGTCGAAGAGTCTGGCATTTCACTCAGGCCGACTGGGACGGGCTTCAAGCAGCCATCAATCGTCTGGATTGGTCTCCCATCTCCACTGCCTCTGACATCAATTCTTCCTGGGAATTCTTCCAAAGCAAACTGATCTCTCTCATGCACAGATTTATCCCATCTCATCTTCAGTTGTCTTACCCTTCCTCCCGTCCATGGTACACCGAATCTTGTGGTGAGGCAGTTGCCCTGAAACAACTTGCCTTTGCCTCTTGGAAGGCTAATCCAACTGAAAGCAATCTCAGTTCCTTCCACCAAGCTTGGAACAAGTGTGTGTCTACCCTCAGGAGTGCCAGGAAGCACTATCTCTCCTCACTCAAGAACGAACTCTCAAACCTGTCTCCTTCCTCCAAATCCTGGTGGCGTCTGGTCAAATCCGTTTCTGGTGTTTGTTCCCCCTCCATCCCCTCCCTTACCTCAAATGGCCACACAGTTGACATCGCACGTGACAAAGCCGAATGCCTCAACTCTGTGTTTGCCTCAAAATCTTTAGTCCCAAACCCATCTCTCTCTGTTCCCACCTTTCCCAGTCGAACCCAACTGCTCCTGGACTCTGTGTCCTTCTCTCCTGACAAGGTGGAGGAGTTTTTGTCTAACCTCGACTCTGATTCTGCAACTGGACCAGACGGCATCAGCCCACGGGTCCTAAAATCCTGCTCTGCCGCTCTATCTCACCCTCTCTCTGTTCTTTTCACCCTATCTTTTGCTCAAGGTCATCTGCCAGCATCCTGGAAATCAGCAAACATTACCGCTTTACACAAAAAAGGTGCAAAAACAGATCCTTTTAACGACAGACCAATCAGCCTGCTCCCAATTATCAGCAAAGTCATGGAACCCATCATTGCTTCGGATATGAAATCTTTCCTCTTCTCCAATGGCTTGATCTCTGATCATCAATTTGGATTCAGACCAGGTCACTCTACTCTGGACATGCTGCTTCTCCTGTCTCAACAATGGATGGAGGTCCTCAATGCCAAACAGGAAATCAGAGCTGTCTCCCTTGACATATCACGTGCCTTCGATACGGCCTGGCACCCAGCTCTGCTCACCAAACTCTACTCCTATGGTATCCATGGAAATCTCCATGCATGGCTTGCGGACTTCCTCTCTGGTCGTAGTCAACGTGTGGCCCTGAATGGATTTCTCTCATCTCCCCTTCCTGTTCAGGCTGGAGTTCCCCAAGGAAGTGTGCTGGGCCCTGTGCTTTTTCTGGTCTTTATCAATGATCTCTCCGACTCTCTGGAAAATCCTCTCTATCTCTTTGCTGATGACTCCACTCTCTGCCGCTCCATTCCTCTTCCCTCAGATCGGCAGTCTGCAGCCTCCTCACTCTCTGAAGACCTGGACAAAATCACAGACTGGTCAAACAAGTGGAACATGTCTTTCAATCCTGACAAATCTCACACTCTTACTATGTCTCTCCGAAAAGATCGACTGGACAACCCTCCCATCTACTTTCTCAACAATCCTCTCCAAGAAGTTCTGTCGCTCAAGCTTTTGGGTCTCACTATCTGCCATGATCTTTCTTGGGAAAACCACATTTCCAAGCTGGCCTGCAAAGCCAGTCGCCGACTGGGCATCCTCCGTCGTGCGAAGTCCTTCCTAGGCACACCTGAGCTCCTCACCACATACAAGGCTTTCATCCGCAGCTCAATGGAATACTGTTCTCCCCAATGGGCTGGTGCTCCTGCCTCACACCTAGCTCGGCTTCACGCTGTTGAAACCAAAGCTTTCAGAATCATTGGAATCTCCCGCGATGAAGCTATCTCTGAGGGCCTTTCACTCACTCACCGCAGGCAGGTAGGTGGTCTTTCTGTCTTCTACCGACTCCTCTCCGGCCTTGCTCCCCCAGCTCTCTCTGTGCTCTGTCCCCCAAATATTCCTACAGGTCGCACAAGATCTGCCAGCAAGCCTCTGATGGTTAAACTGCCGAAATCTCGGCTCTCTGCTCACCTTCACTCCTTCATTCCTCTTTTCTCCCGCCTCTGGAACAAACTCCCACACTCCCTTCAATCCCACTCCTCCCTCCAGGTCTTTAAAACAGCTGTTCACCACCATCTCTTATCTTCCCCCATCCAAAACCTTGATCTTTTCTACCCCCACTAATTCACCCCAGATCCACCTTGTTTGTAATTCCAACTTCTTTCCTGGTAGTCCTGGCAGTGTCCATATGTTTTATACCTCTCCCACCCCCTTTCCCATGCCTCCCCCCCAAAGCCCTCTCCCTCCCACAGATCTCTCGATGTCTCCATGTCTCTCGGTTCCTGCTCTCAAATGTTGTGTTTGTGTCCTTCCCCCTCTCTCCCCATCTTGTCTACCGCTCCCGATGTTATTTGTTTTATGTGTCGGTTTGTCGGTTATGTGTCGGTTTGTCGGTTTGTCTTTCTGTGTGATAAATGTTCGCTCTTTCACGAGCCTCGATCTTGTATAGAAAAAAAAAAAAAAAAAACTGCGGCATGACCGAGCACTTTTCTCACTGAGTCCAGCTGGTGTTTGGCTCCAGTGGTTTTGTGTTTGGACCCGGAAGCAGAATTATGACGCGTGCGTTACGTCACACTTACCAAGAGGATATGCTTTAAAACTGTTTTTTTTTTTTTTTACCTCAGAAAAGATATCAACATTTACCTCAGTGAATGTCAATCGCGGTGTCAGTATTTGATGAACTTATAAAGACTTAGGTGGGTTATAAGTGTGACAAGCATGTGCACGGAATTCCTCCCAGAAGAACGAGTGGTCGCATTAGCTTGTAAGACTTAAAATGAGCGAGTTTTGTTTTGACGTTTGGGCTAGTTTTACATGTTGTATCCCTAAGGAATGAAACGCACATTTTTCTTGGCTTACAATTTTATTTGAAGTCACACATGCCTCAAAATACACTCACTTATATAGAATTGAACGCTGAATCCGAAAATGTAAGTGAAATTGCCTTGTTTTTTTTAACATTATCTTCTATATATTCTAAATATATATCTGTGCAGTGTCTGTCTTGTGTTGTCTTGTCTTGTGTTGTCACTGAACTACTCCCTCAAACTTTTGTGAAATCGTACTATTCCAACTTGACCCACGGCGGGAGTATGCGCTCTACTGAGTGGCGTTCTAGTTACAGAATAGTTCATCACAATGGCACAGTGTAGAAGTAAATTTTTTATGGATAGAGTTGAGGCTCAAGGAAGAGCTTAAAACACAGAACTGACCAGGACATAACAAAATGAAAAAAAAAAACAGTAGAAAGAGGGGTAGGCCTGAGGAAGGAGTGGAGGGGGGGGGGGGGGAGTAGGGAACACACCACCAGCTGGGTAGAGGGGTACTTGGAGAGATGGTGGTGAACAGCTGTCTTGAAGCCCTGGAGGGAATAATTGGATAGCACAGGGAGGAAGTTGGTTCCACAAGCAGAGAAAAGAGGAACGAATGAGGTAAGGTGAGCTCAGTGAGTTTGGATTTTGGGCGTTTCACCAGTGGGGGGTTACTGGCAGACCGAGTAAGCCCGGTAGAAACTGAGAGGAGTGAAAGGGAGGGGCGGAGCACGTAAAGGGCAGTGGTTGCAAGACCAGAGAGGAGATGGTGGAAGACAGAGACCGCCGACCTGTCTGTGGATGGGAAAGTGTTAAGCCCATAGGCTCAGCTTCAGCATGGGAGATTCCAATGATCTTACAGGCCTTGGTTTCAACGGCGTCAAGCTGAGCAAGGCAGGGGTGCCAGCACAAAAGGGAGAGTAAGCTGCGGATGAAGGCCTTGTAGGTAGATAAAAGTTCCGAGGTGCCAAAGAAAGATTTCGGTGGCAGCTGGCCTTGGAGAACAAGTTAAATACTGTATATGGTTTGTTGGTTTGCCCATGGAAGATCATGATTGATTGTGAGGCCAATAGTTTGAGTGAATGAACTTCTTCAAAAGGATTGCTAAGGAAGTAGTTGGGAGGGTTTGCCAGACGGTCTTTACCGAGAGACGTAGTGAGTGCGGTTTGCCGGATTGAGCAAAATATTCCAAGTGTAGGATCAGCTCATGATTATCAAGGTCTGTAGATGGGTAAGAGGAAATGGCCTTAAAATGCCTGTTGTTGTTGTTGTTGTTGTTGTAGATGGGTAAGAGACTGCTGCCCGTCTATCTGAAGGATGCTTGATAGATAGATGCAACGGAAGAGGGTGGAGTCATCAGAGATATAATGAGGATAGTTCATTCAAATGTCCCGTTATTAAACAGGGCAATTTCAAATCCATTTTCAGAAAGTAAAGTGCCATTTTAGAATTAAAGCTTATCGACTGCAGCAGATGAGGCAATTGTACTTGAAATGTCTATTTTCCAAATGTATCATCACTTCGCGAACACCTCTCAGGGCTGAATTTTTTTTTAAAGTCTCCTCACTAGATGTGGCAGAAATGGTGAAGTATCTTTGAGCCACCTGCACAAGAGAGGAATGTGGATTACTGGACCTTCCAGTCAGGAATAGGGTAAAAAAAGAACCTCTTGAGAACAGAGTTGTGATAGATGGGTGTTCCCTGTCTCAACAGACTGGGATGGGTCTCAACTCAACACTGCCTCAGCCGGTACACAATCCACGAAACTCCGCAGCTTGCCCTCCTTCCTGGATGGTGACACTATTTAGCAGTGGCTCCCTCGGAGTTTTCAATGTTCAACTGGATCAGCTACCTGGGACCTTTCCTGGTTTGTGGGTGTTATGACTAGACTCACTCCAGGGGTGTGTGTGTGTGTGTGTCTGTGTCTGTGTCTGTGTGTGTGTGTGTGTGTGTGTGTGTGTGTGTGTGTGTGTGTGTGTGGTTTTATTTATTTTTTGGATACAAGATCGAGGCTCTTGTAAGAGTTAACATTAATCACAAAAAAAAAACGGACATATAAAACAAATAATAAAGGGAGGAGACAAGTTGGGGAGAGAGAGGGAAGCACACAGTACAAGAGTAGAGAACAAGGACATCGGGAGCTCTGTGGGAGGGAGGGGGCTTGGGCGGAGGAGGCATGGAAAGGGAAGGGGGGGAGTGGGGGGGGGGGGTGGGAGAGGTATAAAACACGTGGACACGGCTAGGACTTCCAGGAAAGAAGTCGGTATTTCGAAAAAGTGTATCTGGGGTGAATTAACGGGGGTCGAAAAGATCAAGGTTTTGGATGGGGGAAGATAAGAGATGGTGGTGAACAGCTGTTTTAAAGACCTGGAGGGAGGCGTGGGATTGAAGAGAGTGGGGGAGTTTGTTCCAGAGGCAGGAGTAAAGAGGAATGAAAGAGTGAAGGTGAGCGGAGTGTCTTGATTTTGGCAGTTTAACCAGAAGAGGGTTGCTGGCAGATATTGTGCGACCTGTAGGAATATTTGGGGGACAGAGCACAGACAGAGCTGGGGGAGCTCGGGCGGAGAGGAGTTGATAGAAGACAGAAAGACCACCTACCTGCCTGTCGTGAGTGAGTGAGTGAAAGGCCTTCAGAGTTAGCTTCATCGTGGGAGATTCCAATGATTCTGAAAGCTTTGGGTATGACTATGACCATGAGCAGCTGGGTATGACTGGGTAAAGTGGGTACAGAGAGAGACGGGGTTGGAACACAAGATTTTGACGCAAACACAGAGTTGAGGCATTCAGCTTTTTCACATGCGGAGTCAGCTGTGTAGCCGTTTGAGATAAGGGAGGGAATGGAAGGGGAACAAACACCAGAAACAGATTTGACCAGACGCCACCAGGATTTGGAAGAGGGAGACAGGTTTGAGAGTTCAGTCTTGAGAGTACAGAGATGGTGCTTCCCTGGCTCTCCTGAGGGTAGACACAATACAATATATACAATATATACAATTTCTGCTACAATATATCCACAATAGTGCTGTTAGCTAGATTCAAAATCCCGTCTCGGAACCGTCTCGATAAATTTTCAATTTTCATAACGGGATCTCGGGTCGGCTCGGTTCCTGACAAAGTAATACATTAAAAAAAAAAAAAAAAAAAAAAAAAAGGCTTCAGAAATAATGGAATTTCATTACAATATATAAACAACAATGAAAAAAATTCATTTCTGATGTTGAGTACTTAAATTCCGACTTAGCTTCCATTTACCGGGATGAAATAAAATACACCGCCTACATGCAGATGATCGGCCACCGCTAACGCTAAGCGTTCAATATAGCGTGCTCACCGACCTGACGCACGTCCCACTACCCAACTTATCAGGCCTAAAGTGGAGATAAGATAACCAAAATACTTTCACATTCAAACCGTCAAACCAAACCCCCACCACCCCCCCCCCCCCCTCCCCCGAGGCCCGAGTCCTTATCTTCACAATTGTTATCGCCATGCTGTCTTATCATATTCGTTATCTTAAACGCCAAGATAGAAACAAATTAACTAAAAAAGCCATTGAAAAGTTTGAATGTGAACTCATTCTGTAATCTTGAAGTTAATTCGTACAAAACGAACATTAAACTCATTTTTTCAGTCTAACACGATGGATAATGACAACATAAAGCAGAGCGAAAAGCGATGTCAGGAAATAGTGTACTTTATATATTAGGGTGCCTTCACATACACGGATTATTCTTACGAGTCCTTACGGATCGCCAACTCGTAGTCAATCGCAAGCATCCGTAAATAACGGAGATGATTTTTGACATGTCAAAAGTTGTTGCGAGTTGTGACGAGTTATCTACGGATACCAGCGAGTTATTTACGGATGCTTGTGATTGACTACGAGTTGGCGATCCGTAAGGACTCGTAAGAATAATCCGTGTATGTGAAGGTTGCATTACGTTTTAGCGGTTGCCGAAGACGATAAGAAGAGGCAATTTCGTTCGGTACAAAAGGTTGTTTATTGTACAGGTATCTCCAGCAACTGCTAGCGAACGGAAGTCGTAACGGCTTATAGAAAACCAAGAACCCTCTTCGGAGGGTGTGGCTCCAACAGCCGCGCGTGCGTCATGACGACACAACCAAAGTCCGTGTACGTGGGTTCGACCAAACATTCGTAATGGTAACCGTCACATGCGGATAAGTTAACCGCGACAAGTGAATAAGTTAACCGCGACATGTGAATAAGTTAACCACTACAACGTGTACAATCCGAAATGCATTATAGGCTTATAAATATGACTTAAGAAGTGCATTGTTTGTTGACAAGGGGAAAATCCTGGAACAGTGAGTTCACTTTATCTATCATCGTTTGTGTCAGGTCAGCTGCACTTGCGAAAAATGATGCTTGTGCAGAAGCAGAGTAATGAAAGCAAGGCTCAATAAATGCCTCTATTATGGAAAATATCTGCAAGAAATTGGAATTTTAACCGGCATTTTTTTACCGAGAAATTGCGTCAGTCAATTTATCTCGGGACCGTCCCGAGACCGTCTCGAAAGCCGAAACCGCCGGGATTTCGTCCCGGTCTCGGATCGGTTGACAGCCCTAATCCACAAGATCAATTTATGAACATCTCGATTAATGTTTGAATCTCCTGATGATATTTCAAGTGGGAGTGAAAGACTGCCATCTCCCCCATGATGGGATTGTCTTGTGTCCCTGCAACTCGTCAAAGACGTTAGGCCTTTTCTATACTCGGCAAGTCGCATTCTTCCCAGAGATGGGTGAGTTTTCTGATGCCATTGGAATCAAAGTTTTTGAAAAATGAAAATCCTTTTGACTCCCTCTATAATCTCTCAGTTTCATTTGGCACATCTAATATTTATAACACTGGTTATCAACATTCTCCATATTTAACAACATTTCATGATTTAAATAAAGGTGGACTTGTGGAAATGGAAACATGACCTACTTTGTGGCACATACCCTAAATAATAAAAAGTTGTTTCGTTCAAAAACATTAAATCATCTCATTCACAGGATGATGTTCTCTGCAAAACAAGCTCCTAATGACACTTCCAATAAAATCTAATACAATAACCTGGTGTTCGATAAAATGCAGAAACATAATAAACAGTTCAAAAACAAGATGAAGTAAAAACAACAATGAAACATACAACAAAATACAGGGTAACTTGGACAAAGGAGGAGGCATTTGGCCTATCAAGCCTGCCCTCTATTGATACCACTTTTATTCAATCAGTTTATTGACTTAATTTCGCCAAGACAGGGAGGTGAAGGGGGAGTGTTGTGGAGAAGTAATTGGAGAGTATCACCCCTAGGGTGCTATAATATTTTATGGAGGAAGGGGGTGGTGGGGTAAGGAATGAACAAACACAAACAGCATTATTCACCCGGAATCAATCCAAGTATCACAATCACCGATCCATACCTCACCTACCAACTCGTCCTGTCAATAGCTATGTTTTCCTTTACGCCGTTGCTTTTTGAAACCTATGTAACTCAAATATACAGGGTGTTTCAAAAATATTGATACAACTTTGACTTCCTGCCATTTCTTTGTTTTTTGACCGATACCGTTTTCCTTTTTTTTGTATACAGAATTGAGGCTCGTGTAAGAGCTAACACATTTAACATGAAAACATACACAGACACATAAAATATGCAATGAAGGGAACGGGAGACAAGAGGGTGAGAGACGGAAGTACACAAGCACAAGAACAGAAGAGAACAGGGACGTCGGTAGGCTGGGGGAGGAGGGAGGAGTACACAGTATAAAGCAAATGATCACTTCTAGGAATTTCAGGGAAGAAGTTGGGGATTTACAGAGGTGGATTTGGGGTGTTTTAACAGGGGTAGAAAATATCAAGGTTTTGGATAGTTAACAGCTGTTTTAAGAGATGGTGGTGAACAGCTGTTTTAAGAGATGGTGGTGAACAGCTGTTTTAAAGACCTGGAGGGAGGAGAGGGATTGAAGAGAGTGAGGGAGTTTGTTCCAGAGGTGGGAGAAAAGAGGAATAAAGGAGTGAAGGTGAGCAGTGAGTCTTGATTTTGGCAGTTTCACCAAAAGAGGGTTGCTGGCAGATCTTGTGCGTCCTGCAGGCATATTTAAGGGACAAAGCACAGACAGAACATGGGGAGAAAGGCCGGAGAGAAGTCGGTAGAAGACAGAAAGACCACCTACATTTGAGATTCCAATGATTCTGAAAGCTTTGATTTCAACAGTGTGAAGCCGAGCTAGGTGTGAGGCAGGAGCACCAGCCCAGAGGGGAGAGCAGTATTCCATTGAGCTGCAGATGAAAGCCTTGTATGTGGTGAGGAGCTCAGAAGTGCCCAGAAAGGACTTCGCATGACGGCCAACTTGGAAATGTGGGTTTCCCAGGAAAGATCATGGCAGATAGTGAGACCCAAAAGCTTGAGTGACAGAACTTCTTCAAGAGGATTGTTCAGAAAGTAGATGGGAGGGTTGTCCAGACGGTCTTTCCAGAGAGACAAAGTGAGAGTGTGAGATTTGTCAGGATTGAAAGACATGTTCCACTTGTTTGACCAGTTTGTGATATTGTCCAGGTCTGCAGAGAATGAAGAGGCTGCTGCCTGACGATCTGAGTGTTGGGATATGGAGCGGCAGAGAGTGGAGTCATCAGTAAAGAGATAGAGAGGATTTTCCAGAGAGTCGGAGAGATCATTAATGAATGAATGATCGTTTTAAGGCCATTTTCCCCGCTGGAGTGGGGGTTAGCCTCGCGGGCCCCATGACAATCATGGTTCCCTGTTTGAGGAGAGATCATTAATAAAAGTAAAAAAAAAACACCTTTCGAGGCCATTTTTCCCCGCAAGCGGCGGTTGGCCTTTTTCGGGGACCGTGGTTGTTGTTGTTTTTTTTGGTCCCCTTTTTTGAAGCAATGTTTTACGGCCGGATGCCCTTCCTGCCGCCAACCATTTTTGTCGCCTTGTTACGACAAACAGGGAATTACCAGTGAACTGGTACTCAATTAGCCGACCTCGGAAGGATGGCAGGCTGAGTCAACCCCCCTGGCGTTAATTCAGCGATCGACCGGGATTCGAACCCAGGATCCTAGGATCCTAAGCTGGCACCCTAACAGCTAGCCCAACACCAGGCTGGCAACACCAGGGGGTTAGCCTCGCGGGCCCCATGACAATCATGGTTCCCTGTTTGAGGCCTGTTTGAGGAGAGATCATTAATGAAGACCAGAAAAAGCACAGGGCCCAGAACACTGCCTTGAGGAACTCCAGCCTGAACAGGAAGGGGAGATGAGAGAAACCGATTCAGGGCCACACGTTGACGACGACTAGAAACGAAGTCTGCAAGCCATGCGTGGAGATTTCCATGGATACCATACGAGGAGAGTTTGGTGAGCAGGGCGGGGTGCCAGACCGTATCAAAGGCACGATTTTCAGGGTTTGGTGGTGTTATCATGGTATTTGTTCCCTGGGATTTCTAGATCTGTAGCTCAACTATACCATTGACAGTGGAGCAGTATACAAAAGTGGTGGCTCTGTGGTATGAGACTAAATCAACAACCACAACCACATTTTCTGGAGGGCAGAACCACCTGAGGAGATCACAGAGAGGTACCTGAAACGGCCTAAGGTCACATGCTTCTGCACCTTCAATGCCAGATGGGGAATGCTAGGGCCTTACTGGTTTGATAATGACAACAGCAGGACGGTGACCATCGACGGTGAGCGCTACCCAGCAGTGCTCCAGAAGTTCCATTATGATCTAGCCCAAAACGTCACCCCATTCCAGCTCAGCATGACCTGGTTTATGCAGGATCGGGTACCCCTGCATACAGCTGGTGACACCATCACTTTCCTGCAGCAGCTCTTCAGAAACTGTCTCGTTTCCCTGAGTACTGCTCTGTCTACGTCAACCGCCCTGCCGCACTGGATGATCTGAAGCAGGAGGTGTCAGACTATCTCCAGGCAGTGCATGAGACCTACAGGAAAGTTGGACAGAACTTTGGAGTCAGGATCAATGCCTGTCTGAACCGCAGAGGGACACACATCAAGAATGTCAATTACAAGGATTTTGTGTAAATGCCAATTTCAGACCTTGGCCTCTCACTAACTCTAGCAGTGATGTACTGCAATAGCAAAGGAAATACCATGTGATAAGCTTTCAAGAAATGTTTGGTTCACATTCCTGAGGTTTCTGTTTTTTTGTAAATCAACGTATAAAGTTGTATCACTCTTTTTGAAACACCCTGTATATGTATTGTTTCTTCCTTTCTGATGTAAAAAGTCCGATCTCCTTCAGCCGCTCATCATAGCTTCGTCTTGCTGGGCCCGGAATCGATCTAGTAGCCCTACGCTGAACCCTCCCTATGACAACCATGTCCTTCTTCAGGTGTGGTGACCGAAACTGCACACAAACATAAATAAACTTGAGCAGAAAAAAAAAAATTACCTGACAAATTTTTTCCCATATCTCATCACAACCTGCTTTTTCTTGGAAGCTGAGGGCCAAGTCATAGTTCTCGGCCTCGGACCACACAATTAGGGTGTCCTGAAGATCAGAGAGAGCATGATTAAATAATTTAAAATTACAGTACAGACATATTTGGTTTGTACCCAAGTTAAACAAACAAGTACTCAGAATAAAATATAAGAAAACAACATTAAATTCCACCTTTAAAAATGCACATAAAGACAGTTTTAAAATGCACATAATACACAATAGTTAATGCATAGAATCAACTAATACTCAAATTAGCAAACCTATCATTTTATGAATAAAAGCCCCAACCCTCAAACTGTGACGATGCAGAAAGCTTTCCAAAATAATAGTAAACACATACGGTAGAAGTCAAAGCTAAGATTGCAACTTCACCGTGACAGTTCAGCAAAATAATGTGAAATACCTTTGTTGCAGCAACATCGGTTTGCCAAAAAAAATGACAGCAAGACAAGGATAAGATACAAATGTGCATACCTGCTGTTTCTGGTATGCGGTATTTGGTTTGATTTTAGACTCCAGAAGTACCGAGCCTGCATAAAAAAATAGGATATGCAAGGTCAGCACACACATATCAAAAAGTTGTACGGCCATGAAACATACGTGTGCATAAATACAAGCAAATACACAACCCAGGAATCCGTTAAGACTCAAAAGTTAAAATAAATTGCAATATGCAATTTAAAGATCGTGAAGATCGGTTTCCAAGTTAACCTCAACAATTGGTAATAAGAATGACAGGGCATTTATCGGTGTGTATGCGTATATTTACCGGACAAGTTGAGGTGGAGTACAAGTCGAAATGGCTAATTTCCCCATTTTTCTTTCCTTTATTCATAGATAAGTCAATTCGGAGTCAACTACAGGAGATAATAAACTGTCAGTCAGTCAGAACAATAGAGGTGGTAATTCCTCCCTGACACTGCCACAACGCACCTCAGCCAACTGTACTTCCAGGTCCAAGAATATTGATGAGCTGTTTTGTGCATATTATTTGAACTACTTTGTGGAATGACCTTTCAAAAAAATTAGGAATGTAAATAGTTTTTCAACATGTTTGTTTTTGTTATCATATGGAGTTACAGTATTTAAAACAAGCCACGTTTCTCGCCGAAGTTAACTTCCAACATAAAAGCTGCCATGTACGACTTGCGTGACTTTACGGGAGGCATTTTTAGATGACGTTGTAAGGATGGATACATATGATTAGGATTCAAAAGGATGAATCAAACATAATTGGCAGAGTGTGTGCTCATTACTGATTGTATAACGCTTCAGCTGCGTCAATGAACGGATTATCGTTTAATTGCTTATCCAATCTGCAAACTTTCCAGGCAAAGAATTCTTTAGTGCGTTTTAAATTAACAATTTTACAATTTATTTCAGAAAAAAAAAAAAAAATCCCACTTTGCAATTTTTTCTCATCTATCTATAATTCCAGTAATCTCTGTCTGTCTGTCTGTACGTCTGTACGTTTGTCTGTGACCGCTGTTTCTCGACAACCACGGGTCCGATATACTTTTAACTTGCCAGGTATATTGCTGGGGACCCGAGGATGTGCCTTTTCAAGGTTTCATATTAATCGGACAATTACTTACCGAGCTATGTCCAAAAAACGATTCAACCAATCAGAGAGCAGCGAACGATCGCGTGTGCCGAACGTGGCGGGCACACTCTGCCTCGGATGGCACATTTGAGAGCGTATTCATTTATTTCACGTTTGCAAACTATGTTGGCGTTAAACTATGTTTTACAACTAATAAAAACGAATTTGCGATTCATTCGCTTTCCTGCGCGTTTGTGCACGCGATGGCGATTTCTTTACCAAACTCCGGAAGCCGTTCGCTTTGGACCAAACCATTGCATGTAAATAGAGGGGGGGGGATTGTCACCACTCGCAAGCCGTTCGCTTTGGACCAAACCATTTCATGTAAATAGAGGGGGGGGATATAATTTTAGATATAGATATAGTACGGGCAATGCCCTAGTCTATCTATAATTCCAGTAATCTCTGTACGTTTGTACGTCTGTACGTTTGTCTGTGACCGCTGTTTCTCGACAACTACCGGTCCGATATACTTGAAACTTGCCAGGTATATTGCTGGGGACCCGAGGATGTGCCTTTTCAAGGTTTGAAATTAATCGGACAAGTACTTACCGAGCTATGGCGATTTAGCCGTTCGCCGTTCGCTTTGCCGTTGCGAATGGACCAAACCATTCATGTAAATAGAGGGGGGGGGGGGGTTCTGTGGTCGTTCGCTTTGGCTTTGCGAATGGACCAAACCATTCATGTAAATAGAGGGGGGGGTTCTGTGGTCGTTCGCTTTGGCTTTGCGAATGGACCAAACCATTCATGTAAATAGAGGGGGGGGGGGGGGGTTCTGTGGTCGTTGCGAATGGACCAAACCATTCACATCGAATCATCGAATCACATCGAATGGACCAAACCGTTCGCTTTGGACCAAACCATTGCATGTAAATAGAGGGGGGGGGTTCTGTGGTCGTTGCGAATGGACCAAACCATTTCATGTAAATAGAGGGGGGGGGGGGATATAATTTTAGATATATATATAGTACGGGCATTGGCAAGGAACGGGCACCCACGTACGGGCAATGCCCTAGTTTATGCAATTCATGGTCTTAAACCATAGATAAGTCGATTACGAGTACAAGTCGAGGCCCAGCATTCTGGGAAAAATTTTACATATATATTGTTGCGAATATGGAATTTGGCCTCCATATCCGCTTATAAATATTCCCCTATTTTCTCCAATACTCCCCAACTTTCCCCGATCCCCCATTCCCTAGTCCCATTGCATGTAAATAACAATCAGTAGAGCCGACCTTCCCCTTATTCGCCCATTAAATGTCGTGCCCAGGTCCACCGCACCACACGTAGACAACTTTCGGACATCTTCCTAGTTATTCTTATTCTATGTCAGTTAAGGCCTCGTCTCCATTAATTATGACTCTTCGTTGCACCAGAATGTGATTATATGGCATCAGTAGTGAGTTTAGGACCTTTCCCATACCTCCTTCCATCTTCTTCCCCAACAATTACAACAACAACAGAGGAGATGGCGGCGGAGCGGGGGAGGATGCGTCCTCACACCGGCTCGATTAGCGCCATAGACCATGCGCTCCACGGGGTTACCACGAAGGGGCTCCTTGTCAGCTCCTCGTCAAGGGCGGAGCCTGGTAAACCCCCCGCACGCACCCAATGAGAAGCAACGTGCCGATTCCACGAGGCGGAGCTAACGAGCCGAGGGCGTGTCACTCCCCGCCGGATATACGCGGCCCCGCGCCGGATGTGACGTCAGATGCGCACCCAGCTTGGAGAAGGAAAGCCACCTGCGAGCGCTGAGAGAGATGCGCCCCCAGCTTGAGCAGACAAGACGCCATCCGAGCGCTGCGACCTCCCCGCATCTCTGGACCGGACCGAGTCGATTCTGACCTTTGAGCCCAGGTGCACCTGGAGCCATCGCTACCCGCCTGTCCTTTCCATCAATCCCCGTGTGAGTCAGCTTTGTCCCGTTTATCTGTTGTCTGTTGGGAATAATATAAGATTGTGTCTAAGTGCTTGTCTTTCTATGCTGTCCCTCTTGTAGTTGTAATCTAACCTTCCGCCTTAATATAACCTCCTCCGGAGGTCTTGAGAACTGAACCCCTGGTGTCGTATTGTGTTATTGTAATCCAGCCGGGTGTCTTCTTTTTCTTATTGAGCCAGCATCGCGCGACTTCGTCAACGTCGAGTATAGTCGGGTAATTTGTGCGGACACGACGGCCATTCCGCTCGGCCCACTTTAACATCAAAGTCGTGTCTGTAACAATTGGTGTCAGGAGTGGGATTCGAACCTGGGACTAAATTTATTTAGCCCAAATTTTGGACACCAATTGTGTTAGTACGGTAACAATTGGTGTCGAGGAGTGGAATTCGAACCCGGGACTAAATTTATTAGGCCCAAATTTGTAACAGTTAGAATCGATTTGGAGCGCGTTTCCCGCGCGAAATTATAACGGCGAAATTTGAATTTGTTTTACGAAAATAAAAAATAAAAACCGAATTTTGAAAGTCGCGCTATGGCGGATCAAGACAGCTGGGGTCCGGTAGAGGAGAGAGAGGTAGGGTCGATCCAGGACCAAAATGAGGGACAGGAGGAGAGCGAAGCAGTGAGGGCGGCAGGTTCGCAAAATAGCGCCGTCACGCACGAAGAAGCGGGCGCGCAAAATGGCGCCTCGCTCATCACCGCGCCAGCGACCGTGGCAGCGCCCCCGGTGGATTTGAACTTGTTTTTTATGCAAATGAAGGCCCTTATGGACAAGAATAATGAAGAAATGGAAAGCAGAATAATGATGGGAATGAGGGCTGATAGGGAACAAATGGGGAACCGGATGGATGCTCAGAGTGAGCAAATGAGGGTTAATAGTGAGCGATTAGAGGGCCAAATGGGGGTAATGAGGGACGAAGCGAGGGGTACCAGTGAGGGGTTAGACAATAATTTTGAGGAGTTAGACAAGAAATTTGGGAAGTTAGACAATAATTTTGAGGGGTTAGACAACGGGATAAAAGAAGTGAAAAATGGGTTAATGGGGGTAGAAAATAGAATGGCTGCCCAGGAGAATCAGATAGAGGGAGTGAAAAATGGGTTAGAGGGGTTAGAAAACAGTATGGAAGGCAAATTGAGGGACATGAGGGACCAAGCGGAAAGGGAAGTTAAACAAATGGAGCAGCAGATAGAGGGGGTCAGAATGGGGGTAGAAACCAAACTGGATGCTCACAGGGAGGAAATGGAGCAGATGAGGGTGGCATCTGGGCAGGAGATGCAAGTGATGGGAGAGGAGATCAGAAGAGGAGTGAGTGAGGAGGTCGGAGGAGTGCGCGAGGAGGTGAGGCACTGTAAGGAGCACATGGAGAAGGAGGTGAGAAAGGGGACTGTAAAGTTACAAGGGGGCATAGAGGTCCTGACGCAGGAGGTGGAACAGCTGACGGAGGGACAAAAAGGACTAACGGAGCAGGTTCAAAGGAACACTGCGGTATTAGGAGGGTTGAAAGCGACACAAAACGACATAAAAAACGACTTGATAGCGACAAAGAGGGAATGTCAGATGGTACGTGAGGGACTGACAACGAGGTTGGACGAGGTGATAGAGGTAATGGAGACGAAGGACCGGCAGGTGAGGACGCACCTGGAAACGGTCAAGGTAGCCTTAGAGGACGAGCTGGAGGAGACGTACCGGGGAATAAAAGAGGTGAAGCAGAAACTAGAAGAAGTGGAAGAAGGGATGAGCGAAATTAAGAAGCGACGGAGAGAGGATAAGAAAGAGATAAAGGAGGAAGTAAAAGAATTGGTCCAAAGTCTGTGTTTGGATCGTGATGATGTGCTCATTAACCGGATGAGGGATTCGCAGGTGATGGAGGAGAAGCGAAGAGGAAGAGGACCCGGTGTAAGTGGTGACCAATATGGTCGTGCGTATGATGCGCCAGGGGATTTAATAAGCTTGGGGGTCGAGATAGACCCGGGTGTTCGTGAGAGGCCGCTGGTGAAGTGTGCGACAGGTCTGGTGTGCGAAAAAGGAGGTGTGCGAGAAAGTCCGACTCTGGGGTGTGTGAGGAAAAAGTGCGTGCCAAGGAGTGAGGGTGCTGGCGAGAGTGAGTCGGTCGTAGCGTGTGTGCGAGGGAGCACATGGAAGCGCAGTGTGGTGAGTGTTACAGAGGGTGTGACGGGAGAGTGTGTGCGAGAAAGGTGTGTGACGGACAGGTGCATGAGGAAAGAGTGCGCTGTCAGAAGTAAGGAAGAGTGTCCACCTGTGGTGAGTGTTACAGAGGGTGTAACGGGAGAGTGTGCGCGAGAAAGGTGTGTGACGGACAGGTGCATGAGGAAAGAGTGCGCTGTCAGAAGTAAGGAAGAGTGTCCACCTGTGGTGAGTGTTACAGAGGGTGTAACGGGAGAGTGTGCGCGAGAAAGGTGTGTAACGGACAGGTGCATGGGGAAAGAGTGCGCTGTCAAGAGGAAGGGTGAGTGCGCTGTCAGGAATGGAGGTGAAAGTAGTGAGAGTGACATGGAGCGTGAGTTAGTTGTGACAGGTGAGCGAGGATGTACACCTGGGATGGAAGGATGCACACCTGGAATGGTAGAGCGTGAGTGGGAATGCACGCTGGAGTTGGTGGTGAGGCACGTGGTTGGGTGTGCGAATGAGGGCACACCTGTGATTGTCACAGAGGAGGTGACCGAGGAGGGGGCGCGAAGAGGTGTATTGGTGAGGTGTGCTACCAACGAATGTGTGCCAAAGTGTTCGGTGGTCAGGTGTGTGACCAAGGCTGTGAGTGGAATGGGTGTACCTGGGTGTGTAAGGAACGGTACAAGGAGAATGGGAACAGCTGCATGTATGAGCAAGGAACGGGCTGCGGGGTGTAAGCATGCAGGTGAAGCATCGACGTTACACGGGTTAAAGGTCAGGTCGACTTTTAGCCGAAGCGGGCCCTCGGTGCGTGCCGGGCTTCGCGTGCCGCGAGAACCAGCGGGGATCCGAGCCACGGCGGGTTCAAAAGGACCGCCGTGCGCGATCCGTGCTGGGCCTCGCTTTGAACGTCCGTGCTCCACTAGGCGGAGCGGGCGGCCCGATAGAAAGAGTCGTCATGGCGACCACTTTTTGTTGAGGAATTCCGGCAGGTCGAGATCGGGACATTGGATGGCTCCGTGCCGAGAAGGTGCGTGGGATCTCGGGCCGGGTAAACCTCCTTCCCTGCACCGAAGGCAGGATGCAGCCAGCCACTGGCACAGAACAACCAGCATCCATTGCTTGGCTTTACGAAGCCGGGCTTTGGACGGGAATTGGCGCACCGAGAGGTATTAGTGAGTCGACTGGGTGATGAGGTTAGTGTTTTGGACCCAAAATTAGAGAAAAACAAAATTTGGTGATTGGCAAAGGATTGGCAGTAGTGATTGGCAGATGATGAGTAGGATTGGCAAATTTTTGATTTGTTGAAATTTGATGTGCAAAATTGGTAGTGAGAGACCCCCGATGTGGTGGGATGGCATCCCTGCCACCCTTCCCATGAGGGGGGCAAAGGAGCAATAGTTTATGGGGTGTATGGCAGTGAAAACTAGCCCGGGTGGGTTAGGATATTGTGTGTAGGGATCTAGAAGATGACATTAGGTAACGTTAAGTTTAGTTAGTGACTGATACCTGTAGTGGGGACGCAGGTAGATTAGTATGGATGATAATGACGTGGGAGCGCAATAGTTTAAAGGGACGACTGGGAAGCGCAAGTTTCAGAAGGGAGTAGTTAGCTGAGATGATGCCGTGTTTGTGAGAATTGAACAGGTGTGATTGCACAGGTGTGCAACTGGACAGGTGTGTGGAGCAGTGTATGAGTAGTGAGTGTGTGGATCAGCGCGAATGCGCTTGGGGAGAGAAGGGTGCAGGTGGCACCAGGTGGGAGAGCACAGGTGTGCAAGTACAGGTGTGTGGAGAGAGTTGGAGTGAGTGGTACGGAGTGGTGTGCATGGTGCGAAGGTGTGGATGGGGGAAGAGTGGACCCCTTTCACGAGTACCCGGGGCGGGTAGTGTAAGTGTTAGGTAGAGGGTGCAGGTAAATTGTGGTTGGATATTGGCATTTGTGGTGCGGTTGCAGAATGGTATTGTGGATGGGTGCATTAGTGTTGTGGAAATGGCTGGGCGTGTAGCCTGTTAGTGTGTGTAGTTGGTTGGGCACTCCACCACTGTGAGGATGTCGGCCAGGTGAGGCCGCAGGTGGGCTCTGGGAGCCGGTAGTTGTGAGTGGGTGCCTGAGGATCCCGGGTGTGGATCGGGCAGCCCAGTGCCAGAGAGGGCACCGAGTGGGGAGAGCGCCAGAGGGCCTGCCCCAGGTAGTTAGGTTAGGGTAAGGAGCAGGTAAGCTCGGAGGCAACTGCAGTGGTGGAGGTGTGCAGGTGGGTAGACCCACTGGGAGAGGTACACGCCACAGCCCAGAAATTGTGCGAGGGCACCGGGAGATGAATCGGGGGAGTGAGACCCCAAATTGAAAAGCACCACAGTTTGGCCAATGGGAATTGGTTTTTAGAACCCATAGTGTAAGAGGGCCAATGGTTTGGCCGGAGAAAGACCCCGGGTAGGGTAAAGTTGTTAAAGTCATTTAGGAAATAGTTAGGATTGAAGAACCTGTCGCACCATACGCAGCCACTTACCTGTGGTGATGATGATGACTCCACACCTGTGTTTTCTTTGTTTTGTTGCAGGAGATGAATCGCTGTGTGGATTTGTGAGACGCATCACGACGTGGATGAGACATTGGGGTGATTCCATCTCTCCCTCCCTAGGAGGGACTGATGATGAATTGGTAATGGCAAATTATGATGTTGAGTTGGAGATGGCAAATTTTGATGAGAGTTGAAAATGGCAAATTTGATTGGTTAGGAGGGAGAGAAGACGAATTTGGTATATGGGAGGAACGGGGAAGACAGTAGGGATGTTTGTTGATTTGTAAAGTAGATGTTTATGGGTAGTGTTGTGTTTTGTGGATACAGTAAGGGGTAAGGGAGGGTCCATGTAGGTTACCTGGTGGGGGGGGGGGGGGCGTACGATAGGAACGTACCTGTCTCACCTGGTTCCCATGTGCACCCAGTGTGCATCACCTTACATTGCGTGCACTTTTGCACCCTTACCACCTTACTCACTTGTCTGCTTCTTTTGTCTCCCACCTCCGAGGATCTGGCTTTGGGGTAGAGAGAGAGGAGAGAGAGGTGCTGGCTGCGCAGTTGTGGGCCTGCACTTTCGCTGTTTGCTGCCGGGATCGATACACCATATGGACCGCAATGTTTGTGGCCACCCACAATGGACCGCAGTTCGTTTGCGGCCAAGCACCACCCGGGGATGGACCTATGGATCAACGTGGCACCTATGCCATACAGGTGAACCACTAATAGTTAACACCACCAAGTGCACCACAAGAAGAGCAAGAGACACCTGCAGGGTTAGGGGTTGTCGAATTTATTTTTATTCCAATGAACAATGGTGACTGCACCGATTGGTGGTGGGGTGGTGCTTTTGATGCTGGGACGGGGTGCTCTGCACGTTATTAAAGGCCGTCGGCCACAGAGCACTCGTGGGTTGGTGTATCGATGTTGGCAAGCGCGCTCTCTCTCTATGCATAACATCTGCATGTGTCCCTCCAAAAACAGGTCCTGGATCGTAGTGTAAATAGCAGCGTAGTCTTGTAAATAATGCTCCCTACCGGCTGTATGTTTAGTTTGAGAATTCTTTCCGGATTCGGTTATCCTGTGGGTGTGTTTCTGTGAGGAGAAGGGTGCAACGTCGCAGGGGGACATATTTACTCATTTGTGAATATCTGTAAAACTGTCGCACTCAGGGTAGAGTTAATAGTAGAGGGAACTACATTGCGTGCCACACTAAAGTAGGTAAAAATTTATCGGGTCGGGACGCCCCGAGGGTAGAGAAGGGTGCAATGTTGCGAATATGGAATTTGGCCTCCATATCCGCTTGTAAATATTCCCCTATTTTCTCCAATACTCCCCAACTTTCCCCGATCCCCCATTCCCTAGTCCCATTGCATGTAAATAACAATCAGTAGAGCCGACCTTCCCCTTATTCCCCCATTAAATGTCGTGCCCAGGTCCACCGCACCACACGTAGACAACTTTCGGACATCTTCCTAGTTATTCTTATTCTATGTCAGTTAAGGCCTCGTCTCCATTAATTATGACTCTTCGTTGCACCAGAATGTGATTATATGGCATCAGTAGTGAGTTTAGGACCTTTCCCATACCTCCTTCCATCTTCTTCCCCAACAATTACAACAACAACAGAGGAGATGGCGGCGGAGCGGGGGAGGATGCGTCCTCACACCGGCTCGATTAGCGCCATAGACCATGCGCTCCACGGGGTTACCACGAAGGGGCTCCTTGTCAGCTCCTCGTCAAGGGCGGAGCCTGGTAAACCCCCCGCACGCACCCAATGAGAAGCAACGTGCCGATTCCACGAGGCGGAGCTAACGAGCCGAGGGCGTGTCACTCCCCGCCGGATATACGCGGCCCCGCGCCGGATGTGACGTCAGATGCGCACCCAGCTTGGAGAAGGAAAGCCACCTGCGAGCGCTGAGAGAGATGCGCCCCCAGCTTGAGCAGACAAGACGCCATCCGAGCGCTGCGACCTCCCCGCATCTCTGGACCGGACCGAGTCGATTCTGACCTTTGAGCCCAGGTGCACCTGGAGCCATCGCTACCCGCCTGTCCTTTCCATCAATCCCCGTGTGAGTCAGCTTTGTCCCGTTTATCTGTCGTCTGTTGGGAATAATATAAGATTGTGTCTAAGTGCTTGTCTTTCTATGCTGTCCCTCTTGTAGTTGTAATCTAACCTTCCGCCTTAATATAACCTCCTCCGGAGGTCTTGAGAACTGAACCCCTGGTGTCGTATTGTGTTATTGTAATCCAGCCGGGTGTCTTCTTTTTCTTATTGAGCCAGCATCGCGCGACTTCGTCAACGTCGAGTATAGTCGGGTAATTTGTGCGGACACGACGGCCATTCCGCTCGGCCCACTTTAACATCAAAGTCGTGTCTGTAACAATATATATGTATATATATATATATATATATATATATATATATATATATATATATATATATATATATATATATATATATATATATACTACATATTATGTTCGTGTAAAAATTAAAGAGTCAAATTTCAACCATTTTGGACCATATTTAGAGGTTGCTAAATGAGGTTGAAGTTCTGACCTGCAGTGGCCTGGTACCAAGATCACCTGTGACCTGGCATAGTTAGTCACTTTAGCATTGATATCGTTTCCTTTTTACTCTTGGGAAAGCAGCTTCTGTTTCTATGGTCCTGCGCAACTTTAAGGTGGAATTGTTTATGTTCTTCTTTCTTCGTTATGATGGCAATATAACCATCAATAAGGGCCACACACCTTTCAGCATTGTCATTTACCACCTTCAAATGTTCAACTGTCTGTAGGTGTCTCCTTGCAATCCTCTCTGAGATCCCATATTACTCAGGGTCACCATCCACAAACACAGCTGGGATTTTATAAGGCACCTGAAGTAGTCCATTGTGTTCTTTGGGAGACAAGCGTTACGCCTAGGTCCCCCGTCGGGGAAGTGATGTGAGTTGACAAAGTGGAGGACGCAGAAAACATGCTATGAAATGATATTTCGCTCACAAGGTTCAGACATACATGGAGGCAGCCATCTTGGATTTTGACGTGGCGACCCAATTTTCAATAGCATTCTTCCTTATGCCGAGATACACCCACACACCAAATTAGAAGTTGGTACTTCGCTTATTTTTCAAGATATTCATCTCACAAGGTTCAGACATACATGGCGGCGGGCATCTTGGATTTGGACGTGGCGACCAAATTTTAAACAGCGTTCTTCCTTGTGCCTAGATACACCCACACACCAGATTAGAAGTTGGTACTTCGCTTATTTTTCGAGATATTTCGCTCACAAGGTTCAAACATATATATGGTGGTGGCCATCTTGGATTTTGACGTGGCGACCCAATTTTCAATAGCGTTCTTCCTTATGCCGAAATATACCCACACACCAAATTAGAAGTTGGTACTTCGCTTATTTTTCAAGATATTCATCTCACAAGGTTCAGACATACATGGCGGTGGCCATCTTGGATTTTGACGTGGCGACCCAATTTTAAACAGCGTTCTTGCTTGTGCCTAGATACACCCACACACCAGATTAGAAGTTGGTACTTCGCTTATTTTTCAAGATATTTCGCTCAGAAGGTTCAGATATATATATGGTGGCGGCCATCCTGGATTTTGACGTGGCGACCCAATTTTCAATAGCATTCTTCCTTATGCCGAGATACACCCACACACCAAATTAGAAGTTGGTACTTCGCTTATTTTTCAAGATATTCAGCTCACAAGGTTCAGACATACATGGCATCAGACATACATGGTGGCGGCCATCTTGGATTTTGACGTGGGTTGCACCCACACACCAAATTCGAATGCGGTCCTTCGCTTAAGCACGCACGCACACGCACGCACGGACGGAAAAACCATAGTCCCCCTTTCGCTCCGCTGTGCGACGGGGGACAAAAATATTCAATTGGCATGTCCTCAGACTTCCTGATATTCAGCTGTATGCACTGGAGGTTTATCCATTCCTTCCTTTTCAATGAATGCCTTTACCATTGCTCATTGTAGACTCTGTACATACAGCTGCATCAAGGAATGCCAAACCAATGAGCTCCTAATTGAGGTACCATGGAGGTCCAACAAATTTGGAACAGCCGGCTTTTGAAAAGGAAGAATTCACCTTCCGTACTTAAGATTTTGTAGGAAGTTAAGGTCAATGGGAGGAGCAGAAATGGCATGAGCAGTAGTGAACAATGCCCTAAAGCGAAGACTCGAACAACATGCAGATGTCACCAAATCTTTTCCTCACGATTAGAGAGCTGAAACTGTCTCTTAAACATAGAGATCTTGAGGATATATGATTTAGGTTTCTTGAAGGCAATATAATGCCTTGGCCAATGCCTTGGCCTTCGATATTGCAAGATGTGCTATGAATCACTCTCCACGACAACAGAGGACACCAAGAAAGTTTCCCACATTGAGAATATGCAGATATAAGGTGAGCCACAAGTTAGAACTTCTTTCACACACACACACACACCACACATACAACACACCATATAACACACCATATAACACACCAAACACCACACAGCACACACATACTACACTCGACTTCTCCCTTTGAGGAAAGGCAATCGATTAGAAGAGCCAAAAACGTCGTACCGCATTCCGATTTCTGTCCCTAGCATAGAACAAGCAGCTGGCACAGAGTCAATAGAACAAGCAGCTTGCACCGATTCAAGCACAAGCATATTGGAACGGTACGAGCAGCTCTTTGTCCACCTAACATTTTCAATGTGACAATAAACACAAGGAACCAGTGCCATGCAGATGCAACAAACAAAACAGATGATTGAAGGAAAGTACAAGAGGGATTATACAAAGAGGCAATGGATATGCAACTCCCGGATTTTCGCAATGAGTCAACAGAAAAAGAAGCTCACACCGAGTCAATAACAAGTATATCGCAATGAGTGAAGAACAAGCAGCTCGCAAGGAGTCGAGAACAAGAAGCTCACACCAAGTCAACCAAACAAGCAGCTTGCACCGACCGAGTCAAGGGAACAATCGGCTCACATTGAACTGAACTCATTGAATTGTTGAATTGAACATTGAATTGTCCACTGAACCAGCAGCTCGCAATAAGTCAACGGAACAAGTAGATCGCACCGCGTCAATGGAACAAGCAGCTCACACCAAGTCAACGGAACAAGCAGCTCGCACTGAGACAACGGAACAAACAGCTCACACCAAGTCAACGGAACAATCAGCTTGCAACGATTCAACAGAACAAGCAGCTCGCATCGATTCAAGAAAAAGTAGCTCGCACTGAGTCAATGGAACAAGCAGATCACACAGAGTCAACATAACAAGCAGCTCACACCGAGTCAATGGAACAAGCAGCTTGCACCGAATCAACTGAAAAAGGATCTCACACTGATTCAAGAACAAGCATCTCACACCGAGTCAACAGAACAAGCATCTTGCACAGATTTAAACACAGGAATCTTGGAATAGTACAAGCAGCTTGCACCATTTCAAGAACAAGCAGCTCACACTGAGTCAACATAAGAAGCAGCTGAAACCGAGTCAACATTACAAGCAGCACGACCCGATTCAATGGAACAAGCAGCTCGCACCAAGTCAACGGAACAAGCATTTCACAATGAGTCGAGAACAAGCAGCTGCCACCAATTCAAGAAAATGTAGCTGCACCGAGTCAATTGAACAAGCAGCTCACAATAAGTCAACACAACAAGCAACTCGCAATAAGTCAACGGAAAAAAGCATCACACCGATTCAAGAACAAGCATCTCAAGCCGAGTCAACAGCACAAGCACCTTGCACCCATTCAAACACAGGCATACAAGTAGCTTGGAACGGCACAAGCAGCTCTCATCCATTCAAGAACAAGCACCTCAAACCGAGTCAATGGAAGAAGCAGTTCGCACCGAGTCAACAGAGCAAGCAGCTCACAACAAGTCAACGGAGCAAGCAACTCACACCGATTCAAGAACAACTACCTTCCACATAGTCCATCGAACAAGCAGCTCACACTGATTCAAGAACAAGCATGTCACCCCGAGTCAACGGAACAATCATGTCACACCGAGTCAACGGAACAAGTATCTCGAACCGAGTCAATGGAACAAGCATCTCACACGGAGAAAACGGAACAAGCATGTCACACCGAGTCAACGGAACAAGCATCTCACACCGAGTCAACGGAAGAGGCATCTCACACCGAATCAACGGAAGCAGCTAGCACCAAATCAATGGAACAAGCACCTCGCAAAGAAACAAGCAGCTCACACCGAGTCAAGAATAAGCAACTCGCATCGAGTCAACAGAACAAGCAGCTCACACCGATTCAAGAACAACTATCTCACACCGAGACAACAGAACAAGCAGCTCGCACCGAGTCAATGGAACAAGCAACTTGCAAAGAAACAAGCATCTCACACCGAGTCAGAATAAGCATCTTGCATCGACTCAACAGAGCAAGCAGCTCACATCGAGTGAACGGAACAAGCAGCTTGCGCTGATTCAAACACAAAGATTTTGGAACAGTACAAGCAGCTTGCACTGATTCAAACACAATGATTTTGGAACAGTACAAGCAGCTTTCAACAGACAAGCAGCTCACACCAATTCAAGAACAAGCAGCTCACACAGAATCAACGTAAAAAGCATCTCACGCCGGGTCAACGGAACAAGCAGCTCACACCGAGTCAACGGAACAAGCAGCTCACACAGAGTCAACGAAACAAGCAGCTCGCACAGAGTCAACGGAACAAGCAGCTCACAATGAGTCGAGAACAAGCAGCTCCCACCAATTCAAGGAAATGTAGCTCGCACCGAGTCAAAGGAACAAGCAGCTCACACAGAGTCAACGGAACAATCAGCTTACACCAAGTCAACGGAACAAGCAGCTCCCACCAATTCAAGGAAATGTAGCTCGCACCGAGTCAAAGGAACAAGCAGCTCACACAGAGTCAATGGAACAAGCAGCTCACACAGAGTCAACGGAACAAGCAGCTCGCACCGAGCCAATGGAACAAGCAGCTTGCACAGAATCAACTGAAAAAGGATCTTACACCGATTCAAGAACAAGCATCTCACACCGAGTCAACAGAACAAGCAGCTTGCACAGATTCAAACACAAGAATCTTGGAACGGTACAAGCAGCTTGCACCATTTCAAGAACAAGCAGCTCACACCGAGTCAACATAAGAAGCAGCTGAAACCGAGTCAACATTACAAGCAGCACGAACCGATTCAATGGAACAATCAGCTCGCACCAAGTCAATGGAGCAAGCAGATCACACAGAGTCAATTGAACAAGCAGCCCGCAATAAGTCAACATAACAAGCAGCTCGCAATAAGTCAAGGGAAAAAAGCATCTCACACTGATTCAAGAACAAGCATCTCAAGCCGAGTCAACAGTACAAGCAGCTCGCACCAATTCAAGAACAAGCACCTCGAACCGAGTCAATTGAAGAAGCAGCTCACAGAGTCAACGGAGCAAGCAACTCACACCGATTCAAGAAAAACTACATTGCACATAGTCCATCGAACAAGCAGCTCACACTGATTCAAGAACAAGCATGTCACCCCGAGTCAACGGAAGAAGCATCTCAAACCGAGTCAACGGAACAAGCATCTCACACTGAGAAAACGGAACAAGCATGTCACACCGAGTCAACGGAACAAGCATCTCACACCGAGTCAACAGAACAAGCATCTCACACCGAGTCAATGGAACCAGCATATCGCACCAAATCAATGGAAGCAGCTAGCACCAAGTCAATGGAACAAGCAACTCGCAAAGAAACAAGCAGCTCACACCGAGTCAAGAATAAGCAACTCGCATCGAGTCAACAGAACAAGCAGCTCACACCGATTCAAGAACAACTATCTCACACCGAGACAACAGAACATGCATCTCACACCGAGACAACAGAACAAGCAGCTCACACCGAGACAATGGAACAAGCAACTTGCAAAGAAACAAGCATCGCACACCGAGTCAATAATAAGCATCTTGCATCGACTCAACAGAGCAAGTAGCTCACATCGAGTGAACGGAACAAGCAGCTTGCACGGATTCAAACACAAGGATTTTGGAACAGTGCAAGCAGCTTTCAACAGAAAAGCAGCTCACACCAATTCAAGAACAAGCAGCTCACACAGAATCAACGGAACAAGCATCTCACACCGGGTCAACGGAAGAAGCATCTCACCCCGAGTCAACGGAACAAGCAGCTCACACCGAGTCAACGGAACAAGCAGCTCACACCGAGTCAACGGAACAAGCAGCTCAAACCGAGTCAACGGAACAAGGAGCTCACACAGAGTCAACGGAACAAGCAGCTCGCACAGAGTCAACGGAAGATGCAGCTCACAATGAGTCGAGAACAAGCAGCTCCCACAAATTCAAGGAAATGCAGCTCGCACCGAGTCAATGGAACAAGCAGCTCACACAGAGTCAACGGAACAATCAGCTCATACCGAGTCAACGGATCAAGCAGCTCACACAGAGTCAACGGAACAAGCAGCTCACACAGTCAACGGAACAATCAGCTCACACACAGTCAATGGAACAAGCAGCTCACACCGATTAAACAGAACAAGCAGCTCACACAGTCAACCGAACAAGCAGCTCACACTGAGTCAACGGAACAAGCAGCTCACACCGAGTCAACGGAACAAGCAGCCCACACCGAGTCAACGGAACAAGCAGCCCACACCGAGTCAACGGAACAAGCAGCTCACACCGAGTCAACGGAACAAGCAGCCCACACCGAGTCAACGGAACAAGCAGCCCACACCGAGTCAACGGAACAAGCAGCTCACACAGTCAACGGAACAAGCAGCTCGCACCGAGTCAACGGAACAAGCAGCTCACACAGAGTCAACGGAACAAGCAGCTCACACCAAGTCAATGGAACAAGCAGCTCACACCGATTAAACAGAACAAACAGCTCACACAGACAACCGAACAAGCAGCTTACACCGAGTCAATGGAACAAGCAGCTCACACCAAGTCAACGGAACAAGCAGCTCACACCAAGTCAACGGAACAAGCAGCTCACACCAAGTCAACGGAACAAGCAGCTCACACAGTCAGCGGAACAAGCAGCTCACACTGAGTCAACGGAACAAGCAGCTCACACTTAGTCAACGGAACAAGCATCTCACAGAGTCAATGGAACAAGCAGCTCACACGAAGTCAACGGAACAAGCAGCTCACACGAAGTCAACGGAACAAGCAGCTCACACAGTCAGCCATAACAAGCAGCTCACAACGATTCAACGGAACAAGCAGCTCACACCGATTAAACAGAACAAGCAGCTCACACAGACAACCGAACAAGCAGCTTACACCGAGTCAACGGAACAAGCAGCTCACACCAAGTCAACGGAACAAGCAGCTCACACCAAGTCAACGGAACAAGCAGCTCACACCAAGTCAACGGAACAAGCGGCTCACACCAAGTCAACGGAACAAGCAGCTCACAGAGTCAATGGAACAAGCAGCTCACACGAAGTCAACGGAACAAGCAGCTTACACGAAGTCAACGCAACAAGCAGCTCACACTTAGTCAACGGAACAAGCAGCTCACAGAGTCAACGGAACAAGCAGCTCACACGAAGTCAGCGGAACAAGCAGCTCACACTGAGTCAACGGAACAAGCAGCTCACACTTAGTCAACGGAACAAGCATCTCACAGAGTCAATGGAACAAGCAGCTCACACGAAGTCAACGGAACAAGCAGCTTACACGAAGTCAACGCAACAAGCAGCTCACACTTAGTCAACGGAACAAGCAGCTCACAGAGTCAACGGAACAAGCAGCTCACACGAAGTCAACGGAACAAGCAGCTCACACGGTCAACGGAACAAGCAGATCACACAGTCAATTGAACAAGCAGCTCACAAAAAGTCAACATGACAAGCAGCCACAATAAGTCAACATAACAAGCAGCTCGCAATAAGTCAACATAACAAGCAACTCGCAATAAGTCAACATAACAAGCAACTCGCAATAAGTCAACGGAAAAAAGCATCTCACACTGATTCAAGAGCAAGCATCTCAAGCCGAGTCAACAGTACAAGCAGCTTGCACCCATTCAAACACAGGCGTACAAGCAGCTTGGAACAGTAAAAGCAGCTCGCACCAATTCAAGAACAAGCACCTCGAACCGAGTAAATTGAAGAAGCAGCTCGCACAGAGTCAACGGAACAAGCAGCTCACAATGAGTCGAGAACACGCAGGTCCCACAAATTCAAGGAAATGTAGCTCGCACTGAGTCAATGGAACAAGCAGCTCACACAGAGTCAACGGAACAAGCAGCTCACACAGAGTCAACGGAACAAGCAGCTCACACTAAGTCAACGGAACAAGCAGCTCGCACAGAGTCAACGGAACAAGCAGCTCGCACAGAGTCAACGGAACAAGCAGCTCACACCAAGTCAACGGAACAATCAGCTCACACCGAGTCAACGGAAAAAGCAGCTCACACCGAGTCAACGGAACAATCAGCTCACACCAAGTCAACGGAACAAGCAGCTCACACCAAGTCAACGGAACAAGCAGCTCGCAACGGTCAGTGGAACAAGCAGCTCACAACTAGTCAGCGGAACAAGCAACTCACAACTAGTCAGCGGAACAAGCAGCTCACAACTAGTCAGCGGAACAAGCAGCTCACAACTAGTCAGCGGAACAAGCAGCTCACAACGAGTCGAGAAGAAGCATCTCACACCAAGTCAACCGAAAAAGCAGCTCGCATCGAGTCAACGGAACAAGCAGCTCACACCAATTCAACAGAACAAGCAGCTCATAATGAGTCAATGGAACATATAGGGCGGGCCATAGTTTTTTTTTTTGTTTGTAAATCAATCAAGAGGGGTGTTCATATTACGTATTTTGGTGTGTAGAACACAAATCTGAGGTTTTTTAAAATTCTGATAACCCTAACCTACATCAATTTGCAGTTGATTATTATTAAATTTTTGATTATTTTGCTATTCTTCTGGAAAAAAGAGACGTTTTTTATTTTGAAGTTCGGGCTTTTATTTTGGTAACTTCCTGTTGGGACGGCAGTTGTAGCCATCTTGTTGCTGAAAGCTCGATGTTGAGGAGGTTGGCAATCCTTATCCATCCGTCTTCTCTTCTCTTCTTATGGCATTGCCAGTAAGTACGTTTTTGATTAGGAACCTGAGGAACAAATAGATAATAATTTTAGATGTAAATTACCTTGTTTTATATTATATTTGTTAATTGATTTGTGTACTTACCTATTGCTAGCCTGAGTTACATGTGAAGGAAAATTGTGACCTGTGAAGTGAATATTTTGATGGTTTTCTGTAATACCTGTGTAATACCTTAATATTTGTCTGTAGTGGATACTTACCTGTGTATTATTGTTTTTATTTCAGTGTGAACTACTAAAAATGGCTCAAGTCAGAACAAGGATGAAATCAAGTTCTCATTTAAGTAATCTTGTTGGCACTGGGCAGGAGCTGTTGGTGTCTGAACTGCCAACTGTGAGGGATATCCTGAGGTATGGCATCTACTTGAGGGAGCAAAGTGAAGATGACAGGAGGAACTACCCAGTGGACCAGCTCGTGTCTGACATCTACCCTGGTCTGATTTGTCAGTGGAGCAAAGCTAATGCTCTTTTCAAGCCTCCTGTTATCAATGAAAAGGTGACCATCATGTCCAAGCTCAAGGAGGTCTGGAATCAGGCAGTGAAGTTTTCTCTTGGGAAGGGCAAACTTGATGCCAAAGAGAGGTTCATTGTCAAGTTAGACAAGTTATTTGATATTTTGACTTGCAAGTGTCAGATTACCAGTTGTGAGGGGGGAGGCTGTGAGGCCGGTGAGGGCTGTGTGATCCAAGCCCACATTAACTGTTCCTGCAGCAGAGAGAAAATGATTCCTGTGAAAGATCTTGCCTACATCAAGGGACAGAAAGAGAAGGCTGGAAGTAAAGGACCCCACCAAATGGGGAGCCCTGATCTGCCAGAGCACAAGAGACAGGTGAGGACATTGGAAAGGCAGGAAAAGAAAAAGAATGCAGAGAAAAGGAGAAGGAGCAAGGAGGAAAATGCTGCAGCAGCAGATAAGGCAGCCAGGAAGGATGTTGAGAGATTTTTGTCAGATGGTGATGAGGATCTGGAATTGGAGAGAAGTGGTGCTGAAGATGAGTTTGTCACTGAAGTTGGGCTCTTCCCTGAAACTGACACTGAGCCTGCAGCTTCAGCAAAGGTCCAGAAAAACTATGATGAGATTCCAAACATTGCCCTTGCTAGTGTAAGGTATGGCATAGTATAGGGCTGAGGCCAACTGCAGCGATAGCAACTGCAGCTCTGATTGATGCAGGAATCATCACAGAAGACAATACAAGTAAAGTGATTGATAAGAACAAGGTCAATAGAGCACAGGAGAAGTTGATGACAGAGCTGGGGGAAGAGTTTGATGAGAAGTGCAGGGAGGAGGGGGGGATCTCCTACATCCTCTTTGATGGGCGGATTGACCTGACCAATGTGATGATGGAAGCTGAGGGCAGTGCCCAATCATTTCCTGCAAAGATCAAGGAAGAACACTATAGTGTTGTTAGTGAGCCTGGTAGCTACTATCTGTTCCACTTTACCCCAGAGAAAGCAACTAAAGAGGAGTCACATGCGGAGCAGATTGCTAAGGTCCTGTTTGCCTGGCTGAAAGAGAGGGGTTTTGATAAGACCTTGTGGGCCATTGGAGGAGACTCAACAAATGTCAACACTGGTGTGAAAGCTGAAGTAATGCGGAAACTGGAGCTGCACCTGGGGAGAAAGCTGGTCTGGTTGGTGTGCAACCTGCACACTGGTGAACTTCCCCTGCACCATCTCATTGTTCACCTTGATGGCCCTACTCTGTCAGACAACACATTTTCCGGGCCAATAGGAAAGCTCCTTGCTTCTGCTACAGACTTGGATATCAATCCAAACTTCACCCGGATCTTTGTTGGCCCTCCACTGATCAAGCTGTCTGACAAGGCCATTGAAGATCTCTCAACTGATCAATACTATGGCTATAAAATTGTCTGTGCAATCAGGGATGGAGTGCTTCCTGCAAGGCTGGCTCTAGTGGAGATTGGACCAGTAAACCACAGCCGTTGGCTCACCACAGCGAACAGACTTCTCAGGCTCTGGGTGTCAAAGCATGGACTGAAAGGAAAGAACCGGAAGAATCTGCAATTCATTATTGGAGTGTATTATCCATGTTGGTTCAACGTGAAAGTAAAGCACTCCTGGATCGAAGGGCCTAGGCACATCTTGTTTCAGCTGGACTGCTTCAAGTCCCAGAGGAAGGAGGTGCTGGACCTTGTGATGCCGACTGTGAGAAGATCTGCTTAGTATGCCCACAGTGAAGCCATCCTCCAAACACTGCTGTGCTCTGAGGATCAGAAGGAGAGGACTGAGGGGGTGGAGAGAATCCTGGCCATCAGGGGAGAGGGGGACCCAGACACTCAGCTGGGGGACTCCTCTGTCAGGACCAGAAAGACACCTGACATCAACTGTGATGCTTCCAGCATTGGTAACTTGATCAGCTGGTCAGAAGGTGTGTCAGAGCCACCTCTCACCTGCTCCCTAAGCACCTCGGAGGTGAAGAACTTCATCAACACCCCCATGGAGGTGCTCAACTGGCCTTGCCACACACAAAGCATTGAGAGGGTTGTTAAAATGGTGTCTGAGGCTTCTGCTAAGTACTTCTCACAGGAAAAGAGGGATGGAGGCATCAGGGCTCAGGAGACCAGCAGGAGGCTGATGTCCAAGAATGAGTCAAAGCAGGACTTGTGCAACCTGGTAAAGTTCAAGAAGTAAGGAGATTGATCTTTGTAATTGTAACCAGTGATATACATGCAGTTCACCTGTTAATAAATATGTACATTTGATTTGGCTGTGTCAATCTATATAATAATACCGTAAGGACTCGACTTTGTTATCCCTTTTACGCCGCACCCAGTGACCCGATGCCCACGGCACTAATGGATTTACGATCTACGAACCACGCTCTTTGTTTATCACGTACAGCCATACTCGAAAAATCTGAATTAGCCGATGTTGGGGCCCAAAAGGATCCGATTAACTGCCGATACGACGCCATCTTACGACGCCATCGTATTGGCGTCTGCTGGGCGAAGGCGAAGCAAGCCGTCCGCTGATTGGACAGGTGAAGGCGAAAGCAAGCTGTCCACTAAGTGGACAATCCAGAGCATGCATTTGTGCCGGTGTCGGCGATCGTTGTTCATATACGCACTCTTCATTCTCATCTTTCTTCCTAACTCTTACTCGGACAAGCAAATCCCCTATGCCATCCATAATGGTACACTCTATCCATACACCACATCCTCCCTTCCGTGGATGTTCCACGGGTTTCGGCTAGGATGAATGATTTCCCTTATATCTTTTAATCTATATAAATAAAGGAGGAGTGTGTGTGTGTGTGTGTGTGTGTGTGTGTGTGTGTGTGTGTGTGTGTGTGTGTGTCTGTCTGTCTGTCTGTCTGGATGTCCGCTTATAACTCAAGAACTACACACCGGAGAAAAGTTTTAGACACAGATTCGGAATCAGCATAAAATTCCGGTGGTTATAGGCTACTTTTTATTTTAATATCAATGGTTTAAAAAACCGGCCAGCTGCAATTCCATGGTGTAGTTTGTGGCGGCGCTATTGCCCCTTTCCGATCCCATGACGCATTGCGGTTCCGATTCACGACAAGGTCTATGCGCTATCACCGACACTTTTCCACCTTTTCCATACCTTTTAATCAGATTTACCTTATCGTCCATCGTAACCACATTACGCTTGGAAACACTAGCATTATCCTTCTTCGGACCCATGGCTAACACAGACACAGTAAAGGAATACTGTACGTCGCCTCCGTTTTGAATGAGAATCAGCAGTTGCGCATACGTACAGTATACTGTACGTACATTTTTATATATTTTTAATGTGCTTTTTATTGTATTTTAAATTGTTTTTTAGCTTCTTTTATTGTTAATTTATGTACTATTTTATTTATTTTAAATATATTTTGAAGGAAAACAAATGTTTTCACGTCCGTAGGAGTGACGTAATGTCGCACATAATGACGTTCGCTGCCCGGTCATGAAATAAATTATGATTCTCTTGACAAAGTGACATGAAGATCAGGCAGTAAACCTCTCAACTGAGTTTCTCAACAGTCGTCAGCCTCAAGGACTCCCAACACACAGGTTGATTCTCAAGGTGGGAGCACCAATCATACTTCAAAGGAATCTTGATCCACCAAAGCTGTGTAATGGAACACGATTGGCAATCTAGCAAATGATGCCGCATGTCCTAGAGGCAACCATCCTCTCAGGACAATACAGAGGAGAGAAAGTATTCATTCCAAGGATACCACTTATTCCACCTGACCTTCCATTCTCCTTCAAGAGGATTCAGTTCCCCCATCAGGCTATGTTTTGCTATGTCCATCAACAGGGAGCAGGGGCAATCAATGAAGGTTGTAGGCCTGAACTTCAAGTAGGCCTGAACTTCAAGAACAAACAAGTGTTTGCCCATGGCCAGCTGTACGTAGGCTGCTCGAGGGTTGGAAAACCAAGCAATCTTTATGTCTTGGCACCAAGTAAGAAAACCAGAAATGTTGTATACCCAGAGGTTTTGAGAAATTGAAAATTGAAAAAACGTCATGTAGGAAATGTACTGTGATATTGCTCTAAAATATACATGTTCTTTTCATCATATATTTGTATTATTCTTATTCAACCCGGGCGAAGCCGGGTACCTCAGCTAGTATCTTATAAAGGGGTTCGAAAGGGTAAAATTGGCAATTTAGAAATACAAATTGATGTAGGTTAGAGTTATCCTATCCAAAAAATAAACTCATATTTGAATTCTCCATAAAAAAACACATAATATAGACACCCCTCATGTTATGATTTCCTTCAGATTCATTTTGGCACCTGAGTATGACCCGCCCAAATGGAACAGGCACCTTGCAATGAGTCGAGAACAAGCAGCTCGCACCGAGTCAAAGGAACAAGCAGCTCACAACAACAAACAACAAAGGCTCACAATGAGTCTAAAATAAGCAGCTCGCACCAAGTCAACCGAACAAGCAGCTCGCACCGAGTCAACCGAACAAGCGGCTCACACCGAGTCAACCGAACAAGCGGCTCACACCGAGTCAACCGAACAAGCAGCTCGCACCGAGTCAACCGAACAAGCAGCTCGCGCCGAATCAACCGAACAAGCAGCTCGCACAGAGTCAATGGAACAAGCAGCTCGCACCGAGTCAACGGAACAAGCAGCTCGCACCGAGTCAACGGAACAAGCATCTCGCACCGAGTCAACGGAACAAGTAGATTGCATCCATTCAACGGAACAAGGAGCTCGCAATGAGTCAAGAACAAGCAGCTCACACCAAGTCAACCGAAGAAGCCGCTCACACCAAGTCAACTGAACAAGCAGTCTCGCACCAAGTCAACCGAACAAGCGGGCTCGCACCGAGTCAACTGAACAAGCAGCTCGCACCGAGTCAACTGAACAAGCAGCTCGCACTGAGTCAACCGAACAAGCAGCTCGCACCAAGTCAATGGAACAAGTCGGTCACATCGAGTCAGCGGAACAATCAGCTTGCAACGAGTCAACAGAACAAGCAGCTCACACTGAATCAATGGAACAAGCAGCTTGCACCGCATCAACTGAAAAAGGATCTGACACCGATTCAAGAACAAGCATCTCACACCGAGTTAACAGAACAAGCAGCTTGCACAGATTCAAACACAAGAATCTTGGAACGGCACAAGCAGCTTGCACCATTTCAAGAACAAGCAGCTCACACCGAGTCAACATAAGAAGCAGCTGAAACCGAGTCAACATTACAAGCAGCACAAACCGATTCAATGGAAAAAGCAGCTCGCACCAAGTCAATGGAGCAAGCAGATCACACAGAGTCAATTGAACAAGCAGCCCGCAATAAGTCAACATAACAAGCAGCTCGCAATAAGTCAAGGGAAAAAAGCATCTCACACTGATTCAAGAACAAGCATCTCAAGCCGAGTCAACAGTACAAGCAGCTTGCACCCATTCAAACACAGGCGTACAAGTAGCTTGGAACGGTACAAGCAGCTCGCACCAATTCAAGAACAAGCACCTCGAACCGAGTCAATTGAAGAAGCAGCTCACAGAGTCAACGGAGCAAGCAACTCACACCGATTCAAGAAAAACCACCTTGCACATAGTCCATCGAACAAGCAGCTCACACTGATTCAAGAACAAGCATGTCACCCCGAGTCAACGGAAGAAGCATCTCAAACCGAGTCAACGGAACAAGCATCTCACACTGAGAAAACGGAACAAGCATCTCACACCGAGTCAACAGAACAAGCATCTCACACCGAGTCAATGGAACCAGCATATCGCACCAAATCAATGGAAGCAGCTAGCACCAAGTCAATGGAACAAGCAACTCGCAAAGAAACAAGCAGCTCACACCGAGTCAAGAATAAGCAACTCGCATCGAGTCAACAGAACAAGCAGCTCACACCGATTCAAGAACAACTATCTCACACCGAGACAACAGAACATGCATCTCACACCGAGACAACAGAACAAGCAGCTCACACCGAGACAATGGAACAAGCAACTTGCAAAGAAACAAGCATCGCACACCGAGTCAATAATAAGCATCTTGCATCGACTCAACAGAGCAAGTAGCTCACATCGAGTGAACGGAACAAGCAGCTTGCACGGATTCAAACACAAGGATTTTGGAACAGTGCAAGCAGCTTTCAACAGAAAAGCAGCTCACACCAATTCAAGAACAAGCAGCTCACACAGAATCAACGGAACAAGCATCTCACACCGGGTCAACGGAACAAGCATCTCACCCCGAGTCAACGGAACAAGCAGCTCACACCGAGTCAACGGAACAAGCAGCTCACACCGAGTCAACGGAACAAGCAGCTCACACCGAGTCAACGGAACAAGGAGCTCACACAGAGTCAACGGAACAAGCAGCTCGCACAGAGTCAACGGAAGATGCAGCTCACAATGAGTCGAGAACAAGCAGCTCCCACAAATTCAAGGAAATGCAGCTCGCACCGAGTCAATGTAACAAGCAGCTCACACAGAGTCAACGGAACAATCAGCTCACACCGAGTCAACGGATCAAGCAGCTCACACAGAGTCAACGGAACAAGCAGCTCACACCAAGTCAATGGAACAAGCAGCTCACACCGATTAAACAGAACAAGCAGCTCACACAGTCAACCGAACAAGCAGCTCACACCGAGTCAACGGAACAAGCAGCCCACACCGAGTCAACGGAACAAGCAGCCCACACCGAGTCAACGGAACAAGCAGCTCACACCGAGTCAACGGAACAAGCAGCCCACACCGAGTCAACGGAACAAGCAGCCCACACCGAGTCAACGGAACAAGCAGCTCACACAGTCAACGGAACAAGCAGCTCGCACCGAGTCAACGGAACAAGCAGCTCACACAGAGTCAACGGAACAAGCAGCTCACACCAAGTCAACGGAACAAGCAGCTCACACCGATTAAACAGAACAAGCAGCTCACACAGACAACCGAACAAGCAGCTTACACCGAGTCAACGGAACAAGCAGCTCACACCAAGTCAACGGAACAAGCAGCTCACACCAAGTCAACGGAACAAGCAGCTCACACCAAGTCAACAGAACAAGCAGCTCACACAGTCAGCGGAACAAGCAGCTCACACTGAGTCAACGGAACAAGCAGCTCACACTTAGTCAACGGAACAAGCATCTCACAGAGTCAATGGAACAAGCAGCTCACACGAAGTCAACGGAACAAGCAGCTCACACGAAGTCAATGGAACAAGCAGCTCACACAGTCAGCCATAACAAGCAGCTCACACCGATTCAACGGAACAAGCAGCTCACACCGATTAAACAGAACAAGCAGCTCACACAGACAACCGAACAAGCAGCTTACACCGAGTCAACGGAACAAGCAGCTCACACCAAGTCAACGGAACAAGCAGCTCACACCAAGTCAACGGAACAAGCAGCTCACACCAAGTCAACGGAACAAGCGGCTCACACCAAGTCAACGGAACAAGCAGCTCACACAGTCAGCGGAACAAGCAGCTCACACTGAGTCAACGGAACAAGCAGCTCACACTTAGTCAACGGAACAAGCATCTCACAGAGTCAATGGAACAAGCAGCTCACACGAAGTCAACGGAACAAGCAGCTTACACGAAGTCAACGGAACAAGCAGCTCACACAGTCAGCGGAACAAGCAGCTCACACTGAGTCAACGCAACAAGCAGCTCACACTTAGTCAACGGAACAAGCAGCTCACAGAGTCAACGGAACAAGCAGCTCACACGAAGTCAACGGAACAAGCAGCTCACACGAAGTCAACGGAACAAGCAGCTCACACTAAGTCAACGGAACAGTCACACCAAGTCAACGGAACAAGCAGCTCACACCAAGTCAACGGAACAAGCAGCTCACACCAAGTCAACCGAACAGTCACATCAAGTCAACGGAACAAGCAGCTCACACCAAGTCAGCGGAACAAGCAGCTCACACAGTCAGCGGAACAAGCAGCTCACACTGAGTCAACGGAACAAGCAGCTCACACTTAGTCAACGGAACAAGCAGCTCACAGAGTCAACGGAACAAGCAGCTCACACGAAGTCAACGGAACAAGCAGCTCACACGGTCAACGGAACAAGCAGCTCACACGGTCAACGGAACAAGCAGCTCACACGAAGTCAATGGAACAAGCAGCTCACACGAAGTCAACGGAACAAGCAGCTCACACCAAGTCAACGGAACAGTCACACCAAGTCAACGGAACAAGCAGCTCACACCAAGTCAACGGAACAAGCAGCTCACACCAAGTCAACGGAACAGTCACACCAAGTCAACGGAACAAGCAGCTCACACCAAGTCAGCGGAACAAGCAGCTCACACAGTCAGCGGAACAAGCAGCTCACACAGTCAGCGGAACAAGCAGCTCACACCGAGTTAACGGAACAAGCAGCTCACACCGAGTCAACGGAACAAGCAGCTCACACCGAGTCAACGGAACAAGCAGCTCACACTTAGTCAACGGAACAAGCAGCTCACACCAAGTCAACGGAACAAGCAGCTCACACCAAGTCAACGGAACAGTCACACCAAGTCAACGGAACAAGCAGCTCACACCAAGTCAACGGAACAAGCAGCTCACACAGTCAGCGGAACAAGCAGCTCACACAGTCAGCGGAACAAGCAGCTCACACAGTCAGCGGAACAAGCAGCTCACACCGAGTCAACGGAACAAGCAGCTCACACTTAGTCAACGGAACAAGCAGCTCACAGAGTCAACGGAACAAGCAGCTCACACGAAGTCAACGGAACAAGCAGCTCACACAGAGTCAACGCAATGAGAACTATCATCTGGAGGTTATCAGGATCAGAGTTATCAACCTATTAATATAACAAAATAATGAGATCGGTAAGGTTGTCCACATGGTATGAAAACAAATCAGATTAACGATTTGAACGTCATAACTACGACACGTTAATGGCGGAAAGATCGTATTAATAATAAATTACAATGAAAACCGCTCGCCTCACTAAGTTATCCAACTGCGGCCTAGTCCAATCTCGGCTAGTCCAAGGTTCCGGGAAACAGCTACGGAACTCGAACGCACCGTCTGCCTCGGCTCGGACCAGCAAGGACATCCCCTTGAGTCTCTCCACGTAGGACGAGGACACATGGCCAGTCCCCCGGTCGTCCCACTGGCGCTCTTCGTTGAGAGCGTACAGCTTCACCCTCCTCCTGGTGTCCGCCATGGCGCCCGTACGTGTGTCGGAGAAGACGCGCGGAAAGAATGGCGGATGGGAGACGCACGCACGGGGACTGAGGGACGTGTGGACAGACTCGGTCGGACTCGTCGCTAGTCCGGTCGTTTCAGGTCACTGGGCCATGCGGGCCGCACAAGGGATCATGATGCCCGAGAAAGTCTAGATGCGGCCTCGCTGCCTCTTGCTAAGCGACTCCTCCCTTCAGCCCCAGCAGGATGGAGCCCCACGACCCGTTCGCCCTCTCCTCGTCTCGACCTGTTCCGGGCACAGCGGCTCCTCACGCCGTCAGTGCTTCAAACGGCTTCGCCATCGAACACCACTCGCTACGGGGCTTCCCGCGCGTCCCGCAGGGCTTGCTTCCGATTTACAGCTTCTCACGTCACATCTGCTTCTCACTTGCCGCTAACTGCTTCACGTCTGCTTCTCGCTTCTTACTATCCGTTTCAGGTCTGCTTCTTGTTTCTTGCTTTTTCCTTCTATATTCTCGTTATCTGCTTTATTGCTTCTTGTTATCTCTTTTGTAGCTTGTCGTTATCTGCTTCTCGATTCGTGCTATTTGCTTCACGTATGCTTCTCGCTTCTATGTTTATCGACTTCACATCTTTTTACGTCGTGCTCTCTGCTTCGCACTGCTGGCTTTGCGCTGTTCGCCTCGCTTATTTATCGCTTCCAATCGTTTGCAGCTTCAGCGCTTCTAGTTCCATCGGACTCTAAACAGATTTCACACTCAAAAAATTAGATTTGGCCTCATCGGAAACAAACCGTGTGTGTGTGTGTGTGTGTGTGTGTATGTTTTTTTGCGTGTGTGTGTGTGTGTGTGTGTGTGTGTGTGTGTGTGTGTGTGTGTGTGTGTGTGTGTGTGTGTGTGTGTGTGTGTGTGTGTATTTGTGTGTTTTTTTTTCTTTGTATGTTTGTGTGTGTGTGTTTGTTTGTGTGTGTATATATATTGTGTGTGTGTGTGTGTGTGTATATTTGTGTGTGTGTGTGTATGTATGTATATATATATATGTGTGTGTGAGTGTGTTTGTGTGTGTATATATATTGTTGCGGATATGGGACTTGGCCTCAATATCCGCTTGTAAATACTCCCCTATTTCCCCAATACTCCCCAACTATCCCCAATCCCCCATTCCCTAGTCCCATTGCCTGTAAATAACACTCTGTAGAACCGACCTTCCCCTTTTTCCCCCATTAAATGTCGTGCCCAGGTTCACCGCATCTCACGTAGACAACTATAGTACATCTTGCTAGTTATTCTTAGTCTATGTCAGTTAAGGACTCGTTTCCATTAATTCTGACTCTTCATTGCACCAGAATGTGATCGTATGGCACCAGTAGTGAGTTTAGGACCTCCCCTTACCTCCTCCCATCTTCCCCATGAAACAACAACAACAACTACAACTACAACTACAACAACAGAGGAGACTGGGGGCGGCGCGGCGCGGGGGAGTGTGCGTCCTCACACCGGCTCGGTTAGCCGCCATTGACCATGCGCTCCGACGGGGTTACCACGAAGGGGCTCCCTGTCAGCCCCTCGTCAAGGGCGGAGCCGGTAACCCCCCCGCACGCACCCAATGAGAAGCAACGGGCCGATTCCATCTGGGGCTGAGCTAACGAGCCGAGGGCGTGTCACTCCCCGCCGGATATACGCGGCGACTTACCGGACGTGACGTGAGATGCGCCCCCAGCTTGAGAAGACAAGTCACCACCTCCAAGCGCTGAGTGAGACCTCCCGCATCTTTGGACTGGACCGGGTCGATTTTGCCCCTGAGCCAAGGTGCACCTTGAGCCATCGAAGACCTGCCCCTCCTTGCCATCAATCCCCGTGTGAGTCAGTTTTGTCCCGTTTATCTGTCGTCTGTCGGGGCTAATATAAGAGTGTGTCTAAGTGCCTGCCTTTCTATGCTGTCCCTCTTGTCGTTGTAATCTGACCTTCAGCCCTAATATAACCTCCTCCGGAGGTCTTGAGAACCGTATCCCTGGTGTCGTGTCATTTTAATCCCAGCCGTTGTGTCCTTTTCCTTCATCGATTTAGCGTAGCGCGACTCGGCAACGTTCGAGTATAATCGGGTAACTTGTGCGGACACGGCGGCCATTCCGCTCGGCCCACCATAACATCAAAGTCGTGTCGGTAACAATTGGTGTCAGGAGTGTCGGATTCGGACCTGGGACTAAATTCATTTAGCCCAAATTTTGGAACACCAATTGTACCACTAGGGTAACAATTGGTGTTGGGGAGGTAGAATTCGATCCGGAGCGCGTTTTACGCGCTCGAAATTATAACGGCGAAATTTGATTTGTTTTACGGAAATAAAAACCCGAATTTTGAAAGTCGCGCTATGGCGGATCAAGACAGCTGGGGTCCGGTAGAGGAGAGTGAGGCAGGGTCGGTCCAGGACCAAATTGAGGGACGTGAGGAGAGCGAAGCAGCGAGGGTAGCAGACGCACAAAATGGCGCCTCGCTGGTCGCGGCGCCCGCGACCGTGGCAGCGCCCCTGGTGGATTCGAACCTTTTCCTCCTGCAAATGAGGGCCCTTATGGAACAAATGGGTGAGCAATTGGGAGACCAAATTAGAGGTTTGAAAAGCAGTATGGGACAAATGGGGAACCGGATGGAGGCTCAGAATGAGCAATTGGGGGTAATGGGAAACGAAATGGGGGTAATGAGGGACGAAGCGAGGGGTACCGGTGAGGGGTTAGACAATAATTTTAAGGGATTAGACGAGAAATTTGGGAAATTAGACAATAGATTAGGGGAAATACAGGAGGGGTTAATGGGGGTAGAAAACAGAATGGCCGCTCAAGAGAATCAAATGGAAGGGATGCAAAAAGGGTTAGAGGGGTTAGAAAACACCATGGAAGGCAAATTGAGGGACATGAGGGACCAAGCGGAAAGGGAAGTTAAACAAATGGGGCAGCAGATAGAGGGGGTCAGAATGGGGGTAGAAACCAAACTGGATGCTCACAGGGAGGAAATGGAGCAGATGAGGGTGGCATCTGGGCAGGAGATGCAAGTGATGGGAGAGGAGATCAGAAGAGGAGTGAGTGAGGAGGTCGGAGGAGTGCGCGAGGAGGTGAGGCACTGTAAGGAGCGCATGGAGAAGGAGGTGAGAAAGGGGACTGTAAAGTTACAAGGGGGCATAGAGGACCTGACGCAGGAGGTGGAGCAGCTGACGGTGGGACAGACGGAGTTAGTGGAGCAGGTTCAAAGGAACGCTGCGGTATTAGGAGGTTTAAAAGCGACACAGAAAGAACTAAAAGATGACTTGGTAGCGACGAAGAGGGAATGTCAGATGGTACGTGAGGGACTGACAACGAGGCTGGACGAGGTGGTAGAGGTAATGGAGACGAAGGACCGGCAAGTGAGGACGCACATGGAAACGGTCAAGGTAGCCTTGGAGGACGAGCTTGAGGAGACGTACCGGGGAATAAAAGAGGTGAAGCAGAAATTAGAAGAAGTGGAAGAAGGGGTGAGCGAAATTAAGAAGCGACGGAGAGGGGATAAGAAAGAGATAAAAGAGGAGATGAAAGAATTGGTCCAAAGTCTGTGTTTGGATCGTGATGATGTGCTCATTAACCGGATGAGGGATTCGCAGGTGATGGAGGAGAAGCGAAGAGGAAGAGGACCCGGTGTAAGTGGTGACCAATATGGTCGTGCGTATGATGCGCCAGGGGATTTAAGAAGCTTGGGGTCGAGATGGACCCGGGTGTTCGTGAGAGGCCGCTGGTGAAGTGTGCGACAGGTCTGGTGTGCGAAAAAGGAGGTGTGCGAGAAAGTCCGACTCTGGGGTGTGTGAGAAAAAAGTGCGTGCCAAGGAGTGAGGGTGCTGGCGAGAGTGAGTCGGTCGTAGCGTGTGTGCGAGGGGGCACATGGAAGCGCGGTGTGGTAAGTGTTACAGAGGGTGTGACGGGAGAGTGTGCGCGAGAGAGGTGTGTGACGGACAGGTGCATGGGGAAAGAGTGCGCTGTCAAAAGTAAGGAAGAGTGTCCACCTGTGGTGAGTGTTACAGAGGGTGTGACGGGAGAGTGTGCACGAGAAAGGTGTGTGACGGACAGGTGCATGAGGAAAGAGTGCGCTGTCAAGAGTAAGGGTGAGTGCGCTGTCAAGAATGGAGGTGAGAGTAGTGAGAGTGACAAGGAGAGTGAGTTGGTTGTGACAGGTGAGAAAGGATGCACACCTGGAATGGTAGAGCGTGAGTGGGAATGCACGCTGGAGTTGGTGGTGAGGCACGTGGTTGGGTGTGCGAATGAGAGCACACCTGTGATTGTCACAGAGGAGGTGACCGAGAAGGGGGCGCGAAGAGGTGTGTTGGTGAGGTGTGCGACCAACGAATGTGTGCCAAGGTGTTCGGTGGTCAGGTGTGTGACCAAGGCTGTGAGTGGAATGAGAGTACCTGGGTGTGTAAGGAAAGGTACGAGGAGCATGGGCACGGCTGGATGTGTGAGCAAGGAACGGGCTGCGGGGTGTAAGCGTCCAGGTGAAGCATCGACGGTAACCAGGTTCGAGGTTAGGTCGACTTTTAGCCGAATCGGGCCCTCGGTGCGTGCTGGGCCTCGCTTTGAACGGCCGCGTCCGTGCTCCACTAGGCGGAGCGGGCAGCCCGATAGAAAGGGTCGTCATGGCGACCACTTTTTGTTGAGGCAGTCCGGCAGGTCGAGATCGGGACATTGGATGGCTCCACGCCGAGATGGTGCGTGGGATCTCGGCCCGGGTAAACCTCCTTCCCTGCACCGAATGCGGGACGTGTCCAGCCGCTGGCACAGAACAACCCGCATTCATGGCTTGGCTGTACGAAGCAGAGCTTTGGACAGGAATTGGCGCACCGAGAGGCATTAGTGAGGAGACTGGGTGATGAGGATAGTGTTTTGGCCCCAAAATTAGAGAAAAACAAAATTTGATGATTGGCAAAGGATTGGCAGTAGTGATTGGCAGATGATGAGTAGGATTGGCAAATTTTTGATTTGTTGAAATTTGATGTGCAAAATTGGTAGTGAGCGATGGGCCCGGTGGGTAAGGGTGGCATCCCTGCCACCCTTCCCATGTGGGGGCAAAGGAGCAATAGCTTATGGGGTGTATGGCAGTGAAAACTAGCCCGGGTGGGTTAGGTTATATTGATAGGGCCCTAGAAGATGACATTAGGTAACGTTAAGTTTAGTTAGTGACTGATACCTGTAGTGGGGACGCAGGTAGTTTAGTGTGGATGATAATGACGTGGGAGCGCAATAGTTTAAAGGGACGACTGGGAAGCGCAAGTTTCAGAAGGGAGTAGTTAGCTGAGATGATGCCGTGTGTGTGAGGATGGAACAGGTGTGATTGCACAGGTGTGCAACTGGACAGGTGTGTGGAGCAGTGTGTGAGTAATGAGTGTTGTGGATCAGCGCGAATGCGCTTGGGGAGAGAAGGGTGCAGGTGGCACCAGGTGTGAGAGCACAGGTGTGCAGGTACAGGTGTGTGGAGAGAGTTGGAGTAAGTGGTACGGAGTGGTTTGCATGGTGCGAAGGTGTGGATGGGGGAAGAGTGGACCCCTTTCACGAGTACCCGGGGCGGGTAGTGTAAGTGTTAGGTAGAGGGTACAGGTAAATTGTGGTTGGATATTGGCATCTGTGGTGCGGGTGACAGAATGGTATTGCGGATGGGTGCATTAGTGTTGTGGAAATGGCTGGGCGTGTAGCCTGTTAGTGTGTGTAGTTGGTTGGGCACTCCACCACTGTGAGGATGTCGGCCAGGTGAGGCCGCAGGTGGGCTCCGGGAGCCGTTAGTGTCAGTGGGGCCCGAGGATCCGGAGGACGGACCCGGGTAGCCCAGTGCCAGAGAGGGCACCGAGTGGGGAGAGCGCCAGAGGGCCTTCCCCAGGTAGTTAGGTTAGGGTAAGGAGCAGGTAAGCTCGGAGGCAACTGCAGTGGTGGAGGTGTGCAGGTGGGTAGACCCGCTGGGAGAGGTACACGCCACAGCCCAGAAATTGTGCGAGGGCACCGGGAGATGAATCGGGGGAGTGAGACCCCAAATTGGAAAGCACCACAGTTTGGCCAATGGGAATTGGTTTTTAGAACCCATAGTGTAAGTGGGCCAATGGTTTGGCCGGAGAAAGACCCCGGGTAGTGTAAAGTTGTTAAAGTCATTTAGGAAATAGTTAGGATTGATGAACCTGTCGCACCATACGCAGCCACTTACCTGTGGTGATGATGATGACTCCACACCTGTGTTTTCTTTGTTTTGTTGCAGGAAATGAGATTGCTGTGGATTGGTGAGACGCATCACGACGTGGATGAGACATTGGGGTGATTCCATCTCTCCCTCCCTAGGAGGGACTGATGATGAATTGGTGATAGCAAATTATGATGTTGAGTTGAAAATGGCAAATTTGATTGGTTAGGAGGGAGAGAAGACAAATTTGGTTTATGGGAGGAACGGGGAAGACAGTAGGGACGTTTGTTGATTGGTAAAGTAGATGTTTATGGGTAGTGTTGTGTTTTGTGGATACAGTAAGGGGTAAGGGAGGGGCCATGTAGGTTACCTGGTGGGGGGGGGGGGGCGTACGGTAGGAACGTACCTGTCTCACCTGGTTCCCATGTGCCCCCAGTGTGCATCATCTTATATTGCGTGCACTTTTGCGCCCTTACCACCTTACTCACTTGTCTGCTTCTTTTGTCTCCCACCTCCGAGGATCTGGCTTTGGGGTAGAGAGAGAGGAGAGAGAGGTGCTGGCTAGGCAGTTGTGGGCCTGCACTTTCGCTGCTTGCTGCCTGGATCGATACACCATATGGACCGCAATGTTGGTGGCCACCCACAATGGACCGCAGTTCTTTTGCGGCCAAGCACCACCCGTGGATGGACCTATGGGTCAACGTGGCACCTATGCCATACAAGGTGAACCACTTATAGTTGGCCCCCTGACGGCCACAATACAGAAATGGACGCGGTTGGCGCCTTTCTTTATTTTTTTGAAAGAGGCAAGAACACCAAGTGCACCACACGAAGGCAAGACCAGCGGCAGAACATCGGCCGGCTGTGACACCACCGGTGATTTATAAACACTTTATTGGTGCACCGGATGGTGCTGACTGTGTTATGGGGTGGTGCTTTTGATGCTTGGAAGGGGTGCTCTGCACATTATTAAAGGCCATAAGGCCACAGAGCACTCGTGGGTTGGTGTATCGATGCTGGCATGCGTGCTCTCTCTATGCATAACATCTGCATGTGTTCCTCCAAAAACAGGTCCTGGATCGTAGTGTAAATATCAGCGTAGTCTTGTGTAAATAATGCTCCCTACCGGCTGTATGTTTAGTTTGCGAATTCTTTCCGGATTCGGTTATCCTGTGGGTGTGTTTCTGTGAGGAGAAGGGTGCAACGTCGCAGGGGGACATATTTACTCATTTGTGAATATCTGTAAAACTGTCGCACTCAGGGTAGAGTTAATAGTAGAGGGAACTACATCTGAGTGCCACACTAAAATAGGTAAAAATGTATCGGGTCGGGACGCCCCGAGGGTAGAGAAGGGTGCAATGTTGCGGATATGGGACTTGGCCTCAATATCCGCTTGTAAATACTCCCCTATTTCCCCAATACTCCCCAACTATCCCCAATCCCCCATTCCCTAGTCCCATTGCCTGTAAATAACACTCTGTAGAACCGACCTTCCCCTTTTTCCCCCATTAAATGTCGTGCCCAGGTTCACCGCATCTCACGTAGACAACTATAGGACATCTTGCTAGTTATTCTTAGTCTATGTCAGTTAAGGACTCGTTTCCATTAATTCTGACTCTTCGTTGCACCAGAATGTGATCGTATGGCACCAGTAGTGAGTTTAGGACCTCCCCTTACCTCCTCCCACCTTCCCCATGAAACAACAACAACAACAACTACAACTACAACTACAACAACAGAGGAGACTGGGGGCGGCGCGGCGCGGGGGAGTGTGCGTCCTCACACCGGCTCGGTTAGCCGCCATTGACCATGCGCTCCGACGGGGTTACCACGAAGGGGCTCCCTGTCAGCCCCTCGTCAAGGGCGGAGCCGGTAACCCCCCCGCATGCACCCAATGAGAAGCAACGGGCCGATTCCATCTGGGGCTGAGCTAACGAGCCGAGGGCGTGTCACTCCCCGCCGGATATACGCGGCGACTTACCGGACGTGACGTGAGATGCGCCCCCAGCTTGAGAAGACAAGTCACCACCTCCAAGCGCTGAGTGAGACCTCCCGCATCTTTGGACTGGACCGGGTCGATTTTGCCCCTGAGCCAAGGTGCACCTTGAGCCATCGAAGACCTGCCCCTCCTTGCCATCAATCCCCGTGTGAGTCAGTTTTGTCCCGTTTATCTGTCGTCTGTCAGGGCTAATATAAGAGTGTGTCTAAGTGCCTGCCTTTCTATGCTGTCCCTCTTGTCGTTGTAATCTGACCTTCAGCCCTAATATAACCTCCTCCGGAGGTCTTGAGAACCGTATCCCTGGTGTCGTGTCATTTTAATCCCAGCCGTTGTGTCCTTTTCCTTCATTGATTTAGCGTAGCGCGACTCGGCAACGTTCGAGTATAATCGGGTAACTTGTGCGGACACGGCGGCCATTCCGCTCGGCCCACCATAACATCAAAGTCGTGTCTGTAACAATATATATATATATACACTAGCTTGGCTCGGCTCGCGCGTCGATACTGAGGAACGGGCTTATTTTAGCTGAGGATAATAGTTAATGACTGTACCTGAGTTGCTGTGTTGTCATGATTTACACCAATCATAATACAAACAATTATTTTGCACAAATGTATTTGTTGTGTTTGTGATATTACATTTTTATAGGCAATTTAGGTTGAAGATTTAGGTTGAATATTTTTTTTTTCAAGAAAGAACCCCTCAGCACATACATAGGGGAGGGGTAGGTGCAGACTGGAAGTTTTGGACGATTACACCTCACCACCACGTAATTCAAAACACCTCACCACCAAGTAATTCAAAACACCTCACCACCACGTAATTCAAAACACCTCACCACCACGTAATTCAAAACACCTCACCACCACGTAATTCAAAACACCTCACCACCATAAAACACGTAATAAAAACACCTCACCACCACGAAATTGAAAACTCCTCACAGCCATAAAACACGTAATAAAAACACCTCACAGCCATAAAACATGTAATAAAAACACCTCACAGCCATAAAACACGTAATAAAAACACCTCACCACCACGAAAATAAAAACACCTCACAGCCATAAAACACGTAATAAAAACACCTCACAGCCATAAAACACGTAATAAAAACACCTCACAGCCATAAAACACGTAATAAAAACACCTCACAGCCATAAAACACGTAATAAAAACACCTCACCACAACGAAATTAAAAACACCTCACAGCCATAAAACACGTAATAAAAACACCTCACAGCCATAAAACACGAAATAAAAACACCTCACCACCACGAAATTAAAAACACCTCACAGCCATAAAACACGTAATAAAAACACCTCACAGCCATAAAACACGTAATAAAAACACCTCACCACCACGAAATTAAAAACATCTCACAGCCATAAAACACGTAATAAAAACACCTCACCACCACAAAATTAAAAACACCTCACAGCCATAAAACACGTAATAAAAACACCACCACCACAAAATTAAAAACACCTCACAGCCATAAAACACGTAATAAAACACCTCGCAGCCATAAAACACGTAATAAAACACCTCAAAGCCACAAAATTAAAAACACCTCACCACCACGTCATTTAAAAACACCTCACCACCACCTAATTAAAAACACCTCACCACCACGTAATTATAAATACCTCACCACCACATAATTCAAAACACCTCACCACCATGTGATTTAAAAACACCTCACCACCATGTGATATTAAAACACCTCACCACCACGTCATTTAAAAACACCTCACCACCACATAATTCAAAATACCTTACCACCACATGCTTCAAAACCACCACAACGTTATTATAAACACTTCACAACCACGGAAACAAAAGTTTGAGGGAGTCGTTAAGTGACAACACAGACACTGCCCAGATGTGTAGATATCTATCTATAATTCCAGTAATCTCTGTGTGTATGTTTGTATGTTTGTATGTTTGTATGTATGTATGTATGTATGTTTGTCTGTGACCGCTGTTTCTCGACAACTACCGGTCCGATATACTTTAAACTTGCCAGCTATATTGCTGGGGACCCGAGGATGTGCCTTTTCAAGGTTTCATATTAATCGGACAAGTAGTTACCGAGCTATGGCGATTTCTTTACCAAACACCGCAAGCCGTTCGCTTTGGACCAAACCATTGCATGTAAATAGAGGGGGGGGGTTCTGTAGTCGTTGCGAATGGACCAAACCATTCATGTAAATAGAGGGGGGGGGGGTTCTGTGGTCGTTACTGCCACGTGGTTTCAAAGTTTTTTTTTGTTGTTGTTTGCACGCATGTTTTTTTGCACCCACGTACGGGCACGCCCTAGGATGTTTACACACACACACCCCTACACAAATTTTTTTTTTTTTTTTTTTTTTTGGCAAGGAACGGGCACCCACGTACGGGCACGTCCTAGCTTATATATAGTACGGGCATGCCCTAGTATAGATAAATGACTGTACCTGAGTTGCCGTTTTGTCATGGTTTACACCAATCATAATTCAAACAATTATTTTGCACAAATGTATTTGTAATATACGTGATATCACATTTTATAAACAATTGAAGTTGAAAAAAAAAAAATTCCCAAAACAATTCCCCCCCCCCCAAAAAAAAAAAGAAAAAAAAAAAAAAAATACCCTTAGGACATACCGACGGGAGAGATATTTGCATACCAGAAGTTTGGTACGATTTCAAAAAAGTTTGAGAAAGTAGTTCAGTGACAACACAACACAAGACAACACAACACAAGACAACACAACACAGGACAGGACAGACGCTGCACAAATATATATATATAGTTACGGATCCGGGGGACGGCACTCCCGTTAGCAAGGGGGGGTTAATCCCCTTGTCCTGTTAAGCTGGCTGTCTCCGCCGGTCCTGGAAGTATGACGTCACTTCCGGTCGGTGGTGAGTAGGGTTGTAAGCCGAATCCGTCTTACTACCTAATTACCACCACCGGCCGTAAGCGAGGAGATACTCCCACCCGGGCCACAGCGTGATTGGATGCGCCGAGCGAAGCGAGCTGGGACTCGGGCTATTAACAAAGGACTAAACCCGACTCCGAGCGTTGGCCGAATCGTGCCACAGGTACTCAATTGGGAAGGGACTAAAGTGATCGGGGGAAGAAGAAACCAAAGTAAAGGAAGAACAGATATTTATTCACTATATACAAAACCAAAACCAAGGAAGAAACGAAAGGTCGGACTGTACAGGAAGAGGAAGAAGCAGATACACAGGGCAATGTTAAAACAGTCTTATATTACAACCCCGGACAAACAAACAGACTTACACGAACAGGGAATGGCAGGAAGGAATGCCTGGAAGGAATGGCTGGAAGGAGGAGAAGGTCCAGGCAGACGGCAGGGCAGGAAGGTCCGGGCAAATGCACAGCGTCGAGGTTGGCTCCGGTCCACGCTCCGGGCTTGAGGCGAAACCCGGCGTCAGCTGCACGTATATTTTCACGCGGGCTGACAATGTGAATATATGGCGTAATGTCAGCGGACCCACTCTTCTGCCTCACGATCCTTCGCACTCATCTCCCTCTCACTCATCTCTCGAAGCAGTCCCTCGCAGCCGCTTTTATTGTCCGTTGTTGTATCAAGCCGCCGGCTCCAATGACACGCCTACCGGTCGGCTCACCTCGGCCCTGATTGGCCGGCAAGGGCTCGCTGGCTCCACCTCTGATGGTGAGTTGACGTGCCACACCTTGTTCTTGCGTCCCGCCCCCTTTTTCCTCGGCTTGAGACCGCATGTTCAATGGCGGCTTGGGGCAAGCAATCAAATCAAGACAAGGAGCAGCGAACGCTGCCCTACCGCTCTCTCTGCACTTTGAAGAGCGGGAGAGATGATTGGGGAAATTGAAGGGGCCTATCTTATTTGATTAATGCAACGCAGCTTCAACAATTGGGAACAGATCCTTAACTAAAACACATAATAATGAGATAACTACAGAGAGGTCCTATGGTGCTCTACGTGTTGTACATGGACTAACTAGGGTGCGATCTTTAATATTAGCCAATTAATGGGGATATTTACAGGGGATCATTTATAAGGGAACATTTACTAAAATTTACAAAGTGAAGGTTCTAAAAACCAGAACAATATATATGTCTGTGCAGTGTCTGTCCTGTGTTGTCACTGAACTACTTTCTCAAACTTTTGTGTAATCCTACCAAACTTCTGGTATGCACCTAACTCTCCCGTCGGTATGTCCTAAGGGTATTATTTTTGAAAAATTTTCCAATTTTTTTTTTGGGGGGGGGGTGGGGGGGGGGGAATTTCTTTGGGAAAATATTTTTTTTTTCAACTTCAATTGTTTATAAAATGTAATATTACGTATATTACAAATACATTTGTGCATTATGATTGTTTGAATTATGATTGGTGTAAACCATGACAAAACAGCAACTCAGGTACAGTCATATATCTATAAATCTACATATCTGGGCAGTGTCTGTTGTCACTGAACTACTCCCTGAAAATTTTGTTCCCGTGGTTGTGAAGTGTTTTTAATAACATGGTGGTGGTTTTGAATCATGTGGTGGTGAGGTATTTTGAATTATGTGGTGGTGAGGTGTTTTTAAATCATGTGGTGGTGAGGTGTTTTTAATTACATGGGGGTGAGGTGTTTTGAATTACATGGTGGTGAGGTGTTTTGAATTCCATGGGGGTGAGGTGTTTTGGATTACGTGGTGGTGAGGTGTTTTGAATTATGTGGTGGTGAGGTGTTTTGAATTACGTGGTGGTGAGGCGTTTTAAATTACTTGGTGGTGAGGTGTTTTAAATTACTTGGTGGTAAGATGTTTTGAATTACGTGGTGATGAGGTGTTTTAAATTACTTGGTGGTGAGGTGTTTTGAATTACGTGGTGGTGAGGTGTTTTAAATTACTTGGTAGTGAGGTGTTTCAAATTACTTGGTGGTGAGGTTTTTTAAATTAGGTGGGGGTGAGGTGTTTTAAATTACATGGGGCTGAGGTGTTTTAAATTAGGTGGGGGTGATGTGTTTTAAATTACTTGGTGGTGAGGTGTTTTAAATTAGGTGGGGGTGAGGTGTTTTGAATTACTTGGTGGTGAGGTGTTTTAAATTAGGTTGGGGTGAGGTGTTTTGAATTACGTGGTGGTGAGGTGTTTTGAATTACGTGGTGGTGAGGTGTTTTGAATTACGTGGTGGTGAGGTGTTTTGAATTACATGGTGGTGAGGTGTTTTGAATTACGTGGTGGTGAGGTGTTTTGAATTACGTGGTGGTGAGGTGTTTTGAATTACGTGGTGGTGAGGTGTTTTGAATTACGTGGTGGTGAGGTGTTTTGAATTACGTGGTGGTGAGGTGTTTTGAATTACGTGGTGATGAGGTGTTTTGAATTACGTGGTGGTGAGGTGTTTTGAATTACGTGGTGGTGAGGTGTTTTGAATTACGTGGTGGTGAGGTGTTTTGAATTACGTGGTGGTGAGGTGTAATCGTCCCAAACTTCCAGTCTGCACCTACCCCTCCCTTATGTATGTGCTGAGGGGTTCTCTTTTGAATTTTATATATTTTTTCAACCTAAATTGCCTATAAAAATGTAATATCACAAACACTACAAATAAATTTGTGCAAAATAATTGTTTGTATTATGATTGGTGTAAATCATGACAACACAGCACCTCAGGTACAGTCATTATCCTCAGTTAAAATAAGCCCGTTCCTCAGTAACGACGCGAGCCGAGCCAAACTAGTATATACTGTATATATATGTATCTGTGCAGAGTCTGTCCTGTGTTGTCACTTAACTACTCCCTCAAACTTTTGTGAAATCGTACCAAACGTCTGGTATGCACCTATGTCTCCTGTGTGTACCTCCTAAGGGTATTTATTTTTAGAAAATTTTTGAATTTATTTTTCTTTTTTTTGAAAATAAAAATAAAAATTCAACTTAAATCTTCAGCTTCAATTATCTTATAGTCAGGGAATATTGCAAAAATCTGGGAACAAATTCCTTACCAAGAAATTTCTTCACCAATGTGTTTGTAAGGGTGTCCACTAACACATTTCAAAAAGTTTAAATTCAAGTCCCCTAGGGGAACCCGTGACAGGGGTCAACAGGGGTCAATTACCTTTTTTAAGATCAAAGTTTTCTTATATTTACATTCTGGGTCACAGTATCTGACAGGAAGCATCAAAATTATTCAATGTAGGCTCATTTTAAAGCTAAGAACATATCTGACATGGTGATACCTAAAACAAATCAATATGTTAAAACGTTTACACAATTTTGAGAAAAAAATAATAATTTTTTTTCATTTTATGGGTAAAAATTAACTTTTCTGGTCTACAATTCGTCTTCTAGGTAGATACCCCTTCGTTTCATTTTTCTGAAAGTTTCCAGCAAACTGCCCAAGATATGCAGCCTTAATGTATTATAAGTAAAACATTCTGGTATTTATAAAATTGAAACTATGAAAGGTCACTGACCTTTAGTTTTCCCTTATTGTAACATAAATTGTAATAACCGTTACAGGTATTTTTCTTTTGTTACCCTAATTTTTTAACCCTAGCTTTTTCCTTTGTATGGCAGTACAGGCTAGCAGTATGGACGTAGACATTATTCCTGCACCTCCGCTCAATTGCTTCATCTGTGAAGGCCCGGAGACGCCAGCTCAGAAGCTCGCACAGGCAACTCCTAAAGGCTACCCTACTCTGTTGGCGTATGCAGAAGCGGTTGGAAATGCTACAATTTTGGAGCGCATGAAGGAGGCATGGAATGTCGGAAGACTGAGATACCACTTCGAGTGTAAACGTGATTTGTACAACATGTCTGTCAAGGTCACCATGAAGTCAACTCGTAAGTGCGACCTGTTTTACTCGGCAGGGAATAATTATTTACTGACCTGAACATTATTGTTTAAATACTGGTGATATTCCAGTATAAATGCGGAGCATCATCAATACGCCAAGGGCGCACGGCTGTATTGTCAGCTGATGAAGCACCTCGAAACTTCGCCTAGATACAAGGAGACCTTCGAAAGTTTCACTGCTCACGGGAATCATGTTGTCCGTTACTCTTGCCATGATTGGTCTGGCACCTGGTGTGACATCTGTATCGAGCAGAAACTGATGAAGGGGGCCAAGTCAGAAGGTGGTTTGAGCAGAGGGAGGATGAGGAATAATGATTCTGGCCACAAGTGCTGGGTACAAACCCTCAACCACTTCTCCGATGTCAACCAGCGCATGGAGGAAGGTGCCAAGAAACATGGTCCACTCCACAAAGACCTTGCCAAAACTCGGATGAAGCGAGACGCTGAAGCGATTGGACTTGCCCTGAAGTGGTTGGAGGAGAACAATCCCTTCGACCACGATCGAGACAAGCATTTGCTTGTATCCTTCTCAACAGGATTCACGAGCACTGCAGATGACACAGTCAATGCTGAGAGAGCGGCTGAAGTAGGGAGGGAGATGCAGATAAAGCTGGACCGAAAGTCAGTGACATCGACCATGCAGGTGAAGTTTAAGGTACAGGCCCTGTCATCGCTCAGAAAGATTCCCAAGGTCAATGAGAAGAAGATTCACCTAAACTCACTCAAGTTGTTCAACCGACTGATAATTTTCGCCCAACGGCATATGACAGTCGAGACAAGCTTAAAGTATGAGCTGACTCTCTTCCCCTTGTCCTTGTTCAGCAACAAAGATCAGAAAATGAACAAGGCGAACAAGGCAGGCTTTTCCAAGACTAGCCTGAAGGAGTTGACCGATCCGCTTGACCTCACTGACCAAGCCTGCTCCAGTCTGGTGGTTGATGGCGGATGGCTTCTCTACATGGTGAAGTGGGAACAAGGTCAGACTTGGCAGGAGATTGCCGACAGTTACCTGAGCTACGTGCAGTGTCTCGGCCGTCGGTCTCAGAAGATCACTGTTGTCTTCGATGGCTATAACAGCTCGCCAAAAGATCACGACCACATCCGGCGTACCAAGAACTCCTGCTGTGATCTACAGATTCGACCGGATATGATACATTTGACACCAAAGGCAAAGTTCATGGACAACACTCATAACAAGAGTGAGCTCATCCATCTCCTCTTCAACATTCCGGAAATGTCAGATCACCGTGCAGCAGTGTGACAATGATGCTGACACTTCGATTGTGAGAGCGGCACTGGCTGTTGCTACAGATGACTCTGTTGAGGTCAGTAAAATTTTGTGTAGGTATTTTACTTACATCAACTACGATTACTTTTGATTTGTTTCTGTGTTGATAAAACAAAACAAAAAAACCTTGACATTGGCACATATAAAACTAATTAACTGAGTTAAATTAAAAAAAGAAGAGGCAATGTTATTTTTTTTAAAATTTGGCAAATGCAAATGTTGTGCTGCACTGGGCATCAGTAAACACATGATCGTCATTTTTGTAACGTCAATTGTATTTTGATGTGCCACATTGTTATGAAAGTGCATTTATCCTCAGAAAAGAAGAGTAGCATAGTTAAATAACTTTTCAATTGTTAAGTTCACCGTGTTTGCAAAATTCAAGACGCTTTGCTCATATCTTATTCTATTTTCAGGTGCGGGCGGAAGACGCGGACGTGCTGATAATGCTGGTACACCATAGCTCAAGCACCAACCATCCACTCTTCTTAACCACATCGAAGGGCTCTTACGATGTCAGGAGGATCCGAGAAGCTCTCTCTGAAAGACAGAGGCGGTACCTGCTCTTTACTCACGCCTTCACCGGTTGTGATACGGTTTCTGTAATCGGGGGCCATGTGAAAACGCCTCTATTTGACAGGTTTTGTGCAGGGGACATTGATGAACATATGGACATCTTCCTTGACGTACGGGCTACTAAGGACGTGGTGATCGGGGCTGGTATTGTGATTTTCCAGCACATTTACCATGAACCAGGTACTACTTTGGGTGCAATTCGATACATGTTCTCGCGGAAGGCGGCGGCCGGGCTGATAAAACCAGAGACTCTACCTCCAACAGAGGGTGCAGCTGCACAGCATTCTCTCCGTGCCTATCTCCAAACCCGGGACTGGATGCTGCTGCAGAGCATGTCTTTGGACCCCAGTGGCTATGGATGGACGGTAGGGGTTCGTGGTTATGAGCCAGTTCCAACAGTAGACCCCATGGCTCCTGAGGAGCTGCTCCGGTTCACGACCTGCAATTGTGCTGGAGATTGCAGCAACCGGCGGTGCAACTGCAAGAAGAATGGTGTCAAGTGCATCTCAGCATGCGGAAGTTGTACAGGCATTACATGTATGAACTGTATCCCTGATGATGTAGAGTCTGGAGAAGACTCAGACCTCGACTCCTGAGGTATTTGACATTGTGGAGCAGTATCGATTTAAACCCTGACATGAAAGCGGACGAACCGATGGTAAACCGATTCCGGATTCCCAGTAACAGTTATTACAATTTATGTTACAATAAGGGAAACGATAAAGGTCAGTGACCTTTCATAGTTTCAATTTTATAAATACCAGAATGTTTTACTTATAATACATGAAGGCTGCATATCTTGGGCAGTTTGCTGGAAACTTTCAGAAAAATGAAACGAAGGGGTATCTACCTAGAAGACGAATTGTAGACCAGAAAAGTTAATTTTTACCCAAAAAATGACAAATAATTAATTTGTTTTGCTCAAAATTGTGTAAACTTTTTAACATATTGATTTGTTGTAGGTATCACCATGTCAGATATGTTCTTAGCTTTAAAATGAGCCTACTCTGAATAATTTTGATGCTTCCTGTCGGATACTGTGACCCAGAATGTAAATATAAGAAAAATTTGATCTTAAAAAAGGTAATTGACCCCTGTTGACCCCTGTCACGGGTTCCCCTAGGGGACTTGAATTTAAACTTTTTGAAATGTGTTAGTGGACACCCTTACAAACACATTGGTGAAGAAATTTCTTGGTAAGGAATTTGTTCCAAGATTTCCCAGATTTCTGATAATATTCCCTGACTATTACTTAAATCTTAACTTAAATCTTATTACAACTTAAATCTTACTTAAATCTTTGTGGTGGTGAGGTGTTTTTAATTTCGTGGTGGTGAGGTATAATCGTCCCAAACATCCAGTCTGCACCTACCCATCCCATATGTATGTGCTGAGGGGTTCTTTTTTATTATTATTATTTTCAACCAAATTGCTTACAAAAATGTAATATCACAAATGTCACAAAAAAAAATGTGCAAAATAATTGTTTGTACTATGATTGGTGTAAATCATGACAACACAGCAACTCAGGTCCAGTCATTATCCTCAGCTAAAACAAGCCCACTCCTCTGTAACGACGTGTTGTCAGACGAGCGCGAGCCGAGCCAAGCTAGTGTACATATATATATATATATATTGTTACGGTTTTTAGAACCTTCACTTTGTACATTTTAGTAAATGTTCCCTTATAAATGATCCCCTGTAAATATCCCCATTAATTGGCTTTATTAAAGATCGCACCCTAGTTAGTCCATGTACAACACGTAGAGCACCATAGGACCTCTCTGTAGTTATTTCATTATTATGTGTTTCAGTTAAGGATCTGTTCCCAATAGTTGAATCTGCGTTGCATTAATCAAATAAGATAGGCCCCTTCAATTTCCCCAATCATCTCTCCCGCTCTTCAAAGTGCAGAGAGAGCGGTAGGGCAGCGTTCGCTGCTCCTTGTCTTGATTCGATTGCTTGCCCCAAGCCGCCATTGAACATGCGGTCTCAAGCCGAGGAAAAAGGGGGCGGGACGCAAGAACAAGGTGTGGCACGTCAACGCACCATCAGAGGTGGAGCCAGCGAGCCCTTGCCAGCCAACCAGGGCTGATGAAATACCATCACGGGCGTGGCTCTATGAAGCGGTCATTGATCTTGAAGCGCGTAATATAAGCGCCAGCGCAAGCCTTTTGACAGAGTCGACTTGGGTTGGAGACGGCGCTTGGTGGGGTCTGACTGAGATACAAAGCTGCGCAGAGCTCTTTGACGAACTGCTTCGGAAAGCCCCTACCGCGTGAAAATATATGTGCAACTGCCGCCGGGTTTCGCCTCGAGCCCGGAGCGTGGACCGGAGCGTGGACTGGAGCCAACCTCGACGCTGTGCAGTTGCCCGGATCTTCCTGCCCTGCCATCGGCTTGGACCTTCTCCTCCTCCCAGCCATTCCTTCCTGCCATTCCCTATTAGTGTGAGTCTGTTTTTTTTTTTTGGGGCGTATGATAATATAGGACTGTTTTAAGGCTGCCCTGTGTTCTGCTTCTTCCTCTCCCTGTAAATGCCCTTTTTTCGTTTCCTCTTCATTTCATGAACATAATTAATAAATACCTGTTCTTCCTTTACCCTTTTGGTTTCTTCTTCCCCCGATCGCTTTAGTCCTTTCCCGATTGAGTACCTGTGGCACGATTCGGCCAACGCTCGGAGTCGGGTTAGTCCTTTGTTAACGGCTCGAGCTGCGGATTGCTAAACCGCTTGGCAATCTTCCATCTTGTCCGTGGCTCGAGCAGAAGTAGCGCCCTGCTTTGCGGCGAGGTTGGCGAAGGTATCTGGGACTCCATTGACCAGTCACCCTGGTCAACCTCACCCCCCGCAAAGGAGCGCTATACCTTCGAGGACTCGGACGGCCAGTGTGATAGACGAGGGGATTAAACCCCCCTCGGTAAGGGGAGTGCCGAAACCGAGATCCGTAACAATATATATATATATATATATATATATATATATATATATATATATATATATCTATCTATATATATATATATATATATATATATATATCTATATATATATATATATCTATATATATATATATATATATATATATATATATATATATATATATATATATATATATACTCGCAGAAGTACCTGGCGTTGCCGGGAGGGGAGGGGAGGGGGGGAGGGAGGGGAGGGGAGGTAGGGTAGGTGAGGGGAGGGTGGAGGCGAGGGGAGGGTGGAGGCGAGGGGAGAAAGAGGAGGGGAAGGGGAGGGGGAGGGGATGGGAGAACTGGGAGGGGGAAGGGGAGGGGAGGCAGGGAAGTGAGGGGAGGGGAGGGGGGAAGAGGAGGAGGAGGGAGGAATGGGGGGAGGAGGGGCAGGGGGTGGAGGGGGTAGGGGGAGGAAGGGGAGTGGCTCACGTTTCTGGGTGAATGTGGCTCACATTTCTGAGTTAAGTGTGATGCCATTCAGGAAGAAGAAGAAGCCGTACTACCAAATTCGTACACTTCCGGAATTGTTTGATTTATTTGCATTCAAATGTCTGGTAATTGTTTTGTATATATTGTTACAGACGTGGCTTGGATGTTATTTACCGAGCGGTTTTATGGTATGACCACGTCTGCACAAGTTACCCGATTGTGCCCGAACGTTGACTAGTCGCGCGATGCTGGCTCAATAAGAAAAAGAAGACACCCGGCTGGATTACAATAACACAATACGACACCAGGGGTTCAGTTCTCAAGACCTCCGGAGGAGGTTATATTAAGGCGGAAGGTTAGATTACAACTACAAGAGGGACAGCATAGAAAGACAAGCACTTAGACACAATCTTATATTATTCCCAACAGACGACAGGTAAACGGGACAACGGCTGACTCACACGGGGATTGATGGAAAGGACAGGCGGGTAGCGATGGCTCCAGGTGCACCTGGGCTCAGGGCAGAATCGACCCGGTTCGGTCCGGTCCAAAGATGCGGGGAGGTATCGTCGCGCTGGGGGTGGCGGTGGCTTCCTCTGCTCTCCGTAGTTCAGGCGCATCTGACGTCACATCCGGCGCGGGGCCGCGTATCCCCGGCGGGGAGTGACACGCCCTCGGCTCGTTAGCTCCGCCCCAGATGGAATCGGCACGTTGCTTCTCATTGGGTGCGTGGGGGGGTTACTGGCTCCGCCCCTGACGAGGAGCTGACAGCCAGCCCCTTCGGGGTAACGCCGTGGAGCGCATGGTCATGGCGGGTAACCGAGCCGGTGTGAGGACGCACACTCCCCGCCCCTCTGTTGTTGTAGTCGTAGTTGTAGTTGTAATTGTTGTTGTAGTTGTTGTTATTGTTGTTGTTTGGGGAAGAAGATGGGAGGAGGTATGGGAAAGGTCCTAAACTCACTACTGATGCCATATAATCACATTCTGGTGCAACGAAGAGTCATAATTAATGGAGACGAGGCCTTAACTGACATAGAATAAGAATAGCTAGGAAGATGTCCGAAAGTTGTCTACGTGTGGTGCGGTGGACCTGGGCACGACATTTAATGGGGGAATAAGGGGAAGGTCGGCTCTACTGATTGTTATTTACATGCAATGGGACTAGGGAATGGGGGATTGGGGAAAGTTGGGGAGTATTGGAGAAAATAGGGGAATATTTACAAGCGGATATGGAGGCCAAATTCCATATTCGCAACATTGCACCCTTCTCTACCCTCGGGGCGTCCCGACCCGATAAATTTTTACCTACTTTAGTGTGGCACGCAATGTAGTTCCCTCTACTATTAACTCTACCCTGAGTGCGACAGTTTTACAGATATTCACAAATGAGTAAATATGTCCCCCTGCGACGTTGCACCCTTCTCCTCACAGAAACACACCCACAGGATAACCGAATCCGGAAAGAATTCTCAAACTACACATACAGCCGGTAGGGAGCATTATTTACAAGACTACGCTGCTATCTACACTACGATCCAGGACCTGTTTTTGGAGGAACACATGCAGATGTTATGCATAGAGAGAGCGCGCTTGCCAACATCGATACACCAACCCACGAGTGCTCTGTGGCCGACGGCCTTTAATAACGTGCAGAGCACCCTTCCCGAGCATCAAAAGCACCACCCCACCACCAATCGGTGCAGTCACCATTGTTCATTGGAATAAAAATAAATTCGACAACCCCTAACCCTGCAGGTGTCTCTTGCTCTTCTTGTGGTGCACTTGGTGGTGTTAACTATTAGTGGTTCACCTGTATGGCATAGGTGCCACGTTGATCCATAGGTCCATCCCCGGGTGGTGCTTGGCCGCAAACGAACTGCGGTCCATTGTGGGTGGCCACAAACATTGCGGTCCATATGGTGTATCGATCCCGGCAGCAAACAGCGAAAGTGCAGGCCCACAACTGCGCAGCCAGCACCTCTCTCTCCTCTCTCTCTACCCCAAAGCCAGATCCTCGGAGGTGGGAGACAAAAGAAGAAACAAGTGAGTAAGGTGGTAAGGGCGCAAAAGTGCACGCAATGTAAGGTGATGCACACTGGGGGCACATGGGAACCAGGTGAGACAGGTACGTTCCTATCGTACGCCCCCCCCCCCACCAGGTAACCTACATGGCCCCTCCCTTACCCCTTACTGTATCCACACAACACAACACTACCCATAAACATCTACTTTACAAATCAACAAACATCCCTACTGTCTTCCCCGTTCCTCCCATATACCAAATTCGTCTTCTCTCCCTCCTAACCAATCAAATTTGCCATTTTCAACTCTCATCAAAATTTGCCATCTCCAACTGCACATCAAAATTTGCCATCACCAATTCATCATCAGTCCCTCCTAAGGAGGGAGAGATGGAATCACCCCAATGTCTCATCCACGTCGTGATGCGTCTCACAAATCCACAGCAATCTCATTTCCTGCACACAGAACAAAGAAAACACAGGTGTGGAGTCATCATCATCACCACAGGTAAGTGGCTGCGTATGGTGCGACAGGTTCTTCAATCCTAACTATTTCCTAAATGACTTTAACAACTTTACACTACCCGGGGTCTTCCTCCGGCCAAACCATTGGCCCTCTTACACTATGGGTTCTAAAAACCAATTCCCATTGGCCAAACTGTGGTGCTCTTCAATTTGGGGTCTCACTCCCCCGATTCATCTCCCGGTGCCCTCGTACAATTTCTGGGCTGTGGCGTGTACCTCTCCCAGTGGGTCTACCCACCTGCACCCCTCCACCACTGCAGTTGCCTCCGAGCTTACCTGCTCCTTACCCTAACCTATCTACCTGGGGAAGGCCCTCTGGCGCTCTCCCCACTCCGTGCCCCCTCTGGCACTGGGCTGCCCGATCCACACCCGGGATCCTCAGGCACCCACTCACAACTACCGGCTCCCAGAGCCCACCTGCGGCCTCACCTGGCCGACATCCTCACAGTGGTGGAGTGCCCAACCAACTACACACACTAACAGGCTACACGCCCAGCCATTTCCACAACACTAATGCACCCATCCACAACACCATTCTGCCACCGCACCACAAATGCCAATATCCAACCACAATTTACCTGCACCCTCTACCTAACACTTACACTACCCGCCCCGGGTATCCGTGATGGGGGTCCACTCTTCCCCCATTCACACCTTCACACCATGCACACCACTCCGTACCACTTACTCCAACTCTCTCCACACACCTGTATTTGCACACCTGTGCTCTCACACCTGGTGCCACCTGCACCCTTCTCTCCCCAAGCGCATTCGCGCTGATCCACACACTCACTACTCATACACTGCTCCACACACCTGTCCAGTTGCACACCTGTGCAATCACACCTGTTCAATTCTCACACACACACGGCATCATCTCAGCTAACTACTCCCTTCTGAAACTTGCGCTTCCCAGTCGTCCCTTTAAACTATTGCGCTCCCTCGTCATTATCATCCATACTAATCTACCTGCGTCCCCACTACAGGTATCAGTCACTAACTAAACTTAACGTCACCTAATGTCAATCCTCGCTAGATCCCTACACACCATATCCTAACCCACCCGGGCTAGTTTTCACTGCCATACACCCCATAAGCTATTGCTCCTTTGCCCCCCCACATGGGAAGGGTGGCAAGGATGCCATCCCACCACATCGGGGGCCTCTCACTACCAATTTTGCACATCAAATTTCAACAAATTAAAAATTTGCCAATCACTGCCCATCATCTGCCAATCACTACTGCCAATCCCTTGCCAATCATCAAATTTTGTTTTTCTCTAATTTTGGGTCCAAAACACTAACCTCATCACCCAGTCGACTCACTAATACCTCTCGGTGCGCCAATCCCTGTCTAAAGCCCGGCTTCGTAAAGCCAAGCAATGGATGCTGGTTGTTTTGTGCCAGCGGCTGGATGCGTCCGGCACTCGGTGCAGGGACGGGGGCTTACCCGGGCCGAGATCCCACGCATCACCTCGGCGTGGAGCCATCCAATGTCCCGATCTCGACCTGCCGGCACGTCTCAACAAAACGTGGTCGCCATAACGACCCTTCCTATCGGGCTGCCAGCTCCGCCTAGTGGAGCCTGGACGCGGCCGTTCAAAGCGAGGCCCGGCACGCACCGAGGGCCTGCTTCGGCTAAAAGTCGCTCTAACCTCTAACCCGTGTAACGTCGATGCTTCACCTGGACGCTTACACCCCGCAGCCCGTTCCTTGCTCACACATCCAGCTGTGCCCATGCTCCTCGTACCCTTCCTTACACACCCAGGTACACCCATTCCACTCACAGCCTTGGACACACACCTGACCACCGAACACTTTGGCACACATTCGTTGCTCGCACACCTCACCAATACACCTCTTCGCGCCCCCTCCTCGGTCACCTCCTCTGTGACAATCACAGGTGTGCTCTCATTCGCACACCCAACCACGTGCCTCACCACCAACTCCAGCGTGCATTCCCACTCACGCTCTACCATTCCAGGTGTGCATCCTTCCATCCCAGGTGTACATCCTCGCTCACCTGTCACAACTAACTCACGCTCCATGTCACTCTCACTACTTTCACCTCCATTCCTGACAGCGCACTCACCCTTACTCTTGACAGCGCACTCTTTCCCCATGCACCTGTCCGTCACACACCTTTCTCGCGCACACTCTCCCGTCACACCCTCTGCAACACTTACCACAGGTGTGCATTCTTCCTTGCCTTTGACAGCGCACTCTTTCCCCATGTACCTGTCCATCACACACCTTTCTCGCGCACACTCTCCCGTTACACCCTCTGTAACACTCACCACAGGTGGACACTCTTCCTTACTTCTGACAGCGCACTCTTTCCTCATGCACCTGTCCGTCACACACCTTTCTCGCGCACACTCTCCCGTCACACCCTCTGTAACACTCACCACCCCGCGCTTCCACGTGCTCCCTCGCACACGCGCTACGACCGACTCACTCTCGCCAGCACACTCACTCCTTGGCACGCACTTTTTCCTCACACACCCCAGAGTCGGACTTTCTTGCACACCTCCATTTTCGCACACCAGACCTGTCGCACACTTCACCAACGGCCTCTCACGAACACCCGGGTCTATCTCGACCCCCAAGCCTCTTAAATCCCCTGGCGCATCATACGCACGACCATATTGGTCACCACTTACACCGGGTCCTCTTCCTCTTCGCTTCTCCTCCATCACCTGCGAATCCCTCATCCGGTTAATGAGCACATCATCACGATCCAAACACAGACTTTGGACCAATTCTTTTATCTCCTCTTTTATCTCTTTCTTATCCCCTCTCCGTCGCTTCTTAATTTCGCTCATCCCTTCTTCCACTTCTTCTAATTTGTGCTTCACCTCTTTTATTCCCCGGTACGTCTCCTCAAGCTCATCCTCTAAGGCTACCTTGACCGTTTCCATGTGCGTCCTCACCTGCCGGTCCTTCGTCTCCATTACCTCTATCACCTCGTCCAACCTCGTTGTCAGTCCCTCACGTACCATCTGACATTCCCTCTTTGTCGCTATCAAGTCGTTTTTTATGTCGTTTTGTGTCGCTTTTAAACCTCCTAATACCGCAGTGTTCCTTTGAACCTGCTCCACTAACTCCGTTTGTCCCACCGTCAGCTGCTCCACCTCCTGCGTCAGGTCCTCTATGCCCCCCTGTAACTTTACAGTCCCCTTTCTCACCTCCTTCTCCATGCGCTCCTTACAGTGCCTCACCTCCTCGCGCACTCCTCCGACCTCCTCACTCACTCCTCTTCTGATCTCTTCTCCCATCACTTGCATCTCCTGCCCAGATGCCACCCTCATCTGCTCCATTTCCTCCCTGTGAGCATCCAGTTTGGTTTCTACCCCCATTCTGACCCCCTCTATCTGCTGCTCCATTTGTTTAACTTCCCTTTCCGCTTGGTCCCTCATGTCCCTCAATTTGCCTTCCATACTGTTTTCTAACCCCTCTAACCCATTTTTCACTCCCTCTATCTGATTCTCCTGGGCAGCCATTCTATTTTCTACCCCCATTAACCCATTTTTCACTTCTTTTATCCCGTTGTCTAACCCCTCAAAATTATTGTCTAACTTCCCAAATTTCTTGTCTAACTCCTCAAAATTATTGTCTAACCCCTCACTGGTACCCCTCGCTTCGTCCCTCATTACCCCCATTTGGCCCTCTAATCGCTCACTATTAACCCTCATTTGCTCACTCTGAGCATCCATCCGGTTCCCCATTTGTTCCCTATCAGCCCTCATTCCCATCATTATTCTGCTTTCCATTTCTTCATTATTCTTGTCCATAAGGGCCTTCATTTGCATAAAAAACAAGTTCAAATCCACCGGGGGCGCTGCCACGGTCGCTGGCGCGGTGATGAGCGAGGCGCCATTTTGCGCGCCCGCTTCTTCGTGCGTGACGGCGCTATTTTGCGAACCTGCCACCCTCACTGCTTCGCTCTCCTCCTGTCCCTCATTTTGGTCCTGGATCGACCCTACCTCTCTCTCCTCTACCGGACCCCAGCTGTCTTGATCCGCCATAGCGCGACTTTCAAAATTCGGTTTTTATTTTTTATTTTCGTAAAACAAATTCAAATTTCGCCGTTATAATTTCGCGCGGGAAACGCGCTCCAAATCGATTCTAACTGTTACAAATTTGGGCCTAATAAATTTAGTCCCGGGTTCGAATTCCACTCCTCGACACCAATTGTTACAGACGTGGCTTGGATGTTATTTACCGAGCGGTTTTATGGTATGACCACGTCTGCACAAGTTACCCGATTGTGCCCGAACGTTGACTAGTCGCGCGATGCTGGCTCAATAAGAAAAAGAAGACACCCGACTGGATTACAATAACACAATACGACACCAGGGGTTCAGTTCTCAAGACCTCCGGAGGAGGTTATATTAAGGCGGAAGGTTAGATTACAACTACAAGAGGGACAGCATAGAAAGACAAGCACTTAGACACAATCTTATATTATTCCCAACAGACGACAGGTAAACGGGACAACGGCTGACTCACACGGGGATTGATGCAAAGGACAGGCGGGTAGCGATGGCTCCAGGTGCACCTGGGCTCAGGGCAGAATCGACCCGGTTCGGTCCGGTCCAAAGATGCGGGGAGGTATCGTCGCGCTGGGGGTGGCGGTGGCTTCCTCTGCTCTCCGTAGTTCAGGCGCATCTGACGTCACATCCGGCGCGGGGCCGCGTATCCCCGGCGGGGAGTGACACGCCCTCGGCTCGTTAGCTCCGCCCCAGATGGAATCGGCACGTTGCTTCTCATTGGGTGCGTGGGGGGGTTACTGGCTCCGCCCCTGACGAGGAGCTGACAGCCAGCCCCTTCGGGGTAACGCCGTGGAGCGCATGGTCATGGCGGGTAACCGAGCCGGTGTGAGGACGCACACTCCCCGCCCCTCTGTTGTTGTAGTCGTAGTTGTAGTTGTAATTGTTGTTGTAGTTGTTGTTATTGTTGTTGTTTGGGGAAGAAGATGGGAGGAGGTATGGGAAAGGTCCTAAACTCACTACTGATGCCATATAATCACATTCTGGTGCAACGAAGAGTCATAATTAATGGAGACGAGGCCTTAACTGACATAGAATAAGAATAGCTAGGAAGATGTCCGAAAGTTGTCTACGTGTGGTGCGGTGGACCTGGGCACGACATTTAATGGGGGAATAAGGGGAAGGTCGGCTCTACTGATTGTTATTTACATGCAATGGGACTAGGGAATGGGGGATTGGGGAAAGTTGGGGAGTATTGGAGAAAATAGGGGAATATTTACAAGCGGATATGGAGGCCAAATTCCATATTCGCAACAATATTTATGCGAATGTGTACTTGTGTATAACTGTCATTAATTTTAAAAGGCTTCGGCACTATGGAGTGATTTTCTTTTTTTAAATTAATTTTTTTTAACTCCAAAAAAACGAACTTTTTTTTTCAATTTTCGTTTGTTTGTTTGTTTGCCTAGAACACTCCCAGGCACTCACTGATGAACCTCTAAAAGTTTGATGAAGATCCGTTCAGCCATCTCTGAATAAAACGTGGACAGACACACACAGACAACTTGCGTATATATATATATATATAAATCGGGATTTAAATTTAATTCAAAAATTGATCCAGACGTCTTTTCTCTTTCCAACATTCAAACCGACAGAGGTAGTTATTTATCACAGCATCTGTAGAATTTTCACCCTTTTACTCAACTTCGTTTCGCTGCTATTTGGTGGAGCAAAAAGTCAACTGAGCTTTATAGATATTTAGATATATATCTATATATATAAAAGAAAGTTTTTGTTTGTTTGTTTGTTTGTTTGTCTGCGCAAGCTAATCTCCTGAACGGTGAAAGATAGGAGGAAACCTCTAATACAAAAAATGTCGGGACGGGCCCCGGGAAGGTTATAGGCTAGGTGTCGAGGCCGCTTCGGCCGGGCTGGGCCCATTTCGCAATTAAAAGCTGAGCTGAATTATCGTTGTCAATCCTCTACGGCCGCGAGTAAAAGCTGAATTATAGTAGTAAATTAATTCAAAAAGAACCAAAAATGTTGGGACGGGCCCCGGGAAGGTTATATGCTAGGTGGCGAAGCCGGTCGAGGCCGCTTCGGCCGAGCTGGGTCCATTTCACAATTAAAAGCTGAGCTGAGTTTTGTGTCAATCTTCTGCGGCCGCGAGTAAAAGCTGAATTATCGTAGTAAATTCATTGAAAAAGAACCCGAGCAACGTTGGGTGCTTTCGGAGAAGACCTTTGTTGGTCGAAAGCTTGTCGACAATTAAAGATCGACGTCCTGAAGCTACGTCCGCGTCTTATTTAATCTAACGATTATATATATATATATATATATATATATATATATATATATATATATATATATATATATATATATATATAACACAGTTTGTGTGTGTGTGTGTGTGTGTGTGTGTGTGTGTGATACCGATAGAATCCTAAACGGAGAGGCTCACATACTTGATATTTGGCACAGACATGGCCATTGAGCCTGGGAAGAACATGGCCGACCTAAAAAATTATTTCATAATATTTTTTTTACCATATTTTTATCTCAGCGCATTTCAGCGAGGAATATTATGCACGGAATCTGACCGGTGGCAGAGCAACGCGCTGATTCGCTCAGAGTGATCACGTGATGTTCCTTGCCGCCATTAACTTAGTTACGCGTTCGCATGTATTTCAGAGCGAAAAGCGATTGCGTTTTTTCACATTTCAGCGAGGAACATTGCCATTCACACCACATAGGTTTTTTTTTCTTTCATCTTTAGATCCATATTTTTTTTCAGCGAGGAATATTATACACGGAATCTGAATCGGTGGCAGAGCAGCGCGCTGATTCGCTCATTCGCGCTCATTGATGACGATCACGATCACGTGATGACATGATCACGAATGATGTTCATGACGCGATCACGTGATGTTCCGAGAACAGCACTCAGTGGTGCGTTTTCCTGGATTCGGAGGGAGTGTGTTTACCTGGATCCGGAGGTAGTGTGTACACCTGGATTCTGAGGTAGTGTGTACACCTGGATTCGGAGGTAGTGTGTATACCTGGATTCGGAGGTAGTTTGGATACTTGGATTCGGAGGTCGTGTGTACACCTGGATTCGGCAAGTAGCATAGCTCAGCTCACTCAACATAGCTCAGCTCAGCATAGCTCATAGCATAGCTCAGCTCAACTCACAGCAAGTAGCATAGATTTTAGCATGATTAGCATTTAGCATGATTTAGTATTATTTAGCATAGATAGTAGCATGTTTCACATTGATTTTTT
>NC_136261.1:252560250-252652845 GCF_964187855.1 Myxine glutinosa | reverse complement strand
TTCCCCCATCCCTCCCTTTTCCCCCTCCCCCTCCCTTTTCCCCCTCCCCCTCCCTTTTCCCCCTCCCCCTCCCTTTTCCCCCTCCCCCTCCCTTTTCCCCCTCCCCCTCCCTTTTCCCCCATCCCTCCTCTTCTCCCCTCTCCTCCTCTTCTCCCCTCTCCTCCTCTGCTCCACCTCACCCCCTCCCCCTCCCCCTTCCCCCCTCCCCCTTCCCCCTCCCCCTCCCCCCCTCCCCCTTCCCCCTCCCCCTCCCCCTTCCCCCTTCCCCCTCCCCCTTCCCCTTCCCCTCCCCCTCCCCCCTCCCCCTTCCCCCTCCCCCCTCCCCCCTCCCCCTTCCCCCTCCCCCCTCCCCCCCTCCCCCTTCCCCCTCCCCCCCTCCCCCCTCCCCCTTCCCCCTCCCCCTCCCCCCCTCCCCCTTCCCCCTCCCCCCCTCCCCCTTCCCCTCCCCCTTCCCCCTCCCCCCCTCCCCCTTCCCCCTCCCCCCTCCCCCTTCCCCCTCCCCCCCTCCCCCTTCCCCTTCCCCCTCCCCCCCTCCCCCTTCCCCCTCCCCCCCTCCCCCTTCCCCTTCCCCCCCTGCCCCTTCCCCTTCCCCCCTGCCCCTTCCCCCTCCCCCCTCACTTTACCGTCGTGTAGGGGGAAATTTATATGTGAGACGAGTTTCAAATTGCCGCCATTACGCATGGTGGCAGAAGCAATGTTTTGCCACCCAAGCGGTCACGTGACTAAGACGATAACGTCACATGCAACTTCCCTTTTGGATTCATGACGTCACGGCACACAAAACTACTCATAACTTTGGAACGGCTGGTTGGATTTGGACAAACTAAACGCAGTTTTGTAGGGGAGAACCGTGCGCGAACGTCGATACCAAATTCGAAAAAAAAACATTGTTGACGCGCAGGGTCAAAATCGATGCGCGCGCTGACCAGAACCCGGAAATATATTTTTCTCGGCCTTATCTTCATAATTTGGGTTTTAGAAGGTGAAACGGAGTGCTCCCAGGACTCGAAGTCCCAGGATCCCGCTTCGGTGAAGGATTGTAATGCATGGAGTCATGAACCAAATTGTGTTGTTCAAAGTTTTGTTTCAAGGGCTCTTTTCAGGATATTCACTGGGCCCAGTACAGCCTCCAACTGCAGTTCGTTTGTGGTAATGTTCCCAGGGGTGGTTTTTAAGATCTCTGAGGTTCTTCTTCATCATTTTCGTTGCACCAATTCAATTCCTTCTTTGATCTTGATATTTGGTCATTTTCTTGACTCGTGGGCCAGTTGGTCCATTGGACCAAATATTAATTGGTCTTCACGGCCTGGTCGCACACCTACCTGCTGTACTGCTTCAGCATTTGTTTGTCTTTCACCAAACCCAGATATGCTTGGGTTAGGGTGGGGGAAGGGGAATTTATACGCTCATTATTATTATTCATGCCAAATAATACCAATATTATTATTGTTGTTAATATTATTAGTATTCTTGGGTAAAATGCCAGGGGCATAGAAAATTCCCATTATATAAGGGTTTTTTGGGGATATTTGGCAAATAAAATACATTTACTTCTTCATGCAGCGGTGTGAATAAAATTGGCGCCCTTTTATATCAACTTTTCTAGGGGCATTACTTGGTTCCTCCTAAGAACACAAGGGTAGTACAGCATGCACACGAGATTTTTTGAATGTCCCTTCTTTTCTATACTTTGCCACATAGCACATACCCTTATATAATGGGTATTTTCTATGCCCCTGGCATTTTACCCAAGAATGTATCTTCTTTTCTATAGTTTGCCACATGGCACGTACCATATAAAGGGGCTTTTTCTATGCCCCTGGCATTTTTTACAAGATACATTTTAAATACGAACAAAATGCATTTGTTCATCAGTCAAGACTTTATTCAAGATGATATAAAAGACTTGAAAAAGTAAGGGGAAAAAAATATTCAACCCAGACAGGATTTTAACCCACAATCCCTAGCTTGGGAGTGCTGATGCTTTCTCCTTTAGGCCATTGAGCCAGCACATTAGAATTGTTTTTAAATTATTTTAAAGGGGTATAAAGTGTTTATATATATATATATATATATATACACTAGCTTGGCTCGGCTCGGCGAGCGCATCGTTACTGAGAAACAGGCTTATTTTAGCTGAGAATAATGACTGTACCTAAGTTGCTGTGTTGTCACGTGAAAAAGTAAGTACACCCCATGTAAAGTTGACTTTTTCAACATATTTCTACATACAGCTATTTATCTTCATTTCAACAATATTGATAGATAAAGGTGATATAGTATAACAAATATCATGAAACATTTACATTTTGTAGTCCATTGTATAATTTAAATAAACATAAATGCAAATTTCGCATGTGGAAAAAGTAAGTACACCCCAACATTTATCACTACTTAAAATACCTAAAATTAGAATCAGGTGCACCAGCTCAGGTGCAAATGATTAGAACATCGTTAGAGAGGATCTTGGAGGAACCTGTCTTATTTAAACCTCAGACATTTCGTTTGGTTTGCTCTTTGTTGTTGAAGTGTGCGGCGTCACCATGCCTAGATCAAAAGAGCTCTCTGAGGCCTTCAGAAAGAAGGTTATAGATGCCTACGAGTCTGGGAAGGGACTTAAAAAGATCTCCAAACAATTTGAAATCAATCATTCGACTGTCTGGAAGATCATCTACAAGTGGAGAAGATTCCAAAGAACTGCCAACTTGTTCAGGCCAGGTCGCCCAGGAAGTTCAGCCGAGAGCAGACCGCAAGATGCTGAAGGAAGTCTCTAAGAACCCCAGAATGTCATCACGGGACCTACAGGTAGCTCTTGCCACTGTTGATGTCAAAGTGCACGTCTACCATTAGAAAGAGGCTGCACAAATTTGATCGACATGGGAGGTGCGCCAGGAGGAAACCTTTGCTGTCCAGAAAGAACATCAGGGCAAGAGTAAAGTTTGCCAATGAACACCTAGGCAAAGACCAGCACTTCTGGAACAATGTGCTCTGGACAGATGAGTCAAATGTAGAGCTATTTGGCCACAGTACCAGAAGACATGTTTGGCGAAAAGCTAAGACAGCATTTGACCACAAGAACCTGATACCAACTGTAAAGCATGGAGGTGGAAATATTATGGTTTGCGGCAGCTTTGGTGCATCAGGGCCTGGGCAGCTCACCATCATATAATCCACTATGAATTCTTCATTGTACCAGAGGGTGCTTGAGATAATGTGAGGCCATCTGTCGGAAAGTTGAAGCTCAACCGAAGGTGGACCTTTCAACATGACAATGACCTTAAACATACCAGTAAATCCACCAAGGAATGGCTGAAAAGAAAGAAATGGATGGTTCTGGAATGACTAAGTCAAAGCCAGGTTCTAAATCCCATCGAGATGTTGTGGGTGGATTTGAAACGAGCTGTGCATGCATGAAACCCCTCAAACATCGCACAGCAGAAAGAATTCTGCATCGAGGAGTGGACAAAAATTTCTCCCAGTCGATGTCAGAGACTGGTAGACAGTTATAAGAAACGCCTACTTGAGGTTGTTTCTGCCAAAGGGGGCAATACCACCTATTAGAGCCAAGGGTGTACTTACTTTTTCCACATGCGAAATTTGCATTTATGTTTATTTAAATTACTAGGGCATTGCCCGTACGTGGGTGCCCGTTCCGTGGCCAAAAAAAAAAAAAAACGCTACCCGTACGCTCTACCCCGCCCGTACGCCCGTAAACAAAAAAAGCAACGCTCTTCGCTTCCGCCCTTCGCTCTGACTGAATTGGGAGAAATAATGCGCATAAGAAATCGAATTACGTACCGTAATGGCGGTCAGCTCGTAACGCGCTCAGCTCCGCTCGTCTCACATCGGCCACGCCTACGCAACAGAGCGTTCTGTGATTGGCTGCCGGAAGATAAGTCGTCACTGTCCGGAAGTTCGCAAATCGCAGTTAGGATGAATCGTTTTAATTTAATCGCAGTTTGAATTCGTTTTAAAACATAGTTTAACGGCAACATAGTTTTCCAACGTGAAATAAATGAATACGCTGTCAAATGTGCCGTCCGAGGCAGAGTCTGATCGCCACGTTCGGCACACGTGATAGCTCGCTGCTCTCTGATTGGTTGAAGCGTTTTTTGGACATAGCTCGGTAAGTAATTGTCCGATTAATATGAAACCTTGAAAAGGCACATCCTCGGGTCCCCAGCAATATACCTGGCAAGTTTCAAGTATATCGGACCCGTGGTTGTCGAGAAACAGCGGTCACAGACACACAGACACACAGACACACAGACACACAGACACACAGACACACAGACACACAGACACACAGACACACAGAGATTGCTGGAATTATAGATAGATTTTAAATTATACAATGGACTACAAAATGTAAATGTTTCATGATATTTGTTATATTATATCACCTTTATCTATCAATATTGTTGAAACTAGGGCATGCCCGTACGATATATATATCTAAAATTATATCCCCCCCCCTATTTACATGAAATGGTTTGGTCCAAAGCGAACGGCTTGCGAGTGGTGACAATCCCCCCCCTCTATTTACATGCAATGGTTCGGTCCAAAGCGAACGGCTTCCGGAGTTTGGTAAAGAAATCGCCATCGCGTACACAAACGCGCAGGAAAGCGAATGAATCGCAAATTCGTTTTTATTAGTTGTAAAACATAATGCCCAATTATTCAATTATCGCCAACGTATTTTGGCTTTTTGCAATTTAATCGCAAGGAAAAGTAGAAAGAGAAGAGGGGAAAAAAGAAAAGCCTTGCCTTGCTGCAAACAGCTGCTGCAAACAACAACAACATGGAAGGCTGCACTGTCCGGAAGTTGGCATATCGCAGTTACGATTATTTTAGTGTTAATGGCCAATTATTCAATTAGCGCCAACGTATTTTGGCTGTTTGCAATTTAATCGCAAGGAAAAGTAGAAAGAGAAGAGGGGAAAAAAGAAAAGCCTTGCATTAACGCATTAACGCTTGCATTGCATTAACGGTTCGGCACACGTGATAGCTCGCTGCTCTCTGATTGGTTGAAGCGTTTTTTGGACATAGCTCGGTAGGTACTTGTCCGATTAATTTCAAACCTTGAAAAGGCACATCCTCGGGTCCCCAGCAATATACCTGGCAAGTTTCAAGTATATCGGACCCGTGGTTGTCGAGAAACAGCGGTCACAGACAAACACACAGACAGACACACAGAGATTACTGGCATTATAGATAGATGAAGATCAAATAGCTGTATGTTGAAATATGCTGAAAAAGTCAAAACTTTACATGGGGTGTACTTACTTTTTCACGTGACTCTATATATACCAGTCGAAGCCGAGAAAGGAATTTTCAGTCCCCATGTTAAAGTTGCATGCAGAGAAACAATCCCTTATATAAAGGGAGGGGTGCTTTGTGCCTCCCTTTGATTAATTTATACTTGCAGAGTTACCCAGCGTTGCCTGGAAAATAAATAGTCAGTCACGTGTGTGTTGTGGGCATTTTATAGTCAGAGGAAGCCACGCCCCATGGGTACGCCCCTATTCTAAATCTGATGTGGCCATGTTTTTTGTGGTGAAAAGTTACCCCCCCATGGACCCCATATTCCCTCTCTAAGTCACTTTCTTTGGCTGTCCATGAGGCACAACCAAACAAACAGACGTTCACAAATAGGGTTATAGATAAGATATGCTTTGTTACAATGTTATTCTTTTTGTTTGTTACCCTCGCCTCAAGAGAGGGTATTGCATTTGAGTCCGTTTGTTTGTTTGTTTGTCTGTCTGTTTGTTTGTTTGTTTGTTTGTCCACACAGAATAAATATGATTTTCTCTGCAACTGTTGGTCTGATTGACAGGAAATTTTCACCATAGGCGCAACTCCATCTGTATAATGGTTTTATTGATAACTATGATGTCATAGGTCATGTGTTATGGCCGCCATCTTGGAAAAACCGAAAAACTTTGCACCTCTATATCCGAATGTACTGCACAGAAAAAATTGAGGCATGGCTCATTGTGAAGAACTCTCCATGTGGAATAGAATATGTTAATGATGATGTCATAGGTGCCTCCATTATGACGTCATAATTCGACAAGTACAAAACTTCATCCGATCAAGATGAAATTTGTTGAGCATCATCAAGGGATAAATTGGTGGAGAAAAATATATAATGATGACGTCATCTGTCACGTGGTTTGGCCACCATATTTGTTTTAACACAAAAGCCTTAAAAACCACTGAAAACACGTCCTGGCAAGGGTCTGCAATCTCTGATTGCTCTTTCTTGTTTATTTTGTAATTAGAATGCCATGCCATGGAAGGACCTGTTACACTGCTCTATACAACTCTATATATATGTTGGAACGCATCTGTGGATCGGTCCCATCGGCCGATGGGTCTGACCCATTTGGCGACCCATCTGTGGATGCACGAGAAATGACAATGCAGACCCATCGGCCGATGGGTCTGCGCCATCTGCGGATGTGTTGTTCACCTTGAAGGAATGTGTTGACAGAATGGTGCTCTTCAATCATTATTATTCAATCTTTTTTTATTCAATCTTCAATTATGGTTAGGGTTAGGGTTAGGGTTAGGGTTAGGGTTAGTTGTTAGGGTTAGGGTTGTTAGGGTTGTTAGGGTTAGGTTAGGGTTAGGGTTAGGGTTAGTTGTTAGGGTTAGTTGTTAGGGTTAGGGTTGTTAGGGTTAGGGTTAGGTTAACTCATCCACCATTGATGCATACACATTCCTTCAAGGTGAACAACACATCTGCAGATGGCGCAGACCCATCGGCCGATGGGTCTGCATTGTCATTTCTCGTGCATCCACAGATGGGTCGCCAAACGGGTCAGACCCATCGGCCGATGGGACCGATCCACAGATGGGTTCCAACATATACACCTTAACATGTGTTACGTGCTCCTCCCCAAACCCCGGTCACGGTGTACCTCCGAGCCCCGAGAGGAGTCACGGCAGAAAGATGTGTTATTATGTGTGTCAATGACCAATGGTGAAACCACACCAATTGTTACCAACCAACAAGTATTGTATTAAGATCACACAAGAATAACAGTACAACAACAATAGTAATCAATTGTACAACCAATATATATTTCCTATGATGGTACCATCAGGTTCGTACAATATAACTCACTGTGCTCCAAGTGAGCGAAAAGAAGAACATTCCCAATGTCTCTTTCCCGGCTTCAAGCCAAAGTTGATTCCGGCTTCAAGCCAAAGTCGATCCACTCCAGTGATCGTCCGTACAATGTCGTATCGAGACCAGAATCCCGTTGGGTTGACAGTCACAGTCACGCTGCCAAAGCTGCACAAAGGTGCCCTCCAGGCGACTGGGAAATCACTCCCTCATGTATGGACGTTCCACGGCTCCCAATCGGCAAACCGCAGATTTCCCACTCAAAAGCCACATTACACCCACACCCCAGGTTAATGTCTGAATGCGGTGAAAATGGTTGAAGCGAAGTGAAAAGCCTTGAGCGAAGCGCAAATCCTGCGCGAGGTAAAAATTGGCCGACGGCCCATTCTCGTGGCGTAACGGCACTCCGATGATTCTCGTCGGAATCAACCGCAAAACCTGTCACGCAGGTTTCTCTGTCACAGCGATAACAACTCTGTCGCTGGAATCCCTTTCCTGGGAAACCCAAAGTTCACTCGTGACTCTCATTCGCCAACGTTCGCTCCAGACCTCGAAGCAGCTAGGCTTCTTGTCCGACTCACTCGCTCCGCCTTCTCTTCCTCCTCTTCCTCTTCGTCGTCGTCCGGTTCCGGTTTCAATTAAAACATTAACTTTTTTACCTTTTGAAAATAGTAATCTCTATTTCCCTTAAACGACAACAATAATAGTACATGGAATAAAAAATGTTTACAGTGGATGAAAACCACAACAACGGAAGTGACGAATCCGTAAAGCATGTGTTTGAAACATGGGAACTATTCCGGAATATTTGTCGATAATTATCCTCATCAACTGAGGAGATCATGACGATCATTTCGGTGTATCACACTCCACATCAGAAAGCTCCTGTGGAACACAAAAACATGACACAAACACACACACAATGGCATGCCACACACACCTGAATGACACACACACGCATGACATGACATGACAAAAAACATGACACACACCTCGTTCATTTATATTAGACTTCTGCTTCGTTTGGGCCAAAATCCTTGGATACTGACATCTCAATTAGCAAGGCTATCTTTTCTTTTTACCTGCAATGTATCAGCAGGTCTACAAGAGCTCCGCATAATCGTTGCTGTTGTTGTTGTGGTTCCTGTTGGGGATCGATTCTTGAAATGTGTACCCATTGATCGACAGCTGCCGGACTGCACCCACAATAGTTGCTTGACTCCACCCACAATAGTCGCTTGACTCCACCCACAATGGCACCCATCCAAAGAAATATGGCCGCTGTAATGTAACTCGACAGACAATGATCGATTGTCGTACACTTATTAACTCTCAGGATACAGGCCCGTTTCACGTCCACGCCATCTGCACTCTAACAAAACTCCTGGAAACGAAAAGAGACCCGTTTGAACACGGGGAATGTTGTACGTCCAAACATGACATCCTCCCCTTTAAGTCCAAAAATTACCAAGAACAACACACAATCTTGGTTTTCTGGTGGGCCAAAGACATCAGGCCTGTTTGTCTCGGGTACATGCTTGGGAGTCTTGATGGTAAGCGTTTCTTGGGGATCGCGAACATTTGCTTTCCAGTGTGCCCGGTTGTGTTTGTCTTGTGTGATTTTTCATTTCCCTGTCTTGTCTGCATGTTATTTTTCTTTCTTGTCCTTGTTAGTCTTGTGTTTCCATTCATCTCTCCTCTCCCTTCCTGCTTTTCCCCGGCCTTCCTCCTGTCTGGGGGCCACGGTCTCCAGGCAGGTGGGAGCCCCGGGCCTCCCTGCTACCACCTCCCTTCCTCCCTTTCCCCCCTCATTCCTAGTGTTGTTTCCCCACTCTCTTGGACCCACCACATAGGTGATAGAGAGGAAGGAGGAGGGGGAAGAGGAGACCGCAGTCCCCTCGCCCCCGGCAGCAAAGGATGTGGTTACGTCGAAATCCGGGCCGACTGAGGTGGGATGGGAGAACACTGTGGAAAGGGTGGTTGCTCCGGTGATGGGGTCACAGGGAACAACCTCTATTCAAAAGACCTTGCTGCCGAGGACTGGATGTGATGGCTCCTCCTCCGAGGCTGCAAGTATAGACACTGGCGAATGGACAATGAACAAGTGCCAGTGAAGGGGCTGGCAGTGTAAAAGACAGCCGTCCTTGGGCAAGGCCCCACAGGGAATTTATCATCATGGAACAATAGAGAAGAAACCTGTGGGGCATAGAGCCCTCCGGTCATTGGACGGCCAATCCAGGGCTGGGGTAATCACGGGAAGAGACAAGTCGGACTGTGGGGAGGGGGGATTCCCCTAGACATCGCCCTCTGTTCCTTCCCATTCTCACTTTCGCTCCCTTCAGAGAAGCTCCACACTCCTGACTTTTACTCCCTCCCCCCCCCCCCCCCCCTTACAGGGGCAGCGGAGGTCATGGCACACCTCTCAATAGAGGGTTGGCAAATGAAGGGTTTTGTTGTTTACTTGCTTTGTTATCTGGCTTTGATTCCTCCTTGATTTGTTTCTGATTCTCCTTTCTTGGTTTTTTGTTTCTGATTATTGGTTTGTTGATGTTTTGATTTGTTGTTATTGACATGGATTTGATTATGGCTTTGTTTTCCTGTTTTGATTTATTGTTATTTGACCTTTTGTTTTTGATTCGTTATTACTTGGCAAAAAAAAATTTGGGGACAAGTATATTGATCACTCCCATTTGTGTGTTTGTTTGTCCATTCACTTATACTTGCCCACAGGTCACAATTTTAAACTGATCTTCACGAAACTTCACCAAACGGTAGAGTTGGTGGTTTGACAGAATGCTATTTATTTTTGAGGTCAAAAGGTCAGCATAGGCCAAAGGTCAACCACTTTTTTTATAAATGTCTGAAATCCTCAATTTCCATCCGATTGACTTGAAATTTGAATAGGATATACATATCAGCTAACTAAATTCAGCCAGCCACTATTTTTGAGATGAGCATAGGCCAAAAGGTCAACATATAGGCCAAAAGGTCAACAACCGTTTCAGATTCCTAAAACCTCAATTTTCATGCAATTGACTTGAAATTTGAATAGCATTTTCAGATCGGCCAACTGAATTCAACCACCAACTATTTTTGAGGTCAACATAGGTCACAAGGTCCACAAAGGCAAAAGGTCAACCATAATTTTTCAATTTTCTAAAATCCACAATTTTCATCCAATTGACTTGAAAGTTTAATTGGATTTGCATATCAGCTAACTTAATTCAACCACCATCTATTTTGAGATCACATAGACTAAAAGGTCAACCAACATAGGCCAAATGTCAACAACCTTTTCAAATTTCAAAAATCCTCAATTTTCATCCAATTGACTTGAAATGTGAATAGGATTTACACATAAGCTAACTGAATTCAACCACCAACTATTTTTGAGATCAACATAGGCCAAAAGGTTAACAACCTTTTCAAATTTCTAAAATCCTCAATTTTCATCCGATTGATTTGAAATTTGAATAGTATTTTCATATCACCTAATTGAATTCCAGCACCAACTATTTTGAGGTCATTGAAGGTCAAAATATCAACATGGCCAAAGGTCAACAACCTTTTCAAATTCCTAAAACCCCCAATTTTCATCTGATTGACTTGAAATTTGAATAGGATTTTCATATCGGCTTACTAACGTCAACCACCAATTCTATTTGAGGTCAAAAGGATGCTCTCCTGAGTGACATTCTACTTTGTTCTCTTTTGCCAATTGTCGCTCTATGAGTCATTTTTCATTATTTTGTTTATTGTCGAGTTTTTTGCCCCCTTAAAAAAAAAAAAAAAAAAAGGTTACGACCATGAAGCAAGCTGATTACACACTGCCTGGGTTTGTTGCGTCAGATTTGCATTGGCTTTGTTTCGGTGGAGTGTTACTCGCGATGAGGGACCCCAAATATCTAATCATATGTCAAATAAAGATTATTAAGATTGAATTAAGCCCATCAGCACGCACGGTATTCACCTCCCTAAAAAAAGTGTTATGTAATTTTTGAATGGTCTCATATTGGGGTTAAACAATCTGTGACAGTGTGATGAATTGGCACATTCTGATATACCTCGTAACTGTGACGGAGACTGACATGGATGAGAAGTGTTGAATTAATATGTTAATAGCGCATTCATTGTGTTTACCATTCGGTCCGTAACCGGATTTTATCACAGGTTGTGACCACAGTTCTTCTTTGTATCTGAATACTATATCCGGTGGCAATGCTTTCTTAACCTCCGTGCACCACCACAGACAGAATTTATAGATCATCTTCCTCCCGCCATCCTCTTCCAACTTGTTGTAAACCTTCTCTTCCATATCATTCCTCACCTTATCCACAGCTCTCCTTGTTGTTTTTTACTTCTGCCCATACAGGTGCAGCAACCCTGCATCCAGTTGCCTCCATCTATCCTTGATCTTCTCTATCCTCTTCCAATCCTCATTTTCATCAACTGCCTTCGCAACTTCCTCTGCCCATCATACCTGGTTTCTATCCCTCGACGATGCACCCTTTCCTGATGTCCTTCCACACAACACTTCTGCAAATCCCCTAAATGCCTCTCCGTACTTCTTCCACTCCTTCTCCAAACCTTCCGCTTCTTCACTAACCTGCTCATAGCTGGCCATCACCCTCTTCTTGTACTGAACAGCAATGTTTACCCTACATTTCCCTATCTAATAATCTTCTGACCAGTAAAGACACTGGTGAATGGACAATGAACGATGAAACGGATGTAGGAAGAGGAGCAGGCACAAAAAAACAGAGGCAGGACAAGGAGCAGGCGAGTATGCACAACAAAATGGAGGCAGGACGAGGAGCAGGTGAGCAGGTATGATGAAACGAAATGGATGAATGCAATGTTTCATGTAAATTCGTTAATTTTTTTTTCTGTTTGTTTTGTTTCGTTTCGTATTGTTGAAGGCCTGGCATGACCTCTCCTCAGATAGAAAGTGTGAAAATGATTTGTCTCTTTACTTCTCCTTGCTTTGCTTCCTTCTTCCCGGGTATCTTGCTTAAACATACTCAACATTATCCTATTTCCTCTCCCCGCTTTGAAAAATCAAAACAAACAAACAGAAAACTAGAACGACACTCTTCGACGTCACGACGTTGACCGATATGCCTCCGCCCACATTATTACATCATTATAATACTTGAACCAAGTTTGATTTAAATCCATTCAGCTGTTCTCAAGTTATTGCATTTTTACCTGACATGATCTCTGATCTTTGACCTCTTGACCTTAAAACTTAATCAGTTCATGTTTACATCATTATACATACCTGTACCAAGTTTTAATTTAAATCCCTTCATCTGTTCCAAAACTATCACATTTTTACCTGACATTACCTCTGACCTTTGACCTCCTGACCCCAAAGTCTAATCAGTTAATCTTTACATCATTATACATATCTGTGCCAAGTTTGAATTAGATCACCAGCCGTTCTCAAGTTATAGACCTATTAGGACTTTGACATTTGACCTTTGAACTTTGCCCCCAAAATCTAAACAGTTAATCTTTACATCATTTTACACACCCGTACCAAATTTGAATTGGATCACTTCAGCCATTCTCAAGTTATAGACCTATTACAGACTTTCACCTTTGACCTCCTGACCCCAAAATCCAATCAGTTAATACTTACATCATTATACATATCTGTACCAAGTTTGAATTAGATCACTTCAGCTGTTCTCAAGTTATAGACCTATTACAGACTTTGACTTTGACCTCTTGACCCCAAAATCTAATCAGTTAATCTTTACATCATTTTACATACCCGTACCAAATTTGAATTGGATCACTTCAGCCATTCTCAAGTTATAGACCTATTACAGACTTTGATTTTGACCATTAACCCCAAAATCCAATCAGTTAATACTTACATCATTATACATACCTGTACCAAGTTTGAATTATATCACTTCAGCTGTTCTCAAGTTATAGACCTATTACAGACTTTGACTTTGACCTCTTGACCCCAAAATCTAATCAGTTAATCTTTACATCATTTTACATACCCGTACCAAATTTGAATTGGATCACTTCAGCCATTCTCAAGTTATAGACCTATTACAGACTTTGATTTTGACCATTAACCCCAAAATCCAATCAGTTAATACTTACATCATTATACATACCTGTACCAAGTTTGAATTATATCACTTCAGCTGTTCTCAAGAAAGTATGCTGAGTATCTTCAGCTGTAACGACTCCATCCACATCTTTCTCTCGGACAACATGGCCGAACATTCAACCACTCATCCCAACTCTCTCTTCCTCATATGTGGAAATTTCAATTATCACCTGGTAAATTGGCTGCGTGGTGGTTCCTCTTTCACCAACCGTTGCACTTCAGCAAAGGACTTAGGACATGGGCCTGACTCAATCTGTGAACTTTCCAACCCGGATTTCTCCAAATGGCAATCCTCCCTTCTGGACTTGTTGATGACTAACTTTCCTCCAAATGCAATCTTCTCTTCCTCTGCTCCAATTAGTTCATCTGATCATATGCTTAGGAAAGTCAACATTTCGTTGCCTATTCTCAGAGAACAGCAGAACAGCCTCAATGCCGTCGAGTCTGGCAGTTCATTCAGGCAGAAGGGCAGGGACTGCAATTAGCCATCTCTCTGCATGATTGGTCTCACGAATCATCCATGTGGCTGATGTTAACTCAGCCTGGGAATTCTTCCACAAAACCTTCTCTCTCTCTCTTTCTCTTTCTCTTTCGCTCTCATGTGCAGATTCATCCCTTCTCGTCTTCAATTACCCTACCATTCTTCCTGCCCACGGTACACTGAATCCTGTGGTGACACAGTTGCTCTGAAACAACTTGTCTTCTCTTCTTAAAAGGCTAATCTGACCGAAGGCAATGTGAGTGCATTCAAAATTCCTCAAAAAGTGTGTGTCCACTCCCAGAAGAGCCAGAAAACAACATTTGTCCAACCTCAAGAATGAACTTTCGAACTTATCTCCCTCCTACAACTTGGTGATGCCTTGTTAAGGCTGTCTCTGGTGTATGTTCCCCCTCCATCCCTTTCATCATTTCAAATGGCACCACAACCAACTCTGCTCTTGAGAAGGCCAATTGCCTTAATTCTGTGTTTGCTTTAAAAAATATTGTGTCTCCAACCCCTCACTCTCGGTACCCACCCTTCCCTGTCATACCCAACTGTTCCTGGGCAACGGTCATTTGAACCTGAGTAGGTGAAGGTTCTTTCAACTGTTGATGCTGACTCTGCAACTGGACCTCATTGCATCATCTCATGTCTCCTAAAACTTGCCTGACTGCTCTTTCACACCCTGATTCCCTTAAGGTGCAAAAAACTGATTCCCTTAAGTACAGACCTATCACCTTATTTCCAATCATCAGCAGGGTCATTTAATCTATCATTGACCTGGTGTTGACTTAGCGGTTAGGGTGCCGGCTTGGGATACCTAGCATCCTGGGTTCGAATCCCGGTCGATCGTTGAATTAACGCCAGGGGGGTTGACTCGGCCTGTCATCCTTCCGAGGTCGGCAAATTGAGTACCAGCTTGCTGGGATGAATGATCATGGTGTGTACCCCGATTTAGAATAGGTACACCTTATCCCTGCACGTCGTAAGAGGCGACCAAGGGTTGGCGTCAGGAAGGGCATCCGGCCATAAAAACATTGCCTCAAACAGGGAGCCATGATTGTCATGGGGCCCGCAAGGCTAACCCCCACTCTAGCGGGGAAAATGGCCTTAAAACGATCATTCATTCATTCATTCATTCATTGCAGTTGATATGAAATCCTTCCTTTTTTCCAACCACTTGATCTCAGATCACCAAATTGGTTTCAGACCAGTTCACTCCACCTTGGACATGATACTTCTACTCACCCAACAATGTATGGAGGCCCTCATTGTCAGACATGGGTAAAGGGACATCTTTCTGGACATATCTCGTGCTTTTGATACAATCTGGCATCCCACCTTACTCTCCAAACCTTCTCTCTATGGCATCCAAGGCCAACTCCACACATGGCTGACTGACTTCCTCTATTCTCGTAGCCAATGTGTGGCATTCAATGGAATCCTTTCATCTCTCCCTGTTAAGGCTGGAGCATCCCCAGGCAGTGTTCTGAACCCAGTCCTGTTCCTTATCTTCATCAATGATCTCTCTGACTCTCTGGGAAATCCTCTTTTTGCTGATCATCTATTTGCTGTAAAAGTTCATCTAAAAATCATCTATTTGTTAACAATTTCCACGGCGTCAAGCTGAGCAATGCTTGCTCAGTTTGACGCCATGGAAACCAAGACTTTAAAGATTATTGGATTCCTCCTCACTGAAGCTGGGTCCATGGGCCATCACTTCACCATTACAGACAGGTGGGTGATCTCTCTGTCTTCCACTGCCTCCTTTTTGACTTTAAACCGTCTGCTCTTTCCATGCTTTGTCCCTTTCTACCCCCATATATCTCCAGGTTTTTGCAGGGCACCCACGATCTACCAACAACCCCCTTCTGGTGAAACTACCTAAATCCAGGATAACTGCTCACCTCCACTCAGTGGCGTAGTTAGGGTTTGTGGCGCGTGGAGCCAAACAGTCAATATTAGCGCCCCACAGGCACTGGCAGAGCCAATAATAATTTTTGGGGGTGTGGGGGAGAGGGAGAACGTACAGTATGAAAGAGCTCCCCCAGCAGGCTCAGCAACAGAGCTAAGCTCCACTACTCTTTCCAAAGAACATCATGGGATCTTTGACGTCTGCCAACTAATGACGGCAAATGGAACACCCAGTTCAACGTCCATCCGATGGACGACACATATTGATGAATCACCCCGACTGTGAAACACCTGTAGACTTCTTGCGTGGGTATGCCAAGGAACGTTTTCCAAACCTCTGTTGCTGACACTGAAACACTTCATGCAAGGATAACCAGTTGCATCAGCAGTGTGACGTGGGATATGTTGACCAACGTGTGGATTGAAGTGGATTATTGCTTGAATGTGCTATGTGTCACTAAAGGTGCCCATGTTGAGGTGCACTGAAGTACACAATAAACGACATGAGTTACTTGATAAATGCAAACAACCGCATCATTGTATCTCTTTTGGTTTGGTTATCATACAATTTTAAAACTGGAACAAGACTTTCTGGACAGACTGTACTTCGTCCCTAAGCTTAAAAGTTTATCTTCATATAATCCATGGTAAGTTTACCGAAGCTAATATGGTTTGAATAAATCATAAGTTGTTGAACTCATTTTACTCTCTTCCTGTCTTTAAGCACCAGGTGCTTACAAAACCTCAAGACATTCCTTATTGAACGTCCAATTGTTTGAGCTCTTTCAACCAGCGCATGAATTTTTTTTTGTGAAAAAGCGCATGAATGAAAGGCTTCCCTTTTTTTATTCCGTGGTATTTTTTTTACCATAGGCTTCTACTCGTTAACATGAATACACCATTCAGCTATCTCGGCGCATTAGAAACAACTCACTTTCCTCTCCACATTTCTCTCTTTATTAACCCCTTGGTGACTTTCGTAACAATAAATTGTGGATGAATGCAAGAACCAAGTTTACATCAACTACCATTGGCTGAGTGTCAAGTACACTGAACTTTCCCTGTGGGGTAAACAGTCCTTTCTTATCAACAAGCACTGGATGTGTTGAGGGTGTGAATGGCCTGTTGGTTCACTGTACTCTTTTGTGGATGTACTGATTAAATAATTTGATTCACAAAATTATATGTATTACACACAAGTTTAACAGTGGATTCAAAACTTGTCAAAACAGAAAAAAGTGAACAAAAACAATAATCGAGCCGACGAGATCGAAAAATTTGCTAAGTTTTTTTTGAGCCTTACCTGGAATTTAACCTTTGGCAATTATTGAGCAAACAATGTTGCTCTGAGTTCAATAAACCGCAAGGGTGTGTAAGTGGAACTCACTTACAGCAAGGAGGGTGGATTGAGGTCTTTTAAAGGTAAATACCTGGTACATATCAATGTAATTGCACTGCTTTAACAATGTTTATATTTTTAAAATGTACGTTTGTATTATTAAATGTAAGCCTGTATATGTGTGGTTCTTTCTAATGTTCTAAGTTTCCCACAATTTTTTTTTCAGAAACCTCGATCAATCCCGACTCGTTTGGAACAATGGCGTCGTTAGAAACCTACGGTAAGATTTTGTTACTTTTTCATTCGAACGCATACTTCTTTTAATTGGTGTATAGTTTTTCGAACGCTAGTGGAGTTGTCCACTCCACTGAACACACATAGCAAAGTTTGAATTATGTGATTAAACAGCTGGGCTTTGGTAACACTGTACAGTGCAATAAGCCGTGGCTACCGGCTATCATTGTAAGTATAAGATTGAAAGTTGTTTTTGAAGCATTCTAAATCAGACAATACCGAGTTTTTGTTTTTATAACAGGACCATACATATTGCATTTGAAAAGTTGTGGGAAGGGGTGGTGTGTGGGGACAAAATGTGAAAAGTGAAACAAACAAAAAGGAAAAGAAAAGAGGAGATGATTGGAGAAAGTTTGGGTCAGGTGGTTGAGAAGGAGGTGTGAGAAATGACAAAGGTGAAAGGGAGGCTACAGTCGTGGCCAAAAATATTGACACACTTGCACTTTTTCAAATAACGCACAATTTTCTCTAAAAATAAATTGAAATTGACAAATGTATTTGGTCTCCACAATTCTTTATTTCACTGTTAATATTACAGAACCTTTGTTTTTGATTCAGAACTTAATATATCCTTTTAAATCAGAAAATAAAAAGAAATGACATTGACAAAATTATTGACACCCTAGACTTAATATTTGGTAGCACAGCCTTTGGAGAAAATAACTACGGTCAAGCTCTTCCTAGAGCCATGAATGAGCTTCCTACTCCTCTCTACTAGCACTTTGGCCCACTCTTCTTGTGCAAACTGCTCCAGTTCTCCCAGATTTGAAGGGTGCCTTCTCCCAACTGCTGTTTTCAGATCTCCCCACAGGTGTTCCATGGGATTTAGATCTGGACTCATTGCTCGCCACTTCAGAACAGTCCAGCGTTTTGTCTCAACCATTCCGCGGTGCTTTTTGAAGTGTTTGTCCTGCTGCAAGACCCATGACCTTCCATGGAGACCCAGCTTTCTGACACTGGGTTGAACATTGTGCTCTAAAATACCTTCGTAATCTCCTGATTTCAAGATGCCATCCACATATTCAAGGCACCCAGTGCCAGAGGCAGCAGATCAACCCCAAAACATCACCGAACCTCCTCCACGTTTGACTGTAGGGAAAGTGTTCTTTTCTCTGAAGGCTTCATTTTGTTTTCTGTAAACATAGAGATGAGTTGCTTTACCGAGAAGCTCTAATTTGGTCTCATCTGTCCACAGGACATTCTCCCAGAAGGATTTTGGCTTGTTCTGGTGTGTTTTGGCAAACTCCAGTCGGGCTTTCTTATATCTCTCTCAGCAGTGGGGTCCTCCATAGAACCCCCGTTCATTGAGTTGGCGACAGATGGTGCAGGTTGAAACTGTCGTACCTTGTGTCTGAAGGTCAGCCTGAATCTGTTTAGCAGTTGATCGAGGTGCTTTCTCCACCATTCGAACAATCCTTCGCTGCAATCTTCGATCAAGTTTTCTCTTGCGGCCATGTCCAGGGAGGTTGGCTACAGTGGCATGGGCCTTAAACTTCCTGATAATATTGTGTATGGTGGACACAGGAACATCAATGTCTCTAGAGATGGACTTGTAGCTTTGAGATTGTCCATGCTTGGCTACAATCTTGAGTCTGACCTCCTCAGACAATTCTCTGGTTTTCTTTCTTTTCTCCATGCTCATTGCAGTACACACAGTGACACAAAACAGCAGATTGACTCCTTTTCCCTATTCAAACTGATTGAATGAGTGATTTTTATATTGCAGGCACCTGCAACTCACCACAGGTGAGTTCAATTCCAACGTAAAGGAGAATCACCTGTTTGAAATCTAATTATTTCTAACAACTTCTAAGAGGTGCCAATAATATTGTTATGTTTGTGGGAGGTAGGCAATGGAATACCTTAGGCCAGATTGGATTGTATCGGAAATGTGCTCTGACTGTCATGAATAACAAGAAACCTGTACCTTAAGTCAGCTCCGTGTGTCCGGTAAGGTTGTATAATTGTCTCCATGGCGAGGGGTGGAGCTATGTTAATTAGGTAGGGTATAAGGGTAATTCCCTGACTGTAAATTGCCTCCGTGTTTTTTTCCCTTTGTTCCTTATGACACACACCACACCAGCCATGCACTCCACACATAAATTAATAGCACTAAATAAAGTAACCGGAACCAGGACATTCAAGTACCACTGATGCCACAGTCGAGTCATCGCAACCCCAATCAAGCAGGGCCGTGGGGCCCCGCCCCGAGAGGTGATGATTGGGCAAGGGTGATGTACTGCTTAGATGGACTCTTTGATTGGAGTGTGCGTGGACGTCATCATATGACGTTCGAGACCGGGGAACAAAAAGGCTGAGGACCGCCATTTCCCTCTCTTGGTCCCGACATCCATAGCGAACGGTTGCATTTTATTGTTACTCTCTTGCTTTTCGACATTCGTGGCAGGCGGACACAGCTCATGGACTTTGACGCTCTTGCTTTGTGGCTGGGACACTCTGGGTGGACGCATCCTTCTCCTGTCTCACCTCGTTGCTTTTATGAGCGAACGACGAGAAAGGAGCAAGGGCCTGATCGCTTCACATTCGGCGGCTCGGGTGAACGCAGCTGCGCGCCAAGGCCTGTTTTCCCACGCACGGACCAGGGACCCGTGCGGTAGCCGGCGGGGTTGGGGACCACATGGGGAGACCGCGGAGTGCAGGCAAACACACCACACACACCGTTTATTACTTTCATTTCTTTATCCCCTTGTGCTGTTTTATGAGTCTGTGGTGGGGCGCCCCAAATAGGAATTTTTGGTTGCAGTTCATTTCTTGTCCCTGGCATTTATTTTTGTTAAACCCTTTATTTGTTGCATTTTCATTCCGTGCCGGTCTAGTTTTATTACCTTGTGGTCTTCATTAATGATCTCTCCGACTCTCTGGAAAATCCACTCTATCTCTTTGCTGATGACTCCATACTCTGCCGCTCCATATCTCAACCCTCAGATCGGCAGGCAGCAGCCTCTTCACTCTCTGCAGACCTGGACAATAACACAAACTGGTCAATCAAGTGGAACATGTCTTTCAATCCTGACAAATCTCACACTCTTACTTTGTCTCTCCGAAAAGACCGTCTGGACAACCCTCCCGTCTACTTTCTTAACAATCTTCTTGAAGAAGTTCTGTCACTCAAGTTTTTGGGTTTTAATATTTGCCATGATCTTTCCTGGGAAACCACACTTCCAAGCTGGCCTCCAAAGCCAGTCACTGACTGGGCATCCTCCGTCATGCAAAGTCATTTCTGGGCACTTCTGAGCTCCTCACCACATACAAAGCTTTAATCCGCATCTCAATGGAATACTGCTCTCCCCTCTGGGCTGGTGCTCCTGCCTCACACCCAGCTCGGCCTCACGCAGTTGAAACCAAAGCATTCAGAATCATTGGAATCTCCCGCGATGAAGCTGATTCTAAGGGCCTTTCTCTCTCTCACTGCAGGCAGGTAGGTGTTCTTTCTGTCTTCCACCGACTCCTCTCCGGCCTTGCTCCCCCTGCTCTGTCTGTGCTCGGTCCCCCAAATATTCCTGCAGGACGCACAAGATCTGCCAGCAACCCTCTTCTGGTGAAACTGCCAAAATCAAGACTCTCTGCTCACCTTCACTCCTTCATTCCTCTTTTCTCCCACCTCTGGAACAAACTCCCACACTCTCTTCAATCCCTCTCCTCCCTCCAGGTCTTTAAAACAGCTGTTCACCACCGTCTCTTATCTTCACCCATCCAAAACCTTGATCTTTTCTTCCCCCGTTACAACACCCCAAATCCACCTCTTTAAATCCCCAACTTCTTTCCTGAAATTCCTCGAAGTGTTCATTTGCTTTATACCGTGTACTCCTCCCTCCTCCCCCCAGCCCTCCCCCTACCAGAGATCTACTGACGTCCCTGTTCTCTTCTGTTGTTGTGCTTGTGTACTTCCCTCCCTCCTACTCTTGTCTCCCACACCCTTCATTGTATGTCTTATGTGTCTGTGCATCTTTTCATGTTCAATGTGTTCGCTCTTACATGAGCCTCGATTCTGTATTTAAAAAAAAAAATCGTGGTTCTAGGATGCTCCAGTGTATAGGTTCTCAAAGTGGTCCCTACCGCCCCCCAGTGGGTGCTGGGAACTTTCAGGGGGGCGCTCCAGAGTCCACGGGCGTTACGGGGGCGCTGGCAATGATTTGGGGGGCACTGGCGATTTAGAGAAGCAGCGGCGATTTGGAGCGCTCATTGGGCTTCCTGCAGTCTGAACAGGTTACCCGGCGCCATTCGGCAAATTGGCCATCCAATCAACGACCACATTCTTTCCCCCTCCGCATGGTTTTTATGATCACATATTCGCTGATGTCGTGTAGGTATTTTCTTGTCCATACATGCTCACGCAACAAACATGATAGTGTATGACACCAGCGAAATACTATTGGCCGCCAATGCAGCCAATAGTACAATACTAATTTTGGTCACGTAGTGCCATTTCAACCAATCGGCTTGCAAGAATCTTTTTATGCGGGATATAATACACTCTATTCGTGCTGGACTATTCAACGTGCCTGGTTCAACTTTACAGCCTGGCCTGGCCAGCACAGACATTGGGCAAGGTATGAACAGTCAGTGTTAGCGCTGGTGTTAGTCTTTCGACATTTTGGCGTGTTGATTTCGTTATTCAAAAAAGCTTCACGTCCGGTCGGCTTCAAGATGTCGGCCTCAAAGAAAAAGTGTCGTCAGTATTCCATTGAATACATCAAGTATGGATTCATTCCATCTCCGACGAACAAACAGTTACCGATGTGTTTGTTGTGTGGTATCACGCTGCCCAATGAAGCAATGAAACCATCTCGACTGAGCATGTACCACTTTCCCCGGTTGGCAAAGGAAACTGCTGTTTCTGATGAAGAGCTGCTCATTTATTGCAATCACCTTGAGAAGATTCGTGGAGATATGGGCCCACCCTTCACACTAACGGTATTTGGGCCTGTGATAACAGATTCCCAGTTTGCCTCACCTGGACCTGTTCTGCTGAAACATTGTAGGTCGTGCAAAATAAAATAAAAAGTAAAGTAAAATAAAGTAAAATATTATTCAGAAAATATTTGGCTTCTTTTATTTTTGCTTCCTATCTACATAAATTCTGGGTGTCCGACCACGAACGATAGGACAAGGGGGGCATTGGGCCGGTCCAAGAGGGCAGAAGGGGGCGGTAGTCCAAGAAAGTTTGAGAACCACTGTCCAGTGGAATCCATGCAAATAAGAGCCTTGCTGCCCTCCACCCTCGCGCATATAAAACAGCACCGCCATAGTTGGACTGAACGCCTCGGAGTGTAAAGCTCGGTCGGCCATTCGTCACCAGGGGTGTTAATCCCGGTGAACAGGACAATATTGTCCGGGCCATTTTAGGATTTCTCTGTGGAATAAGCAAAAATTTCGTAATTTTGTCTGATTTTTTTTTTTGTTCCACTGCAAACCAAAGAAATACATATGTGGATACTAAAATATTTTTTAATTTCAACAATTTTCTGGAATAAATGGTGCATTATTTGAAAATGGTGCAAGGGTGCCAATATTTTTAGCCACGACTGTATAAGATGAAAAGGAAGAATGTGTGAGACCGATAAGGAAAGGGTCAAAAGCTCTCCCGTTTTCATGCGCATTATGCATGTTTAGTGAAAAATATGTTTAAGATGTTTGATGGAAATCAGTAAAGAGCAGCAAAGACATGTTCCATCAGGCTAATGAAAGTGCAATGCCTTGCAGATGTTCAGGATTATGAGATATATTCTCTATGTCTGGCAAAAACTCTGAAACGTGTGATCACACCTGTCACGGTGGGATTGTATGCACCGTGGGGCAGTGGCGTGGAGTTGTTGTTGGAGAAAATCAAAAGTGAGTTATCTTTATGCAAGCTCATTTATCTACAGTGCCTTCAGAAAGTATCACACCCTTTGACTTTTTCACATTTTGTTGTGTTACAGCCTGAATTTAAAATGGATTCAATTGAGATTTCATTGTCAGTGATCTGTCCTGTAATAAGTGGAATTTTTTTTTAGCAATTCTTACAAAATAATTTATAAAGAAATACAGGAATACCTAATTCACATCAGTATTCGACCTCCTCAGTCAATACTTAGTAGAAGTACCTTTGGCTGCGTTTACAGCTTGAGTCTTCTTGGGTATGTCTATATCAGCTTTGCATATTTGGATTTGGGGAGTTTCTCCCATTCTTCCTTGCAGATTTGCTGAAGCTCTGTCAAGTTGGATGAGGAGCGTTGGTGAACAGCAATCTTCAAGTCTTTCCACAGATTCTCTATGGGATTCAAGTCTGGGCTTTGGTTGAACCAATCAAGGACTTTTACGTTCTTTTTCTGAAGCCATTCCAGTGTTGCTTTGGCTGTATGCTTGTGGTCATTGTCCTTTTGGAATGAAAATCTGCGCCACAGTCTAAGGTATTTTGCACTCTGAAGCAGGTTCTCCTCAAACATTTGCCTGTGTTTGGCCTCCATTTATTGGTCCCTCTATCCTTACAAGTCTCCAGTCCATGCCGCTGAAAAGCATCCCCATAGCATTATGCTGCCACCATCATGCTTCACAGTAGGTATGGTGTTACATTGGTGATGAGCTGTGCTCGGTATAAACCAGACGTAGTGCTTTGCATTTAGGCCAAAATTCAAATTTTCGTCTCATCACACAACAGAATATTTTGCCTCATGCTCTCAGTCTTTCCAGCAGCGTTTTACAAACTTCAGGTATGCTGTCATGTGCCTTTTTCTCAGGAGTGGCTTCCATCTGGCTACTCTCCCATAAAGCCTCGACTTGTGAAGTGCTGCAGAGACTGTTGTTCTTCCAGCAGGTTCTCCCATATCAGCCAATTAACTATGTTGTTCTGTCAGAGTGGTCATTGTGTTCATTCACCAGAGTGATTCATTCACCTCATTCATTCACCAGACAGGTCATTGTTCAGAGTGGTCAGGTCACCGACCTGACCCAGGTCCTTTTTGCCGGGTTGCTCAGTTTGGTCGGACAGCCAGTTCTAGGAAGAGTTTGGGTAGTTCAATATTCTTTACATTTCCTAATGATGGAGTTCACTGTGCTATTGGGAACTTTCAACACTCTAGAAATTGTATTATACCCTTTCCCAGATCATGCCTCCTAACAATGCTATCTCGGAGTTCTAAGGACAGTTTATTGGACTTCATGGTAAAGTTTCCTCTCTGACATGCACTGTCAACTGTGGGAACTTATTATAGAAAGGTGTTTCTTTCTAAATCATGTCCAATCACTTGAATTGGCCACTGGTGGACTCCAATCAAGTTTTAGAGACATCTCAAGGACGATCAAAGAAAATTGGATGCAGCTGATCTCAATTTGGAGTGTCAAAGCAAAGGGGTTGAATACTTATTGACTCGAGACATTTCAGCTTTTCATTTTAAATTATTTTGTAAATGTTTCTTTAAAAAAATTAATTCCACTTTCACATCATGAGGTATTATGTGTAGATCAGTGGCAAAAAAATTCTGAATTTAAACCACTTTAAATTCAGGCTATAACGTAACAAAATGGGAAAAGAGTCAAGGGGTGTGAATACTTTCTGAAGGCACTTATATTCTGCAAAATGTGTCACTAAATCCTGTATTTGTTCTTTTGTTCAATTTCGTAAATTTCGTCATTTCGTAAAACTTTTCGTAAATTTTGTTCAATTTGCAAATATTTTGTTCAATTTCGTTTCTTAGCAACATAATTACAGGGGATCAAAACCGGGAATAGTTAAATGTCCCTGTACATTGATGTTTATGCTGATGTGATCTTGGATACGAGAGGGCGCTCGTGTAAGGGACGGAGAAAGGAGCAGAGGAGAGAGAATATGGTGGTGATTGAGTAGAGCCTGGTTATTGTACTGTTGTGGTCCGGATCTGATTTCTTACAACCACAACATTAGGATTGGGAAAAGTGAATCGGGGTAATAAATATCATGAGACATAATTGAGGATGACAAGGTCAAGACACGGCTGCTTCCAAAATAATTTAGTGACAGGTTAATTGAAGTTGTATTTCCTGCTTCTTGATGCATTTAAGAATTTCACTGAAATTTTAGTTTATATATACAGATGTAAAATGTAAAAAAAAAAAAAAATTTGAATTGTGATTGGATAGAGCAGCTCTCAGTTTTTTATGCCTCCGCGCCCGAAGGTATTATTTTTTCTGGTTGTCCGTCCATCTGTACGCACGTCTATACGTACATCCGTTCATCTATATCTATATTCTATATATCTATATATATATATATATATATATATATATATAAAATTATAAAATTGAAATCTTGTGTGTTTGTGTGTAACATTCGATCGGTCCGGGGGCGTGGCTTACCCCTTTGAGAGAGTAGTAATATCCACCATTTTATTAACTCGCATAGCTTTGAGGCCTGTTTTGTAGGCCCGTGGTGTCTTGCTCTCTCTCTCAGTTTTATTTCAAATCAAATTCGATATATCATTTCATTTTTCACAGTCGCTAACATAGTTTTAGACTCGGTTGAAAAAAAACGGGAAGAAAATCCGATGAAAGTTTCCGTTTATAGAACGAAATGAATTCTGAAAGGCTTGTATCTTCAAGGCCATTGAGTCTATCTCACGCCTTTATCTTCAATCTAAGTCGCCATCTGATTTCATTTTTATCGATGGTTTTAGACTCGGTAAAAGAAATAATTGAGAACATTCACGCACACACGGGAAATTGCAGAGATATATTTTAAAAATCGCGCCACGTTGATATACGAAAATACACCGCCTAAAATAACAGGCATACAGTATATATCTTTGTTATTTCATTCAACATTATTACCCGGAAGTAAAATATGTTTCAGGAAATTACCGAGAGATATTTCTTCGATTTTTTTTTATTATTTATATGCGCATACACTTTAAATAGGTTTATTTGAAATCTTTAATTTTCACAATGTAATTTATTTGTCATTTGATGATCGGCAAAACGATAGCACAAACACAATACTATTTGCAGGAAGAATGTCGTATCAACCCTCTGACAGCGCTACGGATGCGGACAACGAATCACACCTCACGTCTATGGACGCGAATAGCAACATCCGCACGAATCAGTCATCAATGATTTTCATTGACGCGCCTGGAGGCACAGGGAAGACGTTTCTTATTAACCTGATTCTCTCTAAAGTGAGAGCGAGTGGAGAAGTTGCCCTTGCGGTGGCCTCATCTGGCATAGCTGCTACCCTCATGCCTGGTGGAAGAACAGCGCACTCAAGGTTCCAAATCCCTCTGACACCGAGGGAAGATGGCGTATGCAACATCGATAAAAATTCCACTATCGCAGACCTCTTTCGAAGTACAAAACTCATCGTGTGGGATGAGTGTCCTATGATCAGGAGAGAGAGTTTCGAGGCTGTGGATCGCACGTTGCGTGATGTATGTGACAAAGACGAGCCTTTTGGAGGGATCTTGACGATATGCTGTGGTGATTTCCGTCAACTTCTGCCCGTGGTGAAAAGAGGGTGTGATGCTGACGTTGAGAATGCGTGCATAAAGAAGTCCTACTTATGGCAGAGCTTTGGAATGTTTCACTTGAGAACTAATATGCGACTGACCGACGGAAGTGGGCAGTTTTCAAGATTTTTGCTCGACATCAGCGAGGATAGAATCGAGAAAAATGCGGAAGATGAGATAGATTTGCCAGAGGATATACTGCTGACAGCGAGTGGGCTCGATGAGTGCATCGATACCATATATCCATCATTCGCCAATCCGATGGAGGTTTTTTCAGCAAGGTCTATATTAGTGCCCCTCAACGATATGATGCGAAACATCAATTCAAGATGCATCACAAGGTTCCCTGGTGCTAGCAAGGAGTATGCTGCGTTCAACAGTGTGACTGAGGGTACTGGTGCGACGCACTTCCCAACGGAATTCCTAGATTCCGTTGAAGTCTCGGGATTGCCGCCGCACAACCTCGAGCTCAAAAAAGGATCCCCTATCATTTTGATGCGGAACTTGGACCCTCCGAAACTTTGCAATGGGACGCGCATGATTGTTGAGGACATGCTTCGAAATATTATAGTTGCGAGGATCATAAGTTCAACGTTTGAAGGCGAAACTGTAATGCTCCGTCGGATCCGACTAAATCTGTCGGAAGCTGAGGATATCCCTTTGCAGCGCTGCCAGTTCCCGCTAAAATCCTGCTTCGCAATGACGATCCATAAGGCGCAAGGGCAAACTATGGAGAATGTGCTGGTCTACCTGGAGAAACCGGTCTTCCAGCATGGTCAGCTGTATGTGGCGCTCAGTCGAGGGAAGAGGAAAGAGAACGTGCGAGTTTATGTAAATGGAAGATCGTCGACAAAGAACATCGTCATCAGAAGTGTCCTCTGACAACAAAATCGTGGTAGTCCACGGGTCGCGTGTTTTTTCTAATTAAAAAAAAAAAAAAAAAACGTGATCGGAGATAAGGGCCGAAATCACGTGTCACAGGTAAGTGATTTAGAACGCTGGAGAGGTGAGCCTTATGGCTTGCTGGCCCAAATAATCTCCCTGATGATGTCCAGCGTTCGCTTTAGTTCTATTCTCATATCTATTCAAACTGACATTGACCCAACGGGTCATGGGTCGTCTAGTACGGGATAAACCTCGTTTATCTTAGCAACCACATGTCTGATTTGAGACTAAACTCTCAGGGTAGGAGCGACATCCATGTATAATGTCTTTATGATAATTGTTATGTGATACGACACGTGGTATGACAGCCATCTTGGATTAAACGCAAATAATTAAAAAAATTATTTCTCTGAGTTTTAAACGCAAATAATTAAAAAAATTATTTCTCTGAAACTGCTGAATGGAAAAATTTTAAACTTGGCTCATTGTCAAATACTCCCAATGGGGAACAAAAGTATAATAATGATGGCATCATTAGTGAAGTGGTCATCAGACATAAATGTTTTCATCGAATTCCTAATCCTAAAAGTCTGAAATTGCATTCACATGATCTATGACCCATTTGTATTGAAAAATTAAATTTATGATGTCATAGGTCACATGGTTTTGCAGCCATGTTTGATTTAACCAAAAACCTTAAAAAAACATGTCCCAAACCACTGAAGAGATTGATTCGAAACTTTACATATGTCATCGACTAGACATGGCGTTTTAAAGTGGATCACGAAAACGTTGTCGGTCACATGGTGTAGCAGCCATATTGGATTGAAGGAAAATATTAAATAATTATATTTCAGAAACCTCTTACCCGATTGATGCAAAACTTTACAAATGTCATGAAACACCATTGCTGTGTATAGTTTGAAAATGATGACATCGTAGGTCACGTGGTTTGGTAGCCATCTTGGATAGAAAAACGAACCTTATCCGATTAACACAAAACTTCACAAACATGATCCACTACCCATACATATGCAGAGTGTACATTTTTATTGTCAATTGTCACGTGGTTTGGCAGCCATATTAGTTTGAAAGCCACTATTAAAAAAAAACCTTCTCCGAAACCGCTTCACGGATGGATGTGTAACCCGTCATGTCTGGTAAAAATGTGATACTTGAGAACAGCTGAAGGGATTTAAATCAGACTTGTTTAGTTTTAGGCCAGTCAACGAGGGCATCTACCTGTTGTCATGGGCAGGGACTACGCGGAGGCATATTGGCGACACAGTCCCATTGCTCTAGTTTAAAGGCTGACTTTAGTTTCAATATACACCATTTTTCTCCATCTTTCCTTTGAAAATAATACATAGAAAGTATTAACATGTCAATTTTGAAATGTTGCAGCTATAAAATCTATCAGTTTACTTTATCATTGCAATATGTTCTGTTGGATACGAGTTATCAAATGGCTCAACTCGCAGATTCTAAATATTATGACTTAACTTTATAATTACTCTACCAATCTGTTATTAACTACAACGTACTTGCTGTTTAACATAATTTCACTGTTTTTATTTTTGCTGCAGAAAATCTTAAAGGATTGGAGAAATGGCCAAAAAGAAGCAGTGGATTAGTCTTTCTGAAACTCATATTTCGCATGCTCTTCTTCATTCCCGTGACATATGAAGGAAAAGAAAAGAAAAACTCTCATTTCCTATTTGTGCATTATAATGCGTGGGAGTTTGCAGGGAGTGATCGCCTCTGGGCAGGAATAATCACCACACTGGTCGACCAAGTGAAGAAAGAAATTGGTTCTTTTACTACGAGCACATTCCGGACAGTGGGCCGCAAACTAAAGCGATCAAAAGAAAAGCCTAAAAGTGAATGGGAAGCCAAAAGATTTCTTTGTTTTACATTGTGGCATTTCACTCTCCTATTATTTATTTTTGCAGTTTGTTTTATTGTCATGTTAATTATCTTGGGCTTTCCCACAAAGTATGGTGGAGACATTGTGTCTGCTTTTGAAGTACTTGGAATGACTCTTTTAGGTCCGCCGACCTTGTATTTTTTCAAAAATGTGGGAACGGCTTCAAGAAATATCATTATATCGCAGAAGATGCAGATTGAGAAGATGTTAAAAGGAAAAGACAACTTCAAAAGTGAGCTCGGTTTTATGCACGAAGTCAAAAAAGAGGTGGAGACCGTTACACAACTAATGGGCTTTATTGACGTTTTTGAAGGAAGCCAGACTGTTCTTGTAATCCTTATACGAAATCTCGATCGGTGCTCTCCAGAGAATATCGTGAGCATTCTTGAAGCTCTCTCCATACTGCTGTCTGAACCAAACTCACGATTTGTGTCAATATTTGCAGTTGACCCTGGTGTCATTGTCAATTCGATTAAAAATGCTTCCCTAACATCCATAATGTCACCACTTAATGGGTATGAGATCTTGAACCGAGCAGTGGACTTTCCATTTTGCATTCCAAAAATGAGCATGAGCACGAAGAGAGCGATCTTGAAGCAGCTGATAGAGGGAAAATACGAATCAAGTCAACTCACTGAGGTTCTTCTTGTATCAGACCACAAAACAATAAAACCTTTCAGTTCTTCCCATTCAGAGAATGAATTACTTTTAAAAGAACAATCATCAGGTGCAGGACAATTCATAAACAAAGCTTTTCAGGAAATGAATGAATTCAAGTTTAACATCTATATACCCCAAAATATGTTACTGATGCGTCGCATCATAAACTGTATTGCATTGACGATTCGCTACATGAGCTTGCAGAAGGAGTTCAACCAATTAAAAGAAACAATTTCTCCAGAAATTATCGTTGCCTGGACTATGTTGTCCACACAATGGCCAGGCCGACTCACTTGGATTCTACAGTGTTTAGAAGACGAAAAACAGAAACTGGAATTGCAAAAAAATGACCCCGATCAAGAAATTAAATCACAGATAGAAGATCATGAGCAGGAAATAAAGTCACAGAAAGAAGATCATGATCAGGAAACAAAATCACAGAAAGAAGAACATGAGCATGAAGCAAAAGCACAACCAGAAGATCAGGAGCAGGAACCAAAATCACAAACAGAAGATCATGAGCAAGAACCAAAATCACAACAAGAAGATTATGAGCAGGAACCAAAATCACAAACAGAAGATCATGAGCAGGAAACAAAATTACAAACAGAAGATCATGAGCAGGAACCAAAATCACAAACAGAAGATCATGAGCAGGAACCAATATCTCAACAAACAGAAGATCATGAGCAGGAACCAAAATTACAGACACAAAAACACGTGCACACAGAAGATAACAAACATGAGGTGTATCTCAAAAGAAGTTTTGAAAAATTAAATAAAAAACAATTGTGGACATTCTATGAGGACAGCATAAGCCGAATGCATGGTATTAAGACTTTTGTGTCTGAACTTTTTGTATTGGACGGTGACCCAGAACGCTTTGAGAATTTTCTCAAGAAAGATTTCAAAATCACAGTTGACCAGGCACTCCTGCTGCAAAAGTACACGGTGAATCTGGATCCATCTATGAAACGTGAGATGGAGAAACATCTCAGTATGTTGTTGATGTCAAAGCGAATGATGGAGAATAAGAAAAATCACATTCTGACCCCCATTGAAACTTTTGACATGAAACCCAATGACATCATTGAGGAGGTAAGAAAAATTCACATCACCCGAAAAGTGTGAAGTTTGTATTAATTTTAAAAGAACTAAAATAAAACATGACAGCCTTTATTTTATGATTTCTGCTAAATTTATTCCACTTTACATAGAATTTGGTGCATATATATTGTCGCGCGATTGCCCCTCGGTAAAGACCGGGGAATCACGGATGGCCAAAACGAGCTTTAACTCCGAGGCGACGATCAATGGTGGATTTGCTATACACGCACAGGAGGAAGGAGGGAAAGAGGAAGAAGCGGCGAGATTTACCTGACACGATCTCGCCGGGCAGTCTTCACCCTGCAGGAAATTAAACTCACACTAAACAGAATTTATGTACAAAAGAACAAGGCTTTATTGCCACGGATGCCAATAACAAGAACGCGCCGGTAATTAAATGTCCTAAATCGGGACGTCCCCACACAGATTTCAGATACAAACAATGGAAGGATGAATCAAATAAATCGTTGTTTTGGCATGTCTTATCTGTCTGGCAGTCAGGTCCGTTCAGGCTCGTTGTTCAGGCCCCGAGCATGCAGTCCGGGCACGGCTCCGATCCTTGGGAACTGCTCGGCCGTCGGTGCGACCAGGCCTCGATGACACCTCTCGCTCGCGCGCTGCCGTGCCAACGTCTGCCGGTGCGTGGCAAGCCTCGCGTCCCCGCGCGATGAATAACCAGGGCGGATGATCGTCGGCACTCAACAGGCAAAGGTCCACATGGGAACAAGAAGGCAAGAAGGGAAGAGAAAGGCGGAGGCGAAGATGGGCAGAGGCGAAGGGGCGAAGAGAGATGAAGGAAGAGAGGGTCGAAGAACAAAGAGGTAAAATGTCGATCTCTTCTCACTTTTATCAGACGTCCTCTGACGTCAGCTCTCTATCTCCCCCAATCAGTGCGTCGTTTCTTGGTGGTCTTTCGTGCCTGCTCACATCACCGGCGCTTCTCCCCCAATCAGCGACCTGCTTCTAGGTAGTGGTTTTGCGCCTTCTGCACTGATTGGCCGTGGTTTCATCGGTCGGTGGCCAATCAGTGTGTCGCTCCTTCACCTTCCTTACCCCCAATCACGGGGAAGCTTTCTGCCCCTCCCCTGACCAATCACACGTCCCTCCCTACTCTCCAATCAGTGCTCTGGTTGTTGCTCGCCCCTCCCCTGTCAATCAAGAGTCCTTCTGGGCGTGGCTATTGCCTGCCTTGCACGATGTCTGCTTGCCATGGCGCCATTGTACGCGGTCGCTTCCTGCTTTTTTTCCGGTCAGTCCTTATGGCGGCGGGGGATTAATTAATGTATGCACTAATGGGGCTAACTAATGTGTGTGATGTGCTGTCATATGGGACAAAGGGATGATCACCAGGTCTGACAAATAGGGGAATTAGCTTAGTCCCTAGTCTACCTATCACCGGATCATCCTCGTATGATCAAAGGTACACACTTAATCCGACATTCGGGCTAACAGAACTTATTACATCGAGATTCTCTAGCACGACAGACGAAGCACCTACCTATGCAGATCTACCTAAATCTATATATATGCCCAACCCACCGACATAACAATATATATATATATATATATATATATGTATATATATATATATATATATATATATATATATATATAATCGTTAGATTAAATAAGACGCGGACGTAGCTTCAGGACGTCGATCTTTAATTGTCGACAAGCTTTCGACCAACAAAGGTCTTCTTCTGAGTCAGCCCCAAGTTCAACGGAAGGTGACTTGGTGAACGGTGACTTCCATTGAACTTGGGGCTGACTCAGAAGAAGACCTTTGTTGGTCGAAAGCTTGTCGACAATTAAAGATCGACGTCCTGAAGCTACGTCCGCGTCTTATTTAATCTAACGATTATATACTCAATACAAATGAGACGCCCTGCTCGTACTTTGGAGTTTCTACTATTTCTTACAGTTATATATATATATATATATATATATATATATATATATATATATATATATATATATATATATATATATATATATATATATATATATATGTATATATATATATATATATATATATATATGTATATATATATATATATACTGTATATATATGTATATATATATATATATACTGTATATATATGTATATATATATATGTATATGTATATATATGTATATGTATGTATGTATGTATATATATATATATATATATATATATATATACATATATATATATATATATATATACATATATATATATATATATATGTATATATATATATATATGTATATATATATATATATGTATATATATATATATGTATATATATATATATATGTATATATATATATATATATGTATATATATATATATATGTATATATATATATATATATATATATGTATATATGTATATATATATATACATATATACATATATATATATGTATATATATATATATGTATATATATATATATATATATATATATATATATATATATATATATATATATATATATATATATATATATATATATATATATATATACAGTCATCCCTCGCTATATCGCGGTTCACTTTTCGCGGCTTCGGTACATCGCGGGTTTTTCTCGCTAGTATATGTAAAATTATATCGCGGATTTTTCGCTATATCGCGGGATTTTTCGGTATGAATGTATTTTTATATACTATTATTTTAAATATTTTTGTGGTAAAATAAGCATTTTCTAGCCTAAAAAATAAAAAAACGTAAAATAATAAGAAAAATACAGTATTTAAAACATATTACAAGAAATAAAATACTGTACATAGTGTACAGTAGAAGAGTAGACAAAGAGACAAAGAGTCGTGCGTATGGAAAACGCAGATGCGGCAGCTTCCACTTGCGCGAGTTACCCACGTAATGGGTAACTGTAATGCTCTTTCTGGCTGTGCAGTACATTCATCATCGTCATCACCTTCATCGTCATCAGTACTGCACAGCTAATTCATCATCATCTTCATCACGCAAGTTGTAGTATTGAAGAGCCGGGGCTCTTGCTTGATACGGACGAAATGACGGGCAAGACACAAACTCGTCCGAGAAGATATTTATTCTCAAAACCAACTCGGGAACACTGAAAAGCCCGTTTATCGGGCTGAATTATAAAGCACAACCAGAAACCGAAAGCCACGCCTCTCAAGCGTGGCGTGCTTGGTGGTCACGTGATCAACAGGTGTAGCTGATTATACCCGCACGCGCGGCACGCTTTGGCGGTCACGTGACCAGCCACTCTGGCGCCGGGGATCCCCGCCGGTGACGTCACCGGCTGGAGCAAGGAGATTCTAATGCTGGTCTTGCTTGGGGAACCCATGGGTCGCTACAGTATCTTCAATGGTGAGTACCCATTAGAATTTTATATGTTGTTAAAAGTGTTTAAGAGTATAGGAAGTGTTTATAAGAGTATGGAAAAGGTTAATAAGAGTGTGGGGAGGGTCATAAAGCTTTAAAATATATATAAATAATAAAATAAAAATATGGTCGCTACTTCGCGGATTTTCGTCTATCGCGGGGGGTTCTGGAACGTAACCCCCGCGATAAACGAGGGATCACTGTATATATATATATATACAGTGTATATATATATATATATATATATATATATATATATATATATATATATATATATATATATATATATTTGTTTGGTTCCGAAGCCACAAGAGAAATTGTACTCGATTTTTGCATCTATTGATGAAAGGAAAAGCATCCGTTCGTGTGTGTGTTATAACCGACGTAGCTGCTAGCTAATTGTATTAACTGGGAATGATAGGCACCCGAATCCTCTCATCCACAAAACAATAATTGTCATTTTGAAAGTGTCTTATTGGTTGCGGCAACAATACAAAACCACCAACAGAATAATACATCACTTGATTATAAAGCTACAGATCATGGTGATGACAGGTTAAATGAGAACAGAACATTGAGATACCGATTTGTGACTGCTAGAACAACACAAGAGCTGTACATCAGCAACACAGATATATTTGTGGCACCAAGTTTCCAGAGAAAACTGTGTGACTGTCTATGTCCTGCCTCCAGACCAAACACCATTTTGTCGATGGCTGTCAGACATTAGAGAAAGAGAACTCCAGAGAGGTTTTACTTGCATGTTGGATAGGCTAATGTGGTGATGAATTTCACAAACCTAACCACCAATTCATGTCCCCAGTATTGTAGGATATACGAGTATATCATTTTCATCATTGAAATGTATTCCATTCAACGAGCAAAATAATTGTAAGCATTATAATTATTGGTAATTTGCGATGGACTTTGCTAAATAGGATATTCCATCAGAGTATCAAAATGGAATTCCATTACACAAAAATAACGGCCTTATTTTTGTATACAGAGGCAAGGATCGTGAAAGAGCTGGAAAACTGAATGTATCTGAATGCAAAAAAAACAAAAGGAACAGGAGAGAGAGGGGGACACCAATGGCAGAGTTGAAGGACAATCTAGGAGACTTGGACAAGCAATGGGTGTGGGGAGGAATAAGGAATATGGGAGGATGAATGGGGTGCGCAAGATTAATACAAAAACAAACTCTCAGTAAGGAAAACTTGAAATTTGGAAGGGATGCTGGCTTGGAGGTTTTGGTGGGGGAGGGTGGTGATTAATGGAAATATAAAATATTGTTATGAATTTTGGGGTCGTGATATATAGATTCAGGTAGGACTGTATATGTAGGTGCTCCGATGATCGTCGGTAGAAAGAACCATTTCGATGTACATAAGTCAGGGACCGAGCCCAAACGTCGGATTAAGTGAATATTTGTCCCGATTACGAGGAATGGGGCGTGTTAACTAGTGTAGGGATTATGTTAATTCTCCTGTGTGTGAGACCTTGTGATCATCCCGTTGTCCCTTATGGCACCACACATAAACACTAGTGAGGAATCCCACCATTAAAAGCACCACACATACTAATTAATTCCCCCCCACAATAAAACCAACCGGAAGCCAGGCATCAATCACCAAGGCTAACAACACTGCCTGGTTGAACACACCTCGCTCAAGCAGGCCGAAGAACGCCCCGGAGACTCGTGATTGGCTAGGGCGGACCAAGAAGTGACTCGCTATTTGGCGGGAGTTGACCAATGGGATGAACAGAGTAAGGAAGGACTTGTGATTGGCCAGGGGAGGGTCAAGAAGCTGCCCGCGGATTTGTGAAGAGAAAGGTGCAAAGGGGCATCACGCTGATTGGCAGGGCGCGCCAATGATGTCAGAGGGCGAACTCCATGTGATAGGTGGAGAGCGAAGACAGTAGTTGTGGCCTGCGGGCATTGGTAGAGAGAGACAGATAACGTCACGAGGGGTTGATGAAAGGTAGAGAGAAACCGATATTTTCCTCTCTCCCCCCCTCTCTCTGCCCTCTTGTTCTGACCTTCTCCCTGCACTGGGTGTTGCCCCTTGCGTTCTTGGCACTGGACTCTGGCTTGTTGGACAACGACAGAGGGTGGAGAGACGGTGGAGCGCTGACTATTGTCCTCCCCTGCGTTCACGTACGGGACCTCGCGAGCGATCGTGCGTGGACGCGCGGCTTGCCGCTGCGGTGTACGGAGGCCTAGCAGCGTGGGAAGGGGCGGTTCCCGCCAATGACCGGGCGGTTCCCGCCAACGCACTGGACGAGTCAACGATCCCTGACGAGACCACGAGTGAGTCAGAGCTAAGTCACATGACACGGTTATTTTCAGTTATATTCTTCCCTCGTGTGTGTTATACGCCTGGTGTGGGAGCGCTCCATTTTAGGAACATTATTTAGTAATCGGCGCGTTTCCTTGTTATCGGGTTCCGTAAATATATCCTTTTATTATTTTTCTCTGTACATTTTAACCCGTATTCCCGTTTGAGTTTATTTCCTGCAGGCTTTGAAGACTGCCCAGCGAGATCGCGACAAGTAAGCTCCAGCTTCTTCTTCTTCGTTCTTCCTCCACGTAGATATAAAATCCGCAATTATTTTTTGAATTTTTATAATTTATTTTAAAAAATTTTGTCCACAGGTTGAGATCGACACAGCCGAGCATACATTGCGCTCGGCATTCGGAAGTGAAAATTTTTTGTCAGAGGTGTCGAAATTTATAGTCGATTGGGTGTGCGGGACACAAACTGAAACAGCGCGTCGTGAAATTTAAAATCGTTTTCTGAGGTAAAATAAATACGCGCGTGGAAAACGACTTTCTCACCGCGGATGGAGGAAGTGAGTGATATGGAAGAACGGGTTGGGGATGCTGAAGGCTCTGGAAGTGGCCCGAAGATAGCGGGTTTGGAGGGTCGTGGTGGAACTTCCCCCGTCGCAGAGCGGAGAGCAATGGGAATGGACCCGAACGCTTTCCAGGCCATAATTGATCAAGTGATGAGGGGAATGAATGAAAACATGAAGGGAATGGAGGAGCAAATGAATGACAAAATGGATGGAATGAATAACAAAATGTATGCTCAGTGAGCGATTGGAAAACAAAATGGATGAACAAAAGATTAAAATGAAGGGAATGAGTGAGCAAATTAATTCTCAAACCGGAAAAATTGATGGATGGATGAATGAGTGAATTGAAGGAAGAACAAAAGAATGGTGCCGATGGGGCATAGGAGCAGGGAATTGCAACAGAATTTAAATTAAAACAGGAGGTAGCATGTGTGGAGGTGAATGGGGAGTGTCTATAGGTAAATGGGGAGTGTGCGAATGTAAATAGGAGAGAATCAAATTTAAATGGGGAATGTTTGCTACATGAAGGCCTGGAAGATTATCGGGTTGGTGTGGATGCCGCAACACACCAACAGGGGGTAACAAGCTTGGGGGTCCGTGTGATGGAACTGGACCGGGTGTATATGGATGAAAGCCTGTTGGGGCCAGAACTGATTGGGGATGGGGATGTAAATGATTTGATCCAGCAGCTGGAGACCTGGGACAACACCATCGAGGGGGGAGGTTGCTCAGGTCCAAGGGAGCCTGGAGGATGAGGTGCGTCAGTCCGTGGAAGATCCCCAGGAGGAGGTTGAGGTGACCGAGGGGACCGTCACCACAAGCCGTATTTGGGCACCAGAGGCTCCGAAAATGGATACCCACCAGGGGGAGTGTTTTGGCTCCGAGCTGGATTCGGACATTGAAGAGTCGGGAAATAGAGCCTCGGAGAAACTGGTCCCTGTAGAGAATTTGGAACAGCTGCAGGGAGGGGCAGAACAACCAGGGGAAGGGGTTGTTACCTGCAGCTGTGGTTGTTGGACACCCAAGGCTAAATTTTTTTAAATAAAATCCAAAATTACATTTCAATGGGAATTTGATTTGGAGCAGCCGTGGAGGGAGTTGGTCCCCGGGCTGTGGAATTCGGATCAGGAGAGGTCATTGGGGATGGCCTAGGGGAAAAGTGGCCCCTTTCGAAATTTGGTGATGCCAGCCAGCTGGGGAGCTGGGCTGGCGAGATTTGGACGTGGGTTCCGACCATGGGTGTCATGGTACGACCTGGGCCCTAGGGGGGGTCTGGTGGAGTGTGGCGTCCCTTGTCCATCGGGGCGCCAGCCGAGCGGGTGTCTTGCGCCAGCATCGTCACTGGACCCTGTTGGGGGTTAAGACCTCCAGGGGGTGCGAGGTGGTTTCTCACAGGCCTGGTAGGGGGAGGTGTTGTAGGTCGTGCTTTGGTGCGTATATTTGGTATATATATATATATATATATATATATATATATATATATATATATATATATATATATATACACAAAGAATTAAGTTAAGCACCCCTACACAACGAATTAAGGTAAGCACCCCCTAATATATATTCTTTGTGTATATGTATACATTGGCATATATTCTAAGGTATGTGAGATCAAATAATGATTGGTATGACATTAGCAATTATCCATTGATGAAATTGAGTGATCAAAGTGAAAAAAAGTGATTGGTTGAGTCAGTGATCCGATCACGTGGGTCCTACAGACGTTATTGACGCAAAGATCGCTAGAGGTCTTCTCAGAACAATGACTGTACGTTAGAAAACATAAACGTCATCCACACTGTCCGTGATGGACCTATAGCTCCATACTTAAATTGAGGTGAAAATATGCCTAAAATTCCCAAAAAATTTCACCTTAAATTATTCAGAATAAAATATTGAAAACGGCATGATTGTTATGTTTTTATGTGACCATAATATCACTTCTCCAGAAAATATAGCAATATCATGGGTATATTACACTGTTTTGACGACAACAAACTTGTAATGTGCGAGGTTGTAAAAAAACGGGGGGGGTGCTTAACTTAATTCTTTGTGTATATATATATACACAGACTTGACATTTAATATGGAATTTTTTTTTTCTTGACTTGGGTTTCCTTTCTGAACTCAGTATATCAATCTCGTGAGTTTCTTTTATGCTTCGGTGATTTCTTTGTTAAAAGAACCATGTCACTGATTGTCTGTCGCAGCAAGAAGTCAATAACAGGATTATATCACAGCTGGCGTGACAAAATGTACGGACAGGTACATTTGACGATTGGCTTCACAATCGGGTATATAAGGGTTGTTGCGTTCTGTATTTGTGGAAAACAACTGCTGCACGTCCACAAAGGTTATTGCCGCTTCCTCTGGAGATGGTCCGTCAACTCGACAATGCTGTTTGTCATGGAGTGGTGGCTTTACGAAATTCCGGCATGAAACAGCATGCTATTGCTCGGCAGTATGGCATCACTCAAGGTCAGATGTCAAAGATCGCGAAACGGAATGCTCAGAGGGGTGTCCCTACTCCAATATCGAGGCCAGGACGTCCCCGCAGAACCACAAGGAGGGATGATCGCCAGCTGCACCAGTTAGTCCGCAATGGCCGTACCAAGTCAGCTAATCGGCTTAGGGCTGAGTGGCAGCAACTGACAAATGTGCCTGTATCCAGAAGGCTGGTCAACCAACGACTGGTTCAAGCAGGCTATCGTGCCAGGCGTCCCCTGAGAAAGCCACGCCTGACAATGAGAAAGCCACGCCTGACAAGACAACACCGCCAGCGCCGATTGCAGTGGGCCAAAGAACACCGTCAATGGCAGCTAGGACACTGGAATCACGTGATCTTCAGTGTCGAGTCTTGATTTCTGGTCTATGGTCAAGATGGCCATGTCCGAGTGCGCAGACAAGTGCATGAAGCCTACAACGAACATTGTATAGTGCCAAGAGTCCAAGCTGGAGGTGGTGGGGTGACCGTTTGGGCTGCTTTTCATGCAGGGGTAAAAACTGACCTGGTTGTTCTGAATGGAAACCTGAACCAGTTCAAGTACAGGGCCATTCTGGAAGAAACATTGCTTCCATTTGCTCGTGCAGCCTTTCGAGGAAACTTTGTCTTCCAAGATGACAATGCATGGCCTCATCGTGCTTGCATGATCCAACACTTTCTTGCTGACCATGGTGTAGAGCATTTATGGAGTGGCCTGCCATGTCCCCGGATATGAATCCGATAGAGAACTTGTGGGCAGAATTAACGCGTCAAATCGACAACTTGGACCAGCAGCCGACCTCTGTGCATGAATTGCAGCAGGCTATTGTCACTGCATGGCAAGCGATTCCTGTCCAAACCTTGGCAAATCTCGTGAACAGCATGCCTCAACGTGTACGTGCTCTCCTGAATGCTCGTGGGGGTTGCACGACGTACTGAACTGTAATTTTACTGTCCGTAATCGCAGTCGTAATTTAACTTTTATTTTTGTTCAAAAACAATTTGGCTAATGTGCAAAATAAAGACATACTTCTGGAAAACGTACAGAAGTTTAACACAGTACTGTCCGTGAATTGAGTTCAATATCAGTTTCCATCACTTTCAAGGATCAATTTATTTGCCTCGAAATGTCAAATGTGGTTTTTGTTTCTTTTAAAGGTCACATTAACAAAATCTAGAATAATTTCAACATAATTCCAATGAACTTTTGGTTCTGAGTCAACTTGAAAAGTAAGTTCACCCCCACAAAAAAAATATTCCATATTAAATGCCAAGTCTGTGTATAACTGTATATATATATATATATATATATATATATATATATATTGTAACGTTTATGGGGGGTAGCCAATGAAATACCTTAGGGCCAGGTAGGATTGTATAGGGCAGTGTGCTCCGACTGTCGTGAAGAAGAAGAAACCTCTAACTTAAGTCAGCTCCGTGTGTTTGGATTAAGTGTGACGTATGGCCATATGGAGGGTGGCTCTTGTGTTATGTAGCTTAGGGCTTAGGGTAAATTCCCTAAAGGTAAATTACCTTTGTGATTTTTTTTCTTGTTCCTTATGACATTACACTACACACACTACCAGCCAATTGAACGGCACGTAATTATAAACATTAAATAAACTGACCGGATACAGACATTTGAACAATGCCACTGACACCGCCTGCCAAGTCATCACAAGGGCACAGGAGGGGCGTGAGGCCCCACCCCGAGTGGTGATGATTGGTCGGTACCATGGAGCGATGAGATGGACTCTTTGTTTGGAGCACGCGCAGACATCATCGGATGACGTTCAAGACCGGGGAACAAAAAGGCTGAGGACGCCATTTTCTCTGCTCTCTTACGCTGGGTTCTGTTTGTGTGCGGTCGCAGTTCGTGCTCGCTCTTGGCGGTGGCATTCGCACGCTCGCTCTGTTCCTGGCTGCGTGGAGGAGCGGAAGCATCCTTTCCCTCATTCGTTGGTGCTGGCTTTGTGACAGCTGTGTGCGCCTGAGAGACCTCAGTGCTTTTTGTAACGAGGGCCTACTTGCTTCGTGCTCGGCGGCTGGCGGTGAATGGACTTCGTGCCAAGGCATGTGTTTTCCTACGCACAGACTCGGGCACCCGTTCGAGGGCCGACAGGGTTTGAGGACCGCTCAAAGCTGAATACACACAAACACATTTATTTTCCATTTCTTTATCTCCCTTGTGCTGTTTTACGAGTCTGTGTGGGGTGCCACAATTTGGGAATTAGTTTTACCGTGCATTTCTGTTCCCTGGCATTTATTTTATTAAACCCTTTATTTATTGCATTTTTATTCCGTGCCTGTCTTGTTTAATCGTTCGTGGTTCGAGGAAGCTCCAGTGGAATCCGTTCAGGTAAGAGCCCTGCTGACCTGCACTCCTGCATGTGTAAAGAATAGCCGCCATTGTTTGAGTGAACGCCTCGGAGTTAAAGCTCGATCGGCCACCCATCACCTTGGAGGATCTTAATCCCCCATTGAACACGACAATATATATATATATGTATGAATATATGAATGAATGACCGTTTTAAGGCCATTTTCCCCGCTAGAGCGGGGGTTAGCCTTGCGGGCCCCATGTCAACCATGGTTCCCTGTTTGAGGCAATGTTTTTATATATATATATATATATATATATATATATATATATATATATATATATATATATATATATATATATATATAACATTTTTTTCCTTTAACTGTTTCACTACAGGTGTGGCAATTTGTTGAGCGTGTGGATGGATAAAAATGAGTCGAGCTTGTTGCTAATTCACCTGTAAATACACATGTGCTTATTTCCAATTGACCATAATAACATCTTCATTGTTCTCCTGCAGTTAAGTAATCTCGACCTGAATGAAACAAACATAGAAAAATACAAGGAATGCATATGGGATCAGCACATCAGTGGAAAAACGCTCCTCTACAGCTGGGAAACGGAGATCTGCAAAGCCCTAAATATCACCGATATTTCTGACTGGGCCAGCTTCCGCTCAAAGTTCCCCATTGGTGAAGGTCTTGTGACCAAGGCGATGCAAAGCAGAATGAAACAGCTTGGAGCACCTGCCAATTTGCACTCAAGACATCTCAGTCGAGAGGTTTTGGATGGAATATAAGAAGGAAAAAAGCTGTGGTTGCAATGGTCATTGATTGGTAACTGCATCATGGTCATGGTAACTCCATGTGAATGGTCCAATGCTATCATCATCATTTGAAAAATTAGAGTTCTCCCTGCTATTTTTGATTTTCAGAAGAATGAACTTCCAACTGACAATGCCACAGCTGTGAACAGGGCATACGGTGTCGTGGGTCATGCCATCATCTATAAGGGATGGTGAGCTATTTTATTATGATTAGCAAGTGATAATTAGAACAATAACGAGAATCATATTTCTAGTGACACTGGTGTATTATGATGCAAATAATATTGTTAAATCCACACATGAATAATATGCCAAAATCTACACGAGATGATCACTTGCATTTATATGGAGATATATTTGACGTGATTTTGTACTTTCATGGGAATATTGTACCTGATATTGCCAATAAATTGATCAGATGAATTGCTGATGAAGGTAGCATCGAATGGCAAACAATGGTGTCGAAGAATTATACAATGGGAATGTTGTACAACATCGGTGAAACCACCTTCCCAAAGCTCCAGAGAAGGCCCACTACGCTATCAATATATTGATGGCCACCGAACTCAATTGTATTGATTAAATATAAATTGGGCAAAATATGTATGATCACCACCACTCCCATTCATTTCTCAAATGCAATAATTCTGGAGAATTAAACCTCAGAAAATTCCAATAGGGATAATTGATAACAGCCCGAAGGAAGCTGTATCAGTCTTTCTTTGGTCAACCAATATTTGGCTATGTCCGTAAATCCGTAAAAATGAAGAAGAAGAATCTTTCTAACCCACAGTGTTTAATTCAAAATTAAGAAGAAGAAACTTTCTAACCCACAGTGTTTAATTCTACAGGGCAATTCTAATGGGTTCTAAATGGTCATTTTAATGGCTAATTCTAAAATGTTTCTAAAGGGTAATTCTAATGGGTTCTAAATGGTAATTTTAAAGGCTAATTCCAAAATGGTTCTAAACGGTAATTCTAATGGGTTTCGTTCTTTTCTAGGTCTTGCCTATTTCATATTAAAAATGCCAAACTGGACCGCTTCCTTCAGACACGGGTGCGAATTTTTACTGTCTATTCTCCAATGTTGCTCCCTCTGCTTTCTCAGGCCTCATCCCTCCCCAGGAACTCCAGGATGCATTAATTCTCCCAGTTCATTAATTCTCCCAGTAACCTTCCAGGTTATACTTCCAAAATCCAGGTGGACTTCACACCGCAAACACACCCAGGACTTCAAGCAAGCAATGCACCACCATCTCTTATTATCCACAATTCTGACACATGATCTTTATTACCCCCCATTAGCATTTCCTAACTCAACCATTTTACTTTCTAGTTTGGTGTTTCGGTCTTTCCTCTTCTCTTTTCCTGTTTATTCATTCTCTTGATCTTTGTCCCACTGTCTGTTATGACTTGCTTTTCCATGAGCGTAGGTCCTTTAAAAAATATTTTTTTAAAGACCGGCACAGTGATAGCCTAGTTTTCATTGTTAGCCTTATCTAACAATCAAGTACGTTTTTTGACCTTACACTCCTAAGGTTATGGGCCAAAAAGAATGGTTGTTACTGGCCTGAGCTCCAATATCTCTTGACATGCGGAAAGTAATTGTGATCGTAGCATTTTGCAATTGTAATTTTCTTGCCTAGCCATAAAACATGCTGCTTTTCCACAGAAGGCAAAGAGTTGGAGGACCCGTGCCCCAGTGCAAGTATCAATGTCTCACTTTCAATGTAAAGCATAGTGAACTAGAACGGCATAGCCAACATTTCGTGGAGAGGTTGGGTGTGTGCCAAGGCCAAAATGATGAGATTTTGGTGAAGATCCGCATAAATCATTTTAAAGTGTTTCTGCACAAAAAGCGATACATAGCACGATATCTCAAAAAGTTGTTGACGGATTCAGACAAAACTTGGGTGGACAAGTTGGGCTTAATAACAAGAGCAGTTGGGTATAAGAGGGTGCACATCAGTGTTTTTGTGGATTATGTTTGCCTAGTTTGCCGAGAAAACCAGGATAACAAGCATTACGCCTGGGTCGCCACGGTGAAGTGGTGTGAGTTGACAAAGTGGAAGACGCAGGAAACGTGGAAGAGTCGATAATATTTGCGAGTGGGTTGGAGACACACCCACACACCAGACTAGAAGTTAGTAGTTCGTTTATTTTTAGAGATATTCCACTCACAAGGTTCAGACATATATGGTGGCGGCCATCTTGGATTTTGACGTGGTGACCCAATTTTCAATAGCGTTCTTCCTTATGCCTAGATACACCCACACACCAGATTAGAAGTTGGTACTTCGCTTATTTTTCAAGATATTCCACTCAAAAGGTTCAGACATACATGGCGGCGGCCATCTTGGATTTTGACGTGGCGACCCAATTTTCAATAGCGTTCTTCCTTATGCCTAGATACACCCACACACCAGATTAGAAGTTGGTACTTCGCTTATTTTTCAAGATATTCATCTCAAGGTTCAGACATACATAGCGGCGGCCATCTTGGATTTTGACGTGGGTTGCACCCACACACCAAATTAGAATTCGGTCCTTCGCTTACGCACGCATGCATGCACGTATGCACGCACGCACACACGCATGGACGGACGGACGCACACACGGACCAAGGGGAAAACCAGTCCCCCTTTCGCTCCGCGGTGCGACGGGGGCAAAAATCCCCTTCTCCGCCATTCACTTGCACATGTGAATCTACCTTCCAACAAGTAGGTATTGAGGGGTTGGGTATGCGAGATTTGGAAGCAAACACAGAATTGAGATATTATTCGGCCTTCTCACGAGCAGAGTCGGCTATGGTGCTATTTGAAGTGAGGGATGGGACAGATGGAGAGCATACAGGTTATAGACAGACTTGACATGGCACCACCAGGTTTTAGAAAGAAGAAGGAGATATGTTTGAGAGGTTCAGCCTTGAGGATGGATAGATGTTGTGTTCCAGCTCTCCTGAGATTGGGCACATACTTATTATGGGATCAGTAAACTCTCTAAATCTGTTTTACCATTTAAAAAAAAAGTTGTATGGTTTGTGTTTTCTTATTCATATTTTATCATATCATATTTTAAGTTTTATGGTTTGTATTTTCCCAGCAATTAATCTCGGGCATCAGAAAAAAGGTAATAGTCACCGATTGATGATCATAGTCCAACAGTTGGTCAGAAAGGGAATCAAAATGTTTATTGCAAACATAGTCAGGTTCACTATGTTTTTTCGTTCAAAATTTTGGTAGATTAGCAAAACTATACATTTTTGGAATATTCAGAGCATGAGGAATCCAAAAATTAATGTTTACATTTGCGTAGACACCTTTGCGAAAATGACACTCAGGACAGTGATGAAGATCTGCAAAAGCATATTCCTGAACGGTATAGACCTCGTAGATCCTGTGTATCGGACTTATAGTTCAATCTGATACTAACAAGGCTGCTTTCTTGCTTTATAAACCCATACCTATAACTTCAAAGGACTTGCAATATCATGTATTATGTAATACAGTTATATCTCAAATATAAAGACAATGGTTTTCAATTACCTTTGTTTGTTGCTTTTCTATAATCCTGAGCACTATTTTGAGGCCTTTATTGGATTCCTTGACCCAGAAAACATAGGATTATGTATATATAAATAAATAACCACCTTTAGAGGCCATTATTTCCCCGCAAAGCAGGGGTTGGCCTTTTTCGGGAACCGTGGTTGGTGTTTTTTTGGTCCCCTTTTTAAACAAAGTTTTACAGCCGGATGCCCTTCCTGCCGCCAACCATTTTTGCCGCCTTTAACGACAAGCAGGGAATTACCAGTGAACTGGTACTCAATTTGCCGACCTCGGAAGGTATGACAGGCTGAGTCAACCCCCCTGGCGTTAATTCAGCGATCGACCAGGATTCGAACCCAGGATCCTAAGCCAGCACCCTAGCCGCTAGCTTGGTGTTGGGATTAGCATATTTAATTAAGTCTCTAGGTTGACTAGAAGCCGAGATCGCGCAAAATATGTATTTTATGGCGGCCATTTTCAAAATCCAAAATGGCGGCCATGCAGGTGTCTGTGCAAATGCCAACATTGATTTTCAGATTCTCCATGCTCTGAAGATTCCAAAAATGTACAGGTTTGCTAATCCCAAAATTTTGAAAGAAATTATATTTGTTAACATAGTGAACCTGACTATCTTCATCACTGTCCTGAGTGTCATTTTCGCAAAGGTGTCTACGCAAATGTAAACATTAATTTTTGGATTCCTCATGCTCTGAATATTCCAAAAATGTATAGTTTTGCTAATCTACCAAAATTTTGAACGAAATTATATTTGTTAACATAGTGAACCTGACTAACAGTACAGTCTCTGCATTGAACCACATATTTAGGTTCAACAAATATTGCATATACAGTATATATATATATACTGTATAATATGCATCTATATATATAAACGCGAGTTGTGTGTGTGTGTGTGTGTGTGTGTGTGTGTGTGTGTGTGTGTGTGTGTGTGTGTGTGTGTGTGTGTGTGTGTGTGTGTGTATGTGTCCAGTTTTTGTGTGTCTGCGTTTTATTCAGAGATGGCTGAACAGATATTCATCAAACTTCCAGAGGTTCATCAGTGAGTTCCTGGGAGTGTATTAGGCAAAAAAAAATTTTAAAAAAGTTTTCGTTTTTGGAGTTAAAAAAAAAATAAAAATAATAATAATCGCTCGATAGTGCCGAAGCCTTTTTTAATTAATGACAGTGATATACAAGTACACATTCGCATAAATAAATACAAAACAATTATCAGACATTTGAATACAAATAAATCAAACCATTCCGGAAGTGTACGAATTTGGTAGTACGGCTTCTTCTTCTTCCTGATCGGCATCACACTTAACTCAGAAACGTGAGCCACATTCACTCAGAAACGTGAGCCACTCCCCTTCCTCTCCTGCCTCCCCCCTCCCCTTCAACCCTCCATCCCTTCCCCCATGCCCCCCCCCCTCTCCTGCCCTTCCCCCCCTCTATAAATATTCTTTCTGTTTGTACAATTTACACCGTCTCGGGTTGAGTTCATTTCCACAGGGAGAAGACATCGTCGGACCATGAAGGTAAGCGGCAATCTCTCCCAAACTCCTCTTCTCTTGTGTGATCCGCCATTGAATTGATTGTCGCCTCGTTAAGCTCGATTCCATCCGTGAACGCTCTGTCTTAACTGAGAGCCTTCCGCACGACAATATATATATATATATATATATATATATATATATATATATATATATATATATATATATATATATTCAACTCATTCATTCTTTTTCAACTTCCTTTGCCTAAAAAAGGGTGCATTTGTTCAATTAAAAAAGAAAAATACAGTATCTGTAATAAATAATTTAAACTTCACTTTTCAAGCAATAGTCATAAAGAGGTCAAATTGATTAGTGGCTAAACTTGCAAATCCTCCAGATGCAGTTGGAACTTGGCTGAAGTTGGAACATATAATCTACGATTTTAAAAATGATACAAATCTGAATTGCATTTAACTTTTATCTTCTGAAAGCAGCTGCCTAGCTGGTAAACATTTAAATTTCGACCTGAAAATGGCAATTTTTTAAAGGTGGGAGGCTACCTGCACCTGCCTGGGACGTTACCACCACCTGTGCTTAAGGAGCCTTCCTCGGAAGTGGAACATTGGTTCTGTTGTAAGCTCTGGGACAGGCTGCCGGATTGGGATTGGGGGGAAAGGGGGTGGGGGTTGTGGGTTCTTTCTGCCTTCTGGGTTGAGTTGCTGATTCTGCAATGCCTGGTGGAGGATACCGGCAGGCGGGATATATATTGCAGTCGGTGTTCCCACAGGATTTCCACCAGAAAACTAAAGGTGCAAACCCGGGTTTAGCACCTTTGGAGGCAGCCTGGTCATCTGGTGCATAAAAACACCTTCTCCGCGAAGTTTGTGACTGAAGCCACACTAAGCACGGGATTCCGGGAGGCCCTTCAGAGGCCACTAGTTTGCCTTTGTTGGTGTTGTCTGGAACAGTCCTTGTTTGAAAAGTTCCTTGAAGCACCTCACCCCTCTTTATTTTACTGTTAGCCAATCATCTGCGGCACCCCCATCCTGATTACATTTCCCCCATCTTCTTTCTTTGCTTTTACACCCAGGGGGACCCTCTTGGTTTTTGGGCTCGACACTTCCCATGGTGTTAAAAAAAAAAAACACTCATACAAATAAGTAAATTTCATCCTTTGTTTTTATATACTTTCTGCCTAAAATTACATACAGTGGTTTTTTTTTTAAAATAAAATTTCTCATATGACTGAGGTCATATCATTTTATGTATTTTTATGGATAAGAATTCCTGCTTCTAAGGGATCATCATAACAACCCTGCATCTTGATACAATATCAGGCAAGTATCATTCAAAAAAAAACAACAACCAATAAAGCTAAAGAAAAGTACAATAATCCCCTTCTGTAACCAATTATCACTTATCAGCAAACACTGAGTGACAAAGCTACAACAGACAAAATAGCACAGACAGTTTTGTTGTTTTTCAGATTGTACAAAATATAAACAGGCGTAGAAAATATGCACAAATATCTATGTCATACTTTTGAGCAGGAAACAAATTCAGCATCATTTACATGATTTTCTTTATAAGGATCTGACGAATGATTTGTTAATCAAGAAGAGAAAAATACTTCACCCATGGCAAATAATAAGCAAAAAGACAAAAATCAACAGGTAAATAATCAAAGCAAGGAGAAGGAGAGGAGATAGTCAGGGGTTAAATGCTGTGGGTTAAATGTTGAATGCAGTGTTGAACAGGTGGGTCTTGAGTGATGTTTTGAATGTGGTGAGTGAGGAGGAGTCTCTGATGGTGTGAGGTAGTGAGCATACACATGACACACAGTGAGTGACATAGGTGAGTCACATGTGAGCACACAGTGAGTGAGCAAATGCATCTAATATCAGGTCTGATGTAACATATTACATCACATGTGATCAGTCATACAGTTTACGACTTTTAACCTTTCACATGTGAATATCAGCAAGTTGGAAAAGTTTAAAACCTGGAGAGATTGAGCATAGATTTGATGATTCAACCTCGCTCGATAGCATCCTAGTTTTGTAAGCACTTTGAAGTCAGACTCGTTATTCTGAAATGACAAAATGTGTCAGCCAAAATATCAAATCCGCTAAGCATTCTGGGTAGAATGTATCAACAAGGGGGAATCATTGCTGCACATACCACGGATCAAGATTGGGGCTATTGGCATTTTAGGAAAAGCCTTAAATATTTAAATAATTTAATCATGACCCTGATAACGTTTGAAATTAGTGATTTATATATTTTTGGTTTGTTCAAGTTGTTTATTCATTTTAAAAGCCAATGATATATTCCATGATCCCAATTAACAACCCTTCCATCTCCCTGAATCTATCATATACAGCACATGGCTGCGAGTAACATCATTTACTGGGGGGAACGGCTGTGGAGCTCATGCAGTGCCCCCCATATGTTAGAGTAAAAATTTGTAATTTGTTCAGGGTGCCACCGATAAGTAGCTTGTTCTTCACAAAATATCAAATTCCTAAGCAGATCTTTGACATAATGGGATCTTTAACACACACCAACTAATACAGGCAGATAGGATGCCCGGTTTATTGTCCATCCGAGGGACGGAACACTCACTGATGCCTCACCCTGCATGCAAAACACAAAAATGACAGTTTCTAGCTCGGCCAAGACTTGAACCCAGACTAGATAGATCAGAGGTGAAAAGTTGTAGTTGCAAAGACACTTTGCAAAAGGATGTCAGAGAAACTGGACCAGAAGTACACAACCATTACATTATGGTGGACGATATCACAAAAAAGGTGTGGACGAATTACGACAAAACTTGGTGGACGAGTTGGGTAAGTGAAAAGAACAACCTGATTACATTTTGGTTCAGGTCGAATCCAGATCCGGCCTAGCAGTGGACAAAAAACGTACACTGGTCAGTCTGGCGGAGGTATGCTCACCACCGATTGCCGTTCTAGTTAAATTATTATTTTATTTTTTTTTAAATACAGAATCGAGGCTCATGCAAGAGCTAACACATTTAACATGAAAACATGCACAGACACATAAAACATACAATGAAGGGAGCGGGAGACAAGAGGGGAAGAGAGAGGGAAGCACAAAAGGACAACAACAGTAGAGAACAGGGACGTTGGTAGATCTGTGGAAGGGGGAGGGCTGGGGGAGGAGGGAGAGGGGGGTCGGTACACCGTATTAAGGAAATGAACACCACCAGGAATTTCAGGAAAGAAGTTGGGGATTGAAAGAGGTGGATTTGGGGTGTTTTAACGGGGGTAGAAAAGATGAGATTTTGGATGGGGGAAGATAAGAGATGGTGGTGAACAGCTGTTTTAAATACCGAGAGGGAGGAGTGAGATTGAAGAGAGTGAGGGAGTTTGTTCCAGAGGTGGGAGAAAAGAGGAATGAAAGAGTGAAGGTGAGCAGAGAGTCTTGATTTTGGTAGTTTAACCATAAGAGGGTAGCAGGCAGATATTGTGCGACCTGTAGGAATATTTGGGGGACAGAGCACAGACAGAACAGGGGGATCAAGGCCGGAGAGGAGTCGGTAGAACAGAGAAAGACCACCAACCTGCCTGTGGTGAGAAAGAGAGAAATGCCCTCAGAGATAGCTTCATCGCGGGAGATACCAATGATTCTGAATGCTTTGGTTTCAACAGCGTGAAGCCGAGCTAGGTGTGAGGCAGGAGCACCAGCCCAGAGGGGAGAGCAGTATTCCATTGAGCTGCAGATGAAAGCCTTGTATGTGGTGAGGAGCTCAGGTGTGCCAAGGAAATAATTCACACAATGGAGGATGCTCAGTCGGAGACTGGCTTTGGAGGCCAGCCTGAAATGTAGTTTTCCCAGGAAAGATCATGGCAGATAGTGAGACCCAAAAGCTTGAGTGACACAACTTCTTCAAGAAGATTGTTCAGAAAGTAGATGGGAGGGTTGTCCAGACGGTCTTCCCAGAGAGACAAAGTGAGAGTGTGAGATTTGTCAGGATTGAAACACATGTTCCACTTGTTGGACCAGTCTGTGATTTTGTCCAGGTCTGCAGAGAGTGAAGAGGTTGCAGACTGCCGATCTGAAGGTCGAGATATGGAGCGGCAGAGAATGGAGTCATCAGCAAAGAGATAGAGAGAATGTTCTGGAGTCGGAGAGATCATTGAAGATCAGAAATAGCACAGGGTCCAGAACACTGCCTTGAGGAACTCCAGCCTGAACAGGAAAGGGAGAAGAGAGAATTCCATTCAGGGCCACACATTGACTGCGACCAGAGAGGAATTCTGCAAGCCATGAGTGGAGATTTCCATGGATACCATAGGAGGAGAGTTTGCTGAACAGAGCTGGGTGCCAGACCATAGCGAAGGTGCGAGACATGTCAAGGGAGACAGCTCTGATTTCCTGTTTGGCATTGAGGACCTCCATCTATTGTTGAGACAGCAGAAGCAGCATGTCTAGATTAGAATGACCTGGTCTGAATCCAAATTGATTTGATCCGAAATGAAGCCATTGGAGAAGAGGAAGGATTTGATGTCAGAGGCGATGATGGATTCCATGACCTTGCTGATTATTTGGAGCAGGCTGATTGGTCTGCAGTTGCAGGTATTTCTTTTTGCACCTTTTTTGTGTAAAGTGGTAATGTTGGCTGATTTCTAAGCAGATGGCAGATGACCTTGAACAAAAGAGAGGGTGAAGAGAGCAGAGAGAGGGTGAGATAGAGCGGCAGAGCAGGATTTAGGATCCATCAGCTGATCCCATCTGGTCCAGTTGCAGAATCATAGTCGAGGATTGACAGAAACTTCTCCACCTTGTCAGGAGAGACAGACACAGATTCCAGGAGCAGCTGGGTACGACTGGGAAAGGTAGGTACAGAGAGAGATGGGATTGGGACACAATATTTTGAGGCAAACACAGACTTGAAGTATTCGGCTTTGTCATGTGTGGTGTCAACTGTGTATCCATTTGAGGTAAGGGAGGGGATGGAGGCGGAACAAACACCAGAAACGGATTTGACCAGACGCCACCAGGATTTGGAGGAAGGAGACAGGTTTGAGAGTTCATTCTTGAGTGTGGAGAGATAGTGCTTCCTGGCACTCCTGAGGGTAGACACACACTTGTTCTGAGCTTTGTGAGAGGACTGGAGATTACCTTCAGTTGGATTTGCCTTCCAAGAGGTGAAGGCAAGTGGTTTCAGGGCAACTGCCTCACCACAATATTTCGTGTACCATGGACGGGAGGAAGGGTATGACAACTGAAGAAGAGATGGGATAAATCTGTGCATGAGAGAGCAGTTTACTTGGGAAGAATTCCTTGGAAGAGTTGATGTCAGAGGCAGTAGAGATGGGAGAGCAATCCAGATGATTGATGGCTGCTTGAACAGAGTTGAGAATGAATACCCCCCAAGCCCACCGTCTTCCAAATTTTCAGTTTTTCTTTCCTGAGAGTTTGCTTCTGTATCCAACTTGTCCACCCCATGCACCTTCCCCTCCCCTCATTCCTCCCCACACGGAGTATTTGTCCAAATCTCCCTATATTTTGTCCTTCAATCTTGCTGTTGGTGTTTCCCCTGTCTCTCTACTGTTCCTTTTGTTCAGTTATATCCTGATCTGTTCAGTGTTGGAGCTCTTCCATGAGCCTTGTCTGTATACAAAATAAAGAAAGAAAAAGTTCACATGTACGGTAGGTAGCAAACGGATTCTGAGATGATAAGATGATCACTAATATCATACTTAACTTGTGATTACTCAGATTGAATAACTTCAAAACCTTGTAAATTATTTTCGTCTATATTATAATATGCTGAAGGATAGTCTTTGCGTTCCTATATCCTTTGGTGCGCTGCTGCCATAGGTGATCTCATAGGCTTCAGTGATCTGCGTGCGGTGAACTCATATGGTTCATGGTGACTTTCTCTTTTCCCATTGACGGTTTTGAACTGTCCCCAATCTGTTTGAGGTATATTTTATAGAAAATCTGTGTCTATTTTGCCAAGTGAATACTGCCACATTTCTGCATCAAAACTATCGTTTCTAGTTTTGCTGCTGTTGTTCCAACTGTACAGTTGTCATCCTATGGTGGACATACAGAAAAAGCCAGTGCCTGCATGTTAATTTTCTATTTTTAATTACATACGCAAGGTCCCTAAAATAAAATGATCACAGACATAACGTATACTGTATGTACATACAAAATAAATACCAATCACGTAATAATGGCTCGATGTACAAGGATGATTCATACCGCATCAGAAAGGACTTGGATAGGGAAATGAGAAGGGTATATGCTTGAGGTTTCATATATATATATATATATATATATATATATATATATATATATATATATATATATATAGCCTGTTGTTGGCTTAGTGGTTGGGGTGCCGGCTTGGAATCCTGGGTTCGAATCCCGGTTGATCGCTGAATTAACGCCAGTTGGGTTGACTCAGCCTGTCATCCTTCTGAGGTCAGCAAGGTGAGTACCAGATAACTGGTAAGTCCCTGTGTGTCGCAAGAGGCGACGAACAGGGTGGCGGCATCCGGCCATAAAACATTGCTTCAAAAATGGGACCACGGTGCCCGAAAAAGGCCAACCCCTGTGGGTTGGCCCCTGTGGGTTACCTCTGTGGGTAAAAATGTTCTCTAAAGGTGGTTCTTCTTCTTTCTTCATATATATATATATATATATATATATATTGAGCCAAGGAGGTGCACTGACCCAATGACATGACGCTGATGTCATGCACATAAATGATACCATATAGGTATTATACATATATATATATACAGACTTGGCATTTAATATGGAATATTTTTTTTGTGGGGGTGAATTTACTTTTCAAGATTACTTAGAACCAAAAGTTCATTGGAATTATGTTGAAATTATTCTAGATTTTGTTAATGTGACGTTTAAAAGAAACAAAAAACACATTTGACATTTCGAAACAAATAAATTGATCCTTGAAAGTGATGTAAACTGATATCGAACTCAATTCACGGACAGTACTGTGTTAAACTTCTGTACGTTTTCCAGAAGTATCTCTTTATTTTGCACATTAGCCAAAAATTTTTTTAACAAAAACAAAAGTTAAATTACGACTGGGATTACGGACAGTAAAATTACAGTTCAGTACTTCGTGTAACCCCCACGAGCATTCAGGAGAGCACGTACACGATGAGGCATGCTGTTCACGAGATTTGCCAAGGTTTGGACAGGAACCGCTTGCTATGCAGTTACAATAGCCTACTGCAATTCACGCACAGAGGCAGGCTGCTGGTCCAAGTTGTCGATTTGACGCGTTAATTCTGCCCACAAGTTATCTATCGGATTCATATCCGGGGACACAGCAGGCCACTCCATATGCTCTACACCACGGTCAGCAAGAAAGTGTTGGATCATGCGAGCACGATGAGGCCGTGCATTGTCATCTTGGAAGACAAAGTTTCCTCGAAAGGCTGCACGAACAAATGGAAGCAATGTTTCTTCCAGAATGGCCCTGTGCTTGAACTGGTTCAGGTTTCCATTCAGAACAACCAGGTCAGTTTTGCCCCCTGCATGAAAAGCAGCCCAAACTGTCACCCCACCACCTCCAGCTTGGACTCTTGGCACTATACAATCTTCGTTGTAGGCTTCATGCACTTGTCTGCACACTCGGACGTGGCCATCTTGACGATAGACCAGAATTCTAGACTCGTCACTGAAGATTACGTGATTCCAGTGTCCTGGCTGCCATTGACACTGCTCTCTGGCCCACTGCAATCAGCGCTGGCGGTGTTGTCTGGTCAGACGTGGCTTTCTCAGGGGACGCCTGGCAGCCTGCTTGAACCAGTCGTTGGTCGACTAGCCTTCTGGATACAGGCACATTTGTCAGTTGCTGCCACTCAGCCCTAAGCCGATTAGCTGACTTGGTACGGCCATTGCGGACTAGCCGGTGCAGCTGGCGATCATCCCTCCTTGTGGTTCTGCGGGGACGTCCTGGCCTCGGTATTGGAGTAGGGACACCCCTCTGAGCATTTTGTTTCAGGATCTTTGACCCCTGACCTTGAGTGATGCCATACTGCCAAGCAATAGCACGCTGTTTCATGCCGGAATTTCGTAAAGCCACCACTAAATGACAAACAGCATTGTCGAGTTGACGGACCATCTCCAGGGGAAGCGGCAATAACTTTTGTAGACGTGCAGCAGTTGTTTTCCACTAATACAGAACGCAACAACCCTTATATACCCGATTGTGAAGCCAATCGTCAAATGTACCTGTCCATACATTTTGTCACGCCACCTGTGATATAATCCTGTTGTTGACTTCTTGCTGTGATAGACAATTAGTGACATGGTTCTTTCAACAATGAAATCACCGAAGCGTAAAAGAAACTCACCAGATTGATATACCGAGTTCAGAAATTACAAGAAAAAAAAAATATTCCATATTAAATGCCAAGTCTGTATATATATATATATATATATATATATATATATATATATATATATATATATATATATATATATATATATATATTTTTTTTTTTGGAGAAGTATCAAAATGTATTGTCGATGAATATACTCATTAAATTAGTTTTCAGAGGTTCAGATGTGAATACTACAACCCGTGCCAAAATTAAACCTGAGAAAAACTCCTTTAAAGTTTGTTATTTGGTGATAAAATGTACTAGATTGCGACGATATTAAAACTCATTACATTTAAATTATTCACCTATATGCCTTGAAATGTGTTTCTTTAAAAATACATCTGTATGAATTATCATTCAGTATTGAAATATAATTTTGACCCCTGCTCTAGCAGGGAAAATGGCCTTAAAATGCATGTTGTGTTGTTGTTGTTGTATTGAAATATAATTTTGACCTGAATGATATCTCTGCCTGAATTTTAGTGGATGTGATTTATTTGGGCCCTCCTGAAACTGACCTCCAGTCTATAAAGACAAATCCAAATCCAGAAGAAAATTCTTAAATTAATACTGTTTTTGTTTGTATAACTTTTAGATTTTGAGGAAGAATTATATTTGCAAATAATTTATAATTTAAAAAAACATTCTGGGATTCGTTTGCTTCTGGTGATTCATATCGCATGATGCTTTCGTTCTCACGGAACTTCATGTGATTAGATGTCCTTCAGGTAGGTGTAAAAGGAAGGCAAGTAATGGGCAAGGTAGTGGGAGAGATGAAATTTTCTTTAAACGCGTAGGTCCAATAGTTCTTCGGATATTCAAGCGGCACTGGTGGGCCAATGTTCTGGGTGAATCTGAAAAACAGAGATCCAGTTAATGTTTTTTCCTTTATTCTTTGTTCAGAGAACACATGTGCAAGAGCCACTGAACATTCACTTGATATTATAATTTTGAAATACTCAAAAAAAAACATTGTTCCATTTTCTTCCAATTGCCAAAGCCGATGCCACGCCAGCATTGACACTATGCAGAATGAGGATTAACAACTTATCTGGAATCAAGGCAGGCCTTTTCAAAGCCCTGTCCATATTGGTCCTCCTCGCAAGAACATTGCTTTGAAGGGCTGCCATAATACTACAATTTGAAAGTCTTTAAACACATACTCAAATGTTTCCTTTTAGCACTATTATCTAACTATAATTCACCAAATGTCCATCTGTCCGTTCCCAGGTACCGCAAAAACGGATGAACCGATCGCAACGATATTTTGAGTGCATAATCCTGGGACCCCCTGGAGTAAAATAGGCTATATTGTTTTTCCAATTTTCCAATTTTCCAATTTTTCCAATTTTCCAGTTTTTCCAAAGACGATGGAATAATATTTGCTGATATGAACAGTGATGAGGCTTTTATTGAAATTCTACAAATACTGTTTAGATTTTGATGAGAATTATGAACCTGCCATGAATGCGGAAGTGGACAGATTACGGCAATGAGCGGGTTTGATAATATCCCAATACAACTGTCATTTAAAACAGTATTTTGTTAAAGTATCAATTAATGATTGGAATTGAGTGAATACAATTACGATTTTGAATTCGTAATTGTGTTCACCCAACCGTATGGAACTGCACATCAGGATTTAAATATTTGTTTATGTCACGAATGTTGTTAAAAGTTTATTTTTTATATTAATGTTATTTAATTTGTGATTGGAGTTATGCTGTTTGGAATGAAAAAGGAGATATCGAGTTCAAGTGAATGACGGAATGCCAGCATTGACAATGCCAGGAATGCCAGGATTTAAATATTTGTTTCTGTCACGAATGTTTTTAAAAGTTTATTTTTTATATTAATGTCATTTAATTTGTGATTGGAGTTATGCTGTTTGGAATGAAAAAAGATATCGAGTTCAAGTGAATGATGGAATGCCATGATGGTTTCTACTTTCTAAACGTGAAATTCGTGGATTGCCATATGCAGATTCGCCATTGACTGGGTATGGAACAAACGTACCCGTTTGTTTGCGAACGGGTACGTTTTTCATGGAAGTCCTTCACAAACTTGCTGTCCATGTCAGACGTGCGACTGAAGGTGCTACAGGAATGTGGAATTTATTGGTTTCATGCTTTAGCATTCGCCGTTTCTGCTATGTCTGTTTGCTTCTCCTAGCCTCTCACCCATGCGTAACACTTGTAACTCACTAGTTTTAATAATACCATTTCATTTAAATAGCATCCTATTCAGTGTTTTTTATTTATGAGTAAAATATCAAAATGCTTTATTTTAAGGAGTTAAACCTATATTTAGGAGTAATAAAAAACGAGTGTAAGCATATGAGATTTTAAGAGTGAATTAATAACTGGGTTTATTAAACAAATAAAATATCACAAGCAAGGGAATTGCATAGTTGAGAAGAAAAAACATGTTAAGTGCATGCTCTATGAATGGAAGTTTATATTCTAGTGCAAAGAACTACCAAGAGTTTCCATTTGTTAGACTGTAGAGCGTTCTTGCGGGGGTGTAAGGTGTGTAAGGTCAGAAATGTAGGAGGAATGTTTTTTTTTTGGGGCTTTAAAGGTTATTAACAAAATTAAAATATATATTTTGGGATGCTGGGAACCAGTGAAGTACTTGGAGGATTGGAGTGATATAATCAATTTACGACCTTGAACTACGAGCCTGACTGCCATATATTCTCATTCACTTTTAAGCGCTTGAAAGAAAAAGCAGGTAAGTGTGCTAACAGTGGGTTGCAGTAATCCAAGTGCAATGTTATGAGAAAGAAAAAAAAGTTTCACTAGTCCTCTGGCATGAGTGGATTTGGGCAATATTGTGCAAATGGAAGGGAATAGATTTACAGATTTATGGAATGTGTGGGATAAATCAAAGTGGTGGTTACATAGTTACACACACACACACACATATGTGTGTATACATAAGCATATAAGTGTGTATACATATATGTATATTGTATACGTACATAAGCAGGGATCCGTGGAAATTCCATGAAAAGTAAAATGTAACTTCAAGTCCACAATTCCCCTCTTCCCCTCTCACCACGCAAAGTCCTCAACAAGACATAACACCCTCCTCCCCCTTTTTCAAAGCAAAAGCGCAAATTGTTATATCACCAATACATATATCACCTGGTGTTGGCCTAATGGTTAGGGTGGCGGGCTTGGGATCCTAAGGGGTAATGAGTTCGAATCCTGTTGAATTGATGCCAGGTGGGGTTGACTCAGCCCGTCATCCTTCCGAGGTTGGCAAAATGAGTACCAGATAACTGGTTATAGAGAGGCATTGCATCAGCGCCAGAAAAATGATGCAACCAGCAGCCAGGTGGTTGCACACGAGCCACCACCCACCACCAATACATATGTATTCATTACCTCCACCGAAAGCGTGATCGATACAGGAAGTGGATATCCGAGAGATCATGGTTTATTACGGTTGGTCGTTTGTCTATCTGTGCAATGTTTTAATATGTTATTATGAGTAGCCTTGTTGTGTAAATAAATGATTGGAAATTATTTATATTCTTCCTGAAGTATCTTACATACGCATCAAAGTTACAAATGTGGGTGGAGTCAGGGCAGCTGTCCAACCAATGTTGTACACATAGTCGAGGCTCGTGGAAGAGCTTGGTGACAGCATTTGACGTTGACATCTTTGAACTGTTGGGGGCCCTTATGGGTTTATGATCATGATGTCGTAGTGATGATCCAACTGATTTGAAATTGCATCCAATTGACCTGAAACTTTCAGAATTTGCATATTGGGTTACTGAATTGGTTGATTAATCAAAAGCTAGAAGCTAATTATTTTTTAAATCAAAAGTTCAAAGGTCAAGCTTACATATAATCGTCAATTTGTATACGTCAAATCGTCAATTTGTATTTGTATATAAATTGACCTGAAATTTAAGAATTTGTATACTGAGTCACATAATTGGTTCACCAATCAAAAGCTGCAGCTGATTTTTTTTTTCAGATCAAAAAGTCAATGGGCAAGGCTGCATAAAATCGTCAATTTTCATATTTGGTATTTTTTTTTAGCTGCGTTGCAGACGCTGCTCATAGAGTGCCCTCTGCTGTTGTTGTTGTTGTTGTTCTTCTTCTTCTTCTTCTTCTTGTTCTTGCAGAGAAGACAAAACCTCAAAGCTCCACCCATTCTGGGAACCATAGCTCCACCCATTCTGGGAGAGCCTTCATATAAACAAATATCCACCATTTTATTAACTCGCATAGCTTTGAGGCCTGTTTTGTAGGCCCGTGGTGTCTTCCTCTCTCACACAGTTTTATTTCAAATCAAATTCGATATATCATTTCATTTTTCACAGTCGCTAACATAGTTTTAGACTCGGTTGAAAAAAAACGGGAAGAAAATCCGATGAAAGTTGCCCTTTATAGAACGAAATGAATTCTCAAAGGCCTGTAACTTCAAGTCCATTGAGATTTTTTTTTTTTTATCGTGGCATGGTCAGTCATACACCGCCCGAAATAAGAGATGGGAAAATGCCGAGATATATATATTTTGTTTAAATCGCGGCATGGTCAGTCATACACCGCCCGAAATAACAGACGGGAAAATGCCGAGATATATTAAAAATTCGTCCATTTGATGACAATCGTCACGATGAAATATTTAATTTATACGTCGTCACAATAATGTGGAGAGAGGAGCATAGCTTCGTTCACGTGTCGCCACACACGGGAAATTGCCGAGATATATTTTTTTTAAATTGCGGCATGGTCAGTCATACACCGCCTGAAATAACAGACGGGAAAATGCCGAGATATATTTAAAATTCGTCGCCACACACGGAAAATTGCCGAGATATATTTTCACTTTGCACAAAAATAACATCAAGTAATCGAATCAATAGGAATATCCTGTGCCTATAACATCGACGTTATAGGCACAGCTGCAGCTAGGCATTGTGTAACATCGACGCGGCTTTTGTTTTAATTAAAACTTTTTGTACTTGTTTTTGCTGTTTTCATTGTTTTTACCATACGGAAGACGAAGAAGACGCCTGAATACAAAGCGGATGTGGACGAGCTTGGCATTTTCAGTTATTCTCTAGTTTTAACTTTTCTTATGTGTTCATATGCAGCACAAGGCTGTGGGTTAGCATTATTGTCTGAGGGCGTGGCAGTGCATTTATAATTTATTCAGGTTGCCAGAAATATGTTGCCTACTCTTCACTAAGGACACCGTGGGATCTTTAACATCCACCAATGAATGCTGGCAGATGGGACGTCTGCTTAATGTCCATCTGAGGGACAGCGCACACTTTGATGAATTTCCTTGCCTATGAAACACCTGGATGACAGTTTAATAGCTGGGTTGGGATTCATACCCAAGCTAGACATTTTAAAGGCGAGCGTGCATACCTCTCGGCCATCTTGTTAGCCCATTTAACTTTTACTTATTAAAGTATAGTGTGAAAGGCATTGACTTGCTTGCAACTTCAGGTTATATTTAGATTTGTGCTGTGACTTTACTATAAAAAACACTTCCTCTGCCAGTTTGCTAATTTAAACAAACGGGTACACCGGTCCCTATGGGGATAGCAGGAAGGGTCATTCCTCTCTGGGATATATAGATTACAGTAGATCTACGGTTGGGCCTCAAGAACACTGGGGAGGGGGTGTTCATTTACCAAGTTTCTTAGACAGAGCTCGCCAAGTGGTTGAAGCATTCTGAGGCAGGAGCACATACTCCATCCAAAACTGTTGATAAGGAACAGCTGGCTTGCCAAGCGGTAGCTAGCTGCTTAGTAACTGAACACATCCCGGGTTTCCTCCCTTTAGGTTTCGTGTTAAACAGCAGGAGCAACCGTTTCAAAAGGTAATCATGCGTGTTTGTGGTTTAGAATATTTTTTACTTCTGGTAGAGGTACTCTGGTGGAATAAGCTATTTATACACGTTAACATGGTGAGGGACACCGGTTGGGGAGGTTGGATATTATTAGTATTAATATTGTTTTGTATTAACATTAATATTGTCCTATTATCATTAGTTTTGTTATTAGAAGCAGCCTTGGAAAAACACCATGATAAAGCTATCTCAACACGGATATACACCTCAACACGCATCCCCATTTACCGGGAAAACCCCCTAGGCAGAGAAATGCCCCTTGTGGAGGGGGGCAGATGAATTCGCTACAACCTTCATCGTGTGACCCTTAGTCATCTTGTCAAGTTTGGTTGAGATTAAATGAGTAATGACCGAATGTATCACGGTCAAAAATAGTCAGACAAACAGACGCCAAATTACTTATTTTAGGATGATCAAGGAGCATTGCAGATGTTAATCTTAAGCCCGCTGTACAATGGAATAATTCATCGAGGTGAATTCCAAACAATTCATCTTCATGTTGCTGGGACTTTGGCTAAAAGTCACCTTGAGATTGGCTCACAACTCACAATATCCAGATGGGATTTTGGCAGAGTTAATGCCCCTCTCAAGTCAGAGTGAATCAGATGGTATGTAGAGTTGTCTTCCTCATTCCTCAATCATCAAAAAGCCAAGTCCATCTCTTCTTGAATTTGGTTTCAAACATTAGAATTTTTAAAACAGAGAAAATGACATCCATACATTGGAAATTTGCCTCCAAAATGCCTGTGGTTTGCATTGTTGTATGCTCCTATAGCTGGTAAGCACCACAGAACAAGAAATATAAATAATGAGACAGTATACTGCACATGTACTTTTGCAATCAGCTTGACCTTTTACTTAAAAGTTTACAAACAGGGTGGCATTACTTTTGGAATGACCCTTTCATAAGTCTACTAATTCAGAAGCATATTTTTTATGCTCATTTGCTGTAAACACTTACCAAGAATCTGAGCAATGGAGGAGCATTGTGGGGAGTTGTGAAGCTTGTCTCTGAGACAGGAGCACACATAGACATTGTTGATGTACTCAATAATGGTGTTGAGTGCTGGCTCAAACCAAGGGTCAAACTCCTCTGATGCGACAATCTCACAGAACTGTAAAGACCAAGATGACATATTTATGACTGGCACAACAGGGAAAACATGTTACTTTTATTTGCCAACAGCATTTTCCTCATGATTTTATATATATATATATATAATATATATATATATATACATATATATATATATATATATACATATATATATATATATATATTTATATATATAAATATATACATATAAATAGGGTGGTCCAGAAACCCTGGGCACATTTTGAAGAATGATACCTGCAACAAGCAACTAAGTTTATTATTGTTCTTTGGTGCAAAACAAAACAGGATTACTCGTAAATGGATGTGACCGCTTCAACACGCACAGGCATCACGTGATACGCAACAGGGTGAGGTGCATCACGTGATATGGATCGGGGTGAGCTTTGCTCACTGTGCTGCATGCGTTTGTCTTTGCATTAGTTCAGTTCATTATGAATTAGACTCCCTAATATGATGGAGGATATTGTGAGACAAGAAATTCATGCTGTACGCTTGTATTCTGCACCTGGAAATTCGGCTGAAGTTCACAGACAACTTGTCAAAGAATGTGGCGCCGACACAATTGACAGAAAAACCATCGACAGAATAAACAAGCAGTTTTATGAAACCGGCAGCATTCTTCCAAAACAGTCACCAGGGGTGCCTCGTACTGTTCGAACTGAGGAAAGCAGAGCGGTCATTCAACAACTCCACAGTAACACCATTATCAACTCGTCGTTTATCAAATGGCACCAACATAAGCCGATCATCGATTACGAAAAATACTAAAAGACCTTAATGCGAAACCATACATTCCCAGATTAATTCACCAGCTTTCGGAGGATGATTTTGACAGGCGTGTTGAGGCATGTGAGACATTACTTGGGTTAATTGACACGGACAATGATTTGCAGAACAGGATCTTGTGATCAGATGAATCCAAGTTTACTTTATCTGGTTCTGTGAATCATCATAACAGCGTGATATGGGCAGTAGACAACCCACAATTTACTGTTGAGCACAACGTCCAGTATCAAGCTAGTGAGTCCATCTGGACAGGCATTTCTTCTGGAGGCATTGTTGGACCAATATTTTTTTGAAGAAAATGTGAATGCTGCAAATTACCTTCTAATGCTGGAGCAGCACATGTATTTCCACTCAATGATGGCCAAATGTGGTTCATGCATGATGGTGCGCCTGCTCATTATGCTGCTAGTGTACCCCAGGCCCTTGATTTAAACTTTACAGACAAATGGATTGGCCGTCGTGGTCCGGTTGAATGGCCGCCGCGGTCTTGTGATTTAACACCATGTGATTTCTTCCTTTGGGGTTTCCTCAAACACAAAGTGTATGCGAAGAATCCTATGACCCTTAGAGACTTGAAACAATTCATCCGTAATGAGACTGCTGCCTTAACGACTAAAACATGCAGAAATGTGTGTCAGAGTGTTTCGTCACGGCTACAGCTGTGCATAGACAATGAAGGAAAGTAGTTATATTATACTGATTAGACTGTTTAACACATAATCATGTTTTGTTTTTCACCAAAGAACAATAATAAACTTCGTTGTTTGTTGCAGATATCCTTCTTCAAAATGTGCCCAGGGTTTCTAGACCACAATGTATATATATATATATATATATATATATATATATATATATATATATATATATATATATATATATATATATATATATATATATACACACTACAAGACCAAAAGTATGTGGACACCCGAACATCTTTCAAAAACATGTACTCCGAGGCGTTTCCACTTCACAATAAAAAATAAAAAAAACACCTTTAGAGGCCATTTTTTCCCCGCAAGCAGGGGTTGGCCTTTTTCGGGGACCGTGGTTGTTGTTGTTTTTCGGTCCCCTTTTTGAAGCAATGTTTTACGGCCGGATGCCCTTCCTGCCGCCAACCCTTTTTGTCGCCTTTTACGACAAGCAGGGAATTACCAGTGAACTGGTACTCAATTATCCAACCTCGGAAGGATGAGCAGGCTGAGTCAACCCCCCTGGCGTTAATTCAGCGATCGACCGGGATTCGAACCCAGGATCCGAGGATCCTAAGCTGGCACCCTAGCCGCTAGCCCAACACCAGGGCTAGCCCAACACAACACACCACTTCACAATAACAGCACTTATATTTGACCGTGGCAGCTCTAGCAGGGCAGAAATTTGACGAACTGACTTGTTGGAAAGGTGGCATCCTATGACGGTGCCACGTTGAACGTCACTGAGCTCTTCAGTACGGCCCATTCTACTGCCAATGCTTGCCTATGGAGATTGCATGGGTGTGTGCTTGATTTTATATACCTGTCAGCAATAGGTGTGGCTGAAACAGCCAAATCCACTAATTCGAAGGTGTGTCCGTATACTTTTGGTCATGTAGTGTATATATATATATATATATATATATATATATATATATATATATATATATATATATATATATATATATATATATATTTATTTATTTATTTATATATATATATTTATATATATTTATATATATATATTTATATATATATATATATATATATATATTTATATAGACATACATACCAAGAGTACCATTGCAAATGAGAGACATGATTAGTTTTGAGTTTATCTGCAGGAGGTGTCTTAACCTTTTAAAAGGCAATAATATATGATCCTGTTAGATTAACAATGACATGCATTGAACTGGACATTCTACCCAAGCAGTGAAACAACCATAATGTAGCCATGATACGATTTGTTCCCTAAAGCATGAGAGCTTTATCATCAACTTTGCTGACTTTGGTCGTATCAATCCATGGCATGCTCATTAAAGAGCCTGACAATATATGAACCATCAAGGATCTTTTGCTGATATGGCACATAATAAGTTTGACAAATCATCTTCTGGGATATCTCAATATAACCTGCAATGGTCTGTTGCCCTCCCATGGTTGAAAGCCAAAGCTGAGTCCCAGGCGCAGTCTGCTGCAAAATGCTGTCGTTGGTCGTATCGGGTGTGGACCAGAACCAAACTTGCACTGGAAGCAAGCTGTAGCTTCACAGCCAGAATCCAGCAAGACCTGCCAACCATTGAAATGTTTGAACAAGGATGTACAAGAAAACACAAGACACAAGAAGAAGCAAGAAGCATGACCTTGCAATGTCCTCACCTCCACATTTCCACTTCCCTCAAGTATTGTGAATTATACAACCAACCACAAACATAAAAATTTTCCATGGTATTAAAGTGTGCAATAGCGAACTGTTTTTGAAAGATATTTTGGTAACTTTACTGTCCAAACCTAAATGAACCCTGTGATAATAATTTTACATACACATCGTAAGGACAAGACAAGACCATTTTCAATAATGCAATGTCTCGTTGGAGTATTTGTCCAGATGACCCGTTTCACTCAACAAGCAAGTAAGTGTGACCCCTCTGAGATTTAAAAAACAAAAAAAAAAAAAACGTTTTCATGCAAGTATTTTAATGCTACGAGTGTATTTATAAACCATCTTCATGGCCAAGCAAAGTGTGTGTGTGTGTGTGTGTGTGTGTGTGTGTGTGTGTGTGTGTGTGTGTGTGTGTGTGTGTGTGTGTGTGTGTGTGTGTGTGTGTGTCGCAAAATACCTTTTGATTGATTACTGTCCAACCAGCAGTTGAGTGTAGTTAAAACTTTTGGACATGGTGCAAACTCAACTTTATTGAAAACTAGCTAAAGTACCCGGCGTTGCTGGGCCGGGGAGGGGGGGTGGGATGGGGGATTGGGGGGAGGGGGCGATGGGGGGGGGAAGGGAGGGGAGTGGGGGGGAATGGGGAAGGAGGAGGGAGTGGGGGAAGGGTGAGAGGGGGAGAGGAGGGGGGGGGGATAGAGGGGGGAGGGGCAGGGAGGGTGGAGGGGAGGGGACGGTGGAGGGGAGGAGAGGGGGAAGGGGAGGGGAGGAAGGGGGTTCATATATATGTTGGTGGGTGAATGTGGCGTTCATCACGTTTCTGAGTTAACTGTGATGCCGATCAGGAAGAAGAAGAAGACATACTACCAACTTCGTACACTTCCGGAATTGTTCGATTTATTTGTATTCAAATGTCTGGTGATTGTTTTGTATTTATTTATGCGAATGTGTACTTGTATATAACTGTCGTTAATTTAAAAAGGCTTAGGCAATATCAAGGGATTTTTTTTTTAACTCCAAAAAAACGTTTTTGTTTTTTTTTCATAATTTTGTTTTTGCGTAAAACACTCCCAGGCACTCAGAGATGAACCTCTGAAAGTTTGACGAAGATCCATTCAGCCATCTCTGAGAAAAATGGCGACACACAGACAGACATCTTTCTTGTATAGTAGACCAGCCGAAAGCACCCGGCGTTGCCCGGGTTCTTTTTGAATGAATTTACTACTATAATTCAGCTTTTACTTGCGGCCATAGAAGATTGACTACTATAATTCAGCTCAGCTTTTAATTACGAAATGGGCCCAGCCTGGCCGAGGTGGGCCTCGACCGGTGTCGCCACCTCGTCTAAAACCTTCCCGGGGCCTGTCCTGACATTTTTTGTATTAGAGGTTTCCTCCTATCTTTCACGGTTCAGGAGAGTAGCGCGCGCAGACAAACAAACAAAAACTTTCTTTTATAATATAGAGACATATATAAGCACAAAGCAACACACAAGCACTGCACTGCATGCAGAAAAATGCAAATGGCGACCTGCTCTTCTGTCCGCACTTCTCTCGGCTCTAATTTGCCACTCATAATACACTGATAATGAACATTACCAAAATCCCCTCCTGCTAGAAACCACTCGTAGATATGAGACAGATCTATGACATGGTGGAACCCTAAAATGCTCATTGCAGTGAAATTTCTCCATATCCAGGAGCAACTAGAAATTCCCTAAACACCCACAAACTTCCCACAAGCTGTAGAATTGAACATTAGCAGGAACACTTGTCAGTTTTTTTACTTTATTCTTTATTTGCACTTCGTGTCGTCTAGACCCAATAAACATTACAAAGTCCTACATAATAAGCAAGTTGTTCCATATCGAATCATATGTATACAAGTGTTAACAACACATTGTACACAACACACCACCTATGTCATTTGCAAAAGAATTGTGATGGCGAATGATGTAATTTTCTTTAATGCCTTCGAATAAACAATACAGATTACAGTATGTTTAGGTGTGCACGAACACACACTTTTCTCAAGAATGGGCACAACTAACTTGAACATTGTGGTTAAACAGACGTATATTGTTGCGGTGAAATTAGAGGAACCTTGCCGAACTGTGTCGAGGGTAGCCCGGGCCATTCTAGTCTGGACAGTGGGCCTTGCAGCAAACCTCAGATCACAGGCTTGACTAGACAGCTCAAAATGTGACTTACAGTAGGTCACTTGAGTGTGCTCATCGAGCCTGGGGTGCGAGGTGGATTGCAAAGCCTACGAGCAATGCTGCAAATGCTATCGCGAAACACAATTTAATGTCGACATAGATGCTGCACAGGATCTATGCACTTTTCACTTGTTATGGTTAAATTTGACCTTTGGTCCAATTTTATCATGGAAAACAAGATAGCTCTTGGAACTTGAGCTTTTTAACTTAAGCTCTTTCCATATGCTTTCTTGGAAAGATTGCATTAGACCTGGTGCATATAGATTACATTAGATCTGAGAATGAAGGATCTATTTTAAATTAGATCTGCATGTGGACTCACATACTGACATACCAACAGATGATAATAGCCTCGACCATCCTTCCAGAAAAAGGGAGTTAATTATTTCAATATGCAGCATCCTTTGGTGTCAATTAAAAAAAAATTAATACCTCATCTAAGGCTTGTAGTGGAGCTGACTCACATAGCCGGACATACAGTGCATTCAGAAAGTATTCAGACCCCTTCACTTTTTTCACATTTTGTTATGTTGCAGCCTTATGCTGAAATCGTTTAAATTCATTTTTTCCCTCATAAATCTACACTCAATACCCCATAATGACAAAGAGAAAACAGGATTTTAGAAAGTTTTGCAAATTTATTAAAAAGAAAAAACTGAAATATCACATTTACATAAGTATTCATACCCTTTGCTATGACATTTGAAATTTAGCTCAGGTGCCTCCCATTTCTCTTGATCATCTTTGAGATGTTTCTACACCTTGATTGGAGTCCACCTGTGGTAAATTCAATTGATTGGACATGATTTGGAAAGGCACACACCTGTCTATATAAGGTCTCACAGCTGACAATGCATGTCAGAGCAAAAACCAAGCCATGAGGTCGAAGGAACTGCCTGCAGAGCTCAGATACAGGATGGTGTCGAGGCACAGATCTGGGGAAGCCTACAAAAAAATCTCTGCTGCATTGAAGGTTCCCAAGAGCACAGTGGCCTCCATAATTCTTAAATGGAAGAAGTTTGGAACAACCAGGACTCTTCCTAGAGCTGGCCGCCCGGCCAAACTGAGCAATCGGGGTAGAAAGGCCTTGGTATTAGAGGTGACCAAGAACCCGATGGTCACTCTGGCTGAGCTCCAGAGATCCTGTGTGGAGATGGGAGAAACTTCCAGAAGGACAACCATCACCACAACACTCCACCGATCTGGACTTTATGGCAGTCTGGCAGAGTGGCCAGACTGAAGCCTCTCCTCAGTGAAATACAGCTTGGAGTTTGCAAAAAAGCACCTAAAGGACTCTCAGACTGTGAGAAACAAGATTCTGTGGTCTGACGAAACCCAGATTGAACTGTTTGGCTTCCGTCTGGCCAGACTGCCATAAAGCCCAGATCGGTGGAGTGTTGCTGTGATGGTTGTACTTCTGGAAGTTTCTCCCATCTCCACACAGGATCTCTGGAGCTCAGCCAGAGTGACCATCGGGTTCTTGGTCACCTCTGTTACCAAGGCCCTTCTCCCCCGATTGCTCAGTTTGGACGGGTGACCAGCACTAAGAAGAGTCCTGGTTGTTCCAAACTTCTTCCATTTAAGAATTATGGAGGCCAATGTGCTCTTGGGAATCTTCAATGCAGCAGAGATTTGTATTGTAGGCTTCCCCAGATCTGTGCCTCGACACAATCCTGTCTCTGAGCTCTGTAGACAGTTCCTTCGACCTCATGGCTTGGTGTTTGCTCTGATATGCATTGTCAGCTGTGAGACCTTATATAGACAGGTGTGGGCCTTTCCAAATCATGTCCAATCAATTGAATTTACCACAGGTGGACTCCACTCAAGGTGTAGAAACATCTCACAGATAATCAAGAGAAATGGGAGGCACCTGAGCTAAATTTCAAGGGTCATAGCAAAGGATCTGAATACTTATGTAAATGTGATATTTCAGTTGTTTTTTTTGATAAATTAAAAAACGTTCTAAAATCCTGTTTTCTCTTTGTCATTATGGGGTATTGAGTGTAGATTGATGAGGGAAAAAATGAATTTAAACGATTTCAGCATAAGGCTGCAACATAACAGAATGTGAAAGAAGTGAAGGGGTCTGAATACTTTCTGAATGCACTGCACATGACACAACACTGTTAGATGAGACAAACGGAACCACTGAGCTTGGGGGAAGTGCCGTCACTTCCTGGGACACTCTGGGAACCAGCGACGTCACAACAATGGCAACGTTTTCTCACTGTACCGGTAACTCAGCGTAGCATTTACTGAGGAAGAATTTCCTCCCGTGCTTGGATGCCAACCTATGGGGAGTAAACCTGCTCTTTACCGTTCAAATGTTGATCGTCAAGCAAGGAAGCAGCACGTACCATTTTAAAAGTCTTTGGTATGACTCGGACAGGGCTTGAGCTCCCTCCCAGACCCGTTGTGGATACTCTAACAGTCTAACCATTACACCACCGAGTCCGGTCTTTGATCTCAACGACAGTTTTTTTGTTGACAATTCTCACACCGCGTGCAATCAAATGGAGACGAGACATTTCAATGGCATGCACGCTACAACTGCCATATCCTGCCACCACTGGAACAAATGAGGTATGTACACGTTATGAGGCTTATGTGATAAGATAATGCTTTGGAAATAAACATTCAATTGATTATACTGTGGCGGACACAAGCAAGAGGACACGAATTCAACGCACCAGCAGGTGGCGCGACCGTCCAGGCGGGGAACTGGAGGGCATGCCCCGCCTATCGACCGATCGGCCACGCCCAGGGACTAGGCGTGGCCCCGGCACATATATGCGGGCTCCAAGCTCGAGCCCGCCCAGTGCTACAGTTTGAGCTTTCCTAATAAAGACTCTTTTGGTTATCCAACGCGTTGTGGCCTACCTTTTTGGCAAGGAAGTTGTGTGCGTAGCACCGCACTTCACTGGTGACCCCGATTGGTTCAGCCGTTGCTCTCCACCAAACGTGCAATGGCCAACAACGCCGTCACGGTAAAACTCCCGGAGTTTTGGGAAGCACAGGCCGATGTGTGGTTTGTGCAGGCCGAAGCACAATTTCAGCTTCGAGGCATAACGGCGGATGAGACCCGTTACTACCACGTGGTCGCCTCCCTCGGGCCCGGCACTGCCGCCCGAGTCATGTCCATCCTGCGGCACCCGCCGGTCGACCACAAGTACGGGGCGCTCAAATGTCTCCTCATCGCCACGTTCGGCCTCACGGAGATCGAACGGGCCGACCGCCTCCTGGACCTTCCCGAACTCGGCGACACACGACCATCCATGCGGATGGATCATATGCTGTCGTTGCTGGGTGACCAAGCCCCGGATTTCTTATTTCGGGCGCTCTTCCTACGCCAGCTACCCGCACAGGTACGCCACGCGCTGGTCGGTTCCAAAATAAAAGAACCCCGCGCCCTGGCTACAGAGGCCGACAAGTTCTTCGCGGCTTGCGACACGCGGTCGGGTTACGTTGCGGCCGTCGTGGATCCCAAGGCTGATCCAGCTGCGTCCCTCGTGGTCGCTGCCGCGCCCCGCCCACCACCACCACCGCCGAGAAAACCGCGGCCGCCGAAGCCCCCGCCGCCGCAAGCCTGGTGCTCTTACCATGCCAGGTTCGGCCACAAGGCTAGGAAGTGTTGCCCGCCGTGCTCGTTTGACAAGTCGGGAAACTACCAAGCTGGCGCTCGGTAGCGGCCCTGAGCGTCGGCCATTCCGGCAGCCTCCTCTTTATCATGGACACCTTGTCCGGGCGCCGTTTCCTCTGCGATACAAGAGCGCAGGTAAGCGTCATCCCAGCCTACACGTCCGACAAGCGAAACGCGGGCCGGGGCCCCGCGTTGCTTGCCGCTAATGGTACACCCATCCACATGTTCGGGAAGCGCTGCCTCTCCCTGCGGTTCGGAGGGCAGCACTTTCAATGGTCGTTCGTGACCGCCAGCATGCCGATGGCATTGCTCGGTGTGGACTTCCTATGTGCGAATGGGTTGTTGGTCAACGTAAAGCACAAACGGCTCGTCCAGGCAGAAACCTTTAGCTTGCTCGCTTGTTCACTGAGCAGCTCGTTGAGCGGCTCACTGAGCGGCTCACCGAGCGGCTTGCCAAGCGGCTTGCTGGAGGGTTCCGTCCCGGCGAGTTTAGTTTGCACGCTTCCGGCAGCGGACGACTTTACCCGCCTCCTCGCTAGTTTCCCGGCCCTCACACGGCCCACCTTTTCAGTGGTGGCCGTGAAACATGGGGTGGAGCATCACATCCCCACGGTCGGGCCGCCGGTCTATGCCCAGGCATGCCGACTCGAGCCCACGAAGCTCGCCGTGGCGAAAACGGAGTTCGCCATGCTGGAGCGGCTGGGGATCGTACGGCGCTCCAACAGCGCTTGAGCTTCCCCGCAGCACATCGTGCCGAAGCCCGGCGGGGGATGGCGGCCGTGCGGGGACTACCGCCGGCTCAACGATGCCACCACCCCCGACCGCAACCCGGTCCCGCACATTCAGGACTTTTCCGCCCGGTTGGCCAACACGACCATGTTTTCGAAGGTGGACCTCATCCGGGGCTACCATCAGGTCCCCGTCCAACCGGTCGGCGTCCCAAAGACGGCCGTCATCACTCCTTTCGGCCTCTTCGAATTTCTGAGGATGCCCTTCGGGTTGAAGAATGCGGCTCAAGCGTTCCAGCGGCTTATGGATAGCGTCATGTGCGACTTACCTTTCCTGTTTGTCTACCTGGACGACATCCTAGTCGCGAGCGCGTCCCGGGAAGACCACCTGCTCCACCTCTGCACGCTGTTCGAACGCCTGGGCCAGCATGGCCTAATCATCAACCCTGCCAAGTGCCGTTTCGGTGTCACCACCATCGACTTCTTGGGGCACCGCATCACCAGGCACGGGGCCGTCCCGCTACCGGCCAAGGTGGAGGCGGTCAGGGATTTCCCGTGGCCCCGCACGGTCAAGGGGCTCCAGGAGTTCCTGGGCATGGTGAACTTTTACCACCGCTTCGTGCCCCACGTCGCCCAGCTCCTCCGCCCCTTGCTCGAGGCCCTCCGGGGCAAGCCGGGCAAAGGTGACATCGCATGGTCGGAGCCGATGGCCGCGGCGTTCGCAGGCGCAAACCTGGCTCTGGCCGACGCCACCATGCTGGCGCACCCGGCGCCCGATGCACCGATCGCTCTCACCACCGACGCGTCGGATTACGCGGTGGGCGCGGTGCACGAGCAATGGGTGCGTGGTGCTTGGCAACCGCTGGCGTTTTTCAGCCGGCAGCTTCGCCCGCACGAAGCCGGTACAGCACCTTCGACCGTGAGTTGCTTGGACTCCACCTGGTGGTCCGACACTTCCGCCATCTGCTGGAGGGCCGCCCGTTCACGGCCTTCGTTGACCACAAGCCCCTTGTGTTCGTGATGGCTAAGGTCGCCGAGCCATGGTCGGCACGGCAGCAGCGCCACACTCTCTGCCGGGTCCGAGTACACGACGGACAACCGTCACGTGGCGGGTAAGGACAACCCGGTGGCGGATTGCCTTTCCCGGTCCGCCGTGCACGCGGTCCACCTCGGGGTCGAGTATGCCCGAATGGCGGAGGCCCAGACCGCCGACCCCGGCGTCCAGGCCTTGCGGACTGCTGTCATGGGCCTCCGCGTCACCGAGGTGCTGTTCGACGTCGCGGGCACGGCCCTCCTATGCGACGTCTCCCTCGGCCGGCCTCGCCCCATCGTGCCCGCTGGCTGGCAGCGCCCGGTGTTCGACGCCATCCACGGCCTGTCCCACCCTGGCGCGAGGGCATCCCAGAAACTCGTCGGGGCAAAGTTCGTCTGGCATGGCCTCCGGAAGGACGTCCGCGACTGGGCCAGGATGTGCCTCGCGTGCCAGCGCACAAAGGTCCACCGCCACACTCAGGCACCATTGGCCCCGTTCACGGTGCCCGAGCGGTGGTTCGACCACGTGCACATCGACTTGGTGGGACCTCTGCCCCCCTCGCGAGGGTTCACCTACCTCCTCACCATGGTGGACCGCACCACACGGTAGCCGGAGGCCGTCCCATTGGCGGCGACGTCTGTGGCTGAGGTGGCGCAAGCCTTTATCGCCACTTGGGTTGCCCGGTTCAGTGCCCCCTCGGACATCTCATCCGACCGCGGCCCCCAGTTCACCTCGGAGCTCTGGGCCGCGGTGGCGCAAGGGCTCGGGGTGAAACTACACCGCACCACGGCCTACCACCCCCAGGCCAATGGCCTGTGCGAGCGCTTTCATCGCTTCATGAAGGCCGCGCTCCGGGCCAGCCTCTGCGATGGCGGCTGGGTCGAAAGACTCCCCTGGGTCCTGCTGGGCCTCAGGACGGCGCCCAAGGACGACCTGCGCGCGTCCTCGGCGGAGCTGGTCTTCGGGCAACCACTGCGGGTACCGGGTGAATTTATCCCCGACTCCACGGCTCCTTGGTCCGCGGCACAACAGCGCTCCGCCCTTCAGGAGACCGCCCGGAGGTTTGCCCCGGTGCCAACGGCACACCACGGTTGCCCGCCTTCTCACGTCGCCCCGGAGCTTCGCACGGCCAAGTACATGTTCATCCGGCACAACGCCCACCGGGCACCGCTACGGCAAATTTTTCACGGTCGACATCGGCGGTGCCCCGGATCGCATTTCCGTGGACCGCCTCAAGCCGACCCACCTCGATCTGGACCACCCCCCGCCAGCGGCTCTGCCTCCGCATCGAGGCCGCCCCCCGGCGGTCGGACCCCCGGCACCCCCGCCAGCAGCTCTTCCTCCGCGTCGAGGCCGCCCCCCGGCGGTCGGACCCCCGGCACCCCCCAGCCCCGCCGTCCCACCACCCCCCAGACCGGCACCCATCGCCAGGGGGCGTTTCGGCCGGGTCATCCGGCTTCCCCGCAAACTCACCCTTCAGGTGCGCGGGAATTCTGGGGGGGCGCGTGTGGCGGACACAAGCAAGAGGACACGAATTCAACGCACCAGCAGGTGGCGCGAACGTCCAGGCGGGGAACTGGAAGGCATGCCCAGCCTATCGACCGATCGGCCACGCCCGGGGACTAGGCGTGGCCCCGGCACATATATGCGGGCTCCAAGCTCGAGCCCGCCCAGTGCTACAGTTTAAGCTTTCCTAATAAAGACTCTTTTGGTTATCCAACGCGTTTGGCCTACCATTTTGGCAAGCAAGTTGTGTGCGTAGCACCACACTTCAATACATTCTTCTTGAAGAAGCCTCGTCTTTTTTAAACAATTTTTTTTTACTAGATCCAGTATCATTGTACGAAAGGGTTAAAGTTGTGGTTTGTTATCAACATCAACATTTTAACATAAAAGTTGGTGTTTTCAGTCATACCTTGAGAATGTCTGGGCGTTGCAAAGCCAGTCGCAGAACAACAGGAAAGGGACATGGGTTATTGGGAAGGCTGGCAGTGAGATCCGCTCCAGCTTCAATGAGGATCTTTACAAGATGAACTGTGCCGACTTTCACAGCGACAACAAGGGGCGACACCGGGTCGAGGTTTGGGTCTGCCCCGGCTGAGAGTAAAATGTCAACACAGGCCGTGTATCCGCCATAGACAGCTGCAAAGAGTGCTGTGGCACGCCCATCTTCATAGCGCTCTGCCCGCTCTCTCGACAACATTGCATTTGGGACATATCCCGCATCCAGAAGAAGGCGCAAGGCCTCTGCATGCCCATTTTCTGCAGCCAGGTAGACTGGACTAATCCCACTTTTCCTTACACAAGAACGACTTGTCAGCAGGAGGAGGAGTTTCAATAATCTGTGCATTTTGTGGAAGTGGTGGGGTGCAGAAAGGATAGACAGTTACAAAAATGTTATTATATTGTTATTATATTTTATTTTATTTTGACAGTATCATCACACATGCATTGGCAGGAACAAATTTAGGCTTCCGTTGCATTTGAAATTTCAATCCCTCGTATCCATTTCAAGAAAGCTGGTAGGATATCCTAGAAGTATGTGCACTCACCTCTGAGATGTTTATCCTGGGTTATAATATCAACCCATCTCTAAACTGCCATCTTGGTGTTTCACAGGCAGGGAAAAGCATCAATGTGTGTGCATCATCCCTCAGATAAACGAAAAGCTGGACGTCTTGTCCGCTGTCATTAGTTAGCGGATGCTAAAGATCCCCCAATTTCTTTCGCAAAGTGGAAACGAGTTCTCACCAGCACCCTGGCCAAATTCCAATTTCCTGCCCTAACTTACAGGGGGCGCTGCATCAGCAGCACAACTGTGCTCCCAGCAATGATGCACAAAGAAGAAACCACATGCTGCACATGAAATGATGATTTATTACAAGACTTTTATTGAACCTATTTTTACCCTGCGCTCGTGAAGCGAAAACAAGGTTAAGCATTCGGGTGCGCACGTGTGCGCATATGTGTGGCATACGTGTGTGTCTGCGTTTTAAAAATGCATATTCTCGGCAACCGTTGGTCCGATTGACACGAAATTTTACCATAGGAGCGCCTCCGCCTGTATAATTTTTTAAAATGAGAATTATGATGTCATAGGTCACGTGGTATGGACACCATCTTGGAAAAATTTACACCTCTATATCTCCCAACCCGCTCAATGGAAAAAGTTGAAACAAAGGTCATTGTCAAGCACTCCCCGTGGGGAATCAGATATATTGATGATGATGTCATCAGTGCCTTAATCATGACGTCATAATTCGACAAGCAAAACACTTGATCTGATCAGTATGATAAAAAATTTTCCTCTGCAACTGTTAGTCTGATGGACACAAAATTTGGACCATAGGACTGACTCCTCCTGTATAATTTTTGAAATCAGAATTATGATGTCATAGGTCACGTGGTGCAGGCGTCATCTTGGAAAAATCAAAAAACGTTGCACCTCCATATCTCCAAAACTGCTCCATGGAAAAAAAAGAAACATGGCTCATTGTCAAGTACTCCCCATGGGGAATAAGATATGCTAATGATGATGTCAGCGGTGCCTTCGTTATGACGCCATAATTCGACAAGTATAACGCTTCATCCAATCAGTATGAATTTTTTTCTCTGCAATGCTTGGTCCAATTGACACGAAATTTTCACCAAAGGAACGCCTCCTCCTGTAGAATATTTTAATGATAATTACGTCATGTCACGTTGTATGGGCGCCCTCTTGAAAAAATCGAAAAAAGTTACACCTCTATATCTCCAAAAAAGCTACATGAGAAAATTTGAAACATGGCTCATTGTAAAGAACTCCATATGGGGAATAAGTGATGTTAACGATAACATCATTGGTGCCTTAATTATGACGTCATAATTCGTCAGGGACAATGCTTAGACTGATCAGTTTGAAATTTATTGAGCGTGATCTACGCAACAATTATATTAGAGAATATAATATTGATGATGTAATTGCTCACCTCGTCTGGCAGCCATATTGGATCAAAGAAAAAAAACATTCAAAAATAGAAGAGTTGGCTCGTACCACGTTTACTGCGCAGGGCAATTATTCTATGAATACCATCTAGTTTTAAGAATAAGAGTTGATATTTATCGTAATAATCGAAATAAAGGTGTCAAATAAGTCTTACCTAATGTTTCCCTTGGCTGCAGAGATGTGTAAAGGCAGCAACATGTCCTTGGTAGCCTTATTCGCATCAGCTCCGATTCTGAGAAGCAGAGCAACTGTCTCAACATGTTCATTCTTGCATGCCTCGTACAGAGCTGTAGCGCCATCATTTGCTTGAGTATCGATGTCAACTCCTAAGAGAGAACCAGCCACCTGTAGCCTGCATGCTTGCTTATGCATGAAAATTGTTTCTTCCATGCTCTCCGAGTGTTTATTTGTAATAACTGTGTAAAATGCATGCAATTCGGTAACGGCCATTCGCCTCCCAAAGTCCATTGGGAAGGGTGGTTACAATTGCTTCGTCATATTGTACATTTATTTTTATGTCCACGGGTTTTTGGCTATTTGGACCATCTTTCCTGTGCCTTATCCACGCACGAATACGTTTATCAATTTACTTCTGTTAAATATATAAATTCCACTTTTACAATGAATGTAATCATGCTTAATATTCACATCTACTTATAAATGAATGAACTTTCATATTTCTCAAATCAGCAATGATCATGCACCTTTCTTCCACATTCCATTCTCCCATTAACATGCATCTCCCACATAGGCTATCGGCATTTGTATGTAAAGTGACGCAGTGGAACGTATCACAATGAAGCCTGCATTGGAAGAATCTATTTTTCACATTTATATTTGAACTTTCACTTTGGTAAAGCCAAAATGACTTCAAAGAATGATAAACTTTGAGTGAAACCTTATGCACTGTGGGGATGTTAATGTTGGTGAAGAGAGGCAAGGGGGAGTTCTGCAAAAAAACAAAGGTAATGTTTACACACACACACACACATGTATACACACACGCACATGTACACACACACACACATACACACACACACAGTCTTTTGTTCGGTATACTGAAGGTTTTTCATTTAAAACTGCCTGCTATACCATCAGGCAGAGTCATCTTTTGTGGATGTGCAGGATACTGAACATGTAACCAGTTCTAATGAGGGCCTATATGCGGATGGAAGGAAAGGTGGGTGGAGGGGAGCGGTGGGGGGCGGTTGTGGGAAGGGGGTGGTAGTATACGACCCCACTTTTTCTCCCAGTAGCATCTTACTCCACTTTACAAAAGATGGCAAATGTTCACGTCCACTGAGAAGTTGTTCAGCCACATTGAATATAAAATGGAAGCAAAGGCACCATCGAAAGCAGTCTTTATTTCTGGAGAGGGTTGGACTTCTTGGAGACAACTTTAGATGCCTCAGATCTTTGGCCAATTCATCTCTCAAGGAAGTAGAGTCCCACTCACCCTGTATTGTGTGCTATTTCACATATATGATGTATGACATTTCTCTTAATTAACACCCAAATGCAAACATTAAATCGTACCATACTCTTAACTTCAAATTTAAATTACATTACTGACTCTCTCTTGATGTTTTTGTGTAATCCTGCAGCTTTACGTGTTACTCACTCACTCACTTAGATAAGCTCACTCATTAATTAAGACTTACTCACTTAGATTAAGGATTAAGGCTCACTTAGATTTTCATATTCATCGCTTAATGTCACACACACACACACACACACACACACACACACACACACACACACACACACACACACACACACACACACACACACCAGACAACACAGATCATGCACCCATGGTGTGACACTACCACTGACTGTGACTGTCTCTACTGACCTGCTGAGTAGAGGACACATAGGGTGTCTGGCTTCCCACATTGAGCTGCCACAAAGAATGGAGTGAGGCCGTATGCGTTACGACTTTCCAGACGGGCTCCTGCAGTGAGTAGGAGCTGAACGCTGGAGGCAAAGTTTCGTGCAGCGGCTTCATGGAGCGCTGTCCACCCTCGCTGACAGCGGTGGTTGGGATCAGCACCACCATCCAAAAGCAGGGCAACTGCACTTTCTCGACCCATCTCACATGCTGTAGGTCATGTGCAATATCAAACATCGTCATTTGAAGGCAGATCATAATTCCTATCTATTTGTGCAAACATTCATGTTCTGGTTTAAAAAAGAAAAACATGTTTTATTAGAAACTAGTATAAAGCCCGTCATTAATGACGGGTTGGAACAGTTTATTTGATGGTGCAGCCGCGTGAGCGTCCTAAAGTCTGAAGCCTGGGCCTATTGTGAGGTGTGCCCATATCTTCTTTATTTATTAGATATCTTACAGACGTAAATGAACACTCAGTTTACTCTGCGCACTTTGCACGTCACTTTCAGCGAATGTCACCTTCCTGTGCCTTGTATTTCTTGTGATTTAAAAAAAAAAACCCCTTCCGTAAACAGACCTCGAGGCTCGGTTTACAAGCCACCATCTACAATTTCAATGTAAGAGACATAATTACTTTTTTCGGTCTTCGGAGTCCTCAGGGTCTTTTGGGTCCTCTGGTTCATTTGGAACTTTTGGGTGTTCAAGCTCTTTTGCATCCTTGGGATATTTTGTGTCCTCTGGGTCATTTAGGTCCTCGGGGTCTTTTGGGTCATTTGAGTCTTTTGGGTCCTCTGGATATTTGGGGTCCTTGGGTCTTTTTGGTCTTCTAGGTCTTTGGTGTATTTTGGGTTTTTGGGGTAATTTGGGTCATTGGGGTATTTTGGGTCTTTAAGGGTCTTTTTGGTGTTTTGGATTGACATGCTACAGACGTAAGTGAACACTCGGTTTACTCTGCGCACTTTGCACATCATGTTCAGCGAATTTCACCTCCCTACGCCATGTATTTATTGCAATTAAAAAAAAAAAAAAAAACTTCCGTACACCGACCTTGAGGCTCGGTTTGCAAGCCACCGTCTCCAATTCTAATGTAAGAGACATAATTACTCTTCATTTGGGTCTTTTGGGTGCTCAAGCTCTTTAGCATCCTTGGGATCTTCTGGTTAATTTAGGTCTTCAGGGTCTTTTAGGTCATTTGAGTGTTTTGGGTCTTCTGAATCTTTGGGGTCCTCAGGTCTTTTCAGTCATCTAGGTCTTTGGGGTAATTTGGGTCTTTGGGTTCCACTGGGTCCTCATAGCTTTTAAGGGTCTTTTTGGTGTTTTGGATTGTTGGGTTATGTGGGGTCATTAAGTGTCTTTCGGGTATTTTGGGTTTTCAGGGAATTTTTGGTCTTCTGGGTCTTTTTGAAATTTTTTGGTCTTTGGGGTGTTTTTGGGTCTTTAAGGGTCTTTGGGATATTTTGGGTCTTGGGGTCTTCATGGTCTTTTGGGTCTTGAAATGTATTTTGAGTCTTTGGTGTATTTTGGGTCTTCAGGGTCTTTTGGTTTTTGGGTCTTTGGGGTCTTTAAGGGTCTTTGGGATATTTTGGGTCCTTGAGGTATTTTAGGGTCTTCTGGGTCTTTTGGGTCTTCAGGGTATTTTTTAGTCTTCAGGGTATTTTGGGTCTTCTGGGTATTTAAGGGTCTTTGGATCTTCAAGGTCTTTTGGGTCTTCATGGTCTTTGGGGTATTTTCAGTCTTTTGGGTCTTTGGGGTATTTTGGGTCTTCAGGGTATTTTGGGTCTTCTGGGTCCTTGGGGTCTTCTGGGTCCTTGGGGTCTTCATGATATTTTGTGTCTTTAACCCTTTGAGTACGGATGACGTCCAGTGCCGCAACCCGCGAAAAAGTTTTGTGTAAGGATGACGTTACTACACGTCGCCGACAATACCTATAAATAGATCATCAGTACATCAGTACATGTCAAGGCTACTAGTCCATCTCCAGATATCTTGATGTTGCTGTGTCCACCGTATGCAATATTATCAGGAAGTTTAAGGCCCTTGGCACTGTAGCCAACCTCCCTGGACATGGCCACAAGAGAAAACTTGATCGAAGAGTGCAGCGGAGGATTGTCCGAATGGTGGAGAAAGCACATCGATCAACTGCCAAACAGATTCAAGCTGACCTTCAAACACAAGGTACGACAGATTCAACTTGCACCATCCATCGCCAACTGGATGAAAGGCGGTTCTATGGTAGGAGACCCAGGGGGTCCCCACTGCTGAGAAAGCCCGACTGGAGTTTTCCCAAACACACCTGAACAAGCCAAAATCCTTCTGGGAGAATGTCCTCTTGACAGATGAGACGAAATTATAGCCTTTTGGTAAAGCACATCATCTCTATGTTTACAGAAAACAAAATGAAGCCTTCAAAGTAAAAAAAAAACACCTTCCCTACAGTCAAACATGGAGGAGGTTCAGTGATGTTTTAGGGTTGCTGTGCTGCCTCTGGCACTGGGTGCCTTGAATGTGTGCTTGGCATCATGAAATTACCAAGGCATTTTGGAGTGTAATGTTCAACCCAGTGTCAGAGAGGTGAGTCTCCGTCGAAGGTCATGGGTCTTGTAGCAGGACAATGACCCCAACACACACTTCAAAAAGCACCCAGGAATGGTTCAAGGCAAAACACTGGATTGTTCTGAAGTGGCCAGGAATGAATCCAGATCTAAATCCCATTGAACACCTGTGGGAGATCTGAAAACAGCAGTTGGAAGAAGGCACCCTTCAAATCTTGGAGAACTGGAGCAGTGTGCCCAAGAAGAGTGGGCCAAACTGCCAGTAGAGAGGTGTAGGAAGCTCATTCATGGCTATAGGAAGCGCTTGACTGCAGTTATTTTGTCCAAAGGCTGTGCAACCAAGTATTAAGTCTTGTGTGTCAATAGTTTTGTCAATGCCATTTCTTTTTATTTTCTGATTTTAAAAGGATATATTAAGTTCTGAATCAAAAACAAAGGTTCTGTAATAAATATTAACAGTGAAATGAAGAATTGTGGAGACCAAATACTTTTGTCAATTTCAACTTATTTTTAGAGAAAATTGTGAGTTATTTGAAAAATGTGCAAGGTTGCCAATATTTTTGGCCACGACTGTATCATGGAATGAGTGTACCGGAAACAGATGAAAAAAACTACAATATTGTGATGCAAACAGTCATAAAATTGCACTTCAAATTTACATGATTTGTTTGCATTGAATGCTGATGGTCGGTCCAGTGATTAGGACACTGGACCAGTGTACTAGAATCTTGGGTATAAATCCACCTGAAGGAAATAAAAAATGTCATCATATTTGCACACATAATAAATCAACAACCCCCCTGTAGTATTAATGGGATATTGAATCTTGACACAATAATGAACAAATGAAGGAGTTAATTATTTTCATCTCACTTTTCTCTAGAACTACAAGCATATAATGACCATAGAAAATCGAACTCGACCGAACAAGAATGTCTGCACTGCGTCACAACCTGTGACAAAATGTGTTAACAGGCTGATTGGTAAACACGCATTTAAAGCACTCAAAAAATCAGACCGAAAGTCTAACAGTGGCGTATTCAGGCTTGTTTGACACTTTAGTTGAAGGGGATAGTATGACCTGGGTGGGGATACCAGTTAGCAAATCATGTAAGTATTAAATTATTTTGAAGTACTCTAAGTCTCTAAGCTGTCTGTCACCATGGAAGTGAAGAGATATACTGGTTTATTCTATATGTTTTGAGTCAATAATGAACCATACACCGCTTCAATCCAGTAACGTTGCAGTCACGCCAAAGGGATTGCAGTGTTATGATTATATTTACCATATTATTATTATTATTGTTATTAACGTTATTATTATTGCAAAAACAATACTACTGTATTAAGAAACCTGGGCTAATTTGTCTCAATTGGCCTGAGGTGAGGCATTAAGGCATGAAGCCTAAGGCCTATACGTACCATGTAGTTGGAAGACCCATAATGCCTATGCTTTCAATATTTGATGTTCATTTTAACAATCGGTTTTTTTTGTGTTTCACACTGAATGAAAAACGTGAAGGTTTGTTTGTAAATGAAATGGTTTGTTTGTAAATTAAAAACGCATGGTGATTGTGATATATGACAGGTTTGACGATATGTTCGGCCTGAATGGCATAAAAATCAAAATGGCAGTGTGTGGAGTCAGTCGTAGTATGCCGAAATGACATCACAGATGTAATCACATCACATCACCTCTGTCATGTGACCAGATTCTCAGCTCCGATTGGTGTACGTTTTTGAGGGACATACATACATACATACAGTCACGTGAAAAAGTAAGTACACCCCATGTAAAGTTTTGACTTTTTCAACATATTTCAACATACAGCTATTTTATCTTCCTTTCAACAATATTGATAGATAAAGGTGATATAATATAACAAATATCATGAAACATTTACATTTTGTAGTTTTGTAGTTTTCTAGTCCATTGTATAATTGAAATAAACATAAATGCAAATTTCGCATGTCGAAAAAGTAAGTACCCCCTTGGCTCCAATAGGTTGTATTGCCCCCTTCGGCAGAAACAACCTCAAGTAGGCGTTTCTTATAACTGTCTACCAGTCTCTGACATCGACTGGGAGAAATTTTTGCCCACTCCTCCATGCAGAATTCTCTCAGCTGTGCGATGTTTGAGGGGTTTCTTGCATGCACAGCTTGTTTCAAATACCCCCAAAACATCTCGATGGGATTTAGATCCGGGCTTTGACTTGGCCATTCCAGAACCCTCCATTTCTTTCTTTTCAGCCATTCCTTGGTGGATTTAGTGCTATGTTTAGGGTCATTGTCATGTTGCAAGGTCCACCTTCGGTTGAGCTTCAACTCTCTGACAGATGGCCTCACATTATCCTCAAGCACCCTCTGGTACAATGCAGATTTCATAGTGGATTCTATGATGATGAGCTGCCCAGGCCCTGATGCAGCAAAGCTGCCCAAAACCATAATATTTCCACCACCATGCTTTACAGTTGGTATCAGGTTCTTTTGGTGAAATGCTGTCTTTGGTTTTCGCCAAACATGTCTTCTGGTACTGTGGCCAAATAGCTCTACCTTTGACTTATCTGTCCAGAGCACATTGTTCCAGAAGTGCTGGTCTTTGCCTTGGTGTTCATTGGCAAACTTTAGTCTTGCAGGTGATGTTCTTTCTGGACAGCAAAGGTTTCCTCCTGGCACACCTCCCATGTAGATCAAATTTGTGCAGCCTCTTTCTAATGGTAGACTTGTGCACTTTGACATCAACAGTGGCAAGAGCTACCTGTAGGTCCCGTGATGACATTCTGGGGTTCTTAGAGACTTCCTTCAGCATCTTGCGGTCTGCTCTCGGGCTGAACTTGCTGGGGCGGCCTGGCCTGAACAAGTTGGCAGTTGTTTGGAATCTTCTCCACTTGTAGATGATCTTCCGGACAGTCGAGTGATTGATTTCAAATTGTTTGGAGATCTTTTTAAATCCCTTCCCAGACTCGTAGGCATCTATAACCTTCTTTCTGAAGGCCTCAGGGAGCTCTTTTGATCTAGGCATGGTGACGCCGCACACTTCAACAACAAAGAGCAAACCAAACTAAATGTCTGAGGTTTAAACAAGACAGGTTCCTCCAAGATCCTCTCTGACGATGTTCTCATCATTTGCACCTGAGCTGGTGCACCTGATTCTAATTTTAGGTGTATGAAGTAGTGATAAATGTAGGGGTGTACTTACTTTTTCCACATGCGAAATTTGCATTTATGTGTATTTAAATTATCCAATGGACTACAAAATGTAAATGTTTCATGATATTTGTTATATTATATCACCTTTATCTATCAATATTGTTGAAATGAAGATCAAATCGCTGTGTGTTGAAATATGTTGAAAAAGTCAAAACTTTACATGGGGTGTACTTACTTTTTCACGTGACTGTACATACATATATACATACATACATACATACATACATACATACATATGGACAAACACTTATAGACGGCTTTGCCCTATGGTCTACGCTGTAAAAAGATAAACAGCATGATTGGGAGACCCACATTTAATGCCTGATTAAATAATTAGCTCAACACCTGTCTTTCACATCAGTCTCCACCACGGAGAGCTGATTCGTCACATGGTCACGGATTGTTTAACCCAACCTTTATGGGGCCGTTCAAAAAATTCATAACACCATTTTATCGGGAGGCGAATACCATGCATGAGGACAGGCTTGATTAATCCTTACTAAAAATGATTAAACCTACACCGATTCAACCCTATACTGAATGACTAAACTGATTAAACCTTCCTAATAATCTTATTTGATGTATGATTCGATTTTTCAGGGTCTCTCATCGTGTGTAACACTTGACCCAAACAAAGCCAATATAAATCTGACGCAACATTCCTGGGCAGTGTATAAACAGCAGAGGCCTACAGGCCTAATGTATTAGGCCCACCAGAAAGCATATGGTGGCCATATTATTTAGTCTGGGTGCCATGGTGGGTTGAATCAAGCGACAATCGTGGGTGGAGTTCGGCAGCTGTCTGACCAATGGCTGCACATTTCAAAAATAGACCCCCAACAAGAACAACAACAACAGCAACATGGAGCTCTTGTAGACCTGTGACATGAGATCAAGGTGTCAATGGACGTTACCTCTGTACAATGGTGTTTCTCGATTGGCACCAGAGATGTCTGGATTTGCTCCAGCTTCAAGAAGAAGCTCCATAGAGTCAAGGTCTCCTCGTTCTGTGGCCACCATCAGTGGGGTTTCTGCTTGGAGCGTGCGTCGATCCACAAGCCCAGGGAACTCTGTTCAAAGAACAATTGCCATTTATATCATCATGAAGTCATGCTATTTAGAGCAAAATAAATCTTTTAATGGAAACAAATGTTACTATAATTCACCAAATGTCCGTCCGTCTGTCTGTCCATCCGTTCGAAGGTACCGCAAAAACGGCTGAACCGATCGCAACGATATTTTGGGTGGGTAATCCTGGGACCCCTGGAGTAAAATAGGCTATATTGTTTTTCCAATTTTTCCAATTTTCCAGTTTTTAAAAACACGATGGAATAATATTTACCGATATGAACAGTGATGTGACTTTTATTGAAATTCTACAAATACTGTTTAGATTTTGATGAGAATTACGAACCTGCAGCGAATCCGGAAGTGGACAGATGACGGCAATGCGTGGGTTTGATAATATCCCAATACAACCGTCATTCAATCGTAATGTTAAATCGTCAAATGTTAATCGTGTTAATCGTTTCATTAAAGTATCAATTGATGATTGGAATTGAGTGAATACAATTACGATTTTGAATTCGTAATTGTGTTCACCCAACTGTACGGAACTTCACATCAAGATTTAAAATTTGTTTATGTCACGAATGTTGTTGAAAGTTTATTTTTTATATTAATGTTATTTAATTTGTGATTGGAGTGATGCTGTTTGGAATGAAAAAAGAGATATCAAGTTCAAGTGAATGACGGAATGCCGTGATGGTTTCTACTTTCTAAACGTGAAATTTGCGGATCGCCAAATGCAGATTCGCCATTGACTGGGAATGGAACAAACGTACCCGTTTGTTTGCGAACGGGTACGTTTTTCATGGAAGTCCTTCACAAACTTGCTGTCCATGTCTGACGTGTGACTGAAGGTGCTACAGGAATGTGGAATTTATTGGTTTCATGCTTTAGCATTTTCCGTTTCTGCATTGTCTGTTTGCTTCTGGCCTCCCACCCGTGCGTAGCACGGGTATGTCACTAGTGTTGATAAATTTGTAATTTCAATTTCATTGCAAAATCAATAATGATAACTAATAATGATAATAACTAGAGAGTTCATAAAGCACATTGCCCCATGTAGTGTTCAAGTGTATAATTCAATTGAAATAAAATAATTATTGTAAAAGTCGTATAAAAAATTCCGGAAGTTTAGCGCCATTGGTGCAGTCTTATACATCACCTTATTTAACATGTCCAAGTACTGCAAAATGGAAGGGTTTCAAAAGTGGCAAAAAGGCGATTTGTGATCGACACTGTTCAAGTATATTATTCAATTGCAATAAAATAATGATTTTAAAGGTTACAAAAAAATAAATCAAGAAGTTTACCACAGTAGATGCAGTGTTTTATACACCACCTTATTTAACAGAGCCATTAGTTATTCATGCCTGTTGTTTGTGTCCTTTATGATGTCGCTAAAAACAGTAACTTTCCTGTTTGGAATGATTTTCAATTTTGTTTGACTGCCAGACAGGCAGACATAGTAAAATAAAAAAAAAAAGTCGCACCAATGTCCGAAGGAAGCGGTACAGTTTGGAATTTTTAATATGAAATAAGAAAAGCCTAAAAACAAACTCTCACATTTGCATTTCTGAATCTCAGCACAAAAGGAAAACATTACTAAAATCAAAAAGCTGGTATTGGGAATGATATTGGTAGGTATGAGAGCATTTTGTAAATTTTATCGTACTAAAATTCATTCAGCTCCAGTACATGTGGGCAACATCATTTAAGTGCACAATTAGAATTGGCTTGAAGGGATTAAGAGTTAACCACAGTACCTCAAAGTGTGGAAAGGTGTCAAATGGAGGCTGAACCAGGTTGGATGGGCAGATCATCCCCTCCCTTAAGGTCATTAGTGAACCAGGTAAGTTAATCAAAAATCTGGGAATAATTCTCCTGGCATTTGTTCAGTTTCCAGAAGATACACATCCAAATCCTGAAAATTTAGATCAGCAGCATTATAAACAAAAACCTTGAGAGAGAAAGGGCATTGTTCTTATCACTCGAGTGCAATGTGAACATGGAGTTAATGCTAATCTTTCCTCTCACTTTTAAACACAGCAGACCTTGAATATTATAGATTGATGGATGACCACTCACCATGAAGGAGATATAGAAGGCAATGCCTGCTGCCTCTCCTTGCTGCTTCATGCAGGACAGTCCAGCCGTTTCCTTCGTTTGTGTCCAGCGTATCCTTGGATTTTAACAAGGCTGCCAGTGATTCGGGGTCATCAAACTCGATTGCCTTCAGCACATCATTCACCTCTCTGATATGGCTGAGAAACACATTTACAGTAAACATCAAGACCACCAACATTTGTACCGAACGACAAGTTAACATCCGCTCAACAAAACTTTTTGTATTTTCAACTTTTGTTGCATATCAAAATATAAAACAAAGGATACATTTCCCTTTTTCCTTTCGCAGCTGTCTCAATCACACCAGTCACAAAACTTCCTCAAGTTGTTAACAATGCGCATGTGTGCGTGCACGCACACACACACACACACACACACACACACACACACACACACGCACACACACACACACGGTCGGTCTGCGTTCCATCTCCTGAATCCAACCCATGTGTGGAGATAGCAGCCAACATATATATATATATATATATATACATATATATATAATATATATACATACATATATATATATATATATATATATATATATATATATATATATATATATATATATATATATATATATATATATATATATATATATATATATATATATATATACACGAGCTTGGCTCGGCTCGCTGCGCTCGCCTTACTAAGCGTCGATACTGAGGAACGGGCTTATTTTAACTGAGGATAATGACTGTACCTGAGTTGCTGTGTTGTCATGATTTTCACCAATCATGATACAAACAATTACTTTGCACAAATGTATTTGTTGTGTTTGTGATATTACATTTTTATCGGCAATTTAGGTTGAAGATTTAGGTTGAATGTTTTTTTTTCAAGAAATAACCCCTCAGCACACACATAGGGGAGGGGTAGGTGCAGACTGGAAGTTTAGGACGATTACACCTCACCACCACGTAATTCAAAACACCTCACCACCAAGTAATTCAAAATACCTCACCAGCAAGTAATTCAAAACACCTCACCACCAAGTAATTCAAAACACCTCACAGCCATAAAACACGTAATAAAAACACCTCACAGCCATAAAACACATAATAAAAACACCTCACAGTCACAAAACACGTAATAAAAACACCTCACAGCCACGAAATTGAAAACACCTCACAGCCATAAAACACGTAATATAAACACCTCACCACCACAAAATTAAAAACACCTCACAGCCATAAAACACGTAATAAAAACACCTCACCACCACGAAATTAAAAACACCTCACAGCCACGAAATTGAAAACACCTCACCACCACGAAATTGAAAACACTTCACCACCACAAAATTGAAAACACCTCACAGCTATAAAACACGGAATAAAAAACACCTCACAGCCACGAAATTAAAAACACCTCACCACCAAGTAATTCAAAACACCTCACCACCACATATTTCAAAACACCTCATCACCATGTAATTCAAAACACCTCACCACCACGTAATTATAAATACCTCACCACCACATAATTCAAAACACCTCACCACCACGTAATTCAAAACACCTCATCACCACGTAATTCAAAACACCTCACCACCACGTGATTTAAAAACACCTCACCACCATGTGATTTAAAAACACCTCACCCCCATGTGATTTAAAAACACCTCACCACCATGTGATTTAAAAACACCTCACCACCACGTCATTTAAAAACACCTCACCACCACATAATTCAAAATACCTCACCACCACGTGATTCAAAACACCTCACCACCACGTAATTCAAAACACCTCACCACCATGTGATATAAAAACACCTCACCACAACGTAATTCAAAACACGTCACGACCATGTGATGTAAAAACACCTCACCACCACATCATTTAAAAACACCTCACCACCACATAATTCAAAACACCTCACCACCACGTAATTCAAAACACCTCACCACCACGTAATTGAAAACACCTCACCACCATGTGATTTAAAAACACCTCACCACCATGTGATTTAAAAACACCTCACCACCATGTGATTTAAAAACACCTCACCACCACATAATTCAAAATACCTCACCACCACGTGATTCAAAACCACCACAACGTTATTAAAAACACTTCACAACCACGGAAACAAAAGTTTGAGGGAGTCCGTTAAGTGACAACACAGACACTGCCCAGATGTGTAGATATCTATCTATAATTCCAGTAATCTCTGTGTGTATGTATGTATGTATGTCTGTATGTCTGTGACCGCTGTTTCTCGACAACCACGGGTCCGATATACTTGAAACTTGCCAGGTATATTGCTGGGGACCCGAGGATGTGCCTTTTCAAGGTTTCATATTAATCGGACAAGTAGTTACCGAGCTATGTCCCAAAAACGATTCAACCAATCAGAGAGCAGCGAGCTATCACGTGTGCTGAACGTGCCGAACAGACTCTGCCTCGGACGGCACATTTGAGAGCGTATTCATTTATTTCACGTTGGCAAACTATGTTGGCGGTTAAACTATGTTTTAAAACTAATTAAAACTAATTTGCGATTCTTTCGCTTTCCTGCGCGTTTGTGCACGCTATGGCGATTTCTTTACCAAACTCCGCAAGCCTGTTCGCTTTGGACCAAACCATTTCATGTAAATAGAGGGGGGGGGATTGTCACCGTACTCGCAAGCCGTTCGCTTTGGACCAAACCATTTCATGTAAATAGAGGGGGGGGGGGGGGATATAATTTTAGATATAGATATAGTACGGGCATGCCCTAGTATAGATAAATGAGTGTACCTGAGTTGCTGTTTTGTCATGGTTTAAACCAATCATAATTCAAACAATTATTTTGCACAAATGTATTTGTAATATACGTGATATCACATTTTATAAACAATTGAAGTTGAAAACTTAAGTTGGGGAAAAAAGATTTCCCCCAAAAAATTCCCAAAAAAAAACAAAAAACAACATTAGAACATTTATTTAAAAAAATACCCTAAGGACATACCGACGGGAGAGATATGTGCATACCAGAAGTTTGGTACGATTCACAAAAGTTTGAGAAAGTAGTTCAGTGACAACACAGGACAGGACAGGACAGACACTGCACAGATATATATATATACATGGATGAATGAATATATGAATATACACATACACAAACACACACCACACAAATACACAAACACACACCACACAACACACACATACACCACACAACACACACACATATATACACACACACCACACACACACGCACACCACACATATATACACACACACCACACAACACACACCACACACACATATATACACACACACTGCACAACACACGCCACACACACAGAACACACACACACCACACAACACACACACACACACACACACACCACACAACACAC
>NC_136261.1:252505250-252555250 GCF_964187855.1 Myxine glutinosa | reverse complement strand
TTTCACGGCCAGGTACGCACAGTGGTGAGAAAAAGTTTGTGAAACAAAATAACAGCATGGTGTGAAGCTATGCTCGCACGATAAAGCCGAACAAAATGGACGACACCAGGAACGAAGTTTCACTGAGCTATTTATTCTAGCTCAACTCGAAAGAACTCAAAAGCCCTGAGCGTTTTTTGTGAGATCCTGACAAATCTCACACTCTTACAATGTCTCTCCGAAAGGACCGACTGGACAACCCTCCCATCTACTTTCTCAACAATCCTCTCCAAGAAGTTCTGTCGCTCAAGCTTTTGTGTCTCACTATCTGCCATGATCTTTCTTGGGAAAACCACATTTCCAAGCTGGCCTCCAAAGCCAGTCGCCGACTGGGCATCCTCCGTCATGCGAAGTCCTTCCTTGGTACACCTGAGCTCCTCACCACATACAAGGCTTTCATCCGCAGCTCAATGGAATACTGTTCCCCCCTCTGGGCTGGTGCTCCTGCCTCACACCTTTCTCGGCTTCACGCTGTTGAGGCCAAAGCTTTCAGAATCATTGGAATCTCCTGCGATGTAGTCAACTCCGAGGGCCTTTCACTCACTCACCGCAGGCAGGTTGGTGGTCTTGCTGTCTTCTACCGACTCCTCTCCGGCCTTGCTCCCCCAGCTCTCTCTGTGCTCTGTCCCCCCAATATTCCTTCAGGTCGCACAAGATCTGCCTGCAACCCTCTTGTGGTTAAACTGCCAAAGTCTAGGCTCTCTGCTCACCTTCACTCTTTCATTCCCCTTTTCTCCCGCCTCTGGAACAAACTCCCCCACTCCCTTCAATCCCACTCCTCCCTCCAGGTCTTTAAAACAGCTGTTCACCACCATCTCTTATCTTCCCCCATCGAAAACCTTGATCTTTTCTACCCCCGGTAATTCACCCCAGAATCCTTGCAGTGTTCATATGTTTTATTCCTCTCCCACCTCCCCCCAAGTCCTCCCGATGTCCCTGCTCTCAAATGTTGTGTTTGTGTCCTTCCCCCTCTCTCCCCATCTTGTCTGCCGCTCCCCTTGTTTTTTGTGTTTTGTGTGTCGGTTTGTCTTTTTGTGTGATTAATGTTAGCTCTTTCACGAGCCTCGATCTTGTATACAAAAAAAAGAAAGAAAAAAAAGAAGCCCTGACTAGCCCGTTAACGGGCGGCAATTTATATCAAAAGTTCACCACACAAAAGCCACGCCTCTCAGGCGGGGCGTGGTATGCAAATAAGTCAGCCACGCCTCTCAACGGGGCGTGGTATGCAAATCGAGAGTCCGCCCGGGCAAGGCAAGTCCGGACACGTCCGGGCGAGTCCGGGCAAGTCACCGCCCGCCGGTTACGTCATCGGCCGGTGCAAGGTGATTGTGTCATCCTTCCGGTAACCGCTACATGCGTCCCCCCAGAATTAACTTGCACCGGGAGAGTCTGTTTGAGGGGGGTCTTGATGACCCGGCCGAAACGACCCCTGGCGATTCGTGTGGGGGTGGTAGGTGGCGTGGCAGTGGATGGTCGGGCGTGGGGCTTGGTTAACGGGGGACGGCCCCGTCGTGGAGGAAGGGCCAACCGTGGAGGTTGGTCGAGGTCCAAATGGGCCGGCTTGGGGCGGTCCATGGAGATGCGGTCCGGTTTGCCGCCGATGTCAATGATGAACGACTTGTCGTCCCTCTTCAGGACCCTGTGTGCGTCGTCCATCGTACGGCGGCCGGAGTGGTCCCCGGTATGCGTCGTTCCGGATAAAAACGTACTCCGCAGTGCGAAGTGCTGGGGGGACGTTGGGGGCAGCCGTGGTGGGCACGGGGGCAAATCTCCTGGCGGCCTCCTGGAGGACCGAGCGTTGGCGAGCCGTGGATCAGGGGCCGGTGGCGTCAGGGATGAACTCGCCCGGCACGCGCAGTGGCTGGCCGTAGACCAGCTCGGCGGTGGAAGCCTGGAGGTCCTCTTTAGGGGCCGTTCGGAGGCTCAATAGGACCCACGGGAGCCTGTCGGCCCAACCGTTGTCCTGGAGGCTGGCCCTGAGAGTGGCCTTCATCGAGCGGTGGAACCGCTCACACAAGCCGTTGGCTTGGGGGTGGTAGGCCATGGTATAGCTTGACCCCCAAGGCCTGGGCGACCGCGCCCCAAAGCTCGGAGGTGAATTGCGAGCCTCTGTCAGAGGAGATGTCTGAGGGGGCGCCGAAACGGGCAATCCAGGTGCCAATGAAGGCCTGCGCCACGTCGGCGGATGTTGTTGATGCCAGCGGGACGGCCTCCGGCCACCTGGTGGTCCTGTCCACTATCGTGAGCAGGTGGGTGAAGCCCCGCGAGGGGGGAAGGTGTCCCACCAGGTCCACATTGACGTGGTCGAAGCGCCGCGTGGGCACGTCGAATGGTGCCAACGGGGCCTGGGTGTGCCGGTGGACCTTCGCGCGCTGGCAGGCGACACAGGCGTTGGCCCAGTCGCGGCCGTCCTTACGTAGCCCGTGACAGACGAACTTTGCTGCCACGAGCTTCTGCGACGCTTTCCGGCCTGGGTGGGAAAGGCCGTGGAGGGCGTCAAATATGTGCCGCTGCCATCCGGTGGGCACGATGGGGCGAGGCTGGCCCAGGGAAACGTTGCACAGGAGAACTGTGCCTGTGTCCTCGAACGTCATTTAAAAACACCTCACCACCAAGTAATTCAAAACACCTCACCACCATATCATTTAAAAACACCTCACCACCACGTAATTCAAAACACCTCATTACCAACTAATTCAAAACACCTCACCACCACATAATTAAAAACACCTCACCACCACGTAATTCTAAATACCTCACCACCACGTAATTCAAAACACCTCACCACCATGTGATTTTAAAACACCTCGCCACCACGTCATTTAAAAACACCACAACCTTATGAAAAACACTTCACAACCACGGAAACAAAAGTTTGAGAAAGTAGTTCAGTGACAACACAGGACAGACACTGCACAGATATATATATACGAGCTTGGCTCGGCTCGCGCGACACTGAGGAACGGGCTTATTTTAACTGAGGCTAATGACTGTGCCTGAGTTGCTGTGTTGTCATGATTTTCACCAATCATAATACAAACAATTACTTTGCCCAAATGTATTTGTTGTGTTTGTGATATTACATTTTTATAGGCAAATTAGGTTGAAGATTTAGGTTGAATGTTTTTTTTTCAAGAAAGAACCCCTCAGCACATACATAGGGGAGGAGTTGGTGCAGACTGGAAGTTTGGGACGATTACACCTCACCACCACGTAATTCAAAACACCTCACCACCACGTAATTCAAAACACCTCACCACCATGTAATTCAAAATACCTCACCACCAAGTAATTCAAAACACCTCACCAGCAAGTAATTTAAAACACCTCACAGCCATAAAACACGTAATAAAAACACCCCACCACCACGAAATTAAAAACACCTCACAGCCATAAAACACGTAATAAAAACACCTCACAGCCATAAAACACGTAATAAAAACACCTCACAGCCATCAAACACGTAATAAAAACACCTCACCACCACAAAATTAAAAACACCTCACAGCCATAAAACACGTAATAAAAACACCCCACAGCCACGTCATTTAAAAACACCTTACCACCAAGTAATTCAAAACACCTAACCACCACAAAAATAAAAACACCTCACAGCCATAAAACACGTAATAAAAACACCTCACCACCACAAAATTAAAAACACCTCACAGCCATAAAACACATAATAAAAACACCTCACAGCCACGAAATTAAAAACACCTCACCACCACGTCATTTTAAAAACACCTCACTACCAAGTAATTCAAAACACCTCACCACCACATAATTCAAAACACCTCATCACCAACTAATTCTAAACACCTCACCACCACATAATTAAAAACACCTCACCACCACGTAATTATAAATACCTCACCACCAATTAATTCAAAACACCTCACCACCATGTGATTTAAAAACACCTCACCACCACGTCATTTAAAAACACCTCACCACCATGTGATTTAAAAACACCTCACCACCATGTGATTTAAAAACACCTCACCACCACGTCATTTAAAAACACCTCACCACCGCATGATTCAAAATACCTCACAGCCACGTAATTCAAAATACCTCAACACCAAGTAATTCAAAACACCTCACCACCAAGTAATTTAAAACACCTCACCACCACGAAATTGAAAACAACTCACAGCCATCAAACACGTAATAAAAACACCTCACCACCACGAAATTAAAAACACCTCACCACCACGAAATTGAAAACACCTCACAGCCATCAAACACGTAATAAAAAACACCTCACAGCCATAAAACATGGAATAAAAACACCTCACCACCACGAAATTAAAAACACCTCACAGCCATAAAACACATAATAAAAACACCTCACAGCCATAAAACACATAATAAAAACACCTCACAGCCATAAAACACGTAATAAAAACACCTCACAGCCATAAAACACGTAATAAAAACACCACCACCACAAAATTAAAAACACCTCAAAGCCTTAAAACACGTAATAAAAACACCTCACAGCCATAAAACACGTAATAAAAACACCTCACAGCCATAAAACACGTAATAAAACACCTCACCACCACAAAATTAAAAACACCTCACAGCCATAAAACACGTAATAAAAACACCCCACAGCCATAAAACACGTAATAAAAACACCTCACCACCACGAAATTAAAAACACCTCACAGCCATAAAACACGTAATAAAAACACCTCACCACCACGAAATTAAAAACACCTCACAGCCATAAAACATGTAATAAAAACACCTCAGCCATAAAACACGTAATAAAAACACCTCACCACCACGAAAGTAAAAACACCTCACAGCCATAAAACATGTAATAAAAACACCTCACAGCCATAAAACATGTTTTAAAAACACCCCACAGCCATAAAACATGTAATAAAAACACCTCACCACCACGAAAGTAAAAACACCTCACAGCCATAAAACATGTAATAAAAACACCTCACCAACACGTCATTTAAAAACACCTCACCACCAAGTAATTCAAAACACCTCACCACCACATAATTCAAAACACCTCATCACCAACTAATTCTAAACACCTCACCACCACATAATTAAAAACACCTCACCACCACGTAATTATAAATACCTCACCACCAATTAATTCAAAACACCTCACCACCATGTGATTTAAAAACACCTCACCACCATGTGATTTAAAAACACCTCACCACCACGTCATTTAAAAACACCTCACCACCACATAATTCAAAATACCTCACCACCTCGTGATTCAAAACCACCACAACGTTATTAAAAACACTTCACAACCACGGAAACTAAAGTTTGAGGGAGTCGTTAAGTGAGAACACAGATACTGCCCAGATGTGTAGATATATAGATAAATGACTGTACCTGAGTTGCCGTTTTGTCATGGTTTAAACCAATCATAATTCAAACACTTATTTTGCACAAATGTATTTGTAATATACGTGATATCACATTTTATAAACAATTGAAGTTGAAAAAAAAAAATTCCCAAAACAATTCCAAAAAAAAAAAAAAAAATTGGAAAATTTTTCAAAGAAAATACCCTTAGGACATACCGACGGGAGAGATATGTGCATTCCAGAAGTTTGGTACGATTTCACAAAAGTTTGAGAAAGTAGTTCAGTGACAACACAGGACAACACAACACAACACAACACAGGACAGGAGAAACGCTGCACAGATATATATATATATAGATATACACTACCGGTCAAAAGTTTAGGCACACCCAACACAATCTATCTATAATTCCAGTAATCTCTGTGTGTATGTTTGTTTGTACGTTTGTTTGTTTGTTTGTATGTCTGTGACCGCTGTTTCTCGACAACTACCGGTCCGATATACTTTAAACTTGCCAGGTATATTGCTGGGGACCCGAGGATGTGCCTTTTCAAGGTTTCATATTAATCGGACAATTACTTACCGAGCTATGTCCAAAAAACGATTCAACCAATCAGAGAGCAGCGAGCTATCGCGTGTGCCGAACGTGGCGGACACACTCTGCCTCGGATGGCACATTTGAGAGCATATTCATTTATTTCACGTTTGCAAACTATGTTGCCGTTAAACTATGTTTTAAAACTAATAAAAACTAATTTGCGATTCATCGTAACTGCGATATACGACCTTCCGGACAGTGAGGACTGCACTTCCGGCATCCAATCACAGAACGCGTTATTGCGTAGGCGTGGCCGATGTGAGAGCGAGCTGATGCTGAGCCCAGCGCGTGCGCCATTACGGTACGTAATTCGATTTCTTCCGGAGAAAATAATAATTTCTCGATTTCTTATGCGCATTATTTCTCCCAATTCAGTCAGAGCGAAGGGCGGAAGCGAAGAGCGTTGTTTTTTTTGTTTACGGGCGTACGGGCGGGGTAGAGCGTACGGGTAGCGTTTTTTTTTTTTTTTGGCACATTTGAGAGCGTATTCATTTATTTCACGTTGGCAAACTATGTTGCCGCTATGTTGGCGTTAAACTATGTTTTAAAACTAATTAAAACTAATTTGCGATTCTTTCGCTTTCCTGCGCATTTGTGCACGCTATGGCGATTTCTTTACCAAACTCCGCTAGCCGTTAGCTTTGGACCAAACCATTTCATGTAAATAGAGGGGGGGGGATTGTCACCGTACTCGCAAGCCGTTAGCTTTGGACCAAACCATTGCATGTAAATAGAGGGGGGGGGGGGGGATATACTTTTAGATATATATATAGTACGGGCATGCCCTAGTGTGTTTAATGTGCAAAATGAACATAAGATGTGAACAAAACTCTTACCAAAGATATATCTGCTTATCTTCTGATAATATATTGTGCTTCAATGCATCTTTCTTGTGCGAAATGTAGGTTGAAAGCAATTTTGGGAAATAGGTTGAAAAGTGCAATACTTAATCCAAACTGAAACGCAAAGATAATGTTATTGACGTTTCATCTCAGGAGAAAACACTGTTTACAAATACTCTGCTCTGTGTGGAATTCATGTTGTGCTTAGTTTCTTCTTTAAGCCGCTGTCACACCTTGACGTTTTAGCCAGCGTATGCCCACGTATGAAAAAATTGGCGAATACGCTGGCACACGTCGAATACGTTATGGGTAAGTTTTGTATACGTTAAGAGCACGCTGAAGCACGCTGGCATACGTCGTAGTACGCCGAGCTCGTCGACAAATTTTGTGCATGCACAACCCGTGCATGCACAAAATTTGTCGACGTATGCCAGCGTATGACTCACACCAGCACTCAATTTTGATACGTCGGCATACACTGGCTAAATCGTCAAGGTGTGACAGCGGCTTCACGTGCAATGTCTATTATTGCCAGGTGTTGCAAAAAATGTTTACAGAAAGGCCAGCCATACAATCTAATGAGTGTTTTTGTGTTTCAGATTGCATGAACATGGGTGCCAAAGCTGAGCTAACGCCAGAAAAAAGAAAGGCAATTGTAACTTTGAGAAAAGAAGGCCTTGAAACAGTTGCAATACTGGAGCTGTTTAGCTGGGCTCTAATATCCGGTACTGTAAGACTTCTGTTGCGCAGACTGGTGATTAAGATTACTTGTCCTGCAATTCTGTTGTGATTCTTGGTTGACCAGAACGTTTTCTATCTACATTTCTACCATTTTCGTTATGTCGTTTAATGGCACAAGCAACTGCATTTACTGACACTTGTAATTTTTTACAATTTCTCTCAAGGATTGGCCTTCTTTTCTCAAAGTTACAATTGCCTGTCTTTTTTTAAGCATCGTTTTATAGCCCTCGCCAGAGGGCAGGGTATTGCATTTGAGTCTGTTTGATTGTCTGTTTATCTGATTGTCTGCACAGAATAAATATGATTTTCTCTGCAACCGTTGGTCCGATTGACAGGAAATTTCCACCATAAGTGCAACTCCTCCTCTATAATTTTTTAATGATAATTATGACGTCATTAGGTCACGTGGTTCGGCCGCCATCTTGGAAAAACCGAAAAAATTTGCACCTCTATATCTCCAAAAGCGCTGAATATAAAAAAATGAGACATGGCTCATTGTAAAGAACTCTCCATGTGGAATAAAATATGTTAATGATGATGTCATAGGTGCCTCCATTATGACGTCATAATTCGACAAGTACAAAACTTTATCCAATCAAGATGAATTTTCTTGAGCGCCATGTCGGCATAAACTGGTGGAGAAAAAAAAAAATGATGATGTCATCGGTCACCTGGTTCGGCCGCCATCTTGGAAAAACCGAAAAACGTTGCACCTCTATATCTCCGAAAGGGCTGAATTGAAAAAATTAAGACATGGCTCATTGTAAAGAACTCTCCATGGGGAATAAAATATGTTAATGATGATGTCATAGGTGCCTCCATTATGACGTCATAATTTGACAAGTATAAAACTTCATCCGATCAAGATTAAATTTATTGAGCATAATCTAGGAATGAATTAGTTTAGAAAAAAAACAATGACGTCATCAGTCACGTGTTCGGCCGCCATATTTGTTTTAACACAAAAGCCTTAAAAAAACCATTGAAAATACATCCTGGCGAGGGTTTGCAATCTCTGATTGCTCTTTTTCTTGTTATTGTGATTGAGGCTGCTCTGCACATATTCACAATCGCCGGCACTACGGCCGTATAATATTTGGTAAAAACCTATATAGATGGCAAATTATGAGGAGGAACAATGCTGGGATGTCCTGGAATGGAATTGGATGTCAACTTCCTTTCCATTGGATTGTTTTCAGTAGATAGGTAGACAGATATCAACAAGAAAGGGCAATCGAAGATTGCAGACCCTCACCAGGACGTGTTTTTAGTGTTTTTTTTAAGGCTTTGGTGTTGAAACAAATATGGCTGCCGAACCATGTGACTGATAACGTCATCATTTTTTTTCTCCACCAATTTATCTCTAGATGATGCTCAAGAAATTTCATCTGGATCAGATGAAGTTTTGTACTTGTCGAATTATGACGTCATAATGGAGTCTACTATGACATCATTATTAACACATTTTATTCCACATGGAAAGTTCTTTATAATGAGCCATGTCTCGATTTTTTCTACGCAGCGCTTATGGAGATATAGAAGTGCAAAATTTATCGGTTTTTCCAAGATGGCGCCCATACCAAGTGACCTATGACTATCATTATCATTAAAAAATTCTACAATAGAAGGTGAAGCTATGTTGGAAATTTCCTGTCAATTGGACAAACGGTTGCAGAGAAAATCATATTTATTCTGTGCGGACAAGCAAACAAACAAGAAGACGTCATGCAGAGCACGATACTTGCAAAATCCACCCCCGGCTCACCCCCTCCCCCCCTCCCCCCAAAAGGATGCCATTGATCCATAAAATTGTCCATTTCATCCAGATTTAAATTGACGATCTCGATCAAAGCTCAGATTAACAGGATGAAAAGTGACGATTTTTCAAATGAAAATTTATGATTTTAGAAGTTTCACCTTGAGTTGACCTTTGACCTTTTGACCTCAAATATAGTTTGTTTCCCAATTCAATGAGGCGCTATGCAAATGCTGTTAAATGTTCAGTGCATTTCAATCGGATGAAAATTTATGATTTTGGAAGTTTGACCTTGAGTTGACCTTTGACCTTTTGACCTCAAAAATGGTTGGTTTACCTATTTAGTGACTCAATGTGCAAATGCTGTTCAATTTTCAATTCAATCGGATGAAAATTGACGGTTTTTCAGATGACAATTGATGATTTTGGAAGTTTGACCTTGAGTTGACCTTTGACCTCAAAAATAGTTGGTTTCCCAATTTAGTGACTCAATATACAAATGCTGTTCAATTTTGAAGTCAATGGGATTAAAAATGGCGATTTTACAAATTTGACCTCCAGATGAACTTTGATCTCAAAATCAATAAGCTTCTCAATTATTCCCCATGGATAGTTCAATAATTAGACGTGCAATTAGACTTGTGAGATAAAAGAGCAATAAGTCTTGTGAGACGTTTTTCTTTCACCACAAGCAGTGTTGTGACATGAATGGAATCTTCTTCAAAGGTTATCCAGAAGAGCTCTCCAGAACTGGCTTCGTGCTATGCGTTATAAGGCCAGAAAACTGATAAGATGTCCTCTTCTCACTCCAGGACACAAAGCAGTCCACTTGTCAAGGTGCCGGGCATGGAGACACTGGAATATTGCATCTTGTGAAGAGGTGAAGAGCCCTGTCGGGATATTTTTGATCGTGTCCTTCCACATTTTGACAACCACTCACTTCTCAAAAGATCTGTATTCATGGATGGCAATGCCAGACCCCCACTCTCATGCAGTTACTGACTTCTTGTAAAAAATGTCATCAGAATGTTGCACTGGCCAGCAAAGAATCCTGATTTAAATGAATTGGAGCGCATCGAGGCATTCTTGGGTGTAGATTCAAAAAATATGACCCATTGTGCAGACTATGGCAGAGATTGAGGCTGCTATGCACAAATAATGGCAATAACCCATGTTGGATTCTCTCTGGCAGCTTTTTCAGTGGAGTAGAAGGATGGTTGCAGCAGTCATCATCATAATCCTCATCATCATCATATTTGTGGCATGTTTTTTATGATCGGATGCCCTTCCTGACACCACCACAGAATTAGCTGTGGACCTAGCCTTTGTCCAAAGAGACATACCATGCAAGACAGCAGGGGATTTGCAATCAAAGTTTCTTTCTCCTAGGTGGACTTCCTACCAAGGCTAAAGAGCTCCACCTACCCTGGTTGGATGGGTGAGTGTCACAGCAAGTCCTCACAACGGAGGGCCATGCACCTCACAGCAAGTCCTCACAACGGAGGGCCATGCACCTCTAGGGTACCAAATATACTCCGAGATCCTCCAGACATTTAGCCAGTGCCCTCAAGAGCACTGTTACCATGATGCACCAGTCGGAGATAGTCTGAAAGTCTTGGCAAGGGTAGAGGCTAATGTAGCGGAGGGAATGGCTTACACACTTGGCCTTCCTTTCGCTCGCAGAGCTATCCGGCGGCAGTAGCTAAAAGCAACGAGTGGTAAACCACATGGCACCCAACTACAGCACTAGACCGGTACACTTGCCCTGTGAAAAAAAAGAAAAAAAACTACCAAATTCATTCTATTGTGTTTAAACTGAGATTTTTAAAAACATCCACCAGGAGCAATGCTGGCAGATGTGGTCCCAGCTTATCATCCATCGGAGGGATGGCACCTGTGATGCAATGCCCTGTTTGTGAAGCACTGATCCGGCAGTTTACCGTCCTACCAATAACTGAACCCAGACTAGATAGCTGAAAGGTACGTGCACTACCTCTGCACCACCCTGCCAGACCCATATAAAGGTACAGGTTTCTCCATGATAATTTGTACTCGTATGAAACTCGTGTTTTATTCAACATTATTCAACATTTTATTCAACATTAAAATAATGTAAATTATTCAACATTTAAAGGATCCAGCTTGTTGGTCTCTAGTTTAAAATCACAATATGTGAATGATCTTTGCTTAGTGCTTTTTTGTCTGTTGTTTGGTTTTGTCTGTTGGTACTGAATAGGCACCTTTCTGGAACATGATGAACAAAACAGAGAGAAATAAATAATGCTGCGTTAGAGGAGGCAGGAATTTGGCTGGGGCTGCTCTTTATAAAGAATGGTGCGGGCCATTTAATGGCTACAATTACACAAAGGCCTTTTGTGGTCCCCTGGAACAATGTTTTCATTAGATTTTATTATGTCGGGAATCAAAACACGATGAGACATCTTAAAGGCAAGTTTGTTCACATTGAGCTATTTTCTCATTCTTACACAATGTCCCATTAAGTTTGGGATGGCGATTCATAGGGCATGCACACTTAGTCCAAGTCCTTTATGAACCAGCTGGCCAAATCTGATGTATGACACATATCACTGTAATATCCAATCAGTGAGCAATCTATATAATAATACGTTTGTTCTTCCGTCTATATTTAACATTCCATTCCACCCATTGGATGGACAGCTGGCGTGACTCCACCCATAATTTCAACCAGAAAAATAATAAGGTCGCCATGTTGGTGCTCAATACTATGTGAAGACAGACATTTTCACAGCTGTCATATTCACAATCACCATTTCCCTCCCTATAGTTTTTCCTTCCTGTGTAAAACGACCAAAGCGATTGTTAAAAGGATCATCAAATAAGTAAAGGTTGGAGCCGATAGCCGTCGTGGGCCTTGTGAAGATCACAGTACGTATAGTCCTCAGTGATTGAGGCAATGGTCTGTTGTCTATACACCACCAAAATAACTATGTGGTATTTACTCAAGCAGGGCTTTTAGCATGGAGACTATGCGGGTCTTTGCTATTATTTCCGACTATTTTCTCTGAAACAACTCAACCAGGGACCATAATACACGTCTTTGTCCGAGGACTTCCAGGAATCTTGTGACATTGTGAAATAAAACATCCAGCATTATTTACTTTGAACAGTGTGTGTATGTATGTATGTATGTATGTATGTATGTATATATATATATATATATATATATATATATATATATATATATAACCAAAGGTAATTGTAATTGTCGGATATGGTATGAGGAATGGAGAAGGTGAAAGGATTTTGGAGTTTGCTGATGTAGCTGGTTTGTTCATTTGCAATACTCAGTTCCAGAAAGAGGATAATAAGCTTGTTACATACACGTCAGGTGGGTCGACGACAACAGTTGACTACCTCATGGTGCATAGGCGAGATAGGGGGCACCTCCAGGACACAAAGGTGATCCCGGGGGAGGGGGCTGTTTCACAGCACCACTTGGTTGTCTGCGACATAAGGGTGAAAGGTGCGAGGAGAGCTCGGCGGGTGAAGTACCAACCGAGAATGAAGGTGTGGAGGTTGAAAGAGGTGACAGTAAGGGAGGCATTAAAAGAGAGGCTGCGTATGGTAGAGGATGATGTGTTTGAGCTTGAAAGTGGTTGGATGTCAATGAAAGATACTCTGTTGGGAGCCGTTGGTGAGGTATGTGGATGGACTAAAGGACCACCGAGGCACTCGGAAACATGGTGGTGGTATGATGAAGTTGGAAAGAGAATTGACGAGAAGAGGAAGAAGTTCAAGGAGTGGCAGAAGGCGAAGGGTATGGGGGCAGAAAAGGCAGAGCATGAAAGTTATAAGGCAGCCAAGAAGGCTGCAAAGAAAGAGGTAGCAAAGGCGCAGGAGGCATCCAGGAAAATGTTCGGAGAACGCTTGGATTCGGAAGAGGGTCAGAGAGCGGTATTCAGGATTGCAAAGCAGATAGCGAAAGAGAGGTGTGATGTGATGGGGGTGAGTTGCTTGAAGGATGAAGTGGGACAAATCGTCGTGGACCCAGATGGAATTAAAGGAAGATGGAAGAGATATATGGAAATGCTGTTGAATGCAGAGAATGAATGGGATGGCAACATGGAGAGTAACCCAGTTTTAGGACTGGCAGAGAAGATAACTGAGAAGGAAATTGAGGAAGCGATAACAACAATGAAGTGTAGAAAAGCAGGAGGGCCGACTGGAGTTGTGGGAGATATGTTGGAGGCAGCGGGAAGTTGGGGTGTGAAGAGAATGACAGAGATCTGTAATCTGGTGGTGAAAGAAGGCAGCATTCCAATGGATTGGGAACTGAGTACCCTCGTCCCTCTATACAATGGTAAAGGTGACCCTCTGGACTGTGGCTCGTATCGAGTGATAAAATTATTGGAGCATGGAATGAAGGTATTGGAAAGATTGTTGGAGAGGGGGATAAGGAAGAAAGTGAAGATCAACGAAATGCAGATTGGATTTATACCAGGAAGAGGAATGACAAACGCGCTTTTTATTATAAGGCCGTTGCAGGAGAAGTACATGGAGAAGAGGAAGAAGTTGTTCCTTGGGTTTGTTGATCTGGAGAAAGCATACGATAGGGTTCCACGCGAAGTAGTGACATGGGCATTGAGGAAGTTAGGAGTGGAGGAATTTGTTGATCAGAGTAGTGATGGCAATGTACAAAAGAGCGCGCACAGCTGTAAGGACGAAGGACGGGAACAGTGGTGAGTTTGAGGTGAAGGTGGGAGTGCATCAGGGGTCAATACTAAGTCCGCTACTATTTGTAGCTGTGATGGAGTTGCTGGCTCGGAATGTAAAGGAGGGTTTGCCGTGGGAGTTGTTGTATGCAGATGATCTGGTGTTGATTGCGGAAAGTATGGATGGACTGAAGGAGAAGCTGAACAAGTGGAAGGAATGTATGGAGACAAAATATCTGAAGGTGAATATCAGAAAAACGAAGGTGATGGCAAGTGGTAAAGCATGTGGTAAGGTGGAAAGAACTGGGAAGTGGCCATGTGCTGTGTGCAGAAAGGGTGTCGGAGTGAACTCCATTCAATGTACAATATGCGCTGAGTGGGTTCATCAAAAATGTAGTAGTTTGAGAGGGTCATTAACCAGTGTGGCAGCTACATTCAAGTCTGAGGTGTGCACAGAGGGAGCTGCAGATGGAGGGAAATCTTGAGTTGGTTTTTGGAGACGGCGTGAACCTGGAAGGTGTGAAAACATTTTGCTACCTAGGCGACATGCTGAATGGAGAAGGTGGATCAGACTTGCTAGAGTGAGATGTGCATGGAAGAAGTTTCGGGAAGTGAGTGGCGTGCTGACGAAGAGGGGAGTGTCGTTGAAGCTGAAGGGAAAGGTGTATGCTGCATGTGTGAGAAGTGTTATGATTTTTGGGGGCGAGACATGGGTAATGAATGTAGAGCAGCAATGAAGTCTGGAAAGGGTGGAAATGCAAATGGTTCGGTGGATGTGCGGAGTATCGTTGAGAGAGAGGAAGACAAATGATGAATTGCGAAAGATGATGGGAATAGAGCCTGTGATGGATGCTGTGCAGAGAAACAGGTTGAGATGGTTTGGTCATGTGTTGAGGAAGGATGAAAGTGACTGGTTGAGAGGAGTGATGGAAATGAATGTAGAAGGAAGTGGAGGACGGGGAAGACTGAGAAAGACTTTGCTAAAGGTGGTGGAAGAAGAAATGCAGGCAAGGGGGTTAACAAGGGGAGATGCAGAAAATAGGGCAAAATGGAGAAGATTGTCATGGGGCTCACAAGGCTAACCCCTGCTCGAGCAGGGAAAATGCCTGTTGTTGTTGTCATATACCAAAGGTGGATGGTGGCTATTTTTTCGCTCTTGATTCTAAGATTTTTCTCGTATATTAGTTGGAGGTGTGCGTTATTCTGTCTGTTTGTCAATCACCTTCAGGTTACAATTTCAAATCAATCTTCACTGAACTTCACGAAATGGTAGAGTTGATCAGAAGCAAAAAGCCTATTTATTTTGAGGTCAACATAGGCCAAAGGTCAACAACTTTGCGTCAAATTTCTAAAATCATCAATTTTTATCCGAATGACTTGAAATTTGAAAAAGATTTGCATATCACGTCTGCAAATTTAACCACCGAATATTTGTAAGTTCATATTTGTTTTAGGGATTTCGCAAATATCGTGCTCTGCACAGTCTTTCTTGTCTTGTTTGTTTGTTTATCTGTGAACAGGTATCTCAAAAAGGTATGGACGGATTCGGTAAAAATTTGGTGAAGAGGTTGAGTAATGGTGGGTATGTGACAAGGACGAAATGATTCGATTTTGATGGAGATCCGGATCCGAATCCGATAATTTTTAGTGATTCATCACAATTGAGAGGTAGGGCAAAAACAATATACAGGGTGTATAAAAAATATACAATATACAAAAACAATACACACCATCACATGGACATTTATCTTCATGGGATTCTGCAATAAAAATCAATAAAATCGTTATTTCACTGAAATAGATAAGGACTTTATAAACACCCTGTATAGCAGGATATCTCAAAAGGTGGTGGACGGATTTGGACAAAACTTGGTGGACAGGTTGAGTGTGTGACAAGGAAGAATCTATTCAATTTTGGGGAAGATACAAATCCTGATCAGAGTTTTTTCAGTCATTCTTCAACATTGAGTGATGTGGCTAAAACAGATTGATAACATGATATCTCAAAACATTATGTGTGGATTTAGACTAAACTTGGTGAAAAGGTTGGGTGTGTGACGAGGACAAATTGATTCAATTTTGGTGAAGATCTAAATACGGATCCAGATTCGAGATTTTTTTTTTAATTCACAAGTGATTCTTCACCATTGAGTGATCGGGCCAAAAACGACATCCCTTGGTCCTCGGTTAACGTTGTGGTTACATGCTTGAAAACTACGACATGACGTTACATGGATCAATTTATTTTACAAGAAATAAAATAAAAGGGTATGCTAGGTTCCTTTTCCCCCACTAAATGCATCACATTCATCAGTGACCCCATCCGATTGAAACTGCGTGATAGAGAGCCGCAAGAGGTTGAACAGTTCGCTTACCTGGGCGCTATACACACCAAGTCCACAGGTGAAGAAATTTCAGCACGTATTGACAAAGCTGCTGCAGCATTTGTCAGCTTGCGAAAGAGAGCATGGAATGACAAAAGCATTATAACCAAAACAAAGCTACACATGTACCAAGCATGTGATGTCGGTCTACTTCTCTATGCTGCTGAAATGTGGATCGTATATGACAATCATGAGCACAGGCTGAATTCTTTCCAACTCCAGTGCCTGTGGAAGATCCTTGGGGGTTCAAGGGAAAGACAACATTCCTGACTCAGAAGTTTTGACCACGGCTAAATCAGTTAGTATCATGCGACGCTGAAAAGGCGAAGATTGTGGTGGCTTGGACATATTGTCCATATGGATCAAGAGCATCTGCCCAAATCGATCCTTGATGGAGTTCTAGATGAGGACATCCACAAAATCGGAAGACCAAAACTATGCTTCAAAGATCTGTGTAAACAGGACTTGTAGGTATGTAACATGTTGAAAAAATCATGGGAAGCTACAGCGCTGGACAGAGAGGAGTGGATGAAGAGCGTAAATGATGGAGTTATATCCTTTGAGACAACGCAAGTTGAAAAGGCAAAGCAAAAGAGAGAAAGGAGAAAAAGAACACTTCAAACGGATTCCAGCTCCAGCTTTGAATGCCTCAACTGCAGTAGGCAATGTGCGTCACATATTGGCCTCTTTTGACATACGAGGACACACCAAACATTAGACTAAAAAATCATCAGTAATAATGTTCTGCCAATGACGATTTTGTGCGCTGGTGCGTTTGTGTGGTATGTCGACGATGCATTTACAACAAAGGTTTTTGTTCATATTGCGGAAAAACAGACCTTTTCAGTTTTATTGTATAGATTCACGTTCCAATCATATGTATTTTAGAGACATACTCATGTTCCAATTGTATGGCCTCTATAGATGTAGGCTGCTCACGTTCCGCTAATACTAAATTATAGACGTACGCACATTCTTAATCCACACATTTAAAGACGTACTGTACTCACATTCTTAATAGTACATCCTTTATAGACATACTGTACTTGTATTCTAATATTACATACTGTCGCACCAGAGGTCCAGCTAATGCAGACACTCTGTGCCGCATGTCTAAAGACCTCCGCGAATGATCGAAACAATGTTTGAATTTTGAATTTACTGTGTTCATAAATAATTAACTACTACGACCCCCCAAGTATCACCCAATAAATAAACGGAATTTGGCAGTTGCTCGCACATGGGAAGGCGGGAAGGTGGAAAAACATTATTTTATAATTAGAGGGTTTATTAAAATGTACACGGGGATAAGAATGGACAGGATGATTAATAAATAAATGGAACAGATCTGGCGATCGACAGACACAGACAGGGATTAGAGGGGAGAAAACATGATCTTATCTACAAGGGAAATGACCCCACTAATCGCACCAACAATACCAGATTCAGACCATGAAGGGGAACAGCAGAATGGGTGACGCCTTGTGCAGGCCCAAGCTAGTTGTGGCTGCAGGATAATGATGTGCAGGCTGGCATGGTGCAGGTTGAAATTTCCGCTCAGGGCTATAGAGGAGAGGATGGCACGATGGTGGGGAGATGGTGTCCGCATCTCTCGGTGGTCTTTCCCTCTAGTACAATGGAGTAGAAAGAGCCGAAATGTCATCTGTCAAAGGTGAAACTGCTGCAAACGTGTGTGGACATTGCTTTTGAGCCCCACCGGGACTGCCTTGCCAGCATGCGGCTGGTCCTGCAATTGGCAGCCTGTTGCTTATCGGGAGGGAGCACTTTATTTTGCTCCATCCCACACTGCGGGGGCAGCGCTGGACGAGACCTCGTTAAGGTGTTTCACCCTCAAGCAGGGCTTCACAGCTGAGCCCCACAGGGACTGCCTTGCCAGCATGTGGCTGGTCCCACAATTGGCAGCCTGTTGCTTATGGGGAGCACTTTATTTTGCTCCATCCCACACGGCGGGCCGGCCCTCGTTTAGGTGTTTCACCCTCAAGCAGGGCTCCACAGCTGAGCCCCACAGGGATTGCCTTGCCAGCATGTGGCTGGTCCCACAATTGGCAGCCTGTTGCTTATGGGGAGCACTTTATTTTGCTCCATCCCACACGGCGGGCCGGCCCTCGTTTAGGTGTTTCACCCTCAAGCAGGGCTCCACAGCTGAGCCCCACAGGGACTGCCTTGCCAGCATGTGGCTGGTCCCACAATTGGCAGCCTGTTGCTTATGGGGAGCACTTTATTTTGCTCCATCCCACACGGCGGGCCTGCCCTCGTTTAGGTGTTTCACCCTCAAGCAGGGCTTCACAGCTGAGCCCCACAGGGATTGCCTTGCCAGCATGTGGCTGGTCCCACAATTGGCAGCCTGTTGCCTATGGGGAGCACTTTATTTTGCTCCGTCCCACACGGCGGGCCGGCCCTCGTTTAGGTGTTTCACCCTCAAGCAGGGCTCCACAGCTCATTTCACCGCCATGGCCTGTAGTCTTCTGGGCTAACAGCCCTTTGTTTATGTCCTTTTAAAACACACAGCACTTTCCTCGTGCCTTTGTGCACAAGTCCTCCACCTGGCCTCGCTTGTACAGGAGGTTTCCCACGATATAACCTTACCCTATTCTGCTCTATTATTTCCAATCACTGCCTCAGTCAGTGCAGATATAACATACGACCTACCCCTGTCAGATCCCTAATACAGTAGTAATTCTACTCTACTCGAGCACATGGTCCATACTATTCTTATCACATTCTAGCTTACCACGTTCGAGCTATGAAGTCATATCACCCCACAATTGGCTCCGAATTCAAGGACGAGATACGGAATCAAGACATTGAATGGATGAGGACACAACAGAACAAAAGGAACAGTACAGAGAGGGGGAAACACCAACAGCAGAGTTGAAGGACAAAATATAGGGAGACTTGGACAAACAGTGGGTGTGGGGATGAATGAGGGTTAGGGGTGGACTAGATGGATATAGATGCAAACTCTCAGGGAAAAAAAAATTGTGAATTTGGAAGGAGGACACAGAACTCTAGGCCTTTATCTTGGGATCATACAGGTGCACCCATATGTTGTGCCCTGTGTTGAGGTGTAAAAAATGGTTGGGTGGTTATCTGCAGCTGTTTTCAATTTTCCACATATGTCAAGTCATTGCTGCTTCTGATTAACTCACATTTTATTGCGAACAAATAGTGCAACACAGAACATTCTTATTCACATTTTTGGTAAGTATTGCATGGCAGGGAGCCTGGTGTTGGCTTAACGGTTAAGGTGGATGACTAAAGATCGCAAGGTCCTGAGTTCCAGCCCCTGCCAACCCGTTGAATTAACACCAGGTGGGTTGACTCAGCCCGTCATCCTTCCGAGTTTGGCAAAATGAGTACCACACTCACTGGGATGAATGAGCCATTCGATCATCATACTTCGGAGTGGCGACCCGTCCAGGATTGTGCCCAATAGCCAAGAAACTACTTTGACAGGCCTATGCATCTGAAGAAGCAAAAAGGAGTTTGCCTGGCAGGAACCATATGAAATGCTCCACGTTACAGCAAAGGCACTGTTTAAATGGTAGTTGCCACTGCAAACAAGTTGGGAAAGGACTGTCCTAATGGCAGCTCATCAATGGCCATTCACTGCATTTGACATCTTCAACGGATTCACTCTCATGAAATTGCTTGCGACACGTACACGCACACACACACACACACACACACACACACACACACACACACACACACACACACACACACACACACTGATCCATAGGCTGCAGTTAACACCTGCAATGCCTCTGTGTAATATTTAGCAGTTCTTGCGTTGCACTTGATGATTGCAGTTGAGCAAACTGTAACTTGTAAGCTTCACACCAACGACTGATGATTCGAATGCAGAGTGCCTAGTTTATTTTGTGTTGGTATGCAACAATGCCATGCATCACTGACAATGTGGCACATGCATGCTGAAGAATTGCAGAAACGACAGCAGAACAGCACTCGATAGTGCTCATATACTTCCGCCAGGCTGAACAGTCTACATTTTGTATCCCACTGCTAGGTTAGATCTGCATCCGAAACTTAAGTCAAAATCTAATCAGTTTGTTCTTGTCAACTACCCAAATCACCCACCAAGTTTTGTCATAATATGTCCACAACTTTTAAAAATATCGTGCTATATACCATTTTTGAGTTGAGGGAGGCCGTGGCCCCTTTCTAGGGGAGATATGGCCGTGGGAAACACAACCTCAGGTTAGGGCATGGTCCAGATGCCGCAAGGCAAGTTTGGTCTGGATCAAGTGGTCAGTTTCTGAGAAGATTTTTGAATGAAGTACCAATATTTGGGGCAAAACCCAACTTTTAACTCTCTTTAGAGGGGATGCATCCAGATGCGATCACAGCCCCATGGGACCTTGCTATCCTGATACATCATACCAAATATGTTTGTGTGTGTGTGCATGTCAGCTCTAAAACGAGCCTTAGACCATGTATTTAAAAAAATTGGTCCATATCAGTCGGGTAGTTTTAGATGTTTTAGTCAATATTGTTAACAGGTGGACGTATGCATGTACGGACGGACGGCCGAACATCATGACCCACTCTATGAGGTTATTTTGGAGAAATACTCCAAAATAACCAAATAAAAATAAATTCTCAGAAATTTTCGAATCAATTTGTTCTTGGCAGACACCCAATCTGTCCACCAAGTTTAAATGGAATTTGTACATAAATTTTTCAGATATTCTGCTCACAGACCAGCAAACAGACAACACACACAAGCAAACTAGAATGGCAATTGGTAGAGCACATACCTCCACTAGGCTTAGCAGTTCCTATTTTGTATCCCACTGATAGGCCAGATCTGGATCCAGAACTGAACCAAAATCTAATCGGCTTGTTCTTGTTACCTAACCAACTCATTCACCTCGTGTTGTCATAATATTCATCCACAACTTTTTGCGATCTTGTGCTATATATCGTTTTTGGCCCTGTCACTCAATGGTGAAGAATCACTTTGAAAAATTCTCATATCTAGATCCGATTTCGGATCTTAACCAAAATCTAATCAATTCGTACTTGTCAAACACACAACCTGTCCACCAAGTTTCGTCTAAATCCATCCAACCTTTTGAGATATCCTTTTCACAGACAGACAGACAAACAGGCAGGTGGAAACAACCAACATCCAAAGTGATAAAAAACACATTTGTTGACATTCACTCATACCAGAGCACACCTTGCAACATTTTTCTCTGTCATTAGGCCAAATGAAGTCTATTTTCCATAATACACTGCATATTGTCCTGTGTTATCTTACGATAATTCACCAAATGTCCGCCGCAAAAACGGCTGAACCGATTGCGACGATATTTTGTGTGGGTATTCATGGGACACCCTGGAGTAAAATAGGCTATATTGTTTTTCCAATGTTTTTCCAAGTTTCCAAGTTTTCCAATTTTCCAGTTTTTCCAAACACGATGGAATAATATTTACCGATATGAACAGTGATGTGGCTTTTGTTGAAATTCTACAAATACTGTTTATTCTATGTACCAGGAGAGAGTAGATCGACTCCTGACGAACTCTTCTTATATAAACGTGTGGCTCTGAAGTAACATGGCAGCATGTGCAAAGCGTCTGAGAAACTGGTATAGCGGTCGCTTCCGTGTTACAGATTCGGTACACACTCTTCACACATAAACGTGCGACTGAGAAAGACGTGTAGCGGCCGCTTCCGTTTTGCAGAATTCAACCTTTTTTCAAAATGGGCGCCATGTACTGTTTAGATTTTGATGATTTGCGTGTGATATGATTCAACGGATGTTTATATGAATCGTTTAAAATAACAAAAAGTCTTAAATTTCTGATATTTTGCCTTTTCATTTGGGCTTCCCAATTGAAGCCCCACCCATAGGACAGGTACCATTACTAGTAAGTAAAATATAATTCTTCCACTATGTATTTTTCATTCAAATCAGCATACAACCAATCTCTTACTTCCAGTGCAGATTTAGAAAATGTGATGATATACCACCACACTTAGAAAGACAAATTAAAACCACCCTTTTTTGGTCCAAGTCTTCTTCAAGACAAACTGGCTGGCCAGGCTTGACGATCGACTCAAGATGCCAGGAATTTGGAATTTGGCAGGGTGTCGACAATAATTCATCTGCTCTTCACGAATGACACCGTGGTATCTTCAATATCCACTAACAACCAGTGCTGGCAGATGGGGCATCCAGCATAATGTTCCTCTCATGGACAGCGCACACCCCGATTCCTCACCCTGGAGGCAAAATACCACAATGACAGTTTGTAACTGAGCCGATATTCAAACACAGGATAGACAACTCAGAGACAAGTGCATATACCTTTCCAATATCCTACCAGAAATAATGTCCTGAGGGTATCGTGCTTTTTGCACTGACTAAAGCTCACAACCATTGGAAAGCTCCAGCGGATGTGACTGTAAATCTTGGAAAAACGGATATATAACTAAATAAGACCAGTGTCTGTGTCAAATTCAATGTATCCCCCTTCGCTTATCTTCTCTTCTTTCATTCTATAAATTAACATTAAAGGTTTTTCTTGCTGCACACAGAAACGAGTCAGTCTTTGGATAAGCTAATAAGTTTCCCAATAAATTCCCACATCCACAATATACATATTTATACACGACACACACATACACCACTACATCTTTCCAGGGACGGAAACGGCAAGCTACACACGCAGGTGTGCCGCAAACCTACTAACACAGACGAAGTATTGGATTACCGTAGTGGCCATCCCACCTGTCACAAAAGATGTTGTGTTCGGAGCTTAATAGATCGTGCAAAAACACACTGCAGTGACCATGAACAACGCCGGATGGAAATGCTGCACGTCACTCAACTACTGCGAGAAAACCACTATCCAATTGTACTTATCATCACTAACGACCCACCTGTTCAACACTGCATTCAACATTCAACCCACAGCATTTAACCCCTGACTATCTCTTCTCCTTCTCCCTCCTTTTGCTTTAAATATTTCCCTATTGATTCTTGTCTTTTTGCAATTGTTGTTTTCATGTATTGTTATGCATTATGTTTTCCACTCTGTCAAAGCGCCTTTGGGCTTCTGGAAAAGCGCTATACAAAATAAATGAATTATTATTATTATTATTATCAAATCTTGTAAATCCAACTACAACAACAACCATCCAACCACACATCCACACATCCACACACGGTGGCACTTCCATACATACAACACACTTCCGAAACCACAAGCCGCATTCTACGTGACTACAACATCACCATCACCCACAAACCACAAACATCCTTACGAGCACAGCTGTCAAAGCCCAAAGACCAGGTGAACAATTTTGACAGAAAGAATGTCATCTACAACATACAATGTGAAGATTGTGAAGCCAATTATGTGGGCCAAACATCCAAACGTTTAACCACAAGGCTAACTGAACACCAACATGCTGTAAGACGACAAGACTGGTTGTCATTGGTTGCGACACACACACACACACACACACACACAAACACACACACACACACACACTCTCTCTCATGGAATCAGACCAAAATCCTTGGCACAGGATCTTTGAGAGTGAACCACGAGATTGTCGAGGCCTGGTACTCTGATAAAAACTCCATCAACCAACACATCGACTTACACCCCACATACAAAGCACGACGCAATCAATTACAACGTCAAAAACGCCAGGGTCATTTGAATGCAGTGAAGCCCTGTGATTGGCAAGACCTTGGACCAATCCATCACGTGAACCGTCCCCAACGGAACCTAATGGTTAACACCACACTCAACGCCTCTGAGGAAGAGAACTAGTTGTTCTTGAAACGTCAGGCTATTAATAAATAATTTTTAATTATTTTACTGCTCAGTGTGCTATCATTTACAAATATATATATATGTTGGAACCCATCTGTGGATCGGTCCCATCGGCCGATGGGTCTGACCCGTTTGCGGATCCGCAGATGGGCGACCCATCTGTGGATCCGCAAACGGGTCAGACCCATCGCTGAGGGCCTCATAGAATCACATAGGGCCTCATAGAATCACACTGAGGGCCTCATAGAATCACATAATGCGTTATTGTGTTTATATAATTGACAATGCCCCGATTACGAAGCTACACCTTCATCTTTAGCTTTGGGGTGATTAAGGCATGCCAGGAATTGCTATATAAACAATGGAGAGCTGAGTCTGCCAGTGCCACCAGCGAAGTAGACCAGCGTTTTTAAATGGAGCGACATTATCTGATTTTTATCTTATCGACAAACGGTTATCGACAAACCACATGTCACGGACTGCTTTATAAACATTTATGACATCAATTGCTTATTTTTAGGTTCAAATAAACATACTCATCCACCATTGATGCATACACATTCCTTCAAGGTGAACAACACATCCGCAGATGGCGCAGACCCATCGGCCGATGGGTCTGCATTGCCATTTCTCGTGCATCCACAGATGGGTTCCAACATATACAGTCACGTGAAAAAGTAAGTACACCCCATGTAAAGTTTTGACTTTTTCAACATATTTCAACATACAGCTATTTGATCTTCATTTCAACAATATTGATAGATGAAGGTGATATAATATTAAAAATATCATGAAACATTTACATTTTGTAGTCCATTGTATAATTTAAATAAACATAAATGCAAATTTCGCATGTGGAAAAAGTAAGTACACCCCTACATTTATCACTACTTCAAATACCTAAAATTAGAACCTGGTGCACCAGCTCAGGTGCAAATGATGAGAACATCGTTAGAGAGGATCGTGGAGGAACCTGTCTTATTTAAACCTCAGACATTTCGTTTGGTTTGCTCTTTGTTGTTGAAGTGTGCGGCGTCACCATGCCTAGATCAAAATAGCTCTCTGAGGCCTTCAGAAAGAAGATTATAGATGCCTACGAGTCTGGGAAGGGATTTAAAAAGATCTCCAAACAATTTGAAATCAATCATTCGACTGTCTGGAAGATCATCTACAAGTGGAGAAGATTCCAAACAACTGCCAACTTGTTCAGGCCAGGCCGCCCCAGCAAGTTCAGCCCGAGAGCAGACCGCAAGGTGCTGAAGGAAGTCTCGAAGAACCCCAGAATGTCATCATGGGACCTACAGGTAGCTCTTGAGACTGTTGATGCCAAAGTGCACGAGTCTACCATTAGAAAGAGGCTGCACATATTTGATATACATGGGAGGTGTGCCAGTAGGAAACCTTTGCTGTCCAGAAAGAACATCAGGGCAAGACTAAAGTTTGCCAATGAACACCGAGGCAAAGACCAGCACTTCTGGAACAATGTTCTCTGGACAGATGAGTCAAAGGTAGAGCTATTTGGCCACAGTACCAGAAGACATGTTTGGCGAACACCAAAGACAGCATTTGACCACAAGAACCTGATACCAACTGTAAAGCATGGTGGTGGAAATATTATGGTTTGGGGCAACTTTGCTGCATCAGGGCCTGGGCAGCTCACCATCATGGAATCCACGATGAATTCTTCATTGTACCAGAGGGTGCTTGAGGATAATGTGAGGCCATCTGTTGGATGTTGAAGCTCAACCGAAGGTGTACCTTGCAACATGACAATGACCCTAAACATACCAGTAAATCCACCAAGGAATGGCTGAAAAGAAAGAAATGGAGGGTCCTGGAATGGCCAAGTCAAAGCCTGGATCTAAATCCCATCGAGATGTTGTGGGGGGATTTGAAACGAGCTGTGCATGCAAGAAACCCCTCAAACATCGCACAGCTGAAAGAATTCTGCATGTAGGAGTGGTCAAAAATTTCTTCCAGTCCATGTCAGAGACTGGTAGACAGTTATAAGAAACGCCTACTTGAGGTTGTTTCTGCCAAAGGGGGCAATACCACCTATTAGAGCGAAGGGTGTACTTACTTTTTCCACATGCAAAATTTCCATTTATATTAATTTAAATTATAATAATTAAATTAAAAAATTATAAATATTTAAATTATAATCAACTGTCTGTTGAAATATGTTGAAAAAGTCAAAACTTTACATGGGGTGTACTTACTTTTTCACGTGACTGTATATATATAGAGTAAATTTCAGTTCAGCGAAAGTCATTATGTGCGACTTTACGTCACTCCTACATCATAATAGGAGGACATGAAAAAAATTAATTTTTCCTTAAAAATATATTTAAAACAAATAAAATAGTACATAAGTTGACAATAAAATAAGCTAAAAAACAATTTAAAATACAATAAAAAGCACATAAAAAAAGAAATGTACATACAGTATACTGTACGTACACGTAGCTGCTGGTTCTCATTCAAAACAAAGGCGACGCCATATGCATTTTGTCCTGTGCTGTGGTCGCGTGCTTGCTTTGCCTTTGGCTGGTATTTTTGTGATTATTCCTTTACTGTGTAAAACAACCGACGTAATGTGGCAACGGCGAAATATGACGACGATGCCGGCTCGGACGACCGTTCGTGGCAGACGTCACATCACGTCGCCGTGCAGAGTGTGCAATGTCCGCGACGAGGTCAGGCCCCATGGCCCATGGCCCATGTGAAACGAACGACCGTGTCATGCCTCGAGCCGGGGTGCCTTGTCGGGCACCTCGCCGGCATCCGGCGTCGATGAACCAATCAACATGTGCATGTGCACATGTGCATGGATTTGCAAATGCCTGCCTGAACGTCGTCGTTTCTGCGTATATCGCATCGTTCAAAAAAAAAAAGAAGCACGCAACTTCGGCCGCTCGAGGAAAGATGGGGCACGACTACGACTCGGAGGCGAGCGTCAATCCCCGGGGCGGCCGGGTTCACGGAACCCTGAGCTCGTTCGTTCGTCACAGACGACACGACATGACCACCGGTGAAACTGCTCGGACACGTTTGGTAAAGCACGCCGTGGTGAAGCGGGCCACGGAGCCACTCGGCACACAGCCCGCTCAGGGTCGACACGTCCGTGCCGGTCACCCCGTTCGAGGAGAAGACCCGACCGATAGAAAACAACGGAGGGACTCCCGACGGGGAGCGGCAAAGATTCAGGGCGAAGCTGCAGCCCCCTTCAGTTATTTACTCTAGTTTTACGGTGTTTGTCTTCATGTTAAGGCATTTTTAAGACATTACGCCCGGTTTACGTCAAAAACCGAGTTACGTCACAGCTTATGGAACCAATTAATGACGTAGGCCGGGGTATTGCTGTATATATATATATATACATATATATATATATATATATATATATATATATATATATATATATATATATATACATACTGTATATATATATATATATTAATATATATATATATATATATATATATATATATATATATATATATATATATATACACATATATAATTGAAAATACATTGATGATGGTTCGTATAAAGTAAAAGTTAACCTGTCTAAGCATAATTAATAAATGTATTCTTGGGTAAAATACCAGGTGCATAGAAAAGGACCCTTTATTTAAGGGTATGTGCCATTTGGCAAAGTATAGAAAATAATGGACATTCCATTGCTTGTAGAAAATGCCAAACAATACAAAATAAGGGGCATTCAAAAAATCTCGTGTGCATGATGGACTAACCCTTGTGTTCTGAGGAGGAACCAAGTAATGCTCCAGAAAAGTTCATATAAAGGGGCACCAATTTGATTCATACAGCTGCATGAAGAAGTAAATTTATTTTATTTGCCAAATGTAGGGCGCCCCTATGTATGAACTTTTCTTTGTATGAGATTTGAGCGCTAACACATTTTGAGCAGACGGACGGACACCAACGTGATTTTGAGGGTTTTCTAAATAAAACTCAAGAATGCGGAAACAGATGTTACTTAAATTTGGAACATATTACCTCGATGTACAAAGTATTTACTTCTGAAATTTGCAGCCGATTTCATCCGGATGTAAGTAAGTGGAAGCCGAGAAACATATTTTCAGTCCCCATGTTAAAGCTGCATACAGAGAAACGATCCCATACATAAGAAGAGCTTTGTGCCTCCCCTTTGATATTTGAAATAGCAGGATACCCATCACACAGACAAACCTCCTTTATCAAGAGTAGAGATAAGAAAATCATGACTCTTGAAAACAACATGCAGATATACATACAAACACAGGGTAAAGAGACGAAACAATTTATAAAACATGATTAACTATCTCTAACGTGAACATAATGCACCTTTAAGGTAAACACAATACAATAAAAACTAGAACAATGCAACTGTGTCGCCAATATGCCTCCGCATAGTCCCACAACGGGTAGCTGCCATTGTTCACTGTACTAAAAATAAACAAGTTTGATTTAAATCCCTTCAGCTGTTTTCAAGTATCACATTTTTACCAGACATGACAGGTTTCATGTCGATCGGTGAGGCAGTTTCAGAGAAAGGATTTTTTTTAATAACGGCTTTCAAGCTAATATGGCTGCCACACTACATGACATATGACCTTACAAAATGTACACTCTGCATATGTATGGGTAGGAGATCACGTTTGTGAAGTTTCGTGTTAATCAGATAAGGTTGGTTTTTCTATCCAAGATGGCTACCAAACCACATGACCTATGACATCGTCATTTTCAAACGATATGCAACAATGCTGTTAGATGATATTTGTAAAATTTCGCATCGAAAGGGTGAGCGGTTTCAGAGATATAATTATTTAATATTTTCCTTCAATCCAATATGGCTGCCAAACCATGTGACCTATGATGTCATAAATTTAATATTTCAATACAAATGGGTCATGCATCATGTGCATGCAATTTCAGATTTTTAAGATAAGGAATTCGATTAAAACATTTTTGGCTGGTATACCACTTTACCTATGATGTCATCATTATCATGCTTTTGTGTCCCCATTGGGAGTACTTGACAATGTGACAAGTATTGGGCAAAGTTGTAAATGTTTCCATTCAGCGGTGCTTGACAATGTGACAAGTACTGGACAAAGTTTCAAATTTTTCCATTCAGCGGTTTCCGAGAAATAATATTTTGATTATTTGCTTTTAATCCAAGATGGTTGCCATACCACGTGACCAATGACGTCACAATTATCATCAAAACATTCTGCATGGGTGTCACTCCTACCCTGAAAGTTTCGTCTAAATCGGACAAATGGTTGCTGAGAAAAACGAGGTTTAGCCCGTACGGACGGAAGGATTACCCGAAAACATAAAGGCATAAGAATTATGGCAAAATTAGACATAAACATATTATGGTTGAAATGGAAAACGTTGTCAAACCATGCCCAAGACCGGTGAGGCATGCTAATTGAGCCAAAGGTCTTGCAGCATACCTCAAAACATGGGTGCTGGTGGCAAGCACACATTCAGGAACAGGCAGGGATAACTTTGACAAAATCCACATTCAAGGTGCAAAATAAATTTATGGTTAAATCAGATGTAAAGATGTTATGGTTACATTAGACAACGTTGCTGAATTGTGTTAAAGGCTGATCGGGACGCAATATTAGAGTAGGCCGCCTGGGGGCATTATATTAAAATTAGTCTGCATGTGTACTCACACAATGACACACACATACACACACACTGACTGACTGACTGACTGAATGACACACACACACACACACACACACACACACACACACACACACACACACACACACACACACACACACACACACCAACCAATACCCTTTCCTGACAGGTGAGGCTAATAAGAAGTAAACCAGGCTGGGTCTGTAATAATGCCTGCTACCTTCAGAGCTGGAACGAAAGTGCGTCTTCCCCAAGGGCTTGTTGGCTCGAATTTTTTATTTATTTCATTGCATCTTGGATATTACTTTTCAGACAGTGAACGGTAAGATTCCAATAAAAAGGGATACATGTGGAAAAAGTACACTGTAATATCATACAGCAAACATATGAAGGTAATTATCCATAGTGAAATATTAACATCTACTTCCGAGATAGTACAAAAAAAAATCAATGTATCAAATCACTCACAAAAACCTAAACCCTCTAGGAGTCTCGGTCATATGATCAATTACAATGGTATTCTTTCGCTGAACAGATGTGGACATGTGCACTATACTTCCCTTGTTGATGAGGACCTTCAGTCAAAAATATCCTTATTGTCCAAAACAAGTATTCCTGTGACTTTTACGTATCCATATGATGAACATTGCACACAACATATTTTGTATAGTCATCTATTTTATTGCCCTGTTGACATTTTTACACCATCAGAATAAGGCTTTTGCTGAATTCACAACTACTAGCAACGGTACCCACCCCAAGGGCGGGGCTTCAATTGGGAGGCCCAAATGAAAAGGCAAAATATCAGAAATTGAAGGCTTTTATATTTTAAACGATTTATTTAAACATCCGTGGAATCATATCACACGCAAATCATCAAAATCTAAACAGTATTTGTTGAATTTCAACAAAAGCCACATCACTGTTCATATCGGTAAATATTATTCCATCGTGTTTGGAAAAACTGGAAAATTGGAAAAATTGGAAAAACAATCTAGCCTATTTTACTCCAGGGGGTCCCAGGATTACCCACCCAAAATGTTGTTGCGATCGGTTCAGCCGTTTTTGCGGTACCTGGGAACAGACGGACGGACAGACATTCAGTGAATTGTAGTAAGATGAGAGTATCCATAATGTAACCGGACTCGGTGATGTAATGATTAGAGCGTCCGCTCTGAGTCTGGGAGGTTGGCGATCCGAACGCCGGCCGAGTCATACCAAAGATTGTAAAAATGGTACGTGCTGCTTCCTTGCTTGATGCTCAGCATTTATTATAGGATATAGCGTGGATAAACAACCAACCACTTAGCAGGTTTCCATGGGTCTAATTGCCTCCTCCTGCATTGAAGTTCCTCGTAAGGGAACTCATATTAAATCAGGGATAAAGCTGCAGATAAGCAGCGTCTTTGATGATCATGCTCGAAATATGACATAATGTTAACACACGTACTCAACCTTAGGCTCATTTTAAAATTCTAAACGCACGTCACAGTTTGTTTGTGCGATATGAGTAATGCTCATTAATTCAATACCATTGAGTGTTGGGGAATGACTGACAGAGTAACTCACTGTGCAGTAGCTACTGGGAGATACAGTCACGTGAAAAAGTAAGTACACCCCATGTAAAGATTTGACTTTTTCAACATATTTCAACATATTTGATCCTCATTTCAACAACATTGATAGATAAAGGTGATATAATATAACAAATATCATGAAACATTTACATTTTGTAGACCATTGTATAATTTAAATAAACATAAATGCAAATTTCGCATGTGTAAAAAGTAAGTACACCCTTGGCTCTAACAGGTGGTATTGCCCCCTTTGGCAGAAACAACCTCAAGTAGGCGTTTCTTATAACTGTCTACCAGTCTCTGACATCGACTGGGAGAAAATTTTGCCCACTCCTCCATGCACAATTCTTTCAGCTGTGCGATGTTTGAGGGGTTTCTTGCATGCACAGCTCGTTTCAAATCCCCTCACAACATCTCGATGCGATTTAGATCCGGGCTTTGACTTGGCAATTCCAGAACCCTCCATTTCTTTCTTTTCAGCCATTCCTTGGTGGATTTACTGGTATGTTTAGGGTCATTGTCATGTTGCAAGGTCCACCTTCGGTTGAGCTTCAACTTTCCGACAGATGGCCTCACATTATCCTCAAGCACCCTCTGGTACAATGAAGAATTCATAGTGGATTCTATGATGGTGAGCTGCCCAGGCCTTGATGCAGCAAAGCTGCCCCAAACCATAATATTTCCACCACCACGCTTTACAGTTGGTATCAGGTTCTTGTGGTCAAATGCTGTCTTTGGTTTTCGCCAAACATGTCTTCTGGTACTGTGGCCAAATAGCTCTACCTTTGACTCATCTGTCCAGAGCACATTGTTCCAGAAGTGCTGGTCTTTGCCTAGTTGTTCATTGGCAAACTTTAGTCTTGCCCTGATGTTATTTCTGGACAGCAAAGATTTCCTCCTGGCACACCTCCCATGTAGATCAAATTTGTGCAGCCTCTTTCTAATGGTAGACCCGTGCACATTGACATCAACAGTGGCAAGAGCTACCTGTAGGTCCCTTGATGACATTCTGGGGTTCTTAGAGACTTCTTTCAGCATGTTGCGGTCTGCTCTCGGCCTGAACTTTCTGGGGCGGACTGGCCTGAACAAGTTGGCATTTGTTTGGAATCTTCTCCACTTGTAGATGATCTTCCGGGCAGTCGAGTGATTGATTTCAAATTGTTTGGAGATCTTTTTAAATCCCTTCCCAGACTCGTAGGCATCTATAACCTTTTTTCTGAAGGCCTCAGCGAGCTCTTTTGATCTGGGCATGGTGACGCCGCTCACTTCAACAACAAAGAGCAAACCGAACTAAATGTCTGAGGTTTAAATAAGACAGGTTCCTCAAAGATCCTCTATAACGATGTTCTAATCATTTGCACCTGAGCTGGTGCACCTGATTCTAATTTTAGGTATTTGAAGTAGTGATAAATGTAGGGGTGTACTTACTTTTTCCACATGCGAAATTTGCATTTATGTTTATTTAAATTATACAATGGACTACAAAATGTAAATGTTTCATGATATTTGTTATATTATATCACTTTTATTTATCAATATTGTTGAATTGAAGATCAAATAGCTGCATGTTAAAATTTGTTGCAAAAGTCAAAACTTTTCATGGGGTGTACTTACTTTTTCACGTGACTGTATGCTGACCTTTCAGGCCCACAACATGAAGGCAGATGGACTAGCCTGATTTACGTCCCTGTTGACGCCATACTCCAAGGAAAATATATCCAGAACTGCTGCCGGTGGTGCCATCGTTACAAGTAAACCGGATGCGATGACTTGCAGAAATATATCCAGGACGAGACAACCCAGAGATGAGCACTAATCAAATGAAATCTCATGTCGTGCCTCAACCGCTCTCCCATCCAAGTTCTAACACGGTTCGATTCTGCTTCCCAGATATGACGTGTTAGCCCTTATATGAGCCTCGACAAAGTATACACAAAAACAACTGTGGTCAGGCCTGACGTTCGACTGGAGCCAATTTGGGTGGAAATTTGTAAATAAAAAATAAAGAAAATTGATACAAAGTGATAGTTCGTGAAAGAGCTGGAACACACAACAGATCAGGACACAACAGAAGAAAAGGAACAGCAGAAAGAGTATGGGGAAACACCAACAGTAGGACCGAGGGACAAAATAGACAGAAACAGACAAAGGATGCGGGTAAGAATGATGGGTAGGGGAGGATGCAGGGGCTGGACAAGATGTCTGCAGAAGCAAAGTCTCAAGAAGGAAAAACTTGAGAAAAAAATTGGTTGGAGGTGGTGGTTTAATGGGGGAAGAAAAGGTCATGGTTTTGGGTGGGGGGTGGTCTGACATGATGGTAAACAGCTGTCTGGAAGACCTGGAGGGAAGAATGAGATGGAAGAGAATGTGGAAGCTGGTTCCACAGATGGGGAAAAAAGGGAACGAATGAGTGGAGCAGTGATTCTGGATTTTGGGAGTGTCTCCAGAAGGAGGCTGCGGGTGGACCATGTGCACTCTGCAGAAACCTGGGGAGGATAAGGCACGGAGAGTGGAAAGTGTGTAAGACCAGAAAGGAGGCATAAAAAGACATAGAAACCACTGACCTGTCTGTGATGGCAAAGTAATAAGCCCATAGACTCACCTTCATCATAGGAGATTCCAATGATTTTAAAGGCCTCAGCTTCTACAGATTCAAGCTGAGCAAGATGTAAGGCAAGGAGCCAGCCTAGCGGGGAGAGCAGTACTCCATAAAACTGCAAATGAAGGCCTTGCAGTTGGATAGTTCAGGTGTGCCAAAGAAGGACTTTGTATGACGGAGGATGCCCAGTTGGCAAAGTGGTTTTGGAGGCCAACTTTGAAATGTGGTTTGCCCATGAAAGATCATGGCTAATAGTGAGACCCAGGAGTTGAATGACTGAACTTCCTCAAGAGATTTGTTAAGAAAGTAGATGGGGGTGATGGGTGAGGTTGCCAGATGGTCCTTTCACAGAGAGAGAGAGAGAGAGATAGTGAGAGTGTGAGATTTGCCAGCATTGAAACTTGAAAGACATATTCCAAGTGTTTGACCAGCTTGTGATTTTTTAAAAGGTCTAAAGAGAGAGAAAAGGCTGCAGCCTGCCTGTCTATCTTAATGGTAAGGGATGTCATGGGAGAGGGTGGAATTGGAGCAGCAAATGCATAAAGAGGACTTTCCAGAGATTCAGAAAGATCATTCATGAAGATTAGGAATAGGATGGGGCCCAAAATACTGCCTTGGGGCACTCCACCCTTGACAGGTAGGAGATGCAAGGATTCCGTTGGGAGCCACACAGTAACTAGAGTAGAGGAAGTCAGTAATCCAGGAGTGGAGTTGGACTTGGATGCCGTAAGTAGAGAGTTTGGAGAGTAAGGCAGGGTGCCAGAATGTATTGAAAGCTTGAGGTATGTCCAGAGAGACGGCCCTGATGTCATGTCTGACATTGAGGGCCTCCATCCATTGTTGGAAGAGTAGAAGCGGCATGTCCAAGGTGGAGTGACCAGGTGTGAATCTAAATTGATGATCGGAGATGAGGCTGTTGGAGAATTTGAAGGATTTTAAGTCAACTGCGATGATGGATTCCATGACCTTACTGATGATTGGAAGTAAGCTAATAGGTCTATAGTTGAGGGGATACAGTGATGTTGGCTAATTTCCAAACAAATGGAAGATGACGTAGGGTAAATAACAGGGTGAAAAGGGCAGAGAGGGGGTGTGCAAGAACACCAGAGCAGGTTTTTAGGACACATGAGCTGATGCTACCCAGTGTAGTTGCAGAATCAGTCAAGAGTTGTCAGAAACTTCTCCACCTTCTCAGGTGCAAAATATAGAGTTCAGCCTGAGCACTTGGGTGCAACTTGTTAGGGTGGGTATAGTAAGCGAGGGGTTGTGGCAGGGGGCACAGGATTTGGAAGCTAACTTGGTCAGCATTTCGAGCAAATTTCTAAGATTTGTCCAGGAATCCAGAGACAACTCGCCTACTCTTTACAAAAGACACAGGACACCGTGGGATCTTTAAAGTCCACCAGCTAATGTTGGGAGATGGAACACGCAGCCTAATGTCCTTTGTAGGTATGCTACACCTATGATGCAGAATCATTCCTGTGAAGTACCGATCTGACAGTTCTGTTCGTGAATTTAACTCAAACTAGGCAGCTCATCCTAAACTGACTGAATGTCAGTTTACCTTGAATTGAATGCCTTTCACATTTTTGCTTTTGTATGGAAGAAAATAAATGAAGCCCGAGAAAATTTACATGATGTTGCAGTTTTAAGAACAATACCAGGAAGTTATAAAAATGTTGTGTACTATGAAGCTTGATCATAAAGTCCACGGCCGAACATAGGTTTATATTATCAAGGGAGATTGTACATTAAAGATTGGGTGAAATTGGTGCACAAGTACTTTGTTGAACAATTTGATCAAAATGTAAATAAAGGATTAAAAACAACAGTTTAGGCTATTTCAGTCTGAATTTTATCCTTGATAACAGTCGTATGTATTATCCCTCTGCTGTCTGTCACAAGCAGAACAAGAAAGAGCAATCAGAGATTGCAGACCCTCGCCAAGACGTGTTTTAGTGGTTTTTAAGGCTTTTGTGTTCAAATAAATATGGTGGCCGAACCACGTGACCTATGACGTCATAATTATCATTAAAAATTATAGAGGTGGAGTTGCACGAATGGTGAAAATTTCATGTCAATCGGACCAACGGTTGCAGAGAAAAATCATACTTATTCTTTGCGGACAAACAAACAGACAGACAGACAGACAGACAAACGGACTCAAATACAATACCCTCTCCTCTGGCGAGGGTAGCAATGACATTATGATGTGATAGACAAATCATAGCGGGACATATCCTGGGGTTGTTGAAAAACATTAAGAGTTGGTCTGTCAGTATTTCCACCTGAACTCCACGTTCATCATGATGCAGTGAATCCAGGTTCAAACTCATGCTCCCAAATGTGTTTGTGTCATGTCTACTAATGTCCTTGTAATTCATGGAAAAGTACACTGATAATGGGAATCTCTCGCGATGAAGCTGAGTATATGGGCCTATCACTTCGCCATTGCCGACAGGCCTGTGGTCTCTCTGTCTTCTTCCACCTCATTTCTGGTCTTGCACCCTCTGCCCTCTCCATGCTCTGTACCGCCCAGGTATCTGCCGGAAGCACCCAGTCCACCAGCAACCTCCTCGTGAAACTGCCTAAAACCAGAACCACTGCTCACATCCTCTCATACTAGGGCATTGCCCGTACTATATCTATATCTAAAATTATATCCCCCCCCTCTATTTACATGAAATGGTTTGGTCCAAAGCGAACGGCTTGCGAGTGGTGACAATCCCCCCCCTCTATTTACATGCAATGGTTTGGTCCAAAGCGAACGGCTTCCGGAGTTTGGTAAAGAAATCGCCATCGCGTGCACAAACGCGCAGGAAAGCGAATGAATCGCAAATTCGTTTTTATTAGTTGTAAAACATAGTTTAACGCCAACATAGTTTGCAAACGTGAAATAAATGAATACGCTCTCAAATGTGCCATCCGAGGCAGAGTGTGCCCGCCACGTTCGGCACACGCGATCGTTCGCTGCTCTCTGATTGGTTGAATCGTTTTTTGGACATAGCTCGGTAAGTAATTGTCCGATTAATATGAAACCTTGAAAAGGCACATCCTCGGGTCCCCAGCAATATACCTGGCAAGTTAAAAGTATATCGGACCCGTGGTTGTCGAGAAACAGCGGTCACAGACAAACAAACGTACAGACAGACAGAGATTACTGGAATTATAGATAGACTAGGGCATGCCCGTACTATATCTATATCTAAAATTATATCCCCCCCTCTATTTACATGAAATGGTTTGGTCCAAAGCGAACGGCTTGCGAGTGGTGACAATCCCCCCCCTCTATTTACATGAAATGGTTCGGTCCAAAGCGAACGGCTTCCGGAGTTTGGTAAAGAAATCGCCATCGCGTACACAAACGCGCAGGAAAGCGAATGAATCGCAAATTCGTTTTTATTAGTTTTAAAACATCGTTTAACGCCAACATAGCGCCAACATAGTTTGCAAACGTGAAATAAATGAATACGCTCTCAAATGTGCCATCCGAGGCAGAGTGTGCCCGCCACGTTCGGCACACGCGATCGTTCGCTGCTCTCTGATTGGTTGAATCGTTTTTTGGACATAGCTCGGTAAGTAATTGTCCGATTAATATGAAACCTTGAAAAGGCACATCCTCGGGTCCCCAGCAATATACCTGGCAAGTTAAAAGTATATCGGACCCGTGGTTGTCGAGAAACAGCGGTCACAGACAAACGTACAGACGTACAGACAGACAGACAGAGATTACTGGAATTATAGATAGATATTCCTGTCTTTTCCTGCCTGCGGAACCACCTTTCACACTCTTTCAATCCAATTCTTCCCTCCGGCTCTTCAAGACAGCTATTCACCACCATGTTAGGTCATGACCTTTTCTCACCATCCCACCCCTCTCAATTTTGCTTATATATCCACCTCATCCACCCCTTGTGTTTTCCCTTACCCCTCATCGTTACCTGCATCCCTTGTCTGTCTGTTCCTGTCTACTTTCTCCCTCCTCCCTGCTATTTCGCCTGTCTCCTGCTGTTCCCTTTGTTATGTCGTGTCCTGATATGTTATGATTACAGTCTCTATCGTGGAAGGACAATAACATGTCCTTCGACAATCCGAGAACATGCATATAAATAAAAAAACATAAAACCTGATATCTCCAAGTGTATTTGTCCTGCATGTGATTAATGTATAAACCCCTCCGTGAGCCTTAGATCATACGCAATTTAAAAAAAAATGACAAGCTTTCCAAAACATTGATGATATCCAGGCCACTCCATCTGTCGAGTTTAACCATATAAAGTCGGAATGTCATATTCTTCTTCTTCTTTTTTGCGGTTATACAACATTTCTAGTGATTCAACTATGCAGCTGAAGCAGTGTCTCATGTTAGGGTAGGAATTTACAATAATTTGGTCATGGTACCGACAAGCATTGGAATTCTCTTTTGGAAAGATACCAACAGATCAGCTACACAAGACTATGTCAATTATGAAATAATTAAGGGACCATCTATTTATTACGTGTGCAAATGTGGCCGAATATAACGCAAAACATCTGTTTTTTTATGCACGTTTATATTCAGTGCCTATAAAAAGTCTACACCCCCTTTTAAATTTTTCACCTTTTGTTGCCTCATAGCCTGGAATTAAAATGCATTAAATCAGACTTTTTCTACCTTTATTTACACATCGTAACCCACAACTTCCAAGTGAAAAACTAATTCTACAAATTGCAGAAAATGAATTAAAAATACAAAACTACAATATCTTGGCTGGACGTATCCTGTGTATATGAATCTTCACTTTGGAACCAAGCAAACGCCACCACCATGCAGGCTCGACCATTGAACTACCACCCTCTGCCACCAAAGATGACGTCACACTGCATAGCAATCCACACTTAAATGCCTAAACTATAGCAGCTCTGTGATTGATAATGAACAGGAGATGAGGAGAGGAGATACAAGTTGCTGAAAATATATTTATTTCCTGCAAATTAATACAATATATCTTTATTTAAAAGGGTAAAATCACTGAACATGATGCTCAAGATTTAAAAGGAAAGGATGGCATCGCTCATCGAGGTGTCAGTCCCAAGACCTTCGCCCTAAATAATGGGGAAGTTCCACAAAGTGACCAAGATTTGAACATCGAAATGCATGGAGAACCTGGAAGCTGAGGAGCGCCAGGTCTACCAGTGATAGATAGTCTGAGCAACTGGAATAATAAAGCGGATCCTCACTGACATCTTGAAAACCATACCAGAAAATATGAGAAACAAACCAACGACAACTGGAGGCTGTCCAAGGTTCAGTGAAGATTCTTAAAATAGCCCTTGGAACAAAGATGTGAGAACAGAAAGTCCAAACATCCCAACTTGTTCTTTCAAATGTGATACTGGTGCAAAGAGGAGGATATACTTTGGGCCCGCTGAGGACTCTATTCCACTTTCTGACATCTTTAAAAGGAGATTAAAACCAACATAAAATATAACAAATATATAAAAGACTCCCACACTCCACCTTCACTCGCAGCAATCTAGCGTATGCGTACATAATAAATAGAAAGGCTTTAATCTTATTTTAATGTAACAAATGCTATACAAGATCGAATGAGAATGGAGAACGAATCTACAACTCGAGATCCAATAGTCATTGGACAGTTTGGCTGAAAAGACTTTACAGAGGTTGGTACGCGTGCAAACTACACAATACGATACATTGCGGTACGTGTACTCATATATACACTGTGGAATGGGTACTCGTATGTACACCATGGAATGGGTACTCGTATGTACACCGTGGAATGGGTACTCGTATATACACTGTGGAATGGGTACTCGTATATACACTGTGGTATGCATACTCGTATGTATACTGTGTAACGACCACTCATATATGTACCCTGCGGTACACGTATATATATATATATAATTATATATACATACATATATATATATACATATATATATATATATATATATATTGTTACGGTTTTCGCCGCCCTTCCTGCCCTTACCAAGGGGAGATTAAGCCCCTTGTTCTTGTTGGGTCGGCGCAACCGAGAGACTTGAATCGCCCCTCCTGGGCAAATGCAAGGTAGGGTTTTGGGACAATTCTCGCACGTACCTAAATACCTCCGCCGTCGCGGAAGCGGGGAATCAAGCCCCGCACGAGCCACGCGTAATTTGAGTACACCGAGCGGATAGCGTACGACGTGGTCCGTGCAGTTACCTTTGGTATTGGAACCCGATTAGAGCGGTTCTATTCGTACCACGCTAAGTCAATGAGGGAAAACACGAGACAGTCGATTAAAGGAAGAACACAGGTTTAATTACTATTTACACTATTATGTACAAGTCGGTAGAAAGCAGAGACACAGAGCAGTCTTATACAGTCTTAAGTTTACCCCAGACACGGGCCTGATCACACGCACAGGGGCAAATGAAGGTAGGATGATGTTCACGTGCTGATTTGGTCGTCCAGGAATGGCTCCGCCCGGCGTGGCTCTCCCCGGTCACAGCACGGCCCTCAAAGAAGGCAAGTAGGCGGTGGGAGGGATCCTTGCAGCGCTTCTCTCGAACAAAGGACAGATCAGGCAGGCGGGAGGGAAATGTACGCGTCTCTCGCCAGGCTTGGCAGTTTTCCACAGCGCGTTTAATTACCGGCGCGCTCTCACTTGCCTAACCCAATAGAGGCTCTGCCTCAAGCTCAACCGAGCGTCCAATTTGTAAGACCACTTATAGCTTGCTTGGTGCGCGTCTTCTCTCAGAACTCAACTCTCACAAGCGCCTCTCCCACCAGAACTCTCAGAACTCCGAACTTGTTTCGCCTCCATCCACAGAACTGCGGTGGGGGCTTCGCGCAACAGGTTATATGGCCAACCCCCTTAGCTCTCTCGAATGCTCTAACCACGCCTTGTGTCGCAGTGCCGCAGCCACTCCCTTCGAGCCCTGATTGGCAGCTCGCTCTTACCGTGGCCTCAACCACGAGTTGAGTGCCTCAACTCTGTGTTTGCCTCTAAATCTTGTGTCCCAAACCCATCCCTCTCTGTACCCACCATACCCAGTCATACCCAGCTGCTCCTGGACTCTGTGTCCTTTCCTCCTGACAAGGTGGAAAAGTTTCTGTCAACCCTCGACTCTGATTCTGCAACTGGACCTGACGGCATCAGCCCGTGGGTCCTAAAGTCCTGTTCTTCTGCTCTTTCACTCCCTCTCTCTGTTCTCTTCACCCTCTCTTTTGCTCAAGGTCATCTTCCATCTGCTTGGAAATCTGCCAACATCACCGCTTTACACAAAAAGGTGCAAAAATAGATCCCAGCAACTACAGACCAATCAGCCTTCTCCCAATTATCAGCAAAGTAATGGAATCCATCATTGCTTCAGAGATGAAATCTTTCCTCCTCTCCAATGGCCTGATCTCTGATCATCAATTTGGTTTCAGACCTGGTCACTCTACTCTGGACATGCTGCTTCTGCTTTCTCAACAATGGATGGACGTCCTGAATGCCAAACAGGAAATTAGAGCAGCCTCCCTTGACATATCACGTGCCTTCGATACGGTCTGGCACCCCGCTCTGCTCACCAAACCCTCCTCTTTTGGTATCCATGGAAATCTCCATGCATGGCTGGCGGACGTCCTCTCTGGTCGTAGTCAACGTGTGGCCCTGAATGGGTTTCTCTCATCTCCTCTTCCTGTTCAGGCTGGAGTTCCCCAAGGCAGTGTTCTGGGCCCTGTGCTTTTTCTGGTCTTCACCAATGATCTCTCTGACTCTCGTGAAAATCCTCTCTATCTCTTTGCTGATGACTCTACTCTCTGTCGCTCCATTCTTCATCCCTCAGATCGGCAGTCTGCAGCCTCCACACTCTCTGCAGACCTGGACAAAATCACAGAATGGGCAAACAAGTGGAACATGTCTTTCAATCCTGACAAATCTCACACTCTTACGATGTCTCTCCGAAAAGACCGACTGGACAACCCTCCCATCCAATTTCTGAATAATCCTCTCCAAGAAGTTCTGTCACTCAAGCATTTGGGTCTCACTATCTGCCATGATCTTTCCTGGGAAAACCACATTTCAAATCTGGCCTCCAAAGCCGGTCGCCGACTGGGCATCCTCCGTCGTGCGAAGTCCTTCCTTGGCACACCTGAGCTCCTCGCCACATACAAGGCTTTCATCCGCAGCTCAATGGAATACTGCTCGCCCCTCTGGGCTGGTGCTCCTGCCTCACACCTAGCTCGTCTTCACGCTGTTGAAACCAAAGCATTCAGAATCATTGGAATCTCCCTCGATGAAGCTAAATCCAAGGGCCTCTCACTCATTCACCGCAGGCAGGTTGGTGGTCTTTCCGTCTTCTATCGACACCTCTCTGGCCTTGCCCCCCCCCCCCCCAGCTCTCTCTGGGCTCTGTCCCGCAAATATTCCTACAGGTCGCACAAGATCTGCCTGCAACCCTCTTATGGTTAAACTGCCAAAATCAAGACTCTCTGCTCACCTTCACTCCTTCATTCCTCTTTTCTCCCGCCTCTGGAACAAACTCCCTCACTCTCTTCAATCCCACTCCACCCTCCAGGTCTTTAAAACAGCTGTTCACCACCATCTCTTATCTTCCCCCATCCAAAACCTTGATCCTTCCTCCCCCTGCTAATTTCACCCCAATTCCACTTTTTTGAAATACCAACTTCTTTCCTGGAAGTCCTTGGTGTCCTTGTGTTTCATACTTCTCCATCCCCCCCCCCCCCCTCTTCCCACGCCTCCTCCCCCCAAGCCCTCTCCCTTCCACACATCTCCCTGCTCTCAAATGTTGTGTATGTGTGCTTCCCCTTCTCTCCCCATCTTGTCTTCCGCTCCCTCTTTTTATATATTTTGTTTGTCTGGTTGATTTGTTTGTGAAGTAAATGTTAGCTCTTTCACGAGCCTCGATTCAGTATACAAAAAAACCAAAAAAAAAACCGTCGGCTTCTCCTCCACCCACCTTCGTTCTTGCCTCGACTTGCCAGGCCTGCCTCGTGTTAATTTGCGCCAAAAGCGGCATAAGGCAATAAAAGGACCTAACTCTCCTTGTACTCAATGCAAAACTAACACAGGAAAAGGACGATGCTTACACATACTAAGAAATAACTGAACTATCGCGAGGCTACGTGTTGTATTGTGACTAAACTATGAGGAGGAAAATTAACCTTTATTGTACAAACTCAAAACCGCAACAATATATATATACACTAGCTTGGCTCGGCTCGCTGCGCTCGTCTCACCAAGCGTCGATACTGAGGAACGGGCTTATTTTAACTGAGGCTAATGACTGTACCTGAGTTGCTGTGTTGTCATGATTTTCACCAATCATAATACAAACAATTATTTTGCACAAATGTATTTGTTGTGTTTGTGATATTACATTTTTATAGGCAAATTAGGTTGAAGATTTAGGTTGAATGTTTTTTTTTCAAGAAAGAGCCCCTCAGCACATGCATAGGGGAGGGGTAGGTGCAGACTGGAAGTTTGGGACGATTACACCTCACCACCATGAAATTAAAAACACCGCACCCCCACGAAATTGAAAACACCTCACCACACATATTTTAAAACACCTCACCACATATAATTTAAAACACCTCACCACCAAGTAATTTAAAACACCTCACAGCCATAAAACACGTAATAAAAACACCTCACCATCATGTAATTCAAAACACCTCACCACCACGAAATTAAATACACCTCACCAGCACGAAATTAAAAACACCTCACCACCAAGTAATTTAAAACACCTCACAGCCATAAAACACGTAACAAAAACACCTCACCACCACAAATTAAAAACACTTTACCACCACGAAATTGAAAACACCTCACCAACACAAAATTAAAAACACTTTACCACCACGAAATTGAAAACACCTCACCAACACAAAATTAAAAACACCCCACAGCCATAAAACACGTAATAAAAACACCTCACCACCACGAAATTAAAAACCCCTCACCACCACGAAATTAAAAACACCTCACCCCCACGAAATTGAAAACACCTCACAGCCATAAAACTCGTAACAAAAACACCCCACAACCACGAAATTAAAAACACCTCACCACCACATCATTTAAAAACACATCACCACCACATAATTCAAAACACCTCACCACCAAGTAATTCAAAACACCTCACCACCACGTAATTCAAAACACCTCACCACCAAGTAATTCAAAACACCTCACCACCACATAATTCAAAATACCTCACCACCACGTAATTCAAAACACCTCACCACCACGTAATTATAAATACCTCACCACAACGTGATTTAAAAACACCTCACCACCACATCATTTAAAAACACCTCACCACCACATAATTCAAAATACCTCACCACCACATAATTAGAAATACCTCACCATCATATCATTCAAAACACCTCACCACCACATAATTATAAATACCTCACCACCACATCATTTAAAAACACCTCAACACCACATAATTCAAAATACCTCACCACCATGTGATTCAAAACCACCACCACGTTATTAAAAACACTTCACAACCACGGAAACAAAAGTTTGAGGGAGTCGTTAAGTGACAACACAGACACTGCCCAGATGTGTAGATAAATTTTTCCCCCAAAATAATTCCCCCAACATTGGGAAATTTTTTCAAAACAAATACCCTCAGGACATACCGACGGAAGAGATATGTGCATGCCAGAAGTTTGGTACGATTTCACAAAAGTTTGAGAGAGTAGTTCAGTGACAACACAGGACAACACAGACACTGCACATATATATATATATATATATATATATAGATATATAAATATATATATTTACAGTATATACATATAGCCTATATACATATATGCATATGTAGCGGTCCCCGCTGAATGTACACAATCGCCTTGCACCTGCCAGGACGCGGCCAGGGCGCGATCGCCATGCCGGGCTCGTCCGGACGGGCCCAGATGCGCCTCCCCTGGGCATGCCCGGACTCGCTGTTCCCGGGCACGCCCGAACCTCCCAGGCACGCCCGGTCTCGTCTTTCCCGGGCATGCCCGCTCTCGCCTTTCCAGGGCTCGCCCAGAGCGCCCGGGCACGCCCAGCCTCGACTTGCCAGGCCACGTCCAGGATGCCCGGGCATGTCCAGACTCGCCTTTCCAGGGCTCGCCCAGAGCGTCCGGGCATGCCCGCTCTCGCCTTTCCAGGGCTCGCCCAGAGCGCTTGGGCACGCCCAGCCTCGACTTGCCAGGCCGCGTCCAGGACGCCCGGGCATGTCCAGACTCGCCTTTCCAGGACTCGCCCTTGACACCCGGGCATGCCCGGTCTCGGTTTTCCCGGGCAAATGCCCCGGCATAAATGTGTATATATATTGCTGCCTGATAAACGGGCTTTTCAGAATACCTGAGCTGTTTTGTTTCAATAAAGCAACTCGGACGAATTCCGTCTTTGGTCGCGTCAATTCTTTCGACTCGCGTTGGAGCGCAGCTCCTTCACTGGTGACCTACCGACACGGACATGGCAGTGACTCTTAAACTGCCTACCTTCTGGGAGGCTCACGCGGCTGTTTGGTTCACCCAGGCGGACTCCCAGTTCACCCTGCGAGGCATCACCGCGGACGACACCCGCTTCCACCACGTCGTGGCAGCGCTCGGTTCCACCACGGCGGCCCGCGCCCTGAGCCTCCTCGAGCACCCGCCGGCTGCTGACAAGTATGACGCGCTGAAGACGCTCCTCCTCGACGCTTTCGCCCTCACCGGCGGCACGCGCACGGCGCCTGCTCGACCTGCCCGAGCTCGGCGACACGCACCCGACCGAGCGCATGGACTATATGCTCTCGTTGCTCATTGAGCACTCTCCGGATTTTCTGTTCCACGAGCTGTTCCTTCGCCAGCTGCCTCACCCGGTACGCCTCGCCCTGGCTGGCACGTCGATCACCGATCCCCGCGCCCTCGCCAGGGAAGCCGATAAGATCTCCTCGGCGGGCCAACACATCGGCGCGGCTACCTGGAGCCTGCCGCCGTCCGAGGCGACGCCCATGACGCCCGAGCGCCCTGCGCGGTTGGAGGCCGAACTGCCGGTGCAACTGGCGGCCGCCACGCCGCGCCGACCGCTTCCGACACAACGGCCGGGGCCTCCACCTGACCAGGCGTGGTGTTATTACCACACCAGGTTCGGACACAAGGCTCGGACGTGCCGACCCCCGTGCACTTTCGGCAAGTCGGGAAACGGCCGGGCCGGCGTTCATTCCCAGCCATGAGCGCCGGCCACTCGGGCAACTTGCTTTTTATTCGGGACAAAGCGTCCAGGCGGCATTTCCTTTGTGACACCGGCGCCCAACTGAGCGTCATACCTGCCTCCGAGCAGGACAGGCGGAACACCGTTTGTGGCCCCTCTTTGGTCGCTGCTAATGGCTCGGCCATACGCACTTTCGGCCCGCGCGACGTCACCCTCTGCTTCGGCAGCCAGCGCTTTCAGTGGACCTTTGTGACCGCCTGCGTCCCCATGGCTTTGCTGGGTGCCGAGTTCCTCTGCGCGCACGGGCTGCTGGTCGACGTCAAACGTCGTCGCCTTGTCAACGCCGAGACCTTCAGCTCCCTGGCGTGCACGATGAGCAGCTCCGCGCCGACCGAACTGGCGTGCGCCCTCCCGACGGCGAACGAGTTCGCTCGCCTGCTCGCGGAATTCCCGGCCCTCACGTGGCCGACGTTTATGGCTGTCGCAGTGCGGCATGGGATCGAGCACCACATACCCACTACGGGCCCGCCAGTCTACGCCAGGGCCCGCCGCCTCGACCCGGCCAAGCTCGCCGTGTGCAAAGGCCGAGTTCGACGCGTTGGAGCACCTCGGCATCGTGCAGCGCTCCAATAGCGCGTGGGCCTCACCACTGCACATCGTGCCAAAGCCGGGGGGCGGATGGCGCCCGTGTGGCGACTACCGCCGCCTCAACGACGCTACCACCCCCGACAGGTACCCGATCCCGCACATCCAGGACTTTTCCGCCCGTTTGGCGGGACGGGTCATATTTTCCAAAATTGCCCTGATACGGGGATACCACCAGGTACCTGTCTGGGCGGCCGACGTCCCGAAAACGGCCGTCATCACGCCGGTCGGCCTGTTCGAATTTTTGAGGATGCCGTTTGGCCTCAAGAACGCGGCCCAGGCGTTCCAGCGCTTAATGGACAGCGTGCTGCGTGACCTGCCATTTCTTTTCGTCTATCTGGACGACATCCTCGTCGCCAGCACGTCCCGCGCCGAGCACCTCCTCCACCTCCGAACACTGTTCGGTCGCCTCAGCGAGCACGGCTTAATTGTGAACCCGGCCAAATGCCACTTCGGCACGACGACCATTGACTTTTTGGGCCACGGCATCACCAAGACCGGGGCCGTGCCGCTGCCGACCAAGGTCGAGGCCATCACCACGTTCCCGTGTCCCCGTTCCATCAAGGCCCTACAAGAGTTCCTCGGCATGGTGAATATTTATCACCGAATCGTGCCCCGCGCTGCTCAGCTCATGCAGCCCCTTTACGAGGCCCTCCGGGGCAAGCCGGCCAAGCATGACATCGTTTGGTCCGCGGCCATGGACGCGGCCTTCGCGAGCGCAAAACGGGCCCTCACCGACGCAACGCTGCTGGCTCACCCGGTGCTCAACGCGCCCATCGCCCTCACTATGGACGCCTCCAACTACGCGGTGGGCGCCGTCCATGAACAATGGGTGGGCGGGGTTTGGCAGCCACTCGCCTTTTTCAGCCGGCAGCTCCGGCCGAACGATTTAAAATACAGCACGTTCGACCGCGAGCTGCTCGGTCTATTCCTGGCCGTTCGCCATTTCCGACACCTCCTGGAGGGCCGCCCGTTCACGGCTTTCGTCGACCACAAGCCGTTGGTCTACGCAATGGCCAAAATCACGGAGCTGTGGTCGGCCCGCCAGCAGCGCCACCTCTCCGCCGTGTCGGAATTCATCACGAACATCCGGCACGTCGCCGGCAAAGACAACGCCGTGGCCGACTGTCTTTCTCGGGCCAGCGCGAATGCGGTCCACCTCGGCGTGGACTTCGCGCTCATGGCGGCCGAACAGACCACCGACACCTCGGTGCAGGCCCTCCGGGCGGCGGATACGGGCCTCCGCCTGGCCGACATCCCCTTCGCGGGCACCGTCCTGCTCTGCGACGTCTCCCAGGGCCAGCCTCGCCCCATCGTGCCCGTTTCCTGGCAGCGCCGCATCTTCGCCTCCATCCATGGCCTTTCTCACCCGGGCCGGAAAGCTTCTCAGAAGCTGGTGTCGGCGAGTGTCGTCTGGCACGGCCTGTGACGGAACGTCCGCGACTGGGCCAACGCCTGCACGGCCTGCCAGCGGGCCAAAGTCCACCGCCACACCCAGGCCCTGCTAGCACCTTTCACCGTGCCTGCACGGTGTTTCGACCACGTCCACGTGGACCTGGTGGGTCCCCTGCCCCCATCGCGGGGGTTCACCCACCTGCTCACCATGGTGGACAGGACCACCAGGTGGCCGGAGGCCGTGCCCCTCACCTCCACCACCACCGCCGACGTGGCGCAGGCATTCATCGCCACCTGGGTCGCGCGCTTCGGCGCACCGGCGGACATCTCGTCCGACCGCGGCCCACAGTTCACGTCCGAATTTTGGGGCGTGGTCGCCCGCTCATTGGGGGTCACGCTGCACCGCACCACGGCCTACCACCCCCAAGCCAACGGGTTGTGCGAGCGGTTTCACCGCTCCATGAAGGCCGCACTCATGGCCGGCCTTCAGGACGACGGTTGGACCGACCAGCTGCCGTGGGTCCTTTTGGGCCTCCGCACGGCCCCCAAGGAGGACCTCTGGGTGTCCGCCGCCGAGCTCGTCTACAGCCAGCCGCTCCGCGTCCCGGGCGAGTTCGTGCCCGACGCTACCAGTCCCTGGTCCGCGGCACACCAGCGCTCGGACCTCCAGGAGGCCGCCCGCCGATTTGCCCCCGTGCCAACGTCCCGCCACGGAGGCCCCCAGTCCTACGTCCCCCCCGGCGCTTCGCACAGCGGAGTATGTCTTTGTGCGTCATGACGCGCACCAGGGGCCACTCCGGCCGCCGTACGACGGGCCCTTCCGGGTCCTGCGACGGGGCGACAAGTCCTTCGTCGTCGATGTCGGCGGCCGGTCGGACCGGATCTCTGTGGACCGCCTCAAACCGGCGCACGTGGACGTCGACCGACCACCACGGTTGGCCCTTCCTCCGCGGCGAGGCCGCCCCCCATCTACAGTTCCCCCCGCTCGACCACCCACCACCGGATCGGACCCCCCCCCCCCCCCACGACCCTCCAGGGGTCGCTTCGGCCGGGTCATCCGGACCCCCCTTAAATTGACCCTGCCGGTGCAGGTCGATTCTGGAGGGGCGTGTGTAGCGGTCCCCCGCTGAATGTACACAATTGCCTTGCACCTGCCAGGACGCGGCCAGGGCGCGATCACCATGCCGGGCTCGTCCGGACGGGCCCAGACGCGCCTCTCCTGGGCATGCCCGGACTCACTGTTCCCGGGCGCGCCCGGTCTCGTCTTTCTTGGGTATGCCCACTCTCGCCTTTCCAGGGCTCGCCCAGAGCGCCCGGGCACGCCCAGCCTCGACTTGCCAGGCCGCGTCCAGGACGCCCGGGCATGTCCAGACTCGCCTTTCCAGGGCTCGCCCAGAGCGTCCGGGCATGCCCGCTCTCGCCTTTCCAGGGCTCGCCCAGAGCGCTCGGGCACGCCCAGCCTTGACTTGCCAGGCCACGTCCAGGACGCCCGGGCATGTCCAGACTCGTCTTTCCAGGACTCGCCCTTGACACCCGGGCATGCCCGGTCTCGGTTTTCCCGGGCAAACGCCCCGGCATAAATGTGTATATATATTGCTGCCCGATAAACGGGCTTTTCAGAATACCTGAGCTGTTTTGTTTCAATAAAGCAACTCGGACG
>NC_136261.1:252462750-252500250 GCF_964187855.1 Myxine glutinosa | reverse complement strand
CAGCTTCCTAACTCAAAAGGTGTCTGAGTTTATGGTCAGAAGAGAAAGGAAATTTAATTAATTAAATAAGTACTTAATTAATCGCTAATAATTAAATAACTCCTCAATTAATTGATTAATCAAAAAACAAAAAATAGCGTTTTTGACAAAGGACTTGCTCACTACTGTGCCGAAATTTCAGCTTCCAAGCTCAAAGGATGGCTGAGATATCGTCCGGACAAACAAACAAGAAAGCAAGAAAGCAAGAAAGAAAACAACCAGAGTGAAAACTGAGTACTCTCTTTCAGCATGCGTCACTGCCGAGCCCCCTTCGGTGCCCAGCAATGACGATTTTGCAATTTTTTTTGTTTGTTTTTTTGTTTTTTTTGTATACAAGATCGAGGCTCGTGAAAGAGCGAACATTAATCACACAGAAAGACAAACCGACACATAAAACATATAACATCGGGAGCGGTAGACAAGATGGGGAGAGAGGGGGAAGGACACAAACACAACATTTGAGAGCAGGGACCGAGAGACATGGAGACATCGAGAGATCTGAGAGAGGGCGAGGGCTTTGGGGGGGGGGGGCATGGGAAGGGGGCGGTGGGAGAGGTATAAAACATATGGACACTGCCAGGACTTCCAGGAAAGAAGTTGGAATTTCAAACAAGGTGGATCTGGGGTGAATTAGCAGGGGTAGAAAAGATCAAGGTTTTGGATGGGGGAAGATAAGAGATGGTGGTGAACAGCTGTTTTAAAGACCTGGAGGGAGGAGTGGGATTGAAGGGAGTGAGGGAGTTTGTTCCAGAGGCGGGAGAAAAGAGGAATGAAAGAGTGAAGGTGAGCAGAGAGCCGAGATTTCGGCAGTTTAACCATCAGAGGGTTGCTGGCAGATCTTGTGCAACCTGTAGGAATATTTGGGGGACAGAGCACAGAGAGAGCTGGGGGTGCAAGGCCGGAGAGGAGTCGGTAGAAGACAGAAAGACCACCTACCTGCCTGCGGTGAGTGAGTGAAAGGCCCTCAGAGATAGCTTCATCGCGGGAGATTCCAATAATTCTGAAAGCTTTGGTTTCAACAGCGTGAAGCCGAGCTAGGTGTGAGGCAGGAGCACCGGCCCATAGGGGAGAACAGTATTCCATTGAGCTGCGGATGAAAGCCTTGTATGTGGTGAGGAGCTCAGGTGTGCCGAGGAAGGACTTCGCACGACGGAGGATGCCCAGTCGGCGACTGGCTTTGGAGGCCAGCTTGGAAATGTGGTTTTCCCAAGAAAGATCATGGCAGATAGTGAGACCCAAAATCTTGAGCGACAGAACTTCTTGGAGAGGATTGTTGAGAAAGTAGATGGGAGGGTTGTCCAGTCGATCTTTTCGGAGAGACATAGTAAGAGTGTGAGATTTGTCAGGATTGAAAGACATGTTCCACTTGTTTGACCAGTCTGTGATTTTGTCCAGGTCTTCAGAGAGTGAGGAGGCAGCAGACTGCCGATCTGAGGGAAGAGGAATGGAGCGGCAGAGAGTGGAGTCATCAGCAAAGAGATAGAGAGGATTTTCGAGAGAGTCAGAGAGATCATTGATGAAGACCAGAAAAAGCACGGGGCCCAGAACACTGCCTTGGGGAACTCCAGCCTGAACAGGAAGAGGAGATGAGAGAAACCCATTCAGGGCCACACGTTGACGACGACTATAGAGGAAGTCCGCCAGCCATGCGTGGAGATTTCCATGGATACCAAAGGAGGAGAGTTTGGTGAGCAGAGCGGGGTGCCAGTCTGTGATGGCATAGCGGGGTGCCTATGCCATCTCCACAATGCCTGGAGATGGCATAGGAAAGGAGCGGTGTACAACAGAGTGAAAACTGAGTACTCCCTTTCAGCGTGCGTCACTGCCGAGCTCCATTGGGTGCCCAGCAATGACGATTTGCAATGCCTGGAGATGGCATAGGAAAGGTGCGGTGTACAATATGGAAGAAAATGGAGGGTAAGGGGGAATAGGAGGAGGGGTAACGAAAAGGGATAATGGTTGAGGAAAGAGGAGCAAGGGGTTAGGAGGAAAATTAATGGGATCATGGGACACATGGGAAAGAGAAAGAGCTCGAAGGTGGTTCCATTTTTGCGTACGTAATATGTAGATGATGCAAAAAGGTACTGTGATTGCTTAGTCTTTCTATGTACATGTACTTATCTATTTGATTTGCATTGAAATCTCACCACAAGTTTCATGTCAGGACAAGGACACAAGGATACACAAGGACAAGGATAAACAAGAATAAACAAGGATACACAAGGACAAGGATACACAAGGATACACAAGGACACGGATACACAAGGACACACAAGGACGAGGATACACAAGGATACACAAGGACAAGGATACACAAGGACACACAAGGACGAGGATACACAAGGATAGACAAGGATAGACAAGGCCAAGGATACACAAGGATACACAAGGACAAGAATACACAAGGACAAGGATACACAAGGATACCCAACCAAGAAATTCTAGTTTTGTATTCTTGATTAATTTTCTGAAATTTGTAGAATGTGTTTTTCACTTGGAAGTTGTGGGTTATGATGTGTAAATAAAGGTGGAAAAAGTCTGATTTAATGCATTTTGATTCAAAGCTATAAGGCAACCAAAGGTGAACATTTTGAAAGGGGGTGTAGACTTTCTATAGGCAATGTGTATACAAGCAGAAGCCTGTGGTAAAAATACGACGACAGAAAAGCCTTAGCATATTATTACATAGAAAGAAGAAGAGAAGATCGGACACCCTTCCCCCGAAGAAGCAACGTTCACTACAACATTGTACACTGTTGCTGAGCACATTAATGGGGCGTGAACACTGCGTGATGCAAACAGCCAGCCCAGCAAGCGTGGGTAATGTCAGCGCAGTCACATTCCCTCCCTTCAGAGAAGCAAACTTGGTGTTCTTAGTGATGTGGATGCCAACGGCGATAGGAAAAACTGAAGAGTGGATTGCACCATGGGACGACATCCCACATTCGACTGAATGGTCAGCGTGGAGTGGGGCCATCAGAGAAAACGCCTTTAGCTCCATAAGGATCGGACTCACTGGATGCCTTAGCGTAGGAAGAAACTAGAACGGCACACTTCGACATCACGACATCAACTGATACTAGGGCATGCCCGTACTATATATATGCCCGTACTATATATCTATCTAAAATTATATCCCCCCCCTCTATTTACATGAAATGGTTTGGTCCATTCGCAACGCCAAAGCGAACGGCGAACGGCTTGCGAGTACAGTGACAATCCCCCCCCTCTATTTACATGAATGGTTTGGTCCATTCGCAACGACCACAGAACCCCCCCCTCTATTTACATGAAATGGTTCGGTCCAAAGCGAACGGCTTCCGGAGTTTGGTAAAGAAATCGCCATCGCGTACACAAACGCGCAGGAAAGCGAATGAATCGCAAATTCGTTTTTATTAGTTTTAAAACATCGTTTAACGCCAACATAGCGCCAACATAGTTTGCAAACGTGAAATAAATGAATACGCTCTCAAATGTGCCATCCGAGGCAGAGTGTGTCCGCCACGTTCGGCACACGCGCTAGTTCGCTGCTCTCTGATTGGTTGAATCGTTTTTTGGACATCGCTCGGTAAGTAATTGTCCGATTAATATGAAACCTTGAAAAGGCACATCCTCGGGTCCCCAGCAATATACCTGGCAAGTTAAAAGTATATCGGACCCGTGGTTGTCGAGAAACAGCGGTCACAGACAAACAAACACACAGACAGACACACACACAGAGATTGCTGGAATTATAGATAGATGCATCCGCCCACATTATTGCATCATTATAATACTTGTATCAAGTTTGATTTAAATCATTTCAGGTGTGCCCAAGTTCTCAAATTTTTACCTGACATGACCTCTGACCTTTGGCCTTTGACCCCGGGACCCACAAAATCTAATTAGTTCATCTTTACATCATTATACATATCTGTACCAAGTTTGAATTAGATCACTTCAGCCATTCTCAAGTTATAGACCAATTACAGACTTTGACCTTTGACCTATTGACCCCAAATTCTAATCATTTAATCTTTACAATATTATACATACCTGTACTAAGTTTGAATTAGATCACTTCAGCCGTTCTCCCAAGTTTTAGACCTATTACAGACTTGACCTTTGACCTTTGACCCCAAAATGTAACATGTTGATCTTTACAACAATATACATAACAGTACCAAGTTTGAATTAGATCAATTCAGCCGTTCACAAGTTATAGACCTATTACAGACTTTGACCTTTGACCTATGACCCCAAAATCTAAACACTTATTCTTTACATCATTATGCATAAGTGTACCAAATTTGGTCAGAATCACATCACTGGTTCACAATACTCATATTGGGGAGTTTATACTATTTCTCACTGTATATATTGTTATGAATTTTGGGGTACAGTGATATCTGGATCAGGTAGATCTGTGAAGGAATCATGCTCCGACAACAACTCGCCGATCGAACCGCAGCCAGCTACATCACCAACTTGCACAGCAACACTCATTGTTCAGGCCGGCTGAGGCCTTGCCACCTCACAATGGATTGGTCGAGGGGTTGATGGGGAGATCACACCATTGGGCCAGGTGTCGACCAACAGGAAGGCCAGGGTAAGGAAGGACTGGTGATTGGCCAGGGAGACGAGGCAGGATGAAACTCGTGATTGGTCCAGGCAGGGGCAAGAAACTGGCCACTGTTACGGATTCGTCACTTCCGCTGTTGTGGTTTACACCCATTTGACTTGTTTCTGATATCATGTATTATTATTATTCTCAAAAGGTTTAGTGTTCAGGAACAGCTATCTAAAGTTTTAAAAGGTTAACGTAAAATGCTACAGGAAACCGACCCGGAAGAAAAAGGGGGAAAAGAAGAAGAAGGCATGAGGACAGTGAAACGACGCGTTCTGGAAAAGCTCCGTACCTAGCGTGGTCGAGCGTACATGGCGAGGGAACTTTGAGTCCTTGTAAGGAATCTCGTGCGATCGGTGTTATCGCTGGAGTTGTGGAAAAGCCTGCGAAGCCAGGTACATGCGTGAGGTTCCGGAGAATCTTCGCCTCGAGGCCGCGGCTCGAGTGAGAGCCGTCCGCCATTTCGCCCCGCGCGCTACCTTCATCGGAAAAGGTTTTTGTCGCGCCGGCTGGGCTTATCCTCCGGTGGTTTGCCGGGTACGGCTGTGCAATAAAGCGGCGCTTGAAGATTGCACTGCGGTTCGCTGATTGAACGGTGCATGTGCACGTCTGGATCGCGTCTTTGGGAATTCCCTTTCCACTGCCCGTTTGCTGTTGGTGTGGATCACGTGACAGTCCACGCCTTGCCTACACCTCCTTACTTGCCATCGCCCCGTCGCCTCATCTCCGTTGAGTTATAGAGACATTGAGGGGTTTTGTTCCAGTCACCGGGAACGCAGTGAGTTATGTGACTTAGTGTTGGTACCAACCTAAGATATTGTTACAGACACGACTTTGATGTTAAGGTGGGCCGAGCGGAATGGCCGTCGTGTCCGCACAAATTACCCGATTGTACCCGAACGTTGACGAAGCCGCGCCACGCTGGCTCAATAAGGAAAAAGAAGACACCCGGCTGGGTTATAATGACAGACACCAATGTTTCGATTCTCAAGTATATTCGTACGGAAAGGTTAGATTACAGGGGCTAGAGGTATATCACAGGAAGACAGGCACTTAGACACACTCTTATATTGACCCCGGACAGACGACAGATAAACGGGACAACGGCTGACTCACACGGGGGTTGATGGCAGGGAAAGGCAGGTATCGGTGGCTCAAGGTGCACTCTTGGCTCAAAGCAGGGTACAGTCCGGTCCAAAGATGCGGGGAGGTCACAGCGCTCGGAGGGGACGTTCTTTCTCAGGCGGGTCTTTCTCTCTCAGCGATCGCAGGCAACGTTCTTTCTCAGGCGGGGCGCATCTGACTCAGCGCTCGCAGGTACCTCTTTCTCCAGCTGGGGGCGCATCTCCTCTCACTTCCGGTAAGTCGCCACGTATATCCGGCGGGGAGTGACACGCCCTCGGCTCGCTAGCGCCGCCCCAGATGGAATCGGTCCGCCCTTCTGATTGGGTGCGGGGGGTTACCAGGCTCCGCCCTTGAGGAGGAGCTGACAGCCAGCCCCTCCGTGGTAACCCCGTGGAGCGCGTGGTCAATGGCGCTAATCGAGCCGGTGTGAGGACGCATCCTCCCCCGCGCCGCCGCCATCTCCTCTGTTGTTGTTGTAATTGTTGGGGAAGAAGATGGGAGGAGGTATGGGAAAGGTCCTAAACTCACTACTGGTGCCATATAATCACATTCTGGTGCAACGAAGAGTCATAATTAATGGAAACGAGGCCTTAACTGACATAGACTAAGAATAACTAGCAAGATGTCCGAAAGTTGTCTACGTGTGGTGCGGTGGACCTGGGCACGACATTTAATGGGGGAATAAGGGGAAGGTCGGCTCTACTGATTGTTGTTTACAGACAATGGGACTAGGGAATGGGGGATTGGGGATAGTTGGGGAGTATTGGGGAAATAGGGGAATATTTACAAGCGGATATGGAGGCCAAATTCCATATTCGCAACATTGCACCCTTCTCTACCCTCGGGGCGTCCCGACCCGATAAATTTTTACCTAGTTTAGTGTGGCACTCAGATGTAGTCCCTCTACTATTAACTCTACCCTGAGTGCGACAGTTTTACAGATGTTCACAAATGAGTAAATATGTCCCCCTGCGACGTTGCACCCTTCTCCTCACAGAAACACACCCACAGGATAACCGAATCCGGAAAGAATTCTCAAACTACACATACAGCCGGTAGGGAGCATTATTTACAAGACTACGCTGCTATTTACACTACGATCCAGGACCTGTTTTTGGAGGAACACATGCAGATGTTATGCATAGAGAGAGCGCGCTTGCCAACATCGATACACCAACCCACGAGTGCTCTGTGGCCGACGGCCTTTAATAACGTGCAGAGCACCCTTCCCGAGCATCAAAAGCACCACCCCACCACCAATCGGTGCAGTCACCATTGTTCATTGGAATAAAAATAAATTCGACAACCCCTAACCCTGCAGGTGTCTCTTGCTCTTCTTGTCGTGCACTTGGTGTTAACTAAAAGTGGTTCACCTGTATGGCATAGGTGCCACGTTGACCCATAGGTCCATCCCCGGGTGGTGCTTGGCCGCAAACGAACTGCGGTCCATTGTGGGTGGCCACAAACATTGCGGTCCATATGGTGTATCGATCCCGGCAGCAAACAGCGAAAGTGCAGGCCCACAACTGCGCAGCCAGCACCTCTCTCTCCTCTCTCTCTACCCCAAAGCCAGATCCTCGGAGGTGGGGGACAAAAGAAGCAGACAAGTGAGTAAGTTGGTAAGGGCGCAAAAGTGCACGCAATATAAGGTAATGCACACTGGGGGCACATGGGAACCAGGTGAGACAGGTACGTTCCTATCGTACGCCCCCCCCCCCCCCCCACCAGGTAACCTACATGGCCCCTCCCTTACCCCTTACTGTATCCACACAACACAACACTACTCATAAACATCTACTTTACAAATCAACAAACATCCCTACTGTCTTCGCCGTTCCTCCCATATACCAAATTCGTCTTCTCTCCCTCCTAACCAATCAAATTTGCCATTTTCAACTCTCATCAAAATTTGCCATCTCCAACTGAACATCAAAATTTGCCATTACAAATTCATCATCAGTCCCTCCTAGGGAGGGAGAGATGGAATCACCCCAATGTCTCATCCACGTCGTGATGCGTCTCACAAATCCACACAGCAATTCATCTCCTGCAACAAAACAAAGAAAACACCGGTGTGGAGTCATCATCATCACCACAGGTAAGTGGCTGCGTATGGTGCGACAGGTTCATCAATCCTAACTATTTCCTAAATGACTTTAACAACTTTACACTACCCGGGGTCTTTCTCCGGCCAAACCATTGGCCCTCTTGCACTATGGGTTCTAAAAACCAATTCCCATTGGCCAAACTGTGGTGCTCTTCAATTTGGTGTCTCACTCCCCCGATTCATCTCCCGGTGCCCTCGCACAATTTCTGGGCTGTGGCGTGTACCTCTCCCAGCGGGTCTACCCACCTGCACACCCCCACCACTGCAGTTGCCTCCGAGCTTACCTGCTCCTTACCCTAACCTAACTAACTGGGGCAGGCCCTCTGGCGCTCTCCCCACTCGGTGCCCTCTCTGGCACTGGGCTGCCCGATCCACACCCGGGATCCTCAGGCACCCACTCACAACTACCGGCTCCCAGAGCCCACCTGCGGCCTCACCTGGCCGACATCCTCACAGTGGTGGAGTGCCCAACCAACTACACGCCCAGCCATTTCCACAACACTAATGCACCCATCCACAATACCATTCTGCAACCGCACCACAAATGCCAATATCCAACCACAATTTACCTGCACCCTCTACCTAACACTTACACTACCCGCCCCGGGTACTCGTGAAAGGGGTCCACTCTTCCCCCATCCACACCTTCGCACCATGCACACCACTCCGTACCACTTACTCCAACTCTCTCCACACACCTGTACCTGCACACCTGTGCTCTCACACCTGGTGCCACCTGCACCCTTCTCTCCCCAAGCGCATTCGCGCTGATCCACCACACTCACTACTCACACACTGCTCCACACACCTGTCCAGTTGCACACCTGTGCAATCACACCTGTTCAATTCTCACACACACGGCATCATCTCAGCTAACTACTCCCTTCTGAAACTCGCGCTTCCCAGTCGTCCCTTTAAACTATTGCGCTCCCTCGTCATTATCATCCATACTAATCTACCTGCGTCCCCACTACAGGTATCAGTCACTAACTAAACTTAACGTTACCTAATGTCAATCTCTTCTAGATCCCTACAATATAACCTAACCCACCCGGGCTAGTTTTCACTGCCATACACCCCATAAGCTATTGCTCCTTTGCCCCCACATGGGAAGGGTGGCAGGGATGCCATCCCACCACATCGGGGGTCTCTCACTACCAATTTTGCACATCAAATTTCAACAAATCAAAACTTTGCCAATCACTGCCCATCATCTGCCAATCACTACTGCCAATCCCTTGCCAATCATCAAATTTTGTTTTTCTCCAATTTTGGGTCCAAAACACTAACCTCATCACCCAGTCTACTCACTAATGCCTCTCGGTGCGCCAATCCCTGTCCAAAGCCCGGCTTCGTAAAGCCAAGCAATGGATGCGGGTTGTTTTGTGCCAGCGGCTGAATGCGTCCGGCACTCGGTGCAGGGACGGGGGCTTACCCGGGCCGAGATCCCACGCATCACCTCGGCGTGGAGCCATCCAATGTCCCGATCTCGACCTGCCGGCACGTCTCAACAAAACGTGGTCGCCATAACGACCCTTTCTATCGGGCTGCCCGCTCCGCCTAGTGGAGCACGGACGCGGCCGTTCAAAGCGAGGCCCAGCACGCACCGAGGGCCCGATTCGGCTATAAGTCGTTCTAAACTCTATCCCGTCTAACGTCGATGCTTCACCTGGACGCTTACACCCCGCAGCCCGTTCCTTGCTCACACATCCAGCCGTGCCCATGCTCCTCGTACCTTTCCTTACACACCCAGGTACACCCATTCCACTCACAGCCTTGGTCACACACCTGACCACCGAACACTTTGGCACACATTCGTTGCTCGCACACCTCACCAATACACCGCTTCGCACCCCCTCCTTGGTCACCTCCTCTGTGACAATCACAGGTGTGCCCTCATTCGCACACCCAACCACGTGCCTCACCACCAACTCCAGCGTGCATTCCCACTCACGCTCTACCATTCCAGGTGTGCATCCTTCCATCCCAGGTGTACATCCTCGCTCACCTGTCACAACCAACTCACTCTCCTTGTCACTCTCACTACTCTCACCTCCATTCTTGACAGCGCACTCACCCTTACTCTTGACAGCGCACTCTTTCCTCGTGCACCTGCCCGTCACACACCTTTCTCGCGCACACTCTCCCGTTACACCCTCTGTAACACTCACCACAGGTGGACACTCTTCCTTACTTCTGACAGCGCACTCTTTCCTCATGCACCTGTCCGTCACACACCTTTCTCGCGCACACTCTCCCGTTACACCCTCTGTAACACTCACCACAGGTGGACACTCTTCCTTACTTCTGACAGCGCACTCTTTCCTCATGCACCTGTCCGTCACACACCTTTCTCGCGCACACTCTCCCGTTACACCCTCTGTAACACTCACCACAGGTGGACACTCTTCCTTACTTCTGACAGCGCACTCTTTCCCCATGCACCTGTCCATCACACACCTTTCTCGCGCACACTCTTGCGCACACTCTCCCGTCACACCCTCTGTAACACTCACCACCCCGCGCTTCCATGTGCCCCCTCGCACACGCGCTATGACCGACTCACTCTCGCCAGCACCCTCACTCCTTGGCACACACTTTTTCCTCACACACCCCAGAGTCGGACTTTCTTGCACACCTCCTTTTTCGCACACCAGACCTGTCGCACACTTCACCAACGGCCTCTCACGAACACCCGGGTCTATCTCGACCCCCAAGCTTCTTAAATCCCCTGGCGCATCATACGCACGACCATATTGGTCACCACTTACACCGGGTCCTCTTCCTCTTCGCTTCTCCTCCATCACCTGCGAATCCCTCATCCTGTTAATGAGCACATCATCACGATCCAAACACAGACTTTGGACCAATTCTTTTATCTCCTCTTTTATCTCTTTCTTATCCTCTCTCCGTCGCTTTTTAATTTCGCTCACCCCCTCTTCCACTTCTTCTAATTTCTGCTTCACCTCCTTCATCTCCTCGTGCGCCCCTTTAAGTTCTTCCTCTAACTCCACTTTATTTTTTTCTATGTGCTCCCGCACCTCCCGCTCTTTAACCTCCATCACCTCTACCACTTTGTTCATTTTTTTCGTCAAGTCCTCATGTACCGTCTGACACTCTTTTTTAATTACCCCTACGTCCTTTTTCATCTCCTTCTGCGTCGATTTTAACCCCTCTATTACCGCTGTGTTCTTCTTTACCTGTTCCCCCAACTCCTTTTGTCCCACTGTCAGTTGTTCTACTCCCAGCGTCAACTCCTCTATACCACCTTGCAATTTTACAGTCCCCTTTCTCACCTCTTTCTCCATGCGCTCCTTACAGTGCCTCACCTCCTCGCGCACTCCTCCGACCTCCTCACTCACTCCTCTCCTGATCTCCTCTCCCATCACTTGCATCTCCTGCCCAGATGCCACCCTCATCTGCTCCATTTCCTCCCTGTGAGCATCCAGTTTGGTTTCTACCCCCATTCTGACCCCCTCTATCTGCTGCCCCATTTGGTTAACTTCCCTTTCCGCTTGGTCCCTCATGTCCCTCAATTTGCCTTCCATGGTGTTTTCTAACCCCTCTAACCCTTTTTGCATCCCTTCCATTTGATTCTCTTGAGCGGCCATTCTGTTTTCTACCCCCGTTAACCCATGTTTCACTCCCTCTATCTGATTCTCTTGAGCGGCCATTCTGTTTTCTACCCCCGTTAACCCATGTTTCACTCCCTCTATCTGATTCTCTTGAGCGGCCATTCTGTTTTCTACCCCCATTAACCCATGTTTCACCCCTTCTATCCCATTGTCTAACCCCTCTAATTTCTTGTCTAATCCCTCACCGGTACCCCTCGCTTCGTCCCTCATTACCCCCATTTCGTTTTCCATTTGTCCCATACTGCTTTTCAAACCTCTAATTTGGTCTCCCAATTGCTCACCCTGAGCATCCATCCGGTTCCCCATTCTGTTTGCCATTTCTTCATTATTCTGGGCCATAAGGGCCTTCATTTGTATAAAAAACAAGTTCCAATCCACCGGGGGCGCTGCCACGGTCGCCGGCGCGGTGACCAGCGAGGCGCCATTTTGCGTGCTTGCTACCCTCGCTGTTTCGCTCTCCTCACGTGTCTCAATTTGGTCCTGGACCGACCCTGCTTCACTCTCCCCTACCGGACCCCAGCCGTCTTGATCCGCCATAGCGCGACTTGCAAAATTCGAGTTTCGTAAAACAAATCCAAATATTTTTTTTTTTTCCGTTATAATTTCGGCGAGCGCAGTAACCGCGGGACCGCGCTCCGAATCGATTCGGTCGAGCGCCGTACGCGCTCCGGCTCGATTTTCCCTCCCAAAATTTGGGCCTAACTAATTTAGTCCCGGGTCCGAATCTCACTCCTCGACACCAATTGTTACAGACACGACTTTGATGTTAAGGTGGGCCGAGCGGAATGGCCGTCGTGTCCGCACAAATTACCCGATTGTACCCGAACGTTGACGAAGCCGCGCCACGCTGGCTCAATAAGGAAAAAGAAGACACCCGGCTGGGTTATAATGACAGACACCAATGTTTCGATTCTCAAGTATATTCGTACGGAAAGGTTAGATTACAGGGGCTAGAGGTATATCACAGGAAGACAGGCACTTAGACACACTCTTATATTGACCCCGGACAGACGACAGATAAACGGGACAACGGCTGACTCACACGGGGGTTGATGGCAGGGAAAGGCAGGTATCGGTGGCTCAAGGTGCACTCTTGGCTCAAAGCAGGGTACAGTCCGGTCCAAAGATGCGGGGAGGTCACAGCGCTCGGAGGGGACGTTCTTTCTCAGGCGGGTCTTTCTCTCTCAGCGATCGCAGGCAACGTTCTTTCTCAGGCGGGGCGCATCTGACTCAGCGCTCGCAGGTACCTCTTTCTCCAGCTGGGGGCGCATCTCCTCTCACTTCCGGTAAGTCGCCACGTATATCCGGCGGGGAGTGACACGCCCTCGGCTCGCTAGCGCCGCCCCAGATGGAATCGGTCCGCCCTTCTGATTGGGTGCGGGGGGTTACCAGGCTCCGCCCTTGAGGAGGAGCTGACAGCCAGCCCCTCCGTGGTAACCCCGTGGAGCGCGTGGTCAATGGCGCTAATCGAGCCGGTGTGAGGACGCATCCTCCCCCGCGCCGCCGCCATCTCCTCTGTTGTTGTTGTAATTGTTGGGGAAGAAGATGGGAGGAGGTATGGGAAAGGTCCTAAACTCACTACTGGTGCCATATAATCACATTCTGGTGCAACGAAGAGTCATAATTAATGGAAACGAGGCCTTAACTGACATAGACTAAGAATAACTAGCAAGATGTCCGAAAGTTGTCTACGTGTGGTGCGGTGGACCTGGGCACGACATTTAATGGGGGAATAAGGGGAAGGTCGGCTCTACTGATTGTTGTTTACAGACAATGGGACTAGGGAATGGGGGATTGGGGATAGTTGGGGAGTATTGGGGAAATAGGGGAATATTTACAAGCGGATATGGAGGCCAAATTCCATATTCGCAACAATATATTGATTGTCTGGATTTGCCATCATTGTTGGTAATATTATTATTGTGTGGTTTTTAATATATTATTGGTTTGTTATACCCATTGGTGTGATTTCCTGATTGATTTCGACACGGAGTAGTATATATTTTTCTGCCGTGATTCCTCCCGGGGTTCGGAGGTAGACCAGGAGGTCGGGGAGGAACACGTAACAGAAATTGGGGGCTCGTCCAATTGACTCGTGGGCTCGAAATTGGGTCTGTGTCCGGCATCTAAAATTCCCTAAATTTAGTCTGGGAAAGAATTCCCCAACATTCCAAGAATTCCCAAATTTGGAACTTGTTCCAACATTCCCAAATTTTTCCAAAAAAAATAAATATATATCTATATATATTTTAATTTCTTGTGTGAAGGTTAACAGGTGTTAACAATAGTCACCATGGAGTTTGATGCAGAGAAGTTTGCAGTGACCCCTAGTGAAGCACAGTTCAGAGCGTTAGTAAAATCGGACCTCTTGAAATTGGCCAAACATTTTAGCTTGGAGGTCCGAACTAATATGAGGAAGGCAGAGATGCAGACAGTGGTGATACAATCTATGGTGGGATTATGAGCATGGGAAGAGGTAGCCTGCGATTGGTTACCGGAGGAACAAGAAAATGTGGAGCTCCAAAAAATGGAGATGCAAATGCAGAGCAAGGAAAGAAGAGCAACACAGGAAAGAGAACTCCAAGAAAGGTTAAAAGCAGAGGAAAGGAAAGCAGAAAAGGAAAGAGCAGAACAGGAAAGAGAACTCCAGGAAAGGTGAGAAGAGAGAAAAGCAGAGGAAAGGAGAGCTGCAAGGGAACTCGAAGCAGAGGGGAGAAAAGCCGAAAGGGAGTTAAAGGACCGTGAAATGGCGCTTCAGCAGGAAATTAGACTCAAGGAGCTGGATGTAATGAAGGAACGGGGAGAGGTACCATCCATGCCGACGGGTTCGACATCTAGTCAGAACACCTGGGATGTTGGCAGACATGTGAGGCTGGTTCCACCCTTCAATGAAAAGGAGGTAGTCAAATTCTTTTCACACTTTGAGAAAGTGGCTCAATTGCTAAGATGGCCTGAGGAGTCCTGGACCATATTAGTGCAAAGTGTTCTGGTGGGTAAAGCTCAAGATATTTATTCAGCTTTACCGATTGACCAATGTGCAGATTATGAGATAGTGAAGAAAAACATTCTCACGGCCTATGAATTGGTCCCGGAAGCTTACCGGCAAAAATTCCGGAATGCCAGGAAGAGGGAGAGTGAGACCCATGTGGAGTTTGCCAGAATGAAGGAAACCATGTTTGATAGGTGGTGTGATTCAAAAGGGATTGGGAAAGACTTCGAACTATTGCGACAATTGATCCTGATGGAGGAATTCCAGCAGTGTGTCCACGAGGACATTAAAGTACATCTGGAGGAAAGGAAAGTACCAAAGTTGTATGAGGCAGCAACCATGGCAGATGACTATGCCTTAACACACAGGATGGGGTTCCACAAACCGAACTTCTCACCTAGACCTAGCCAGGGGAGCTATGGTACATCAGGTCCGGAGAACGAAAATTCATGGGGGTGGCCTTGAGATGAAAATGAGGACCACTCTGATACCACGACTTCTAGATATCAGAAGACTGCGGTTCCAAGAAAGACCTATCGTCCGGGAGGCTCGAGGCAGACCGCCGCCCCCATGCCTTGGCAGACCACGAGGTTCCCCTCCGGGCCTACTTGCGCTTTTTGCCATAAACCTGGACACTTGATGTCCCACTGTTATGCTCTGGAAAAGGGAAACCAGGAGCGGAGTCCGACTAGTACAACTCCAAATGCAATGGCCATTGTGAGAATTCGCCCTCAAAAGGGTTACCAACCATTTATTTCAGAGGGGTTTGTGTCACTGGATGGAGCCTCGACTAACCGGAGACCTGTTAGGATATTGAGGGACACAGGAGCACATCAATCTTTAATGCTTGAAGGCATCTTGCCATTGTCAGAGGAGACGGCAACTGGTGATAGTGTTCGTTTACAGGGGATTGGTGGCTGTGTTAGTGCTCCACTTCATGTCATCCATTTGGAGTCCGATTTGGTGTCAGGACCGGTCACCGTCGGTTTACAAACCACTCTTCCTGTAGAAGGAGTATCTTTTGTTATCGGGAATGGTTTGGCCGGTGGTCAAGTTTCTGTAACCCGATGTTTGTTGAAACGCCTAGTAGGAAATACCCTGAAACTAAGTGTCAGCACACGCACGTCAGGGATGGAGGCAATATTGGCAAGCTCTTTGTAGGGGGACTGAACTTCAAAACAAAGGAAGATGTTCTGGAGTCTGCCTTCAGCAAATATGGACCGCTTTTGGAAGTGCTGCTGATAAAAGACAGGGAGACACAAAAGTCAAGAGGGTTTGGCTTTGTCACGTTTGTAAACTCAAAGGACGCCAGAGTTGCAGAAAAGGATCTGAATAGCAAGGAGATGGAGGGTCGGACCATAACAGTAGGGAAGGCATTTCCTAGGTGTCGAGGGGGCTACAGAGGAGGACCACGGAGTAGTAGTGGTGGTGGCCGCAATCGATATTATTCTGGAGGCTTCCAGAGTTATGGCAGCTCCCGAAGGAAGGATTTATCAGAGCAGTGGCCGAGAAGGAGACCGCTATTCATGTGACTACAGTGACCAGTGGTCAAACCGTGATTGTTAGGAAAGTTAGAAAGAGTTGAAGCACTGAATGCTGCGGAGTAGCCGAGCCAAGATTCCTACACGGATTAACCGTGAACGCCACGTTCCTAAAGGCGTCCATGTAGTGAACTTTCCTACACGGATTAACCGTGAACTCCACATTCCTAAAGGCGTCCATGTAGTGAACTTTCCTACATGGACTAACCATGAACTCCACGTTCCTAAAGGCGTCCATGTAGTGAATATGTCCAGGCCCCACCACCCAACCACCATTGAACCTGGCCCCAGCTCGGCCTCCCGGAAAAAGTGCTATCGATTTGCTTGACTTTGGATTTTTGATTAACCCCTTAACCTTCATTCAAAGAAAATAAAAGTAAAAGTCAGAGGTTGATGAGATGGAGTTGGCGTTGCAGGGGTTCCACTTGGAAATTGAACATGTAAAGGGCAGGGACAATGTCGTTGCTGATGCTTTGTCCAAAGTGAATTAATGTTGGAAATCTCTGTGGGTTGTTTGAAGTTTGTTGCTTTATTTTTGGGAGATATTGATTGCTGCTCACGGGAATTGGTGATTTGGGGTTGTGAGTTTAGTTTTGTTTGTCTAAAGAGTTTGCTTGTAAAGAAAGTTTTCGCTGTGTTCAAACTTTCTTTCTTGAGGGGGGGGGGGGGGGGAGTGTTACAGATCCGTCATTTCCGCTGTTGTGGTTTTCACCCACTTGACTTGTTTCTGATATCATGTATTATTATTATTCTCAAAAGGTTTAGTATTCAGGAACAGCTATCTAAAGTTAAAAAGGTTAACGTAAAATGATACAGGAAACCGACCCGGAAGAAAAAGGGGGAAAAGAAGAAGCAGGCGTGAGGACAGTGAAACAAAGCGTTCTGGAAAAGCTCCGTACCTAGCATGGTCGAGCGTACATGGTGAGGGAACATTGAGTCCTTGTAAGGAATCTCATGCGATCGGTGTTATCGCTGGAGTTGTGGAAAAGCCTGCGAAGCCAGGTACAGGCGTGAGGTTCCGGAGAATCTTCGCCTCGAGGCCGTGGCTCGAGTGAGAGCCGTCCGCCATTTCGTCCTGCGTGCTACCTTCATCGGAAAAGGTTTTGGTCATGCCGGCTGGGCTTATCCTCCGGTGGTTTGCCGGGGACTGCTGTGCAATAAAGCGGCGTTTGAAGATTGCAGTGCAGTTCGCTGATTGAACGGTGCATGTGCACGTCTGGATCGCGTCTTTGGGAGTTCCCTTTCCACTGCCCATTTGCTGTTGGTGTGGATCACGTGACAGTCCACGCCTTGCCTCCACCTCCTTACTTGCCATCGCCCCATCCCCTCATCTCCGTTGAGTTATAGAGACATTGAGGGGTTTTTGTTCCAGTCACCGGGAACGCAGTGAGTTATGTGACTTGGTGTTGGTACCAACCTAAGATATATTGATTGTCTGGATTTGCCATCATTGTTGGTAATATTATTATTGTGTGGTTTTTAATATATTATTGGTTTGTTATACCCATTGGTGTGGTTTCCTGATTTATTTCGACACGGAGTAGTATATATTTTTCTGCCGTGATTCCTCCCGGGGTCCGGAGGTATACCGAGACCAGGAGGTCAGGGACGAACACGTAACACCACTGATTGGTGAAAGGAAGGCCGAGGAGGAAGCAGAGCGCTGATTGGCCAGGTACCACCGATGACGTCAGAGGCGAGCAAGAAGCGACGCGCAGATTGGTGGAGAGGACAGCTGACGTCATGAGACAGTCAATAAAAGAACTAGCTGGCCAGCATTTTATCTTCTCGTGTTAGACCCTCTCTGGTTCTGGATCCCTTCAAGCCCGGACATCCTTCTCCTCGCTTTGGACTCTCTTCCCTTCTTCTCCTGCTGCCCCTTGCACCTTCCTCCGCTATTGACTCTCTCCTTTGGTTCCGGACATCGCGAACGATTGCGCATGGACGAGAGTGGCTTGCCGCTGGAACACCACAAGGCCGGGGTGAGTGGGACGCCTGGTGAGGCCTAGCAGTGCGCACATGAGGCGGATTGAGGCCTACTTCCTGCCAACACCGGAGTGAGCGCTCGGACTGGACGATCGCTGGCAAGGCAGCCATTGGAGCTAAGCCCACACACACCGCACACAACGGTTCTTTTCATTTAATTATCCCTTTGTCCGTGTGTAAGTCTGGTGTGGGGACGTCCCAATATGGAACATTTATTATTTACCGCATTTCCTTTGTCCCGGCATTCCGTTGCAAATAAAGCCTTATATTATTTTCACTGTATATTCTAAACCCCTTCCCGCTTGAGTTAATTTCCACAGGGTTGAAGGCTGCTGTGCGGGCCCGACAGGTAAAAGCTTCCCGCTTCTTCTTCTCTCTTCTCCCGTGCTTGTATAGTGAAATCCGCTCTTGAATAATGCCTCAAATCACGCTCGATTTGCTGTCCATGATTTCCCGGTCTTCACCAAGAGGAATCACACGACAAATGGTGTCAGGAGTGGGATTTGAACCCTCTGAATAAAATTGGTGTCAAGAGTGGAGTATTCAGATTTAAAATGTTTTTTTTATAGTCGGAGGCGATAAAATTGGTGTCGTCGATTGGATGCATGAGACACGAGCAGTGCGTCGCTAAATTTAAATCGATTCCAGATGTAAAAAAATTAATACGTGTGCGGGGAAACGACCTCCACTCAGCGGATGGAGGGGGTAAGTGCTATGGAGGGGCAGAGTGAAGATGCTGAAAGCTTTGGAAGTGGGCCGAAGATAGGGGGAGTTGAGAATAGTGGTGGAACCTTCCCCGCTGTGGAGCGATCGGGCTAAGGGATGGGTCCAAAAACTTTCCAGGACATGGTAAATTTATTGAAGGCTCAGAGTGAACGAATGGATGACAACATGAAGGTAATGGAGGAGCGACAGAATGAATGAATGAAGGTAATGAGTGATGAAATGAAATAAATAAATAATAAAATGGATGCCCAGAGTGAACAATTGAGGGGAGAAATGAAGGGAATGAGTAACAAAATGGATGAACAGAATATTGAAGTGAAGGGAATGAGTGATCAAATTAATGCTCAAACCGAAAAAATTGATGGATTGAAGGGGGAATTGAAGGGACAAATAAAGGAAATGGGAAATAAAATTGATGAATTGGAGGGGAAGATAGAGGGAATGAATGAACAATAAAATTGATGGATTGGAGGGGAAGACAGAGGGAATGACTGAACAAATGAGTGAACAAGGGAGTGAAATAAGGGAGATGAATGAACAATTGGAGGGAAAATAGGGGAAATAACACTGCAACTGGGGGAACTAATTGATAACATGGAAAGGAGAGTGCAGAACCAAACTATGGACAGACTGGGGGAATTTGAGGGAAAAGTAGAGACTAAATTAGGGGAAATGGAAAAATCAATGAGGGTAGAAATTGAACTTAAATGGGAGGAATTAATATTAAAAGTAGAGGGCATGACCCAGGCTGTCCGGATGGGGGAAAAGTTGGAGGAGAGAATTAGTGCCACGAATACCTGAATTGATAAAGTCAATGGAGACCTGGAAGGTTATCGGGGCAGGGTGGATGCCAGAATGCGACAACAGTGTGAGGAATGGGGACTCCTCAAACAGCAGGGGAGTAAATTGGCTGAAGAGTTAAAGGGGTTGGAGGCCCGGGTAACAGAGCAGGAGCGGGTGTTTATTGATAAAGGCCTGTGGGGGCCGCAAATGACTGATGAAAGGGTGATTGATTTGATGAAGGAGCGACTGGAGACCTGGGACAATACCATCAAAGGAGAGGTTGCTCAGGTCCGAGAGAGCCTAAGGGAAGAGGTGAGTCGGACCGTTAAGCATCTCCAGGATGAGATTAAGGTGACCCAGGGGACCCTCACCACGAGCCACATTTGGGCACCAGAGACTCCGAAGCTGAATACCCAGTTGCGGGGGGAAGGGGGGGGGGGGGGTGTTTTGGCCCCGAGCTGGATTTGGACAATGAAGATTCGGGAAATAGGGCCTCGGAAGATCTGGTCCCTGTAGGAAATTTGGAACAGCTGCAGGGAGGAGCAGAAGAACCTGAGGGAGGGGTTGTTACCTGCAGCTGCGGTGGTTGGGCACACGAGGCCAACATTTTAAAAAAGAAACTTATATTTAAATGGCAAATTGATTTGGAGCAACCTTGATGGGAGTTGGTCTCCGGGCTGTGGAATTTGGACCAGGAGAGGTCATTGGGGATGGCCTCGGGGAAAACTTGCCCCCTTCAAAATTTGGTGATGCCAGACAGCTGGGGAGCTGTGCTGGCGAGATTTGGACGTGGGGTCTGACCGTGGGTGTCGTGGTGCAGCCTCGGCCCCACGGGGGGTCTGGTGGATTGTGGCATCCCTTGTCCATCGTGGTGCTGCCCGAGCGAGTGTCTCGGGCCAGCAGGGTCACTAGACCCTGGTGGGGGTTAAGACCTCCAGGGGTCCGAGGTGGTTTCTCAGGTACCTAGGATGGTGTATTATGCGGACCACTAGGGGGAGATGTTGTAGGTTGCGCTTTGATGGCGGCACTGCAGAAGGCCAACATGGGCCTGATGTTGTGACCGACCGGGCATGCGGCCTGACAGCCTCTCCCTGAGATTCAGGGAAAGCCAGCATGTGGTGACCTACCATGCTGTGCTGGTCTATGGACGCGGGTCGATCCACATGAACAGGGATGGATTATAGCCCACCGGACAACCATTGGGGCATCTGTGGAACGTGATGGTGTGAGAGTGATCTTCCACAGATGATCCGTTATGATTTGTGGACTCTCGGCATATAAATATATATATATACAGACTTGGCATTTAATATGGAATCTTTTTTCTGTGGGGGTGAACTTACTTTTGAAGATGTCTTAGAACCAAAAGTTCATTGGAATTATGTTGAAATTATTCTAGATTTTGTTAATGTGACCTTCAAAAGAAGCAAAAACCACATTTGACATTTCGAAACAAATAAATTGATCCTTAAAAGTGATGGAAACTGATATCGAACTCAATTCATGGACAGTACTGTGTTAAACTTCTGCACGTTTTCCAGAAGTATCTCTTTATTTTGCACATTAGCCAAAAATTTTTTAACAAAAACAAAAGTTAAATTACGACTGGGATTACGGACAGTAAAATTACAGTTCAGTACTTCGTGTAACCCCCACGAGCATTCAGGAGAGCACGTACACGTTGAGGCATGTTGTTCACGAGATTTGCCAAGGTTTGGACAGGAATCGCTTGCCATGCAGTGACATTAGCCTGCTGCAATTCACGCACAGAGGTCGGCTGCTGGTCCAAGTGGTCGATTTGACGCGTTAATTCTGCCCACAAGTTCTCCATCGGATTCATATCCGGGGACATGGCAGGCCACCCCAAACGGTCACCCCACCACCTCCAGCTTGGACTCTTGGCACTATACAATCTTTGTTGTAGGCTTCATGCACTTGTCTGCGCACTCGGACGTGGCCATCTTGACGATAGACCAGAAATCTCGACTCGTCACTGAAGATCACATGATTCCAGTGTCCTGGCTGCCATTGACGGTGCTCTCTGGCCCACTGCAATCGGCGCTAGCGGTGTTGTCTGGTAAGGCGTGGCTTTCTCAGGGGACGCCTGGCACGATAGCCTGCTTGAACCAGTCGTTGGTTGACTAGCCTTCTGGATACAGGCACATTTGTCAGTTGCTGCCACTCAGCCCTAAGCCGATTAGCTGACTTGGTACGGCCATTGCGGACTAACCAGTGCAGCTGGCGATCATCCCTCCTTGTGGTTCTGCGGGGATGTTCTGGCCTCGGTATTGGAGTTGGGACACCCCATCTGAGCATTTCGTTTCAGGATCTTTGACACCTGACCTTGAGTGATGCCATACTGCCGAGCAATAGCATGCTGTTTCATGCCGTAATTTCGTAAAGCCACCACTCCATGACAAACAGCATTGTTGAGTTGACGGACCATCTCCAGAGGAAGCGACAATAACTTTTGGAGACGTGCAGCAGTTGTTTTCCACTAATACAGAACGCAACAACCCTTGTATACCCGACTGTGAAGCCAATCATCAAATGCACCTGTCCGTACATTTTGCCACGCCACCTGTGATATAATCCTGTTGTTGACTTCTTGCTGCGACAGACAATCAGTGACATGGTTCTTTTAACAAATAAATCACCAAAGTGTATATGGTGGAATCACATAATAAGGAAATAACTATTTAGAAGGGTATATGGTGGCCTCCATGCATGTATATGGACTAACTAAGAAGACGACCTTTGACCTTTACACACAAAACGGAGATATTTACAAGGAATCATTACACTACTTAGAGGGTGATATTTACACAAAAAAACACAGGATTCTCAAATCCGCAACAATATATATATATATATATATATATATATATATATATATATATTGTTACGGTTCTCCACCACCCTTCTTACTCTTACCAAGGGGGGGATTAATTTCCTTGTTCTTTCTGGGCTTGGCGGAAACCAGAGACTTGAAACGCTTCTTCCGGGCAAAACGCAAGGTAGGGTTTCGGGTCCAAGTCAATCTGTATCTATCTTTCGGTGTGTATACTTACAGTGTGTCTTTAGTGAGATTCTCGGTGTTAATTTTTCATACCTGCATACAAAATCGTCGGTTAATTCGTGTCGCGTATTCTGAGGCCTAGTAGGCTTCTGTGTCCAACCTTGAGGCTTTGTTTCTCTCTCAGCGGTTCGTCGATTGTGCTGCAATTACTTTCGTTCCCTGTTTTTTGTCCCAGTCTTTCACCCCATACTTCCTTGTTTAAAATCTCAACTCAGAAAAAAAACAAAACCAAAAAAATCTTTCCTTCTCTGCTCTTATTCGTTTATTCATTGTTCATATTTGTTCATTCGTTCTTCGACCACGTTGTTCGTGATCAAGTGATCACGTTGTTAAAAATGTTTAAACTTTCCCCTGAAGAACTGTATTCTGTCGTATATTATAACACCTTTTTCTTCTTCTTCTATAAAAGGATGCTTTCGATTTGCTCACCAAATCTATTCATTCCAAAAAAAAAATCCATCTCTTACAGTTCCTCTTTTCTACATTCCCGAAACTCTCCTGCACTCCACCCCTCCTTCAGCGTCCTCAAATGTATTTTTGACTCGAAGGTCTCAAGAAACTCATTTTGCAATAAATGTTCGTTTCCCATTAATTGTACACTTTTTAAAATCCAATCTCACTCCTCCCCTCCAAATATTCCCCATCACCCCTCCCCTCCAAAACTTCCCCATCACCCCTCCCCTCCAAATCTACCCCTTTGCCCCTTCCCTCCAAATCTTCCCCATCACCCATCTCTTTCAAATATTCCCCCTTGCCCCTCCCCTCCAAATCTTCCCCATCACGCATCCCTTTCAAATCTTTCCCCTTGCCCCTCCCCTCCAAATCTTCCCCATCACCCTTCCCTCCAAAACTTCCCCATCACCCCTCCCCTCCAAAACTTCCCCATCACCCCTCCCCTCCAAAACTTCCCCATCACCCCTCCCCTCCAAATCTACCCCCTTGCCCCTCCCCTCCAAATCTTCCCCCTCACCCATCTCTTTCAAATATTCCCCCTTGCCCTTCCCCTCCAAATCTTCCCCATCACCCATCCCTTTCAAATCTTCCCCCTTGCCCCTCCCCTCAAAATCTTCCCCATCACCCCTTCCCTCCAAAACTTCCCAATCACCCCTCCCCTCCAAAACTTCCCCATCACCCCTCCCCTCCAAATCTACCCCCTTGCCCCTCCCCTCCAAATCTTCCCCATCACCCATCTCTTTCAAATCTTCCTCCTTGCCCCTCCCCTCCAAATCTTCCCCATCACCCATCCCTTTCAAATCTATCCCCTTGCCCCTTCCCTCCTAAACTCCCCCACACCCCTCCCCTCCTAGACTCCCCTCTCACCCCTCCTGCTCAAAGCGTCCTCCCCGCTTCTTCCCCCTTCCAACTTTCACCTTCATCTCCCCCAACCTTCTGCCTCGCTCTTCCCCCTCCTCAAATAATACCTCACTGTGCCTCACCCAATCACCATCAAACCTTTTTTCCGCAATATTCTTCCCTTTCTCCAAGCTATTCTGAAATCGCTGACACACCTTCAACAGCTCTCCCTACCTCTTCCTCCTCTTCCACATCTTACCATACCCCTCCCCCCTGTTCTGTATCCGATGCTCGCCCTTCCTCTTCATTAACGGTATGGACCTCAAACATCCGGGGTCTTCGCTCAAACTTGACTGATCTCTCCATACAGGTTGCTTCTGACAAACCAGACATGATCTGCTAAACAGAAACTTTCCTCCTTCATGATGTCTCTGATTCCTTGGTATCTACCCCAGGTTACTCCCTCCTCCGGTATGATAGACCTGAGCCTCGTTCTGGAGTTGGGGTTGCTATCTTCATAAAAAAAACTCATCCTCACTCGCCCTGCACTGCCCTCTCTCCACCGCACCCCCAGGAATACCTTTGGCTACGGCTGCCCCTTCGCTCCCACCTTTTGTTCATATGTGTGTTGTACCATCCACCAAACAGTGATGACTCCATATACATCTCGCTGTCTGATAATATGGACCAACTTCTATCTCCCCATCCCAACTCTCTCTTCCTCATATGTGGTGATTTCAATATTGTCACCATGCCAGTTGGCTGTGTGTGGGTACCTCTCTCACCAGCCATGGCTCTTCAGCAAAGGACTTCTGCGACTCACTGGGACTGACACAATCTGTCAATTTCCCAGCCCGGATCTCAGTCAACGGAGCATCTTCTCTTCTGGACTTGGTAATGACTAACTTCCCTGAAAATGTCTGCTGCTCTTCTTCTGCTCCAATCGGCTCATCTGATCATGTGCTTGTTAAAGTGGACATCTCTCTGACCATTCTCAGGGAGCCTCCTCAGCGTCGACGAGTCTGGCATTTCACTCAGGCCAACTGGCACAGTCTTCAAGCAGCCATCAATCATTTGGACTGGTCTCCCATCTCTACCGCCTCTGACATCAACTCATCCTGGGAAATCTTCCAAAGTAAATTGATCTCTCCCATGCACATTTATCCCATCTCGTCTTCAGTTGTCATACCCTTCCTCCCGTCCATGGTGCCTGTCCATGGTACGTCCATGGTATCTTGTGGTGAGGCTGTTGCCCATAAACAACTCGCTTTCGTCTCCTGGAAAGCAAATCCAATGGAAGGAAATCTCATTTCCTTTCACAAAGCCTTAAACAAGTGTGTGTCCACCCTCAGGAGAGCCAGGAAACAATATCTCTCCGTTCTCAAGACCAAACTCTCTTATCTGTCTCCCTCTTCCAAATCCTGGTGGCGTCTGGTCAAATCTGTCTCTGGTGTTTGTTCCCCCTCCATCCCCTCCCTCACCTCAACAGCTGCACGGCTGACTCCGCACATGAAAAAGCTGAATGCCTCAACTCTGTGTTTGCCTCTAAATCTTGTGTCCCAAATCCATCCCTCTCTGTACCTAGTCATACTCAGCTGCTCCTGGACTCTGTGTCCTTTCCTCCTGACAAGGTGGAAAAGTTTCTGTCAACCCTCGACTCTGCTGCAACTGGACCTGACGGCATCAGCCCACGGGTCCTAAAGTCCTGTTCTTCCACTCTTTCACTCCCTCTCTCTGTTCTCTTCACCCTCTCTTTTGCTCAAGGTCATCTGCCACCTGCTTGGAAATCAGCCAACATCACCGCTTTGCACAAAAAAGGTGCAAAAACAGATCCTAGCAACTACAGACCAATCAGCCTTCTCCCAATTATCAGCAAAGTCATGGAATCCATCATTGCTTCAGATATGAAATCTTTCCTCTTCTCCAATGGCTTGATCTCTGATCATCAATTTGGTTTCAGACCTGGTCACTCTACCCTGGACATGCTGCTTCTGCTTTCTCAACAATGGATGGAGGTCCTCAATGCCAAACAGGAAATTAGAGCTGTCTCCTTTGACTAATCACGTGCCTTCGATATGGTCTGGCACCCTGCTCTGCTCACCAAACTCTCCTCCTTTGGTATCCATGGAAATCTCCACGCATGGCTGGCGGACTTCCTCTCTAGTCGTAGTCAACGTGTGGCCCTGAATGGGTTTCTCTCATCTCCTCTTCCTCTTCAGGCTGGAGGTCCCCAAGGCAGTGTTCTGGGCCCTTTGCTTTTTCTGGTCTTCATCAATGATCTCTCTGACTCTCTTGAAAATCCTCTCTATCTCTTTGCTGATGACTCTACTCTCTGTCGCTCCTTTCCTCATCCCTCAGATCGGCAGTCTGCAGCCTCCTCACTCTCTGCAGACCTGGACAAAATCACAGACTGGGCAAACAAGTGGAACAAGTCTTTCAATCCTGACAAATCTTACACTCTTACGATGTCTCTCCGAAAAGACCGACTGGAGAACCCTCCCATCCACTTTCTGAATAATCCTCTCCAAGAAGTTCTGTCACTCAAGCTTTTGGGTCTCACTATTTGCCATGATCTTTCCTGGGAAAACCACATTTCAAATCTGGCCTCCAAAGCCAGTCGCCGACTGGGCATCCTCCGTCGTGCAAAGTCCTTCCTTGGCACACCTGAGCTCCTCACCACATACAAGGCTTTCATCCACAGCTCAATGGAATACTGCTCTCCCCTCTGGACTGGTGCTCCTGCCTCACACCTAGCTCGTCTTCACGCTGTTGAAACCAAAGCGTTCAGAATCATTGGAATCTCCCGCGATGAAGCTAACTCCAATGGCCTTTCACTCACTCACCGCAGGCAGGTTGGTGGTCTTTCCGTCTTCTACCGACTCCTCTCTGGCCTTGCCCCCCCCAGCTCTCTCTGGGCTCTGTCCCCCAAATATTCCTACAGGTCGCACAAGCCCTGCCTGCAACCCTCTTATGGTTAAATTGTCAAAATCAAGACTCTCTGCTCACCTTCACTCCTTCATTCCTCTTTTCTCCCACCTCTGGAACAAACTCCCTCACTCTCTTCAATCCCACTCCACCCTCCAGGTCTTTAAAACAGCTGTTCACCACCATCTCTTATCTTCCCCCATCCAAAACCTTGATCTTTTCTACCCCCGCTAATTTCACCCCAAATCCACTTTTTTGAAATACCAACTTCTGTCCGGGACGTCCTTGGTGTCCTTGTGTTTTATACTTCTCTCACCCCCCCCCTTCCCACGCCTCCTCCCCCCAAGCCCTCTCCCTCCCACACATCTCCCTGCTCTCAAATGTTATGTTTGTGTGCTTCCCCTTGTCTCCCCATCTTGTCTTCCGCTCCCTCTTTTGATATATTTTGTTTGTCTGGTTGATTTGTTTGTGAAATAAATGTTCGCTCTTTCACGAGCCTCGATTCAGTATACAAAAAAAAAAGAAAAAAAAAGTCTCGCTCGTACCTAAATCCCTGCGCCGCACGGAAGTGAGGAAGCAAGCCTCGCACGAGCCACGTGTGATCTGGGTACACCGAGCGGATTGAGTACCACGTGGTCCATGCAGTTTTAGGTAGTTGAACCCAATTCGAGCGGTTCTATTCATACCATGCTTAGCCAATGAGGAAATCATGAGAACGATCGAATGGAAAAGGAAGAACACAGGTTTAATTATTATTCCCACACGTATATACAATGATCGGGTTCGGTTTCGGTTTCCGGTTCCTCGGGCGAGTGAAGCGTACTTCGAGCTCTCCACGGCATCGAAGTTTAAGTGTTTTCCCATTCTTGTCTTTGTCAAATTTCCACTGGTTATTTTGCTGTGTACGTGTTATTGTGTGTTTCTGGTTGGTATTGGTTTGTAATTCGTACAAACTTGTGTGTAGCTAATCGTTTTCTGAGTCGTACCTCGTGCGTGGCCTGGTAACTTGGGGCTTCCCTCCCCCCGTCGGTGTTTTGTCGGTTTGGGTTAATTCCTTTGCTGTATTGCTTGTTTCTTTTATTTTACTTTCTCCCCCTCACCTCACCTCCCTAGACAAAGAATTCTATATTGATTCTTTCTCTCCTCCCGGACACGTGCTTGTTCGCTCTCCTCCCTGTCTCGGCTTGTGCCCCACCCCCTGTATCTCGTTTCTCTCCCGCCTCTGCTCCTTCCTTCTCAAATCCACGTTCTCGCTTGGAGACTTTTCCCAGATTGTTTTTCATGGTTTTCATGGTTCTGTTTGGATATTGTTGGAATATGTTTAAACTGCAGCCGTGATGCTGACGCCGCCCCCCCCCCCCCCCCCCAGAATTTCCATGTTTTAAACGTTTCCCAGTGTGTACCCTGGTCAGAATAGGTACACCGTATCCCTGCGTGTCATAAGAGACGACTAAGAGGGTTGGCGTCAGGAAGGGCATCCGGCCATAAAAACATTGCCTCAAAAAGAGAACCATGAAAATTACAACTACATATGGGCAGGGTGCAGCCCGAAGTGGAGATCGGTTTCTGAGGTTTGGGACATGGAATGTAGGGACAATGACAGGGAGATCAGGAGAAGTGGTGGAAGTATTGGTCAGAAGAAGAGTGGACATATGTTGTGTGCAAGAGATGAGATGGAAGGGAAGTGGTGTGAGAATGGTGAAGGGTAGGCAGGGACAGAAATACAAGTTTGTGTGGCAAGGGTGCCCGGAGGGCGTGAATTGTGTCGGTGTCCTGTTTTCTGAGGAGTTTGTAGACAGTGTGGTGAGTGTGACTAGAGTGAGTGATAGGTTGATGATGGTGAAAATGATGATTGGAAAGCTCTTGGTGAACGTCATCTCAGGATATGCTCTGCAGGTTGGTCGAAGCAATGAAGAGAAGGACAAGTTCTGGTGTGCGATAGAGAAGCTGATGGAAAACGTGAAAGATGAAGAAGTTGTTGTGGTGGGAGGAGACCTGAATGGACATGTGGGAAGGAGTATGGATGGTTTTGAGGGAGTTCATGGGGGTTACGGATATGGTGTGAGAAATGGAGAAGGTGAAAGGATTTTGGAGTTTGCTGATGGAGCTGATTTGTTGATTTGTAATACTCAGTTCCAGAAAGAGGATAATAAGCTTGTTACATACACGTCAGGTGGGTCGACGACAACCGTTGACTACCTGATGGTGCGTAGGCGAGATAGGGGGCACCTCCGGGACACAAAGGTGATCCCGGGGGAGGAGGCTGTTTCACAGCACCACTTGGTTGTCTGCGACATAAAAATGAAAGGTGCGAGGAGAGCTCGGCGGGTGAAGTACCAACCAAGAATGAAGGTGTGGAGGTTGAAAGAGGTGAAAGTAAGGGAGGCATTAAAAGAGAGGCTGAGTAGGGTAGAGGATGATGTGGTTGAGCTTGAAAGTGGTTGGATGTCAATGAAAGCTAGTCTGTTGGGAGCCGTTGGTGAGGTATGTGGATGGACAAAAGGACCACCGAGGCACTCGGAAACATGGTGGTGGGATGATGAAGTTGGAAAGAGGATTGACGAGAAGAGGAAGAAGTTCAAGGAGTGGCAGAAGGCAAAGGGTACGGGAGCAGAAACAGCAGAGCATGAAAGTTATAAGGCAGCCAGGAAGGCTGCAAAGAAAGAGGTAGCAAAGGCGCAGGATGCATGTAGGAAAATGTTCGGAGAATGCTTGGATTCGGAAGAGGGTCAGAAAGCAGTATTCAGGATTGCAAAGCACATAGCGAAAGAGAGGTGTGACGTGATGGGGGTGAGTTGCTTGAAGGATGAAGTGGGACAAATCGTTGTCGACCCAGATGGAATTAAAGGAAGATGGAAAAGATATATGGAAATGCTGTTGAATACAGAGAATGAATGGGATGCAACATAGAGAGTAACCCAGTTTTAGGACCGGCAGAGAAGATAACTGAGAAGGAAGTTGAGGAAGCGATAACAGCAATGAAGAGTGGAAAAGCGGGAGGGCCGACGGGAGTTGTGGGAGATATGTTGAAGGCAGCAGGGAGTTGGGGTGTGAAGAGAATGACAGATATCTGTAATCTGGTGGTGAAAGAAGGCCGCATTCCAGTGGTTTGGGAACTGAGTACCCTTGTCCCTCTATACAAGGGGAAAGGTGACCCTCTGGAGTGTGGCTCGTACCGAGCGATAAAGTTATTGGAGCATGGAATGAAGGTATTGGAAAGGTTGTTGGAGAGGAGGATAAGGAAGAAAGTGAAGATTGACGAAATGCAGTTTGGATTTATGCCAGGAAGAGGAACGACAGATGCGCTTTTCATTGTGAGGCAGTTGCAGGAGAAGTACATGGAGAAGAGGAAGAAGTTGTTTTTTGGGTTTGTTGATCTGGAGAAAGCATTCGATAGGGTTCCACGCAAAGTATTGACATGGGCATTGAGGAAGTTAGGAGTGGAGGAATGGTTGATCAGAGTAGTGATGGCAATGTACAAAAGAGCGCGCACAGCTGTAAGGACGAAGGACGGGAACAGTGGTGAGTTTGAGGTGAAGGTGGGAGCGCATCAGGGGTCGGTACTAAGTCCACTACTATTTGTAGCTGTGATGGAGGTGCTGGCTCAGAACGTAAAGAAGGGTTTACCGTGGGAGTTGTTGTATGCAGCTGATCTGGTGTTGATTGCGGAAAGTATGGATGGACTGAAGGAAAAGATGAACAAGTGGAAGGAATGTATGGAGACAAAAGGTCTGAAGGTGAATATCGGAAAGACGAAGGTGATGGCAAGTGGTAAAGCATGTGGTGAGGTGGAAAGAACTGGGAAGTGGCCGTGTGCTGTGTGCAGGAAGGGTGTCGGAGTGAACTCCATTCAATGTACAATGTGCGCTGAGTGGGTTCATCAAAAATGTAGTGGTCTGAGAGGGTCATTTACCAGTGTGACAGCTACATTCAAATGTAAGGTGTGCACAGAGGGAGCTGCAGATGGAGGAAATGTTGAGTTGGATCTTGGAGACGGCGTGAAGCTGGAAGGTGTGAAAACATTTTGCTACCTCGGAGACATGCTGAATGGAGAAGGTGGATCAGACTCGGCAACGGTTGCTCGAGTGAGATGTGCATGGAAGAAGTTTCGGGAACTGAGTGGCGTGCTGATGAGGAGGAGAGTGTCGCTGAAGCTGAAGGGAAAGGTGTATGCTGTATGTGTGGGAAGTGTTATGATTTATGGGAGCGAGACATGGGTAATGAACGTAGAGCAGCAACGAAAGCTGGAAAGGGTGGAAATGCGAATGGTTCGATGGATGTGCGGAGTATCGTTGAGAGAGAGGAAGACAAATGATGAATTGCGAAAGATGATGGGAATATTGCCTGTGATTGATGCTGTGAAGAGGAACAGGCTGAGATGGTTTGGTCATGTGTTGAGGAAGGATGAAAGTGACTGGTTGAGAAGAGTGATGGAAATTGATGTAGAAGGAAGTAGAGGACGGGGAAGACCGAGAAAGACTTGGCTAAATGGTGGAAGAAGAAATGCGGGCAAGGGGGTTAACAAGGAGAGATGCAGAAAATAGGGCAAAATGGAGAAGATTGTCATGGGGACCGCAAGGCTAACCCCCACTCTAGCAGGGAAAATGGCCTTAAAATGCATGTTGTTGTTGTTGTATATACAATGATCGGTGGACGCAGAGACACAGAGTAGCACTTAGTCAGTGTTATTCTTAACACCCATACTCGGGCCCATCACACTCACACAGTGGATTGCAGGCAGGTTGATGTTCCGGACACACGTGCCGACTTGGTCGTCCAGGAACGGCCCCGTCCGGCTCTCCATGGTCCCAGCACGCCCCGCGAGGATGGCAAGCAGGCAGTGGAAGGATCCTCCTAGCGTGTCTCCCGAACAAAAGGCAGCCGATGAGGTAGGAGGAAAATACGCGTCTCTCAGCGTGGCTGGCGGTTACACAGCCGTTATCACTCGCGTAACTTAATGCACTGTATGCAGCTCGGCTTTAAGCTCAACCGAGCATTGCTTTATATATCAGCGCGTATGCTGGTTCAATGCGCGTCTTCCTCCACTCGCGTATCTCTCAGAGTCCTCTTCGGCTCACCGTGCTGCTGGAACTCAACTCTCAACCGCTGGTGCTCAGTCCTCACTCAACGAGTCCCTTGACGCTCAGTCCTTACTCAACTGCTCACCGCGCGCGAGTTCTCTCGGGGGCTTTGCGCAACGCTTATATAGATACGCCCCAAACCTTCTCGAACCCTCTCGAGCCTTCCAACCACGCCCTGTGACGCAGTGCTGCCGCCACACCCTCCGAGCCCTGATTGGCGGCTCGCCCTTACCGTCAGCTCCTCTGCCGCCCTCATTCGGCCCCGCCCCGACCCTCCTTGGCCTGCCTCGTGTTAATTCGCCCAAAATGAACCAAAGTCAGCACAAAGAGGCATGAGGCTAGGGAGGCGGGATAGTCAATGGAAGTAGGACCTATTCTCCTTACTCTACTCAACGCAGAACTAACATAGGAAAAGGCCTAAGCTCACAAATACTAAGAAATAACTACACTATCGTGAGGCTACATGTTGCTTGTGTGACTAACTATGAGGGGGAAATTTAACCTTTATTATACTGACTGTACAAAACTCAAAACCGCAACAAAAAATATATATATATATCTATATATATATATATATATATATATATATATATATATATATATATATATATATATCTATCTATCTATATATATATATATATATATATATGTATATATATATATATATATATATATATATATATATATATATATATATATATATCGGAACTGGACTTAGAACTTGGGACTCAGAAGACTCAGAGAAAGGAGCAACGGATATATTTATTAGAACTCGTTACACAAGCTTGCGGAAAGCAGGATGTCGCAGGAGGCTCACACAAAATGACCAACACTACAACAAGATGCTCTGAAATAATTCGATTTAAACTTGCTTTATATAAAGAATATAGGGTGTGGCTTTAGCTCACAAGATACAGAGAAAGAATGGGCTCATTGGTCCTCCCACCATAGTCCCATCCTGTTGTTCAGTTTAGTGAAAGGAAGTTTATCCAAGGCCACTCATGGGTTAGCTCAGATAAGGAGATGGTCAGCAATATGTGGCAACATGTTTACAACTTTCTGTATAGAGACCTTGGTTGGGAAAGTACAAAGGGAGTGGGCACTCATAAATGTGTCAGCCCACAGGATATTGGCAAAGTCATGTGGGAGGCTGAGAGATAGCAGCTGCCACCAAGGCCAAAAAGGGGAACAAGAGATTATGCCAGCACAGGGCAAGAGCTCACAAGCACAGAACTCCTTATTAGGGTATGACACATCCTCAATGCACAAGAAAGGACTAAGTATTATAAAAGAATACAGCAATCAGTCAAAACAAAACATATAATTGGTTATACTTGGTAATTGGTAGAGCAGCAAGAATCAACAAAGGGGGAGGGGCATAACAGCTCCCTACATATATATATATATATATATATATATATATATATATATAGATATATATATATATATATATATATATATATATATATATATATATATATATATATATATATATGTGTGTGTGAGAAATAGCAAAAACTCCACAATACGAGTGGGGTACCTCATTTGCATAAAATATATCACCAGAATAAATAAAATGAGTTATGGATGTAGCTTCAGGACGATCTTGATTTGTTACAAGCTTTTGGCCAAATAGGCCTTCTCAGTCTTCCTCAATGAGAATACAACAACAACATGCATTTTAAGGCCATTTTCCCTGTGAGAGCGGGGGTTAGCCTTGCGGTTCCCATGACAATCTTCTCCATTTTGCCATATTTTCTGCATCACTCCTTGTTAACCCCCTTGCCCGCATTTCTTCTTCCACCATCTTTAGCCAAGTCTTTCTCGGTCTTCCCCGTCCTCTACTTCCTTCTACATTAATTTCCATCACTCTTCTCAACCAGTCACTTTCATCCTTCCTCAACACATGACCAAGCCATCTCAACCAGTTCCTCTTCACAGCATCAATCACAGGCAATATTCCCATCATCTTTCGCAATTCATCATTTGTCTTCCTCTCTCTCAACGATACTCCGCACATCCATCGAACCATTCGCATTTCCACCCTTTCCAGCCTTCGTTGCTGCTCTACGTTCATTACCCATGTCTCGCTCCCATAAATCATAACACTTCTCACACATGCAGCATACACCTTTCCCTTCAGCTTCAGCAACACTCTCCTCCTCATCAGCCCGCCACTCAGTTCCCGAAACTTCTTCCATGCACATCTCACTCGAGCAACCGTTGCCGAGTCTGATCCACCTTCTCCATTCAGCATGTCTCCGAGGTAGCAAAATGTTTTCACACCTTCCAGCTTCACGCCGTCTCCAAGATCCAACTCAACATTTCCTCCATCTGCAGCTCCCTCTGTGCACACCTTACATTTGAATGTAGCTGCCACACTGGTAAATGACCCTCTCCGAGCACTACATTTTTGATGAACCCACTCAGTGCACATTGTACATTTATGGAGTTCACTCCGACACCCTTCCTGCACACAGCACATGGCCACTTCCCAGTTCTTTCCACCTCACCACATGCTTTACCACTTGCCATCACCTTCGTCTTTCCGATATTCACCTTCAGACCTTTTGTCTCCATACATTCCTTCCACTTGTTCATCTTTTCCTTCAGTCCATCCATACTTTCCGCAATCAACACCAGATCAGCTGCATACAACAACTCCCACGGTAAACCCTCCTTTACGTTCTGAGCCAGCACCTCCATCACAGCTACAAATAGTAGTGGACTTAGTACCGACCCCTGATGCACTCCCACCTTCACCTCAAACTCACCACTGTTCCCGTCCTTCGTCCTTACAGCTGTGCGCGCTCGTTTGTACATTGCCATCACTACTCTGATCAACCATTCCTCCACTCCTAACTTCCTCAATGCCCATGTCAATACTTTGCATGGAATCCTATCGAATGCTTTCTCCAGATCAACAAACCCAAAAAAAGAACTTCTTCCTCTTCTCCATGTACTTCTCCTGCAACTGCCTCACAATGAAAAGCGCGTCTGTCGTTCCTCTTCCTGGCATAAATCCAAACTGCATTTCGTCGATCTTCACTTTCTTCCTTATCCTCCTCTCCAACAACCTTTCCAATACCTTCATTCCATGCTCCAATAACTTTATCGCTCGGTACGAGCCACACTCCAGAGGGTCACCTTTCCCCTTGTATAGAGGGACGAGGGTACTCAGTTCCCAAACCACTGGAATGCGGCCTTCTTTCACTACCAGATTACAGATCTCTGTCATTCTCTTCACACCCCAACTTCCTGCTGCCTTCTACATATCTCCCACAACTCCCGTCGACCCTCCCGCTTTTTCACTCTTCATTGCTTTTATCGCTTCCTCAACTTCCTTCTCAGTTATCTTCTCTGCCGGTCCTAAAACTGGGTTACTCTCTATGTTGCCATCCCATTCATTCTCTGTATTCAACAGCATTTCCATATATCTTTGCCATCTTCCTTTAATTCCATCTGGGTCGACAACGATTTGTCCCACTTCATCCTTCAAGCAACTCACCCCCATCACATCACACCTCTCTTTCGCTATGTGCTTTGCAATCCTGAATACTGCTTTCTGACCCTCTTCCGAATCCAAGCGTTCTCCGAACATTTTCCTACATGCCTCCTGCACCTTTGCTACCTCTTTCTTTGCAGCCTTCCTGGCTGCCTTATAACTTTCATGCTCTGCTGTTTCTGCTCCCGTACCCTTCACCTTCTGCCACTCCTTGAACTTCTTCCTCTTCTCGTCAATCCTCTTTCCAACTTCATCATCCCACCACCATGTTTCCGAGTGCCTCGGTGGTCCTTTTGTCCATCCACATACCTCACCAACGGCTCCCAACAGACTAGCTTTCATTGACATCCAACCACTTTCAAGCTCAACCACATCATCCTCGACCCTACTCAGCCTCTCTTTTAATGCCTCCCTTACTGTCACCTCTTTCAACCTCCACACCTTCATTCTCGGTTGGTACTTCACCCGCCGAGCTCTCCTCGCACCTTTCACCCTTATGTCGCAGACAACCAAGTGGTGCTGTGAAACAGCCTCCTCCCCCGGGATCACCTTTGTGTCCCGGAGGTGCCACCTACATCGCCTACGCACCATCAGGTAGTCAATGGTTGTCGCCGACCCACCTGACGTGTATGTAACAAGCTTATTATCCTCTTTCTGGAACTGAGTATTACAAATCAACAAATCAGCTCCATCAGCAAACTCCAAAATCCTTTCACCTTCTCCATTTCTCACACCATATCCATAACCCCCATGAACTCCCTCAAAACCATCCATACTCCTTCCCACATGTCCATTCAGGTCTCCTCCCACCACAACAACTTCCTCATCTTTCACATTTTCCATCAGCTTCTCTATCGCACACCAGAACTTGTCCTTCTCTTCATCGCTTCGACCAACCTGCGGAGCATATCCCGAGATGACATTCACCAAGAGCTTTCCAATTATCATTTTCACCATCATCAACCTATCACTCACTCTGGTCACACTCACCACACTGTCTACAAACTCCTCAGAAAACAGGACACCAACACCATTCATGCCCTCCTGTCACCCTTGCCACACAAACTTGTATTTCTGTCCCTGCCTACCCTTCACCATTCTCACACCACTTCCCTTCCATCTCGTCTGCTGCACACAACATATGTCCATTGTCCACCCTTCTTCTGACCAATACTTCCACCACTTCTCCTGATCTCCCTGTCATTGTCCCTACATTCCATGTCCCAAACCTCAGAAACCGATGTCCACTTCGGGCTGTACCTGCCCATATGTAGTTGTAATTGTCATGGTTCTCTTTTTGAGGCAATGTTTTTATGGCCGGATGTCCTTCCTGACGCCAACCCTCTTAGTCGTCTCTTACGGCACGCAGGGATACGGTGTACCTATTCTGACCAGGGTACACATTGGGAAACGTTTAAAACATGGAAATTCTGGGGGGGGGGGGGGGGGGAGGGCGTCGTCAGCATCACGGCTGCGGTTTAAACATATTCCAACAATATCCAAACAGAACCATGAAAACCATGAAAAACAATCTGGGAAAAGTCTCCAAGCGAGAACGTGGATTTGAGAAAGAAGGAGCAGAGGCGGAAGAAAAACGAGATACAGGGGGCGGGGCACAAGTCGAGACGAGGAGGAGAGCGAACAAGCACGTGTCTGGGAGGAGAGAAAGATTCAATATAGAATTCTTTGTCTATCCGTTTGTCCTGTTTTTAAAAACGCCGGACAAAGGGTAAGATGTCCGCGAGAGGCAGGGGGGAGAAAAGAAATCAAAGAAACAAGCAAATACTATGAAGGAAAGAACTTACACTCACAAAACACCGACGGGGGGAAGGGAGCCCGGAAAGACTAGGCCGCGCACGACGCGCGAATAAAAAACGACCAATCACACACAAATCCGCAACAACCACAAAACCAAAACTAAACAGAAACACACAACAAAACGACCAGCGGAAACCCGAGAAAGACACGAATGGGAAAACACTCAAACTTCGATGCCGTGGAGAGCTCGAAGCAAGCCTCTTCCTCAATGAGAATGAGTGTATATATACTGTGTACAGATGACGACGTCACCCAGAAATAA